>NC_083572.1:7797414-8512414 GCF_027579695.1 Neoarius graeffei | reverse complement strand
CACGTCGTGGATACGAGCCTCGGAGCTGCCGTTGCCCATGACAACCGCAGGGACGAGCGCCTCGCGCCTGTCAGACCAAACGAGTTTCGCGGGCACGCGCTCGGCACCACCGTCCCGTCAGAGGACAAAAATGCAAAACGAGAAATACCTGCGCCTGTCTCGGTGCGCGCCGGCGCAGGTGCGAGCACACCTACGAATACTTCTCATACCGGTCCGGATGGATCGGCTCCTTCGTGCGCTTCGGTATCCGAGGATAAAAAGGAAATGGGGAATCTACACGCCGGGAGAGTGGACTCTGAGGACCACGGGAGGTCTCATCGGAGGTCGGAAGAAACTCTGCAAAGTACAAAAAAATCTATTCCGGAGGTCGCGGTGACCGAACCGTCTCCTCTACCGGCGCATGACGGAAGCCAGTTCTTCCCGTGTTTACCGACGCTTACCGAAGCCCCGAGCGAGGGCAGACCCGATCGGAGTCATCGAAAGGGTGGCGACGAGGAGGAGGGCGCGGCAGGGAGAAGACGCTCGGACTCCGCGGGCAGCACGCCCAAAGGGAGTCGGAAGTGTTTTCTCGAGCACATGATGAGCAGCTCGCCGCAGGTCCGACGCAGCATGGTGCTCAGGCACAGCCGACACGGGACCAAGAGCGACAGCGACTCGTCGTCGGTGACCTCCTCGCACGCCGAAGAGGAGAGCGCGGCCGCGACCCTCGACCCCGTGGAGCACGAATGGATGATGTGCGCGTGCGACGGTGAATGGGACAGCCTGCATCGGCTGCTGAACCGCGAGCCCGGCCTGGTTTCCAAGAAGGACTTCGTGACGGGTTTCACGTGCCTGCACTGGGCCGCCAAGCTGGGAAAGCACGAGCTGCTCGCCCGGATCGTGAACTTCGCGCGGCGACGTGGCGTGGCGCTCGACGTGAACGCGCGCTCGAGCGCCGGCTACACGCCTCTCCATCTGGCCGCCATGCACAACCACGTCGAGGTGATCAAGATGCTGGTGGGCGCGTGCGACGCCGACGTGGAGGCGCGCGACTACAGCGGCAAGAAGGCGAGCCATTATTTGCGCAGCGACGTCGCGCGAGACGTCCTCGACATAACGGGCGCCGACGCCACCTGCGACCCCGAGAGCGACGAGCTCGCGCTGGGAGACGAGGCAGCTCGGTGGAAGCTGCCCCGAGTCCTTCAAGCCAACCTGAGGCTGCTGAAGCGCAGCGCGAGCGAAGAGGACGACCGGGACTGTGTCGGGGGGCTCGCGAGGGACAGGCCGCTTCGCCGGAAATCGTCGTTTAACAAGCTGAAGCCCAGACTGGGAAAGACGCGCGCGGGGATCGCACCGATCGTTCACAGCACTTCTCACTTTGAGCGGCTCGAGGGAGCCGTGGGTCAGACTTCCGGTCCGTTTAAAAGCAGACCCAAGTCAAACCTGTTTGGGTGATTCTGCCTGCGCGCGTCCGGTTGAGCTCAGACTTCTTCTCAGACTTGCCGCCTCCACACACACACACACACACACACACAGGGATGAGGGGTCTGGGAGATTTTTTTTTTTTTTTTTTTGGGGGGGCAAATATTTCTCCTTGTACACCTGCTACAAGGTGAACATTCCGAGTGCACGGAAAACACCACTGAATTTATCACCAGCACCTGAGATACAGATGAGTGCAAAAGTTTGCATCCCCCTGGGGAAAAAAAATTATCTAGAAACAATTTCGTGTTAATATTGCTTTATTCAAAACCGGTCGAGTCAAAGTCAAGACTTTCTCTGTCTTTAAAGGTTGCATCTCACTGACATGCTCTGGCACGCTCTGTTGAATTCATTTTACTTTCTTAATTCACTTTAACTTGTAGCCAGACTCTAAAGCAGTTTGCTGAAATCAAAGCAGCCCAGAATGAAAACAGCTTCTACAAACAAATTGTAGTTCGTGTGGGAAAATGAGTCTCGATCCAAAACGAATACCAGCAGCCTGCAAAAGTCTTCATTACATCACAGTTAAAACTGTCATTTTAATTGTCTCACCACTGACACGTTGCCGACCTTTTATAACAAAGGATCTTCTCAAAACAAACAAACAAACAAAGTTAAATTACACTAAACTCCTTGCTGGTGTGTTTTTGATCATTTTTTAAATGAAGGAATGCGAACTTTTGCACTCAGTTGTACAAGATATTACATGCAGTCTTTAGCTGATCTCACACACACTGCAGGCTTTGAATACATTTTATTATGATGCTATTTTAAACGCTTTTGGATATGGTATTAGGCCCGTCGTCTGGTACGTTATTACTTCAAACGCCTTTGTAAAAATATTGAACCAAATCTGAACCGATTCTCCACCGAGAAGAGTGCCAGAGTTGATATATACCCGTCAGGCTGACTGTCAGAAACATGGGTACAGGAGGAGTCCTTTTCTGTACCCTAAGGTACAATCTACACTAATGTACGAACCCTTATGGTTCACTGTGGGAGCTCAAGGTAACCGTGTGTACCTTTTCAGGGCCAAAAAGGTACTTACACGTTCCTCAGCGGTGTATAAAGAGTTCCTTAGAGGGTACTGCCCCGGCGACGAGCCGTTTTACCCCTGAAGGTACAATAACGTACTTATACCAGCCATAAATTTAGTGACCATGTTTATTTTTATTCCCTTACGAATGTTTATTTGATGCAAAGCACCTCGTGGACCTGCCTGGTTAAAAGGGGAGTTAAAACTCGAACGATTTAACACCAGCGTTGGTGAATTGTGTGTGTGTATATGTGTGTGTGTGTATACGAATTAAAGTACCTGAAGATCCGCCTATCTGAACTGACGTCACGGTCACACGACTGATTTTTGCAATACAAACGTTTGCCAAGTACGCAAGAACACACTCGAGGGTGTGCCGTTATCGGAAAATAATCAACGACGGGGGAGCATGGTGCAACCCGACGCGCAGGCGAGCTTATTCTCATGGTGTTTACAATATGCTTTATTCCTCTTATACTACAGCGATTTACCAGTGTTTGTTAACGAACCAACGCAGATGTTATAAAGGCCCGTTCCCTCGTCGATCTCTCTTCCAAAGATTGTAAGATGCAAGTGAGGTTACTGAAACTGGAAATTCCTCTGTTTCGTAAGTGTAAAGCGCTGACGCTGGAGGACTCCTTCCGTAAAGGTGAAGAAACCTTCAGCGTGGCGACAATTCGACGTTTTTCTTTGCTGTTCTTTAATCCCTTGACTTCATGCGGAGCCGTACGTTCTGTAGACGTCCCTCTGAACGAGCTGTTCCTAGAGAAACGTTGTACGAATGAGCACGAGAAAAAAAAAAACCATAAACACCAGGTTGGTCTGTAAGTGTAGCTTTGTATCAGTGACGCTATTTAATTTCTACTCTGTGTAATTTTCAGATTAAGCGCTTGACGTTGCAATTTAATGTGATATTTGTTGCACTTTTCAGTAAAACACTAATAATTATAAACCTTTTATAACAGCTGAGTAGTTAAGCAGTGCAGACATTTTATCCCCCCCCCCCCCCCCGAGTTAAGTTGTGAAAAGTCTTTGAGCATGTCTGAAAATGTTAGCGCCGTTGTGGTTTCACGTGAGCAAGCTCGAGCTCGTTCCCTCTTCATACACTGCTGACTTAGTGATTCATCAGATCACTGCTTTGACCAAGATGAATTCAGAGTTGGGATCAACTCTTAAAGGAAAACACCAGATTTTTTTTTTTTTTTGATTAATCACCGATCAGCATTTTTGGAGCGTGCATGTATGTGATTAGCACGTTTAAGAGTTTCGGTGTTTCCTCTTGTATTTCAGATGTTCAGGAATATCACAAATATTCGGTGAAAATGAACATGGAGTAAGCAGAAGGGCAGATGTTTGGGGGGGGGAGCAAAAGATACCCTACTTTTGTCGAATCCTTAAACTAATTCTTCAGTTCAAAGTCCTGCGAATTAATTTAGAGAATATCACAATACTTTTAGATGTTTCTACATTTTTTTTCGATGCAGCATATACAGCACTGTGCAAAGTCTGGGGCACGTGTCAAGAAATGCTGTAGAGTCAAGGTGCCTTCAAAATAATGAAATTAAACGTTTCTACATTTAAAAAAAAAATTGCGTCGAGAGCGGTAAACGGTAATAAACGAAAGAAAGAAAGCCGATATTTGGCGTGACAATCCTTCGCTTTAAAAAAAAAATAGTCATCTCGAATACGATTGGTTCGGTTTTGTAAGTTTTCTTGAGCATCTTCCAGAACCAGACACGGTTCTTTTCTTCTGGACGCTTTGACTGTCGCACTTGCTTCTTATCTTTTCAGCAAAAATGTTTCCATCAGCCTTCGTTATGGTTTTTTTTGTTTCTTTCTGAAAAGTACAGATTCTTGACTGACATACAAACATTTTACTATAACATTTAATTTTGTACTGGAAAACCCACCTAATGTCTGGAATCTAAAATGTTTTCATGCCGATTCGATAACGCTGTAAAATATAACTCTCTCGATAACAAAGTTTGGACTAAAAAGAAAACAAATCGGGTTCCGAAACAAAAGACGTTTGCACGGTGCTGTAGATTTTCCTAGAAAACATTAAATGTGTTACGTTTTTAAAAAGTTTTATTTAACTTTATTTAATATCTACAAATTAATATCTGAACAAAAATAATCTGTAAAAATCTCTTTCAAATGTGTGAAAGATACGGTACGGAAATCGGCTCCTTCTAATCAGATTTCGTTCCGTTTATATGTAAAAAGCTATAGATACCGATGATTGATTTTTACAGCAAAGTATATACTTGACTGATTAATTAATTACCTAAACACTATTATATCATCAGGATACCGCGAGGAAAACATGAGCGGAATTCTGACTATATTTTGCTGCATTGCTTTCCGGTATTGGAAAGTTTGATAAAATTCCCAAGAACAGCTCTTTGAAAGAGTTCTCACCATTTCTGCATAACACTATAGTTTTAAAACTGGAATTGTGCATCGTAAGCCTTTTTTTCCCCCCCAACATCTGGCCCTGGACTTTGAATGGTGGTGATTTTTGTGACTTTTTTCTCTTTTGTTTCGTTTTGTTTTTCTCAGTTCAGGGAAACATCTGGGAATGATTGCATGTAGTAATCGCACACAGACTACAGATGTAGACTGTCAGAAACAGGGGTACAGTAGGAGACCATTTCTGTCCCCGAAAGGTACAATCTACGCTAACGTACCTCATAGGGCTCGTTATTGGACCTCAAGATAACCATGTGGACTTTTTGAGGGTCTAAAAGTTACATACATATATATATATATATATATATATATATATATATATATATATATATATATTCCTTAGAGGGGACTGATCCGGTGACGAGCTGTTGTAGCTCTGAAGGTACTTTTATAAGGTACGTTTATTTTCCGAGAGTGTAATAGATCGAGACGAGGTTGAAATCGGGAGCGTTTCTTTCGTTTGACTCAAACGCTAGAGTTAACGGCTTGAAGATTTTCTTAAAAGTTTACGAAATGCTAAATTTCTTCAGTGTATTTACTTCTGACTTTAAGAATTCTTATACTGTAGTATCGCTTGAAGTGACTTTCCATGACTTCTAAAAAACGAAGATGACGAAATGCCGTTAAAAAAGAACGTTTAAGACTACGCTTTATTAAAGTTCCTAAATTTAACATTTAAAGTCACGACTACTTTTCAGAATACCGATAAAGAGTCTTAAACTTACTAGTATACTTAAAGAATTTCTCATCATCTCATTCTCATTATCTCTAGCCGCTTTATCCTTCTACAGGGTCGCAGGCAAGCTGGAGCCTATCCCAGCTGACTACGGGCGAAAGGCGGGGTACACCCTGGACAAGTCGCCAGGTCATCACAGGGCTGACACATAGACACAGACAACCATTCACACTCACATTCACACCTACGGTCAATTTAGAGTCACCAGTTAACCTAACCTGCATGTCTTTGGACTGTGGGGGAAACCGGAGCACCCGGAGGAAACCCACGCGGACACGGGGAGAACATGCAAACTCCACACAGAAAGGCCCTCGCCGGCCCCGGGGCTCGAACCCAGGACCTTCTTGCTGTGAGGCGACAGCGCTAACCACTACACCACCGTGCCGCCCCTTAAAGAATTTAAAAAGTTCAATAAAGGTGTACTGAAATGCACTACTAAATACTTAAAGGTTTCTTGAAGGTTTAGATTGAATGCGAATAAATTCACTTTTTTTTTTGCCGAGTGAAAATCCTGTCTTTGACTTTGCTTGGGTTTGTTTGCGTGCCACTGAAGGTTACGGTACAAAAGCCTCGGGTTTTTATCAGAAATAACACCGTGTACAGATTATCCTCTTTCAGAAGCGGATACGGAACGGAAATTTAGAAATCGGCCTTATTTGTTTTAGACATAACAGTGTATATATATGTGTGTGTGTGTGTGTGTGTGTGTGTGTGTGTGTGAGTGTGAGAGAGAATTATTTTTAGCTGGATTTATAATCACAGTATGTCAAAGCAAGGTCCTTACAATGTTAGTAAAATAAACTTGTGAGTGAGCGTGTTAAGTAATGCCCTTGGTGATCTGGCAAGGACTTTGCTGACCTAAATCTCTGTGTGAAACCGGGTGAATTTCGCCTTAAACACATGACGATCTGCTGCTTCACCTCATTATCACATGACCTAAAAGGAAGCGAGTCTCCGATATCAACCACATGTTTCAAATGTTACATCATGGGTGATAAAGGCAAACTTAAACATGTGTGTTTTTGCATATCCTGCTTTTTTTTTTTTTTTTGTACACATCAGCTGAGACTTTGCAACGTGCACATGTGAACTAATGGAAAACAAAGTTACGCAACAGTACAAATGTTCAAGCCAGTTGTTTTCCCAAGAAATTCTCAACACTGATGATTTGGAAATTATTTTGCACTGCCACGGAGAAGCAGCTCATGTTGTTTCTGTGTAACGTGTGTAAACGTGCTCTGTTTCGCCTTCATCTGTAAAAATGCGATTTAGAAATTTCATCCTGGACACACAGTCTGAAATGGAGAAATTTTTACGACCTTTCCCCGAGAGCTCTTTAGACTGTTCTGTAAAAACCTAAACCAGTGTTTTGTATGTCTTGCGTGTCGTCTTTTGTGATTGTTTGTTTGTTTTTAACACGACCTGAAATTTGTATGAATTCTAACAATTTTTTTTTTTTAATACAACAAAGTTAGATTTGCTAACTCAGACCTGTATGATCATCGATTTTTCATTGAGATAATGTTCTAAATCTACAACTGTGTACGCTTTTCCTTATGGATTTTATACACTTTATACATCTCATATTTTGTCATGTTTTTACGTCACACTGTTTTTCCTCACCGTAATCCAGGACTAAAACACTTTCCCGTGAGCGCGTTTGTGCGTGCTTTCGGGCCGAATACGTCCCGATACGGTGCAGTTGTAGCTATTCTAATCACGTATCACGACAAAATAAACTGGTTTTAAGCTCCTGGTCCTAACTGGGATGTTTGGTTCTCATCATTAAAGGAATACTCCCATTGTATTTTGTCTTGTGTGTTTTTATTTTATTTTTTTTATTGAACGTATTCGTGTTGTGTATTTTGATTCTGAGAGATGAAAATTTCAACTGAATTTTAGCAGGAGACGAACAACGAACCTGCTTCAAACGGACGTACGCTCACTGGCCGTTTTGTTTTATGCGGTTCTCTCGTGAGCCGATCCCTCGACGGCGGCACGGCGCGTCGGATCGTGCAGACGTGAATCGAGAGCTTCGGATAATGTTTGCAACGTTCAAACATCTGAACGGGAAAAATCGTGATCTCAAAGCGTGACCGACTTTCACTGTGGCGTGGGTGTTGGTTTGAGCCAGAAGGACCGGTTTGCGTATTTCAGGTGCCCGGGTCTCAAATATATACTTCGTTCTTGATGTATCTCCAGACTGGATATCGATCTGTGTGACTCGTTTAAAGTTACTCTGATCCTCACCTCCTTGAATATTCTCCAGGTTTTCGGTTTCGAAGAGAAAGCGGGCCAGACGTACGTCCTTGCCTCGAACGTCCTCTTGGCTGAGTGTACGAGTTTTTAAAAAATGGTTTCGGATTCATCTTCGATACTGTCAGGGGTCTCAAAAAGCCAGGTACGGGTTTTAACGTCACCTTTACGGATCTCTGCGTCGTCCTCTGTTTTTACCTCAGCTTTCTCACACGGCTCATCCGTCGGCTGAGTCTCAAACGACCACCTGCGAGTTTTGACGTCACCCTTTTGGATCTCTGTGGCCTTGTTCGTTCTGTTCTCCTCTTCTTCCACGTTGCTGAAATATTTGATCCCGTCAAGAAGCCGAGTTTCGAATGACCGTTTTGACATCCCCTGATTGAATCTCCTGTTTTGAAATCCCCTTGACGATTTGGAATTTGTTTATGCCGTCGTCAAACTGGCCGAGTCTCGAATGTCCGCTTCGTACGTCGCCCTCGATGATTTCTTCACATCGTACCGTTTTGACTTCGCGGTAATGTCCTGAGCTGTCCTGTACAGCATACAGAGGTGTGGATTCAAAGAGTACTTTGTTTGATTTCACCCATCCGTTCGTGACGCCTTCCACCGCTATCTTACGTGTGTCTGTGCGCTTACTTGGATCCACGGTCTCAAATATCTCCTTGCGGTCGATGACATCGCCCCCGTCTATCTCCTGAAGCTTAACCGTTCGTGTGATTTTCTTTTTCGTCCTCCCTAATTTGCTCAAGAGGCTTACTCTCAAATAACCACCTCTGATGCCTCGCGTCACCTTTCTCCTCTTCCAATGCAACGGCCTTTTGTAGTTTCCCAACTTCAGGCGACTCCTTCAGATTTTCCATTGGCACTGTCTCAAACAAATGCCTGGCATCACCCCCAACGATCTCTTCCGGTTCAGATGGCCCGGCGTCGGTGTTGTCTTTGAAAGTATCTGTGGGCTGTGTCTCAAAGACCGTGCGGCATCTCTCGACGTCTGCTCCTGTTATCTCCTCTTTTTGAGTTTTGGCGTTTTCCAATTCTTCATCTTTGATTTGATCTTTGTCTCAAAAAGCCACCTGCCTCGATTCACCCCACCCTGATAGTTTTCTTCCACGGACGCTCCGCGAACGATCTTAACTTTAGTCAGGTCTTTGTCGATCGTGTCCGGCGGCCGGGTTTCAAAAATCCGGCGGGACGTTTTTACGTCACCTTTTTCGGTTTCTTCACGTCGCGCAGTCGTAATCTCCGACGTCTCACCAGAATCTCCCCAAATGAGGCACAAAGGTTGCGTCTCAAACATTTTTGTTGTAGTTTTGACTTCACCTTTAATCTCTTCCAGTTCTGACTTGTAGGAAGTGTGATTCATCAACCGCCTCGGTGCGGTCAAGGGAATCGAGATGCTGAGTTTCAAACAAGTATCTGGCAGTTTTTACATCTCCTCCTGCAGTGTCTTTTGTGTACACCACCTGCTCCTCTTCATCATCCTCTTGGTAAATTTTATTCGTACGGTCCGGAGGCCACGTCTCAAATAAACGGGTCGCGGTTTGCGCGTCTCCTCTTGCTAGATCTGTTATTTTCTACTATGCTCTACTGCATCGGGGGTTTCTGTTCCGAGAGCATCAAAAGGTTGCGTTTCAAACATCCAAGTTGTAGATTTAACATCTTTCCCGGCAACGATTTCCTGCTGTTTCGGCTTTCGTTCTCATCCGGTTTGTCGTCTTTGATGGCGTCGAGTAAGCGGCTTGTTCTCAAACATCTGACGCGTAGATTGCACCTCGCCTTTCGGAATCTTGTCCCGTTCCAGATACTCTCTTTCTGGGCTCGTATGTTTCCCGGGACCGCTGCCGTTGTTCTCAAACACGTAGCATGCTTGCTGCACGTTGCCGCTAACTTTCTCATCGCTGTCTGTGCGAGAGCACTCCGTTTCGGTGATGAAGTCCCGCTCCGGGTTTTTGTGCACCTCTGGATGGACGGTGTGCTTGTACAAGCGTTTCGAGGTTCCTCTGCTTGGAATACTGCTCCTTGCCGATCGGATATTTTTGGGGAACGTGTCGATCAAGTGGCCTGGGAGAAGTACAACGCTCTGGGACTTCAACAGGGACCTGGAGGAGGTCAGCGGTTGGTGGTGGAGGAGGAAATTGCTCCGTGGTTTTGTAATGGGCAGACGAAGAGGCAGAGGATGTCGTCTTGGTAGTTTTGGTAACGGACTCGTAACTACCTCCTGTTGCAATTTTGGATGCCATGTTTACTGGTGTCCATTGAAACCAGAGCATTTTTTAACATAGTTACTGGGAGACCAAATGGTAAATTACCTCCCCTTATTGTAGGTAAATTTAGATCGATATTGAAGGCTTAGCTTGTAAGCCCTGCTGGTGATGTCCCTACTTAATAAAAATGATACATGGCCAGGATTTATTGAAGTGTAGGAATATGATCCTCATGCGTTCCCAGTCACGGGAACGAGATCGTTAATTCGTGGCCACCTTAGCTTTAGTAATGCGAGGGAACAAGATAAGCGCAGATGTATCGATATACGCTCAACGGCCACGTTATCAGGAACGCCTGCTGTTCTCTAATCGGCCGATCCCTCGATGGCAGCGCGATGTGTCAAATCGCGCAGATCCGAATCGAGAGCTTCAGTTAACGTTCGCGATGTTCAAACATCAGAACGGGAAAAACCGTGATCTCAAAGTCTTGTCTCATCTCGTCTTCTTCCGCTTTATCCGGGACCGGGTCGCAGAGACAGCAGTCTAAGCATGGAAGCCCAAACTTCCCTCTCCCCAGACACCTCAGCCAGCTCCTCGGGAAGAACACCGAGGCGTTCCCAGGCCAGCCGAGAGACATAGTCCCTCCAGCATGTCCTGGGTCTTCCCCGGGGCCTCCTCCCGGGGGGACATGCCTGGAACACCTCCCCAGGGAGGTGTCCAGGAGGCATCCGAAAAAGATGCCCAAGCCACCTCAGCTGGTTCCTCTCGATGTGGAGGAGCAGCGGCTCTACTCCGAGCTCCTCCCGAGTGACTGTGCTTCTCACCCTATCTCTAAGGGAGCGCCCAGCCACCCTGCGACGGAAACTCATTTCAGCCGCTTGTATCTGCGATCTTGTTCTTTCGGTCATTACCCAAAGCTCATGACCATAGGTGAGAGTCGGAACATAGATTGACCGGTAAATTGAGAGCTTCGCCTTTTGGCTCAGCTCCTTCACCACGACGGACCGGTAAAGCGACCGCATCACTGCGGAGGCTGCACCGATCCGCCTGTCGATCTCACGCTCCATCCTTCCCTCACTCGTGAACAAGATCCCGAAATACTTAAACTCTTCCACTTGATCTCAAAGTGTGATTTTCTTTCACTGTGGCATGGGTGTTGGTTTGAGCCAGATTGACTGGTTTGAGTATTTCAGAACCTGCTGATCTCCTGGGGTTTTCACACACGACAGTCTCTAGACAGAATGGTGCGTAAAACAAAAAACACTGAGTTGAGTGAGCGACAGTTCTGTGGGTGGAAACAAACGCCTTGTCGGTAAGAGAAAATGGCCAAATGGGTTCAAACCGCCAGGAAGGATACAGTAACTCGTAGCGACTCTTTACGACCACGGTGAGCAGAAAAGCATCTTGGCGTGCACCGGAAAACAGAAGACCACGCAGGGTTCCACTCCTGCAGCCAAGAACGGGAATCTGAGAATCGAGAACGAGTTCCTATTGAAGTGGCCGGTGAGCATAAAATGGAAGTTTAAAGGCGGTTCTTGGAGCAGACGCAACGCTAAGGCTGATTTCTTTCTAGCCTGGACTGTAAACTCATGCAGCCTATCAGACTATAGATTCGTTGTCAAACTGTTCATAGATGTTAGATTTATTGTGACGCAAACAATAATTAAGATGAAAAATCTGGAGCGTACAGAGGTATTCACCCCCTTTCGTACGAAAGCCCTAAACAAGAGCCGGTCCAACCAATTCGCTTCATCAGGTCACATCATTAGCTGATTAAGATCCACCTGTGCGCAATCAAAGTGTCTCACACGATCTGTCCCACAATGGCTGTATAAATCAACCTGTTCTGGAAGGACCCTGACTCTGCAACACAACGAAGCGAGCAACATGACAACCAAGGGGCACTCCGAACAGGTCAGAGACAAAGTTGTGGAGAAGTATGGATCAGGGTTGGGTTATAAAAAATTATCCCACCGAGCACCGTTAAATCCATTGTAACAAAATGGAAAGAACACGGCACCGCTACAAACCTGATGAAAGAAGGCCCCGCCCACCAAAACTCACAGCCCTGGGCGAGGAGGGCGTTAATCAGAGATGCAACAAAGACACCAAAGATAACGCCGAAGGAGCTGCAGAGATCCACAACGGAAATGGGAGTATCTGTCCATAGGACTGCTTTAAGCCATACGCCCCACAGAGTGGGGCTTCGTGGAAGAGTGGCCAGAAAAAAGCCATTGCTTAAGGAAACACGTTTGCCCAACAGCGCGTGGCAGACTCCCCAAACACGTGGAAGAAGATTCTCTGGTCTGACGAGACTAAAAGTGATCATTTTTGGCCATCGTGGGAAACGCCACGTGTGGCGCAAACCCATCACCCCGAGAACACCGTTCCTACAGTGAAGCATGGTGGTGGCAGCCTCGTGCCGCGGGGATGTTTTTTATCTGCAGGGACAGGAAAGCCGGTCAGGACCGAAGGAAAGATGGACAGCACGAAACGTGAGGCAATTCCGGAGGAAAACCCATTTGAGTTGGCCAGAGGTTCGAGACTGGGCCGAAGGTTCATGTTCCAGCAGGACAGTGACCCTAAAGCTACACTGGAGCGGTTTAAAGGGAAACGTTTAAACGTCTCGGAACGGCCTAATCAAAGCCCAGACCTCAATCCGATCGAGAATCCGTGGCATAACTTGAAGATTGCCGTACGCCGACGCAACCCATCTAAATGGAAGGAGCTGGAGCAGTTTTTCCTTGGGGAATGGGCAAAAAGCCCAGTGGCTCAGTGCGCTAATCTAATAGAGACACACCCCAACAGACTTGTAGCTGTAATTGCAGCAAAAGGTGGCTCGACAAAGTATTGACTTTGGGGGGGGTACCTATGCATGCTCCAGATTTTTCATCTTAATTATTGTTTGTGTCACAATAAAACAACAATTTTCATCTTTAAAGCGGTAGGCATGTCGTGTAAATCAAATGGTGCTGACCGCCCAAAAATCCATTTTAATTCCAGCTTGTAATGCGACAAAACAGAACAAATGCCAAGGGGGATGAATACTTTTGCAAGACACTGTATTTGTATAGAGTAAGGTCTTAAATCCTTCCTGTTACCTGGTTTGGTCAGTTTCATATGCAATTTCCTCTAATGAGCATTCATAAAAATAGCTTAGTCTTGCAAACAAACAAACAAAAAATAAATATATATATCAGTGTCTTGCAAAAGTATTCATACCCCTTGAACTTTTTCACATTTTTCCACCTTACAGCCACGAACTTGAAAGTTTTTTTTATTGAGATTTTATGTGATAGACCAACACAGAGTAGCACATAATTGTGAAGTGAAACAAAAATGATAAATGGTCTTCAAAATTTTAAACAAATAAAAATCTGAAAAATGTGATGTGCATTAGTATTCAGCCCCCCTGTGTCAATACTTTGTAGAGCCACCTTTTGCTGCAATTACAGCTGCAAGTCTTTTGTGGTATGTCTCTACCAGCTTTGCACATCTAGACACTGAAATTTTTGCCCATTCTTTGCAAAATAGCTCAAGCTCAGCCAGATTGGATGGAGAGCGTCTGTGAACAGCAATTTTCAAGTCTTGCCACAGATGCTCAGTGGGATTTAGGTCTGGTCTTTGACTGGGCCATTCTAACACATGAATATTCTTTGATCTAAACCATTCCATTGTAGCTCTGGCTGTATGTTTAGGGTCATTGTCTTGGTGGAAGGTGAATTTCCTTCCGAGTCTCAAGTCTTTTGCAGCCTCCAACAGGTTTTCTTCCAGAAGAAAACCTGTTGTTTTCTTGCTGAAGAAAAGCATCCCCATAGCATGATGCTGCCACCACCATGTTTCACAGTGGGGATGGTGTGTGCAGGGTGATGAGCAGGGTTAGTTTTCTGCCACACATGGCGCTTTGCATTTAGGCCAAAAAGTTCAACTTTGGTCTCATCTGACCAAAGCACCTTCTTCCACATGTTTGCTGTGTCCCCTACATGGCTTCTTATGCCTGTCTTTCAACAATGGCTTTCTTCTTGCCACTCTTCCAAAAAGGCCAGATTTGTGGAGTGTACGACTTATAGTTGTCCTGTGCACAGATTCTCCCACCTGAGGTGTGGATTTCTGCAGCTCCTCCAGAGTGATCATGGGCCTCTTGGCTGCTTCTCTGACCAGTGCTCTCCTTGCTCGCTCTGTCAGTGTAGGTGGACGGCCATGTCTTGGTAGGTTTGCAGTTATGCCATACTTTTTCCATTTTTGAATGATGGATTGAACAGTGCTTCTTGAGATGTTCAGAGCTTGGGATATTTTTTTTATAACCCAACCCTGCTTTAAACTTCTCCAGAACTTTATCCCTGACCTGTCTGGTGAGTTCTTTGGTCTTCAGGATGCTGTTTGTTCTTCGTGTTCTCTAACAAACCACTGAGGCCTTCACAGAACAAGTGTATTTATGCTGAGAGTAAATTACACACAGTAGGACTCTATTAACTAATTAGATGACTTCTGAAGGCAATTGATTGCACTGGATTGTATTTAGAGGCATCAGAGTACAGGGGGCTGAATACTAATCCACACCACATCTTTCAGATTTTTATTTGTTTAAAATTTTGAAGACCATTTATCATTTTCGTTTCAGTTCACAATTATGTGTTACTCTGTGTTGGTCTATCACATAAAATCTCAATAAAAAACTTTTAAGTTTGTGGTTGTAAGGTGGAAAAATGTGAAAAAGTTCAAGGGGTATGAATACTTTTGCAAGGCAGTGTGTGTGTGATATATATAATATTTTCCTGTATGTTTATTTTAAATTAAATTGGTGGTTTATTCAGTTAATGAGAAGCCTGTTACAATTTAAGTGTAACGATCAGACAATTCTGAATGAATGACTCGAGGCGACAATCATAAGTTATTAGCCATTACAATTGATTATTTTAAATGATTAAAAGACAATTCATGTATTTAACCCAATGTGTAAATAATGTAATTGCCTAGCGAGGCGATTTGCCTGTAACTCTGATGCATGTAACTTGTACCTTCTCAGTGTCATCATTCACAAATTAACAGCATCCCAGATTCTGAATAAAGCTGGTCACGTGTCGGTCAGAGGATAGTAAAGCGTATCGAATTGTATCAGAATCGTCGGAGCTTCAGTGGTATTGTACGTTATTGTACGTACAGGACACTTTTTCGATGGAATAAAAACACATGTTCTGTTCCCTTCTAGCGGGTTTCGTTCATTTGGTTTGATAGCGTGCGATATTATTAGTGTATTGCTTATCCTACGTGTATTACGTCACTCTACCCGATAGAGAAGGAGCGTTGAACACGGTTTACGATATCACATGGTTGTCGAGACAACATGACATCACGTGTCAGAGACGTAAAACTTCCGTGCTAGCGAGCGACTGCTGTGACGATTTGTAAGCAAACATGGCTGCAAGGTTTGCTTTGTTAAATACGTTAGATTTTGAGAGAATTTTGAAAGAGAGACACGTCGAACACCCGAGAGGAATGTGTATGTACAACCCCGATTCCAAAAAAGTTGGGACAAAGTACAAATTGTAAATAAAAACAGAAAGCAATGATGTGGAAGTTTCAAAATTCCATATTTTATTCAGAATAGAACATAGATGACATTTCAAATGTTTAAACTGAGAAAATGTATCATTTAAAGAGAAAAATTAGGTGATTTTAAATTTCATGACAACACATCTCAAAAAAGTTGGGACAAGGCCATATTTACCACTGTGAGACATCCCCTTTTCTCTTTACAACAGTCTGTAAACGTCTGGGGACTGAGGAGACAAGTTGCTCAAGTTTAGGGATAGGAATGTTAACCCATTCTTGTCTAATGTAGGGTTCTAGTTGCTCAACTGTCTTAGGTCTTTTTTGTCGTATCTTCCGTTTTATGATGCGCCAAATGTTTTCTATGGGTGAAAGATCTGGACTGCAGGCTGGCCAGTTCAGTACCCGGACCCTTCTTCTACGCAGCCGTGATGCTGTAATTGATGCAGTATGTGGTTTGGCATTGTCATGTTGGAAAATGCAAGGTCTTCCCTGAAAGAGACGTCGTCTGGATGGGAGCATATGTTGCTCTAGAACCTGGATATACCTTTCAGCATTGATGGTGTCTTTCCAGATGTGTAAGCTGCCCATGCCACACGCACTAATGCAACCCCATACCATCAGAGATGCAGGCTTCTGAACTGAGCGCTGATAACTTGGGTCGTCCTTCTCCTCTTTAGTCCGAATGACACGGCGTCCCTGATTTCCATAAAGAACTTCAAATTTTGATTCGTCTGACCACAGAACAGTTTTCCACTTTGCCACAGTCCATTTTAAATGAGCCTTGGCCCAGAGAAGACGTCTGCGCTTCTGGATCGTGTTTAGATACGGCTTCTTCTTTGAACTATAGAGTTTTAGTTGGCAACGGCGGATGGCACGGTGAATTGCGTTCACAGATAATGTTCTCTGGAAATATTCCTGAGCCCATTTTGTGATTTCCAATACAGAAGCATGCCTGTATGTGATGCAGTGCCATCTAAGGGCCCGAAGATCATGGGCACCCAGTATGGTTTTCCGGCCTTGACCCTTACGCACAGAGATTCTTCCAGATTCTCTGAATCTTTTGATGATATTATGCACTGTAGATGATGATATGTTCAAACTTTTTGCAGTTTTACACTGTCGAACTCCTTTCTGATATTGCTCCACTATTTGTCGGCGCAGAATTAGGGGGATTGGTGATCCTCTTCCCATCTTTACTTCTGAGAGCCGCTGCCACTCCGAGATGCTCTTTTTATACCCAGTCATGTTAATGACCTATTGCCAGTTGACCTAATGAGTTGCAATTTGGTCCTCCAGCTGTTCCTTTTTTGTACCTTTAACTTTTCCAGCCTCTTATTGCCCCTGTCCCAACTTTTTTGAGACGTTGCTTTCATGAAATTTCAAATGAGCCAATATTTGGCATGAAATTTAAAAATGTCTCACTTTCGACATTTGATATGTTGTCTATGTTCTATTGTGAATACAATATCAGTTTTTGAGATTTGTAAATTATTGCATTCTGTTTTTATTTACAATTTGTACTTTGTCCCAACTTTTTTGGAATCGGGGTTGTATAATAATAATAATAATAATAATAATAATATTGGCTGGCTTTTTTTCATGGTCTGTCAGATATATTCCATTCAGTTACTCGTCTTCGACTCGTTCAATATCATGCGAGCTCAATGGGATGTTTCCGATAGACCACGGAAAAAAAGCCAGCCGATATTATTTGAATATCGAATCGTCGCCTTAAAGGCCAACTAAGACGACTACCCATTTTTCTTATTTTAAACAAACAAATAGCGGTTTTCGACCACATAAGAGCACGTTTTCTGACCGTTTACGATAGTGAACGACTTTAGTTAACCAATTGCTTTCGCATATTTTACACGCTACCACTGCTCGGTTGATGATCGGAAATGTTCGTGACAGGTGACGTCGCTCATGGTACAAGCCGCCATAATTGAGAGAAGTGAGAACAGCGAGGCTCGTTTGCGTTCGTATTTTTTAAGATTATTTGAGGTAACGTCTGGATCCAGGTGTTGCGTGGGAGTATGCGACAACGGCAGAAGTGAAAAAACTAGCCGGTGTCAATTCCCAAAGGACATAAAAGTAAGAAGGCAATGAATAAATGCCGTTCGCCGCACAGGGACGACAGACCTCTCGCGGGCTGACTGGAACGGTCCTTCGGACGCAAAAACGTCACGTTCGCGGCTCGTGCGCTTGGAACGTTTTGAAGAAAATTATTTCGCTCAAACGACTCGGACGCACCGGGCGTTAAGAACGCCGTACGAGACGGCGCTGAATCTGGACGCGGTTCCCGCGATCTTCGGCCAAAACGCGGACAAGACGAACGAGACGACGCGGTCCGCAAAAGAAAAGTTCAAAGGGTAAGAAAACGCTTTTTTATGGCTTCCCTCACTTTTTATTAAGCGTGATGCGTTTTATTAAGCAGATACGTTATTTCGAGTTCCTTTGGGCATAAACGTAACGGTTGCTTATGCAGCTAAGCAGCTTGACGTTTGTTGTATGTTGGGCGTCTTGCTTTGATTTAGCGTTGTCAAAAAAGCCTCGGTAACGACTAACTAAAACAACTCTATGAACATTGTCCATTTTGTCGAACGTGGCCGTGTACTGTGAGTGAAGTCGCACCTTATGGAAAGCAGCTCTGGTGTTTCCGGCAATATTTCCGCCTTTTTCCGTACAAGTTTGATACATCGACTAGTTTCGGCCTCGTTTTACAGGTTTTGTCCGTGAGTCAGGGCTGTGTCTCGTTAATACACTATTTCAGATGTATAGTGAAAAAATTGACATTTTCACTTTAGTAGACCTTTAAGAATAACAGTCGTACCGTATCATGTCGTGTGGAAGCCTGAGGTTGACGATAGTGGGGTTTTTTTATAATTCATTTAGCTACTGTTGGACGTGTTTACCAAACGTATCTATTATATTAAGTCGATTTGTTTACGCAAAAACATTAAAGCACTGTAGCATTTTCTTTATACAGAGAAAAAATGCACAACTTTAAAGCGTATACACAGAGCCATGGCCTCGCTTTCGTTTATAAATGCCTCGAGACCTCAAGAACAGCATAAGAATGGTTTTAAGCATCAATGATAAATCTAATATAGTAATTTTTACGATTAAAGTGATTTGTACAGGTAGCGGTCCGAGCGAATGACCTCGACATCCGTGACGCCACAGCAGGAAACCTATCGGTCTCGTCGCCATTTCCACTATACTAAAACGCAGAGCTGACTGTAACGCCGATCCTCCGTTTTGAGCTAATTTATCGCCATGCCACATAGGTGTGTTGCTGGTGGGTGCGGCGACACGACAGAAGGTGGATTTACGTTGTGTTCGTGGCCCAAGAATGTTCAAACTACAAAGATTTGGACGTGTTTTGCGAGAAGTTCACGGGTACGTTGGGCGTCTACGAAGCGGTCTCTTCTCTGCTCTGCACGTTTTACTGAAGACTCGTATGAGGCCTCTGATCTGTTGAGGCACGTCGGCTATAAGCCCGTATTGAAAGAGGGTGCGGTATCAACAATTAAATAAAACTACAAGAAAAGGAAAGTATTTATTTTATTTATTTACTTTTTTTTAAAAAGAAGAGCGAGTTTAGTCGCACCAGTTTTCCCGGAGTGAGCCGTGGGTTGTTGGTAAAACCTGGGACGGGACGTATCGCTCGGGCAGTGACCTCCCCGCGGTTGTTGCTAAAACCAGTAACGTCCCGTTCCGTCCTGGGTTTTAGTAATTGCCTGAGCCGAGCAGTCATGGCGGAGTACTCGGTAATGGAGAATGAGTGGAGCAGCCACCTGATTTTCTCCACTGGATATTGCTGCCATCTCACCCTTATGTGGAAGAAGTGAACGAACGGAGAACTGAACGAGCAACTGAAAGTCCGATCGTTTCAAAAGCGAGAACGCAGACAGGTAAGCTCCGACTCTCGTTGGGATAAAAAAACCAACACTCGTTGTTTCCCTGCATTTAGATGAATACATGTAACTTGTATTGTGTGTTTAAGTTACCGGTATAAGATTATTTAATTTGCTTCAGAATGTTATTCTCAGTTCATCTAATTATTTAATTAGCCTTTTATCAGTGAAAATGCATGCATGTACATGTATGTTGCACAAGTTATAACACCTATCCTGTTTTAATGAGGGTCAACCCACAATCAGTGAAGTCAAATCGGTCTTAGTTGAGCAAGTCGGTCATGGTATTTCTTACTTTCGCCGTAAATTTTTATTTTCTGACTTTTTGGTCTATAGCCGTAAAAGGCCTCAGCCTTAAAACCGGTTACCGCTGTGACGTCACGCACTCGGGGCTGGCTGGCTCAGCGGGGCAGCTCGAACGCCAACTTTGCGGTCGATTTTAACTCTCAAAAAAATATATATTTTTTAATTCCCATTGATGCAGTATACAAGAGTTGAGGATGGAGAGACTATCCACTCAGAAATTTATTTAAAAATAAAGGTTCTACCTATCTCCTTTAAATTCTTCAGCGTTTCTGAAATCGCGTACGCAAACGTGTTGCAGTTCTTGTCTATAGCAGTGTTTTGGTTTTTTTTAATAAAATGAGGTGTTTGCATTTAACACAAGTCATCTTAACATCCCGGTGATGATTTAAGGGCTTCGATTTGGCATCAAGTTTGAATATCAAGTTTCCCTCAGGATGAAAAACGCTACGATTTCTACTACAGATGTGTCCGGTCTAATGCTGCGTTATAAAAGGGCTACGCTTTTTGTATTTGCTCAATCTGGTTTGTCATAAAAAGGTTTGCTGATGCTTGAATGTAATTCACTGCATAGTATGATCCAACTAATCTCAGCACAAAATGGAATTGTAACTTCTATTTTTACAGTGCGTTCACAGCTCCACTGCAACGATACATGATTAACGAAAAGCTTTATGGAAAAAAAAAAAAAGGATTTCTATTCTGATGTTTCCTTACCAGTGATACAGCGTGATCCTTTTCTGTTATAATGTGGATGTCCTTAGGAAAAAACACACACAGTAACACTAATGAAGTTACACGATTTCTAGTTCTACAAAAATGTTTATTGTACCTTTAATTATATTATTGTCGTTATTTTTTGGTGAAAACATTAGTAAATTATTACGAATCATTCATAACTGTCCAGGATGAGATGAGCGCTGCTATGATCTCAATAATAACAATTATTGTGTTGTAATAGTATCATCACATAATTTTATTATTAGCATGGACTCATTTGGCCGTGTTGTGTGTGTGTGTGTGTGGGGGGGGGTTCAGAAAGACAGAGAGATTTGCTGACATGCAGAATGTGCAATGAGTCACCACATCACACCGCCCCACCCACTCTGCTCCCAGTGTGTGTTCAGTCAAACGTCCAGACAAACAAACCTCAGGATACACACAGGATCTGAGTGTAACAAGTATTTCAACTACAGTAGGATATTCTAGTTTTACCGTGGCGGAGTCCAAAATTATTGGCAGCCAAAAAATAAAAATTATTAAAATGAGTACCAAAAAAAACCCACAACGTGATCTTTTCACCTTAAATGCATGAGGACGCGATAAACTGTCCGCCAATGAACAATCTTTTTCTTAAAAGTGTTTTTCAGCAAAACAATGCTCTTTTAAGTTCAAATTAATCCAGGCACTCAATGAACCAGTGCAAAGAGGCTTTATAATCCCACAATTATTCCTGTACCGATGTGGATGTACAGTATGTTTGGGGTGATGATCTTGTTAAAAGCTCTGTCTATGATCACTCTGTAACCTCTTGGCAGAGGCAACCAGGTTTTGGGACAAAATATCCGAATCGTCATCTTTTTCTCCCTCGTCCAGCACTGTTGCCAGGCCGGGGTCCACGTGGACCCTGTCGATCAACATGCGTATTAATTGGAGCATAGTTTTACGCCGGATGCCCTTCCTGCTGCAACCCTCCCGTTGGGCTTGGGGGGAAAAACCCACGCGTTCACGCCTGTGGACAATTAGAGTAGCCGGTTGACCTAACCGTACGTCTTTGGACTGCGGGGGAAACCCGCATAGACACGGGGAGAACGTACAAACTCCACACAGAAAAGCCCCTGTTGGCCAGTGGGCCCAAACCCAGAACCTTCTTGCTGTGAGGCGACGGTGCTAACCGCTACACCACCGTGCCGCCTCTTCGGGACAAAATATCCTAGTACTGAGCAGAATGTATTATGTTGTCGATCTTTATAAAAGTCCTTGGAGGAACCAGATTCGCATCAGACTCAAAGTATTAACGATTCTTTCGGAAACACTTTATCGAAATGGATCCTGAGTGGAACCAGGAAGACTAAGGGTCAGATTCTGTTCACTTTGGGGTAGTTTTGTGTAACCAGTCAACATACTGGCATTTTTTTTTTTTTTTGGATGGTGGTAGGTAAATGGAGAACCCAAAGGAAACCCACATGGACACAGGGAGAACCTGGGAACGCAGGAATTGTGAGGATGGTGACGCTACCTGCTGTAAGTCCATGCAAGCACAATATTTTCTCAAATATACTATATTATTCTATCCACATTCACTGGATATGAGCAGTCGCGCACTCTGATTGGCTACTCTACTACTAGGCTATCAGCTCATATGCTGCGAGTAGAGAAAAACAAAATGGCAAAGCGTGTTGCTGAACCAACCGAGGACGAAATAAAAACTCGACTCGAAAACAAAACCCCCAAAAATACCAAAAAAAAGCAACAAAATATGGAATGAAAGTATTCGATAGGAAGAACGTATCTTTTTTTAAATTGTTTTTCAAAAATTATTATTATAGCCTTTTTCACAAATTGCTACTGTTGTTTCGCCCGTTTGCTTACATTCTAAGCGGAAATTATTTTGTCGGATGTTTTGTATAAAGTTTTTATTGAACAAATTTGCTAAAAATAAAAGTGCTCTGTTTCTCAAAATCCAGCGAATGTGGATAGAATAAAACAATTATTCCGCTCGATCTTGCCATCCACGGCTTATAGCCGACTCAGTGCCAAGCGCCTTGTCGGCCATCGGCTCACGTACAACTCGATTTTGTGGAATAATTGTTAATGATTATTGTGGCAGCGGGGGCGTGGTCAAGCGCCGGTCTGTGACAGGAGGGCGGAGTCAGGGAAGGTAAGTGGCAGAATCACTACACCTGAGGGCAATTAACCTGTGTTTGTGTGTCTTCCCAGTGACCGCGCCCTACTTAAGGAGGGAGAGCGAGAGCAAAGAGAGCTCATTCCCGAACCAGATGCCGGTCGTGTGTGTGTGTCTGTGTTGTTTAAAGTTGTTCACTGAAAAGTGTGGTAATAAAAGCCCTACAGTGGTGCTTGAAAGTTTGTGAACCCTTTAGAATTTTCTATATTTCTGCATAAATATGACCTAAAACATCATCAGATTTTCACACAAGTCCTAAAAGTAGATAAAGAGAACCCAGTTAAACAAATGAGACAAAAATATTATACTTGGTCATTTATTTATTGAGGAAAATGATCCAATATTACATATCTGTGAGTGGCAAAAGTATGTGAACCTTTGCTTTCAGTATCTGGTGTGACCCCCTTGTGCAGCAATAACTGCAACTAAACGTTTCCGGTAACTGTTGATCAGTCCTGCACACTGGCTTGGAGGAATTTTAGCCCATTCCTCCGTACAGAACAGCTTCAATTCTGGGATGTTGGTGTGTTTCCTCACATGAACTGCTCGCTTCAGGTCCTTCCACAACATTTCCATTGGATTAAGGTCCGGACTTTGACTTGGCCATTCCAAAACATTAACTTTATTCTTCTTTAACCATTCTTTGGTAGAACGACTTGTGTGCTTAGGGTCGTTGTCTTGCTGCATGACCTACCTTCTCTTGAGATTCAGTTCATGGACAGATGTCCTGACATTTTCCTTTAGAATTCACTGGTATAATTCAGAATTCATTGTTCCATCAATGATGGCAATGGAGTCCTGGCCCAGATGCAGCAAAACAGGCCCAAACCATGATACTACCACCACCATGTTTCACAGATGGGATAAGGTTCTTATGCTGGAATACAGTGTTTTCCTTTCTCCAAACATAACGCTTCTCATTTAAACCAAAAAGTTCTATTTTGGTCTCATCTGTCCACAAAACATTTTTCCAATCGCCTTCTGGCTTGTCCACGTGATCTTTAGCAAACTGAAGATGAGCAGCAATGTTCTTTTTGGAGAGCAGTGGCTTTCTCCTTGCAACCCTGCCATGCACACCATTGTTGCTCAGTGTTCTCCTGATGGTGGACTCATGAACATTAACATTAGCCAATGTGAGAGAAGCCTTCAGTTGCTTAGAAGTTACCTTGGGGTCCTTTGTGACCTTGCCAACTATTCCACGCCTTGCTCTTGGAGTGATCTTTGTTGGTCGACCACTCCTGGGGAGGGTAATGATGGTCTTGAATTTCCTCCATTTGTACACAATCTGTCTGACTGTGGATTGGTGGAGTCCAAACTCTTTAGAGATGGTTTTGTAACCTTTTCCAGCCTGATGAGCATCAACAACGCTTTTTCTGAGGTCCTCAGAAATCTCCTTTGTTCGTGCCATGATACACTACCACAAACATGTGTTGTGAAGATCAGACTTTGCTAGATCCCTGTTCTTTAAATAAAACAGGGTGCCCACTCACACCTGATTGTCATCCCATTGATTGAAAACACCTGACTCTAATTTCACCTTCAAATTAACTGCTAATCCTAGAGGTTCACATACTTTTGCCACTCACATATATGTAATATTGGATCATTTTCCTCAATAAATAAATGACCAAGTATAATATTTTTGTCTCATTTGTTTAACTGGGTTCTCTTTATCTACTTTTAGGACTTGTTTGAAAATCTGATGATGTTTTAGGTCATATTTATGCAGAAATATAGAAAATTCTAAAGGGTTCACAAACTTTCAAGCACCACTGTATTTTCGAACCTGATCTCTGTCCTGCCGTCCTCCGTGCTCCACCCACCCTTACGAACCGTTACAATTATATTATTAGTAGTGTGTTTTTTCACAACTAAGAACATGTATGAAATTCACTAACGTGTGTGAAACCATGTCTTTGGTTCGCACCAGAGGTTTTAAACAGCTCCGTAATCCAACAAACATTTCCGTATTGATTTGGAAACATGTTTAAAGCGATTATGTTGTCGAAAGGTCAATCGGAACCTCTTGGCAGACGCAGCCAGGTTTTTACAAGTAGTTACATGTTGGTCCTGGGATCGAGATGCTGACCTCTTCTGCCCCTCGGACCTGCTTGATCCATCCTGGTGCCCTGTGTCTGGTTGGAGTCTTATCGCATCACTCCTGTAGAGGACGGCCCCATGAGGACAGTTGAAAGTTACACCTGGAGGACGCACTGGACTCTTACAATAATGCTTTTATGGCTGCAGACTACAGTTGACTTGCTAACTTTAGGACTGCAGTTGTCATGAACAGTTTTGCACTCAAGTTTCCATCAATGAAGAGTTACAACATCAACGAAACTGACTTCATGTTAAAACTGTTAATATTATAGTCATGCTGTCTGTTGTTGCCCAAATGAGGATGGGTTCCCTTTTGAGTCTGGTTCCTCTCGAGGTTTCTTCCTCGTGTCGTCTGAGGGAGTTTTTCCTTGCCACCGTCGCCGCAGGCTTGCTCATTGGGGATAAATTAGGGGCAAAATTAGCTCGTGTTTTAAGTCGTTCAAATTCTGTAAAACTGCTTTGCGACAATGTTTATTGTTAAAAGCGCTATACAAATAAACTTGACTTGACGTTTTTGGTGAAAACATTTTAGCACTTTGCAGAATTTAGACTGCACTTTGGTGCAAAACAGCACCAAAGCGCCATGATACGTCACAATATTTTATTAGTGGTTTTGGGAGATGTTCTTCTTACGCGCTCCCATTTTTTTCCAACGACACGCCAAAAAAATATTCAGTTCTCGTCTTATATCGTCGGAAACGGGTACAGGAGGAGTCCGTTTCTGTCCCTCTAGGTACAATCTACGCTTGTTATCGGACCTCAAGGTAACTACCTCAAGGTAACTATGCGTACCTTTTTATGGCCTAAAGCGTACGTGCATGTTCCCGAGCAATACATAAAGGGTACAAATAAGTACCCGAGAGGGTACTGCCTCGGCGACAAGCCGTCGTACCCCTAAAGGTACGATAATGATTTTATTGAGCCGTTCTTTTCTAATTTACTTGTCGAGTCATATGGAGTCTGTGAAAAGCCCAGAATTACCAAATTAACTGGATGTCTGCTTTCCATAGACAAACGTAACACAGGTCGTGTTGCTTTATTTGTACTCTTTTATTGAATTGTGAAGTTTATTACATGGACAGAAAGACCGCTGGTCATTTAAAACTCTGTGATCCTGCGGAATGAGCCGGTGGTGGCGCACGCTGCGCCCCAGTCGCTGAACTTCCTGTACTCGCCGGGAGGCATGAAGTATTGACGCCCCCTGTAGTTTGGATGTTCGTACAGGGTCCAGTAGCCATCCATCACGTTGCAGGAGTAGATGTCCTTGTGGCGGAAGCGCTCTTGCACGGACACGCAGTCGTCGCTGAACTCCATCATCTGGCCCTGGAAGTCAGGACGCTCGTAGATGCGCAGGCGGTACTGTCCCCCACGGTTCTAGATGGGGACATGCAAGAAAGGGGTCTTAGGTACCAAACAGTGCAATACAAATTATTGTAGTTATGCATTACTATTGAGTTTCGCATTAGAGCGAATGAGTAAAGTCATACCTGGACCCAAACCTCAGGAGCTAAATAAAAGTCTTTTGGCTATTTTAGTGTTTTAAATAAAGGCTTTGTGTCAAAATTGTTATTCCAGTAAATGCAGAATATTTCCCTGACACAATTCTCATCATATTTAATATATCTATTCTTCCAATATCCAGTAACTAATAATGTTGTAATATTAAAAAAGGTGAGGTATTTCAATTAAAGGTAAGCTAAATAATTAACAATTATTCCACGAAATCGAGTCGTTCATGAGCCGATAGCTGCCGAGTTGGAATAATAGTTTTATTCTATCCACGTTCACTGGATTTTGAGAAATGGAGCATTTTTAATTTTTGCAAAGTCAATAAATAAAAACTTGATACAAAACGTCTGACGAAATTGTTTCCGCTCAGGCGGACTTCTTAAAAACCTATTGATGGCTGCACGGATTGACTTTAGTGTTGTTGTTGTTGTTGTGTTTTTTTTGTAGAAAGTGCCGTCTTGCCGAGGTATAGAATAGCTTTGGATGTTTATTTAATTCTTCATTGGACACTTCTTCAGCTTTGTAATTTTCAAACTTCTTTAAGCTTTTGAACCAGTCTAAAATAATCCAACAAATTTTAATGCTTAAAGATGAAGAATGTAAACAAACCGGCAAAATGACGGTAGCGATATGTGAAAAATGCTATAATAATAATAATTCTTGAAAAATAAAAAAAGATACATTCTTACCATCAAATACTTTCATTCCATATTTTGTTGCTTGGTTTTTTGGTGTTTTGTTTTCGAGTCGAGTTTTTTTATTTCATCCTCGGTCGGTTCAACAAAACGCTCCACCATTTTGGTTTTCTCTACTCACGCTATATTAGCTGGTAGCCTAGTAGTAGAGGAGCCAATCGGAGCGCGCGATTGCTCGTGTCCAGTGAATGTGGAGAGAATAAAACATTTTATAGCTCAACGCAACTCTAACTTTACCTCAGATTTTTTTTTCAATGTTTTCTTCGCTGCCGGTGTCCAAACGTCACCAAAATGGTCTCTTACCATCAAAACATCTGGTCCTGATAATGAGATACAGTTAGGTCCATATATATTTGGACACTGACACAAATTTTGTTTTTTTACCTGCTTACTGAAACATATTCAAGTTATAGTTATACTGTATAATGGACATAAAGTCCAGACTTCCAGCTTTCATTTGAGGGTATCCACATTAAAACTGGATGAAGGGTTTAGGAGTTTCAGCTCCTTAACATGTGCCACCCTGTTTTTAAAGGGACCAAAAGTAATTGGACAATTGACTCAAAGGCTATTTCATGGGCAGTTGTGGGCAATTCCTTCGTTATGTCATTCTCAATTAAGCAGATAAAAGGCCTGGAGTTGATTTGAGGTGTGGTGCTTGCATTTGGAAGATTTTGCTGTGAAGAAAACATGCGGTCAAAGGAGCTCTCCATGCAGGTGAAACGAGCCATCCTTAAGCTGCGAAAACAGAAAAAACCCATCCGAGAAATTGCTACAATATTAGGAGTGGCAAAATCTACAGTTTGGTACATCCTGAGAAAGAAAGAAAGCACTGGTGAACTCATCAATGCAAAAAGACCTGGACGCTCACAGAAGACAACAGTGGTGGATGATCGCAGAATAATTTCCATGGTGAAGAGAAACCCCTTCACAACAGCCAACCAAGTGAACAACACTCTCCAGGAGGTAGGCGTATCAATATCCAAATCTACCATAAAGAGAAGACTGCGTGAAAGTAAATACAGAGGGTTCACTGCACGGTGCAAGCCACTCATAAGCCTCAAGAATAAAAAGACTAGATTGGACTTTGTTAAAAAACATCTAAAAAAGGCAGCACAGTTCTGGAAGAACATTCTTTGGACAGATGAAACCAAGATCAACCTCTACCAGAATGATGGAAAGAAAAAAGTATGGCGAAGGTGTGGTACAGCTCAGGATCCAAAGCATACCACATCATCTGTAAAACACAGCGGAGGCAGTGTGATGGCTTGGGCATGCATGGCTGCCAGTGGCACTGGGTCACTAGTGTTTATTGATGATGTGACACAGGACAGAAGCAGCCGGATGAATTCTGAGGTATTCAGAGACATACTGTGTGCTCAAATGCAGCCAAACTGATTGGTCGGCGTTTCATAATACAGATGGACAATGACCTAAAACATAAAGCCAAAGCAACCCAGGAGTTTATTAAAGCAAAGAAGTGAAATATTCTTGAATGGCCAAGTCAGTCACCTGATCTCAACCCAATTGAGCATGCATTTCACTTGTTAAAGACTAAACTCCAGACAGAAAGGCCCACAAACAAACAGCAACTGAAAACCGCTGCAGTAAAGGCCTGGCAGAGCATTAAAAAGGAGGAAACACAGCGTCTGGTGATGTCCATGAGTTCAAGACTTCAGGCAGTCATTGCCAACAAAGGGTTTTCAACCAAGTATTAGAAATGAACATTTTATTTACAATTATTTAATTTGTCCAATTACTTTTGAGCCACTGAAATGAAGGGATTGTGTTTAAAAAATGCTTTAGTTCCTCACATTTTTATGCAATCACTTTGTTCAACCCACTGAATTAAAGCTGAAAGTCTGAACTTCAACTGCATCTGAATTGTTTTGTTCACAATTCATTGTGGTAATGTATAGAACCAAATTTAGAAAAATGTTGCCTCTGTCCAAATATTTATGGACCTAACTGTAAATGATTATAACACATAACCTTGGAAATAATATATTCAACTGTACTATCAAGGATTTCTTTCTTTGAGACTGCGACGTGCTTTGAAATCTCATTTAAGGCACAATGATTGGATTATTTACATTTAATTCGTTCTGAAGGTTGAATGCCTTCGATTTCCCAAGCGAAACCGGGAGAAAACGTGCAGCTTTAGAGTTACCATCCGAGTGTCGATCAGTGGCACGCTGCAAAAATATCGTCTGTCGATAAAATTGTTGAAACGATCTTGCTGACTATCATTTCGTCGTGCAAACCTCAGCACACGCGCACACAGACTTACATAAGTGAAGGTCCTGCAAGAGCGAATCGAGTCGTTGTAGCCCATCCAGTGTTGGTATTCAGGATATTCTCCACGGGTCAGTACATACTGGTATCCTGTATAATTGGGTTTCTCGTACAGAACCCAGCATCCGCTGTCCACTCGGATAGAGTTGCAGCGGGCGAAGTGGGACTGCATGTCAGGGCAATCGGTCTCACACTCGTATGAGCGGCCCTGAAAGTTCTTATCCTCGTAAAAAATGATCTGCAATGAGAAAAAGCAGCAGGGTACGAGTAAAAATCCCATCGGATCAGGGATTCTGTGTTAATTGAGGACTCTGTATAGTACCGGTTCTGCAAAATAAGAAACTTCAATTCATATTTCTGTTCAAAGTCCAAAAGAAATCCACGTTGAGTTTTCTAAAAGCACTGCACAGTGTGTGTATGTATATATGTGTGTGAGAGAGAGTTCAATGTGATGCTCGTTCTCCCATTTAACAATAATCTTTGTGCTCACGTGCTTTTGAAAAACTCCTTCCTGAATGTTTCGAAGCTAAACCGGTTTCGCATCATAATCCTGATGTTTACATCTGTTCCGTCTCTCGTTTTCTCACCTTAGTCATCCTTGTCTGGTGGGTGCAGTCCGTCCTCTGGTGATAACTGAAGCACGGTCGGCCTTGCCCATTTTATAAACCTCTGCCGTGGGTTTGTAGGGTCAACAGTTTTGTTGTTGGGCTGGATTTGCCAATTTTGAGACACTGCCAAGATTTTGATCCAGGCCATAGAGGGAAAAGTCCTGAATCATCAGCCCAAATGGCACACAGCTGCACATTGCTCGCTCGCACCCCTCCTTTTTATTTTCAGTATCTATCAAACCGGCTTTTATCTGATAATCCGCTATCAAAAGGGGACCAGATTTACAGCTGAGAAAGCTTCAAGTCATCATTATTGCTCAACTGTGAAGCACGCTTCTCGAAAGTGGGCATGAGTCCGAGTGAATGCAGGCGTCCGTGTGTGTTAGACAAGCTCCAGGAAACAATCTCAAAGAAAAGAGCTATTTATGTGGAAAAGAAGTGAAACTCTCTCCTGTTTTATCTAAAGATGTAAGCAGAGCTACGGAAGAGTTGCCAACAGTATTACTGTAAAATACGACAAAACTTTAGAGTTATTGTTACCACCCTGAAGTTAATGAGTATCCTATCAAAGTGTTTTCTTTATCTTACATGATGGAAATGTACCCATAATTAGTGTTTTATTTCGTAAACCTTCACTTTTTAGTAAAACTTTGTCCGTTTTATAGTCGTCCATGTATAGTTGCAAAATGCCCACAAAACAAGTTAGTTCTTGTTGTCACTTCTATGACTGCAACTACAATTGGATGTTCTCTCACCAACCTCTCTTTAATAAGACAAACACCCCACACACACATGTGTGCACAGAGCTTGTCATGTTACCAAGAAAACCCAAAATGGAAACTCCTCTGTCCTGAAGACTTTCCTGTGATGGAAAACTTACTGACCGTTATAAAGCCCTGACAACACCAAAGACTCCTCAGTGTCAGTTCAGTGAGGTCGAGGTTGAAGTTCTTCCACTCCAAACTTCACATGCCATCTCTTCATGGAGCTTACGTTCTGCACAGGTGCACTGTCGTGCTCGAACAGGTTTGGGCCTCTTAGTACCGCTGAAGGGAAACTGTAACACTACAGCATACGCAGACATTCTAGACAATTATGCACTTCCAAATTTCTGGCTACAGTTTGGGGAAGAACCATGTATGTGTGATGGTCAGATATACATACTTTTAGCTGTATATTCTATCCATCCCAGTCATTACCTTTCTTGCATTTGAATGCTACTATTTTTCTGTTAAATCAGAAATCTGGATTTCTATCAAGCCTTCAAAAGAGCTATACAGACGGTCGAAAGTCACACTTAGAAAGTGGCTCTGGAACCCGGATGCTTACGGTAACGCGTCTACGGCTTTGGACTACAATCATCACGATAACTTTAGGACTGCGGTCATGAAAAGTTTTTGTGCTCAAGTCTCCATCAGTGAACAGTTGATAACTTCAACAAAAGCAGACTTTGTGTTAAAACTATAATGAATTTCCTGGTTACACAGTTATACTTTGTGACTATATAAGACACGGTTATGAGGCGAGTTATTTATAATCACGCTATCTGTTATCACCCAAATGAGGATGGGTTCCCTTTTGAGTCTGGTTCCTCTCGAGGTTTCTTCCTCGTGTTGTCTGAGGGAGTTTTTCCTCGCCACCGTCGCCTCAGTCTTAATCACCAGGGATAGATAAATTTCATCTCATCTCATTATCTCTAGCCGCTTTATCCTGTTCTACAGGGTTGCAGGCAATCTGGAGCCTATCCCAGCTGACTACGGGTGAAAGACGGGGTACACCCTGGACAAGTCGCCAGGTCATCACAGGGCTGACACAGACAACCATTCACACTCACATTCACACCTACGGTCAATTTAGAGTCGCCAGTTAACCTAACTTGCATGTCTTTGGACTGTGGGGGAAACCGGAGCACCCGGAGGAAACCCATGCGGACATGTAGAGAACATGCAAACTCCGCACAGAAAGGCGCTCGCCGGCCGCTGGGCTCGAACCCGGACCTTCTTGCTGTGAGGCGACAGCGCTAACCACTACACCACCGTTTATTAGGGATAAAATTAGCTCATGTTTAAAGTCTTTATTTTTCTGTAAAGTTGCTTAGTGTCTGGTGTTAAAAGCGCGACACCGATAAACTGACTTGACTCTAACAATCAAATTACATTGAGCATGGGAGACAGGACTTGTACTCAACTCCTTTTTGTTTGTTTGTTTACTAGTACAATGGTTAAAGTACCCCTGGGTTGTATAAATGGTTATATTTTCATGATATTAAACTTACTTGGGATGGCAGGAGGACATTTATTATTTTGTATCATTTGCATATTAATGCATATTCATAGCTAGATCATGAAATTTTAAGTAGGGTCAAGTAGAGATGTTCATAGCCTATTTTAGTAGTTTCCTGGGCATTAAAACATACTCTATTTATTCTTAGACTTATTCTTTTAATTAATTTCACGCCTTAAAATTCACTATTGTATTATTATTATTGTTGTGAACAAGATGCTTGTAGCTTATCATATTTCAAAATACACAACATGAGTTTTCACACAGATTTCGATAAATTTAAACTGAACCAAAACAGAGCAGACGGATGTGGACGTCATTGTCATGGAACGCGGAAGTAAACGCTGTGTGTCACTTCCGGGGCGTTGCCGAGATGGTCATGGCGGAGGGTACAGCAGTCCTGAGAAGGAACCGTCCAGGAACCAAGGCGAAGGTACTTCGTTGGGTCGAATAAACGCTTAGATATTTTAAGAGAGACGGGTTTTCTATAGGAAATGAACACGTTTGGTTTGTGGAGATCGAAGAAAACGCTCCTTTAACGAAAAGGCTGCGAGCTAAATTAGCTAACTAGCTTCTTCCAAGCAGCGGACTCTGTTATTCATTCCTTTTTTTTCTTTTCCCACCTGTATTCTGACCTTCCGCGCTGGTCCAATCAGAAGGCGAGATGTGAAAAATAAACCAATCTTAGTGAAAGGGAGGCGGGGTTTGTTGGGAAATTCGGTGAGGATTGCTGAATTTTCACCGTGAAGACAGCTAGCTATTAGTAGACACGGACAGCAGTCAGCTGGAGCACGACCTGTGACCGGGGTAGTTTTAGTTAATTTAGTTCGTCGAGTTTATGTTTAACGAGTACTCACGTTGTGTTTACAAGGTTTGGAAAAATATCTTGTCTCTTAGAGAGCTATATGGCTAATGGAAACCGCATAGCTGTCTGTAATGTCAGTAAGTCGGGGTATTGTCACCACCGAGTGGCTATTGATCGTGGTTTCTTTTTGTTATTTTCACGGTATGATTTAAAACCGAGTGCAAAAAAAAAAAAACGGCGTTAATCCAACACTTCATAAAAATGCAAACGGGATGTGCAAAATTTAAGGAAAAAAGTAAACAAAAAGATCAACTCTACTAATCATAATTTCTTCAAACTATTTTTGAGAACGACTTTTCTATCAAATGTATTGCACATTAGCGTGAAGTAACAACCACAAAGCTCCATGAAGGGTCAAGCACACAGACAGACAGGTCAAGCACACAGACAGACAGCTCTGAGCCTCAAATGAGCGATGAAGGTCACAAGGCTGGAAGACAGAAATGGAAGTTACTTTGACTCACTACTATCCTGTTCTTGGCTGCAGGAGCGGAACCCAGTGTCGTCTTCTGCTGTTGCATGCTGAGATGCTTTTCTGCTCACCACGATTGTAAAGAGTTGCTATGAGTTACTATATCCTTCCTCGCAGCTCGAACCAATCTGGCCATTTTCCTCAGACCTCTCTTATCGACAAGACGTTTGGGTCCACCTACAGAACTGTTGCTCACTTAATGTGTTTTGTTTTTTGCACCATTCTGTGTCAACAGTCTAGAGACCGTTTTGTGCGAAAACCCCAGGAGAGCAGCAGTCTCTGAAATGCTCAAACCAACACCCATGCCACAGTGAAAGTCACACTTTGAGATCAGTTTTTCCCATTCTGATGTTTGAAGTGAACATTAACTGAAGCTTCTGATTTGTGCTGCTGTCAAGGGATTGGCCGATTAGAGAACTGCATCAAACAGCAGGTGGATGGGTGTTCATAATAAAGTGGCATATAATATAGGTGTGTGTATACATTCGTTTATATGGCGCCATTTTTTTTTTTTTTTTGTCTTAATCTATGGGTTTGGGTTGGCTCACTTTCTATTATTATTTTGATTTTTTTATTATTTAATGCTAGTACTATAAACTGCTCTTCACAGAATTTTCTCCATGAGGATGTTTTTTAATAGACTGCAAAGCTCTTATGAGTCACTCTGGATAAGCGCTCCTGATGACCACTGTAACGTACTAAAAATAAGCATAAACACTTTTCCAAATTTACGGGAATACCACGACTTATGAATAAATGTGTCAGTATTCAGCCTGACAAATGAGTCTCATGTTCGCTATAAACCGAATGACAGAGTGGCTGTGAGGAAAGAAATGTTAACTACGCAGTAATAGATAGATTGTTGCCTCGTTTAGTTCTGGTGAGCAACGCCCTGGTCCTCTGTGTGTTTTGACTTCGTAGTCGTTGTGATAAATTACAACGTTGTGAACGTGCTCAGGGTGACAGCAGAAAGTGCACTGTAAAGGCCAATTTATGCTGACAACCCAGTCCTCGCAGATAGCGTCGCAGACAGTGTCTGCGTAGCCCCCCCACCTTCGCAGACGCTCTGTGCGCACCTCCCAAAAATTGTGACCACCGCAGAAGCCTCGCAGACAGCGTCGCAGACAAGAGGGCTCTGATTGGTCCACTCTACATCCGCTGTACACGCACTTCCGCTTCCCTACTGTCCCGGTTTGGTTTGTTTTCACGACCGGCATTTTTAAAAACACGAGCGAAGATGGAGCAGCATGAAGAGCGGTTGATTGAGGAAGTACGTACATCTATACGACTCCAGTTCTAGTCATTATAAAAAAAAAAGTTCTAGTCATTATAAGTAACTGGAGGATAAAAACACCACTAACCACACCCACCAACTACTCCTAGCGACTTCGCGCCCCCTTGCGTTGTGCCGGTGAATAACATCGCGCACGCCTATACTCCCCGCTCAACGATAAATTACAACTGTCTGCGAAAAGCTATCTGCGAAAGCCTTGTCGCAAGAACATGCAGAGGCCTTAACACGGTGGATTGCATGGCCAAAGGGTTTTCGGTGCTGTCCTCGTGTCCGAGCGGAGACGGAAAGGCTGCGGTACGGTTTAGGGCGAGTCCAGAGGGACGGGGTTGTGAAAATTTTGGGAGTCGCGGCCGGACAGAAAAGTTACGAGAACCCCTGGAGAGAGGAACTCTGGTTGGGTAAAAATTAGACGGAACAATAAACAGAAATGCTTTTTAAGTCTGTATTTTGAAAAGTCAGGAGTGATGTAACTGTCCAGTCATGTTGTAGATAACGTGTATGATGTGAATTTGTTGACAGGATTTTTACAGCTGGCCCGATGAGTCCTTCGAGGAGATGGACAGCACTCTGGCAGTGCAGCAGGTGAGCATTAAGCGTTAAATGTTCCAGCCAGAAATCTCATTCAGAACCGATATTAATTCTCCCTTTCTATCTGATCACTCCAACCTCTCTCGAGCGTCAACGGATGTACGGCCAGTGTAACGTTTATAGTGTTAATGTTCGTTCACAGTAGTACAGACAAACATTTCTCAGGTAAAAGTACTGTTACTTCAAGAGCAACATATGCAGGTTTTTTTTTTTCCTCCCCACTTAACACAAGTAGAGAGATCGGTGCTTGGGAAATACAGAGCTGAAGACTGTAATGCAAAATCTTCATCTCTACAGAGTAACCGACTCTCTGTGTTTCTCGGCAGTACATCCAGCAGAACATTCGCTCAGACTGTGCCAACATCGACAAGATCCTCGAGCCTCCTGAGGGCCAGGACGAGGGCGTGTGGAAATATGAGCACCTGAGGTACGCTGAGCTCTGTGGGCTTTCTCAGGGTTCAGTAATGACATTCTGTCCACATATAAATCGTACTGTCGAAACGGATTTGGCTGTTTGTCCTGATTTTGTTGTGTTCGTTATAGACAGTTTTGTCTGGAACTGAACGGCCTTGCTGTTAAATTACAGGTAAAATGATGCATGCGTTGCTGGTGTTTTTTTTTTTTTTAAACGTCATTCAAATTGAAGTGATTTTTTTTTATTTTTTTTAAATGAAATTTTAACTGCATGGAACTGGTCCAATTGTGCTGTTAGAAAAATAACTTCTCTATTTATTTATATTAATTTTTGTATGTATATCTGCTCAGGGAGAATGCCACCCTGACACATGTACACAAATGACAGCTACAGAGCAGTGGATTTTTCTGTGTGCTGCGCATAAAACCCCTAAAGAGGTAAGGCACGCATTGGATTCCTTTCCAAGTTGTTATCAAATTCTAATCACTCATAAGATTTCATGCAACAAAACGTAATTCAACTGTGTGACCTGGAATATTTATTTATTTAAAGGTGTCATTGCATCGTTTTTTCATTAATTGTGCGGTGGTCTCTAGTATGAATGAATGCCCCGTGAGCCGGTTTTGGTGAAAAAAAAAAAATGCTGTGGTGCTCCTGTTTCAGGCTGTTCTAGTTTGGTGGAGGAGTGGGTGGTGGGAGAATGACAGGATTTCAGCTCTTACTCATGAATATTCATGACATGTAAACATATATCGCTTCTGATTGGCTAACAGCACTGTGACACTCCCTCCAGTGGGTTATGGGTGAGGCCATGACTACTAATTTTCGAAGTGATGCAAGTTTGTAGGGCTTTTTCTGATTCGCTCGTTTTTCTGTCCATTTTCTTTCATAGGCTAATACAGGGAATGGGGGTAGAAGAACATTTTCACGTGCAGCATGCATATGCAACTCGGAGTGACCTATGGTATTTCAAAAAGAGCAAATATTAAACGGTTTGTCACGGAATGACACCTTTAAATTATATTGTGAATTTTAAGACTCGCAAAATCCCAGCTGGATTTCAGATCGCTGTAAGTAATGAGCTGTGTAGAGTCTACTTCGTGTATTGTACACTACTTTTTAATATTCAGTCACAAAAAGAAGTGACTCCTATAAGCGCCTGTTTGTTTGAAATTTACGACTTGTAAGATCGTCACTTTTAGGACTTTGCTTATTTTGTTCTTTGATGCATAATTGATAAAGCGTTACATAAACAGCACGTGCAGCAAACAATTGGATTTAAAAGTCTGTGAGAAAACGTATTGATGCGCCTAGACAAAAACAGTGTGATGTATCCTGTAATTTGAATCCGGTATGAACCTGAATAACCTGCTGTCTGAGTTTGGAGCAAAGTAACAAAACGTCGTTCGCTCACGCATCTCGGCTTCACTTTTCTGCGATGGATAGAGAGCGTGACGGACGACGACGCGATCTCGCAAGCCTGCTGTAAATCGGCGTTGTTGGAAAGCGTCTGACAGTATCTCGTTTGTGTCCGCAGTGTCCCGCTATCGACTACACGAGACACACGCTGGACGGAGCTGCCTGTCTTCTGAACAGTAACAAGTATTTTCCCAGCCGGTGAGCATTAAAGCACGACCACATCATTACGTTCACTCCGTGTGCATTTCTCGCAACACGTACCTAGTGTATTTGTATGAAAATTGGCAGTCGGTTGTTGTTTGTTTCTGTGTCGTTACCTCGAGCTGCTTATTCTCATGACTAAAGTATTGAGATCGCACTGTTTCAGGGTGAGCATAAAGGAGTCGTCGGTGGCAAAGCTGGGTTCGGTCTGCCGCCGCATCTACAGGATATTCTCCCACGCTTACTTTCACCACCGCCAGATATTCGACAAGTACGAGGTGAGCCGAGCAGCTTCACGCTTTCGCCTAACAGGGATTACTGTCGCAGGTGATGTATTGTAAAATGTAACTGCGATACTAGAATGTGTATTATTCGGCGCATCCGGTAAACCTTGAAGATTTTGGAAATTTGAGTGTGAGAAATCACTCTTTAGACCTGTCCTAAAAGACAGTGTACATGGGCTGATGAAATAATGGACGCTCTTGACCGATGTGTCTCTGTCCGAGGCACAGCAAACCAGGACTGTCCAAATCTACATGTACAAATTGAGAATTTCTACGAATACATTTTTCATTGCGGTATTTTCTTTCTATTAATAAGAGAGAGAGAAAATATTCGAGGTCGTTTTCAGCTGTACACATCCCTCATGTGTACCATGTTACTTTCCTTTTTGGTTTGTTTATTTATATTCAGTGTGAAACCAGATAGCAAACTTGAGCACTGGTTTGTGAGCTCTGATTTGAATTCGGCTAATAAGATTGGACGTGTAAAGGCATCCGAGATCTCTTGCTAGGTAATACAGATTTTGTGACATGCTTATCTACAATTAAATAATTTAGCCATGCCTTGGTTTTGACTGTGTTATTGTTATTATTAGTTAGCATACTGTTACTCATTTCACGCTTGAATTTGACTTATTCTATTGGCAAAACATTTTGCTTATTATAAATGTTCATTTTTTAAAAGAAACCAAAATATCTGCAAGTACGTAGAATAAGACCATTTTAATTGTGAAATTAGTTAATATGTCTAGAAATGGGCTTAGTGGTCTTATAGATGTATAATAACCTCAATGAGAAATAGTAGGTAACTTTTTACTTCACATGGACAGAATTTTCTTTCAGATTTGGATTTGACAATTGGACTCATGGTAGTATAAGTGGCCTAGTCCGAGACAGTGAGGATTTTCCATAAATCCACATGGATGGTGGATTTAGGATAATTTCCTAACGGTTTGCTTTAGGCTTTGTGTAAAAAGTGCATAGGTAGTATTTTTTTTTTTTTTTTTTTTTATAAGCAGAATTCTCCAGTGCCTTGTGAAAGTATTCCCCCATGTTGTTGCATTACAACATGGAATTAAAATGGTTTTTAATTTGGATTTTATGTAATGGACCAAACAAAATGGTCCTTTTTTTTGTGGAATGGGGAAAAATTGTTTAAAAACTGAACTATTGAGTGCATATGTATTCACCCCTTGATATGAAACACTGAAATAAGATCAAGATCTGATCCAACCAATTAACTTCAGAAATCACTTAATTACTTGTTTTTTTAAAGGGCTGATGACACGAACATGACTCTATGCAATTTCTTAAATAAACTATACAACATGGCAAACGTTAGATTTCTGTTATAATTACGTGAAAAGAAGCTGTTGTTACGCGAATATCCAACTTTTAATTGCACAGCGCAAGAAAACTGGGTCCGTGGCTCGCGGCCATGTTGTGACGTCAGCGGAAGAACACGCTGCGGTTCACTGGCTGTTCTACTCTGGTTCTACTCAATGGAAATGGCGCATGAAAACGACGGTGAACACTCTAGTGCTAGCTCTTCCTCTTCTGGGAGTCTAGAATTGTGTTGATCTCTTCTGAATAGAATCTGATAGCCTACCCTCTTTACCCTTTGCCTCTCGTTGCTAGGCGGCAGTTACATGAAAGCCGCAAGCTTTCACAAGCAAATACATGACTGATATCACGCCGACTTTGATTACATTTATGATTATCATGTAGAATCTATAGCTCTACGTACCTTTATCTTATGTCGTTTCACAACACATGTTCTGACAGGAGGACTGTCTTTGGATCCGGCATAGCTACTAGTAGACCCCCTCCGGAATACTGGCAGTGTTGCCAGATTGGGAGGTTTCCCGCCCACGTTGGCCGGTTTCAAGTGCATTTTGGTGGGTTTTGAACATATTTTGGGCTGGAAAACGTCAGCAGTATCTGGCAACAGATACTGCTGACGTTTTCCAGCCCAAAATATGTTCAAAACCCACCAAAATGCACTTGAAACCGCCCAACTGGGCGGGAAACCTCCCAATCTGGCAACACTGTGTAGGCACTGCTGATGGTAGTAATACACGTTTGTGCTGAACTGAACACCCAAGAGATTCCTTTAAGCTGGGAAGGGTGTCAAAACAATCCAAATCGAAGTGTTCAGAGCACAGGACGGATGTTGGTGAGGGCTCCCACTTGTCACGAGTGCGGCTGACTTGCTTCACCCACTTCGCATGCAGCTCGGGATCTCTGGGAAACTTGAATAAACTTACCCCATCCTTGTGGGTTTTGGAGCAAAAGCCGGCAACTCAACGCGAAGGCATAATAACTAATATATATATAAAATAATACTAATAATGACAAACTGAACACCTGTCGCATCAACAACAAACTGGTAAGTTAGGAGGAAGGTTCTTTCGCTGACGTCATATAGCTCCTCCTCCTCTTTCGTCTCCTGGGTGCTGCAGCCCTGTCAAATTTGCCCAAATAGCCGCGTTTTTTATCAGAACTTGTAAAATAGGCGCCTTCGTGAATTAATATATGGATCATCGGGAATTACTTTTTATGTTATAAAACATCGCCAAAGATGTCAAAAACGTATCATCAGCACTTTAAGACTACTAAGGCTACGGTCACGCTACAGCTTGTGATGCTTTGTGATACTTTATTGATATAAACGAATATGTTCGTGCTTGCGATGCTTCCCCGAGCTTCGGAAAATATTCCCAAACCCATCGCCACCAAATTTCAATGCGTGAACTGAAGCTTTTCATGACATTTTTGGCCACTCACTAGGTGGAAACGCCCCCCCCCCCCCAAAAAAAGACCTTGCGAAGCTTGAACATCCGCCGTGCATTGTGTGATTGATGGCGATGCTACTAATTTTTCATGTGTAAATATTCACAAACCCATCGTGAGCTGGAGCGTGACCGTAGCCTAAGGTCCACCTGTGTGCAACCAAAGTGTTGCACACAGTTGTTTGTGTCACAAAAAATATTTTTACACCTTCAAAGAGCTAGGTATAATGTGTAAATTATATAGTACAAACACCCCATCCAAATAAATCCTATTTTCTTTCAAGGGTTGTAATGCAACAAAACCAGAAAAACACCAAGGGGGTGAATACTTTTGCAAGGCTCTGTAGCAAAGGGCTGGTGCTTCAGTAAAACAGGAGCTGAAAAGTTATGTGAAGACCGGGTTGTATTGATGAAACTGAGTGGAATCGGTTGTGGGTTCTGCTTGACCGAGTCCTGCAGTCACGTGGCCCTTTTGCGGATACGATCAGAGACCGTTGGGGCTTGATTACAAAACTCTCAATTAATTAACTTTCCTTTCTGTCTGTTTGTCCAGGACGAGACTTTCCTGTGTCACCGGTTTACTCGATTTGTAATGAAATATAACCTGATGTCGAAAGACAATCTCATTGTGCCCATTTTGGAGGAGGAAGTGCAGAACGCTGGCTCTGCTGAGAGTGATGCCTGAGGGGAGACACACACACGCACACAGAGTACAACTTCATGCAAAATTGCTAACATTTGTGAATCAAAGCTAGTGGTGGCCCTTTCACAGGATCTCATTTTTACATAACGGCACTAGCCACCTTCATTTATCATCGGCAGTGTTCGGATTCTACGAGTGAGGTCTTCAGTCCTGCTAGCATAAGATACCTCACCTATATAAATGTACAGCGTCTCATGTAAAACACATTGTTTGGTATCATTGTGTTGTTCTCAAACAAACTCCATGAGACCTTTATAAAGGCCAAACTTTTGCATTTGCTTTGTATAAAGTTTCTTTTTACGGGAGCTCCACAGAGATCAGCTGGCTGATATACAGATATATATACAGATATACACGCTCAGCTGTGCCATCAGTCGAGCTACAGCAACACAACCAGGGCATTTTAGTGTCATGGGGTAAAAAAATATATATATAATCACAGGGTAACCATTCTGGGTAACATGATCTAACTACTCATGCGCCAAACATTTTAACCGACTGCTTGCTTTTCTTTGCTTGTTTTCTTTACTCATGCCTAACTTATTGCTAATGTATTGAACTGAAGTTTAAAACATTCACAGCTTTAGTCCATCTGGCTTTTTTTTTTGGTTACATTTGGGTTTCTATAAAACTATCATTTACATTAGTATTTGAATAAACAAGTGTACAGAGCCAGTGTTTGTGTGACAATTATTAATCACTCTGATTTATTGACTTGAACAGTGCGTTTTTCAAAAACAGTTTGAAATACTGCATATGTTTGCAAGAAACATATACATCTCGTTATAAAAGACATTAAACCAAACATTAAATGCTCTTCAAAACTACGACTTCCCTGAACAGTAACAGCAACTGCTAACTAAAAAAAAAAAAAAAGTGTACATAAGCATAAATCCAATTTTTACCAGAAGAACTTGGATAACTTTGACCCTTTGCCAGGGGCGCAACTTGTACAGACAACAAAAAATACAAACGCAAGTGTCCTAAAATGTTCTTAGCATGACGTACACAATCATTAGACTAAATGAACCAAAGAGCATGTGTTCAAGTGGTAGTAAACAAAGAGCAAGTAAAAATCTATAAACCTTTTAACTATATACAGAACTTCAAGCCAAAGAAACACTTGCATGGAATAAATCAGTTTGTGGGGGGAAAATGAGTAAACACAGATGTGATAATATAAATATACTGATCGAGATGTTGAAATAAATAAATAATTGCAGCTGGTTAATTAAGCTGAGCACTGTGACAGTGTTGTATTGTACGTGAATGAGAGCTATGCGTGTTCATGTTGAGAGAGTTGATAAAAACGAGTACATAGTGAGCATATGGACGTCATTCTTTATAAATATAAAGCCGGGTACTGGACGTCCAAGAGATTTAACGTAAGGTACCGAGTAATGCTGTATCGTTCAGATGATTTGCGTTTTGGTTTCCATGTTTGTTTTAAGGCATTAAAAAATGATCCGTTTATAAATATATCTAAAATTATAAAATAATCCTTGAGATCTTACAACTGACTTGTGACTGTATCCATGTTGACTAGATCTTGAATGCACAGTGCAGCATATCGAAACCTTTTCATGTTTGTTTTCTGGGAATTTTCTAAATTGATGACTGTAACTCCAGAGTGAAGCTTCATCATTGCCATGATAGAGTGTACGCTACAATCCCCCCCCCCCCAAAAAAAAGAGCCTCCTTTTAAACTTATAACTTTTAATTTTCATTCAAGACGTAAGAGGGGAATTAAAAATATTTCGGAGCAACAACTGGATGCTCGATTGGATCATGTTGATGGAAATACACAAAGAAAATGTAAATGTTCAAATTGTTACTGTATGTAAAGTTTGTCCTAATGAGAACGGAGATGACTCTCAAAGAGAGTGAGAGAGAAAAGTTTGTGTTTGTCTCAACACAATACATGTTTTACTAAGTAGTTTCAGGGTGAAGCTTATTTTAATTTGGGTGAATATCTTGTGCATAGCCTTGGTAGATGTAAATGGTCAGTGAACCTGATTTACATACATTTATATTTGTTTAGACTATAAACAAAGTTTAGTTTTAGATCTGGTAATAGCAAACTATAGTCAAGTTTATTCCAAGTACGAGTTTGCGTTCTTTACAATGCACAGCTTGTATCCTTTTTACTATTTTTATTACAAAATCCACCTTCAGAGGTAGGCTCAGAGTTTGTCTACGCTTGCTTTGTATAGATAATACAGCACGTTTATTGGCTTGGTCGATTTTTGTTTCCGTTTTAGGCTTTTTAGTGTTTAGGTTTAGTTTAAAGCTTATTATTAGGAGCTGATGACGCGTAGGCTTCCTTTTTAGGCGGGTTCGGTTCTGACGACGGTTGGCGTTTATGTCTGGTTGAGTGCGTTTGTGTTCCAGTCAGTTGGCTTGGCAGGTGTGTATCGAGTTGTGAGGTGAGGTGAGCAGACCAAACCCTTCTATTTCAGCGCATCCTGCGCAGGTGAGGATGCAGGAGGAGGCGAGGTGTGAATTTCGGGACGGTAGTCTTTACGTAGATGCGTGTAATGAGGGCCGCGGCTATACCTGGGCCTCAGGTGGACGGCAGAGTGGGAGAAACCTCGTCTCGCTGTCTGGAACTTTTGCTCCTGGTAAGAAACAAAGAACATCACGTGCTTATCAGACCATGCTTTCTGGGAGTTGAGCCAAAATTTGCATGTCTGAAAAAGAATGATAATACTTGCAAAATATCATCAGTGATGGTTGTTTATTGTTGCCTACACCCAGAAACATTTCAATATGCTAATGCTTTGTAAAGAGCAGGCTCACCTTCATTCCATCACCCTGAGACAGAATCAGTGGACTCTGCAAACAAATCTGATACGGCGGCTGCACCATGTGGTCCATATATGCCTGCTCGCAAACACGCATATTATACACACACTACGTACAATATACATTGAAAGTTTTATCCCATGATTTCTGTCTCTATACAAAAAACGGTTCCAATATGTTAAAATGTGCGTAAAAATTAAATTTTCATTATTTTTTATGCACCTTTTGGCCAGTAAATGAACATATACGAAACCTATCACAATGTTATTAGGTTCTGCGAGTGTACAAACTTGTACGCACGATGTATTTTACATTCTCTCACACTGAAATACACAGACACCAAACACATAATATATGCTCTAATACTTTACACACAGAGAGACACACTATACTTTGAGACTATAAGAGCGGTAAAGAACCTGAAAAAAGTGTGTATCGTTACCTCGGGAACACCAGCTTCCATCAGTGGCATGGCTGACTGAACACACCCATTTTCAATAGGCTCTATTTGGTGATGCATCAACTCAGTAGGCTGGACAAAGAGAAAAGGACTCGGGTTCGAAGGGACAGAGGGCTAAAACAGACACACACCCTGAAATGAGTTATCAGCGATACATCAACTGACTGCAGTATATCTGCAAGAGCACACACCTCTACCTGAGGAAAAGCCCATGACACGTGTCCGTTCACACACTGAGAAGGACCCTGAGAGTGTGTGAGAGAGAGAAAGACCAAGTCTGAGATGACTGCATTTCTTCTCTCATTATTAAACCATCATCCTCCTCTTTGCTGATAATTTTATAAAATATTAAAAGAAAACACAGCAGGTACAATCAATGTCTATCTGGAAGGATTTTAATAATAATAGGGTGTGAATGTTATTTAAAAAAAAAAATGCTACAACAGCCATCAGGGGTTTTTTTTGTTTGTTTGTTTACCATCCATCCATTATCTATGCCGCTTATCCGCTGTAGGTCACAGGGAAGCTGGAGCCAATCCCAGCTGACTTGTGGCAAGAGGCGGGGTTTACCCTGGGCAGGTCGCTAATCTATCACAAGGCTAACACAAAGACAAACAACTATTCGTACACACATTCACAGTGATGGGCAATTCAGAATATCCAGTTGACCTAATCTGCATGTCTTTGGACGATGGGAGGAAACCAGAATACCCGGACAAAACCTACACAGGCACGGGGAGAACAGGCCTCAGTCGGCTGTAAGGTTCGACCCCAGAACCTGCTTGTTGTGAAGCAACAGCGCTAACCACTGCATCACCGTGAAGCCCCTTTTGTTTGTTTTATTATTGTCCAAAATTATTTTTTCTGTCTTTACAGAAAGTGTGTTTGGTTTTATTTTTTCGCAGACGCTCAGAACTGCAAAATCAAGCATTCTATTAAATTTACTTGGTGCTTATGTTGATATATGCTTTTAAGTTTAAAGGAACAGTCCACCGTACTTCCATAATGAAATATGCTCTTATCTGAATTGAGACGAGCTGCTCCGTACCTCTCCGAGCTTTGCACGACCTCCCAGTCAGTCAGACGCAGTCAGGCGCGCTGTCACTCCTGTTAGCAATGTAGCTAGGCTCAGTATGGCCAATGGTATTTTTTGGGGCTGTAGTTAGATGCGACCAAACTCTTCCGCGTTTTTCCTGTTTACATAGGTTTATATGACCAGTGACATGAAACAAGTTCAGTTACACAAATTGAAACGTAGCGATTTTCTATGCTATGGAAAGTCCGCACTATAATGACAGGTGTACTAACACCTTCTGCGCACTTCGGCAGCGCATTGATATCTGAGCTCCGTATCAATGCGCTGCCGAAGCGCGCAGAAGGTGTTAGTACGCCTGTCATTATAGTGCGGACTTTCCATAGCATAGAAAATCGCTACGTTTCAATTTGTGTAACTGAACTTGTTTCATGTCACTGGTCATATAAACCTATGTAAACAGGAAAAACGCGGAAGAGTTTGGTCGCATCTAACTACAGCCCCAAAAAATACCATTGGCCATACTGAGCCTAGCTACATTGCTAACAGGAGTGACAGCGCGTCTGACTGACTGGGAGGTCGCGCAAAGCTCGGAGAGGTATGGAGCAGCTCGTCTCAATTCAGATAAGAGCATATTTCATTATGGAAGCACGGTGGACTGTTCCTTTAAGGGTGTAGGAAGGGGGTCTACTGAATATACTGTGCCAGTCAATTTTATAGCGCCGATATTATACCATGTGAGCGATTACAGGGTAATTTTTCAGTTATGCCTATTTACTTTCCTGACAACATCTGTGCGAGTGCATATTGACGAACGGCTTTTGGATGATTTTGGTCGTCACGTGCATGCTTTAAAAGCACCACCTTTCCGTTCTGGCCGTCGGTCTTTTTCTCGTTTCATAAAAGACAAATCGCAACTCCAGGCTTGTCAATAAGTTTTCGACACCACGTTTCTCGTGGCCTACCATATCTGTCAAGTTCTTTTAGCCATTTGTCCCACCATTTATTTTTAATGCCTTGATCCAACTGTTTAATTCTCTCTTTTTTTGCACCAATTTGTAAATATTGTGCCATAGTTTGAGAAAATCTATCAAAAATTACATTACTGAATCCAGCGTTAAGGAGGACGAAACGTGTAGACATCGGAAACGATCGGAATTTATATCAAGACACGTTAAAAACCTGAGTACTGCCGAGTCATAGTGACAAACATCAACCACTACTGAAGCCTACAAGCGACAAAATATTTAAAAAATTCGAAACTGCACAGATGGTGAAAACGCAAATTTCGCAATTTTATTTTGACGGAAATCCATTTTTCCGTCTGAGTACTAACACCCGTGTACTTTATACAGTGTAGTTACATATTGACCGTGTGTGGTCCTGCCATTATACTGATCTTTATGTATCCGTGAAGCTGACCTGGTGTTGGTGGCAGGCTTGTGGAGTATAAAAGGGAGGAGAAGAGTGAGCCACCATGACTGGAGATCTGGGTACTGTATGTGACTAATAAACACAAATAGCAAAATACAGCATTATAGCATCATAATTACATAAACAGAAATTATGAACAGGATAAATGTCAGATGAACCTCACTGTGCAAATATTATTCAAATTTTCATAATATATATCTATATCAATTTTTAGGAAAAGGAAATCCACATTTGGATGTGTGACATACCATAAGTTTGGATGCCTAAGGTAGTGTACATGAGGAAACATATTTTTCAACTTACAACTTTTTTTTGCTAAATGGCTTTTGTTGCTTGATGTTGGAAACTGGATAAACAACTGCCTGTCGTTTTATTTTATTTACAATTTCTAAATTCACAGAAGACATTACTGTGGATCAATAAATATACACGTGTAATTAAAAGTACACGTATAGTGAGCGTGTGTCTGTTTGACCCAGGGTGTCTACAGGTTTGTCCAAGTTAAATTTAAGACTTTTTAAGACCATGTTCCAAAAAAATTAAGACCAAATCTAAAGTCATGCAAAAACGTACTCTTTTGAAAAAAAAAAAACTATATAAATGTAATGTAACTTATTGTTCTTGTAAACATTCACCAGAAAACACTATTCTAGTAGAAGTACTTCATTTCTTTTCCTTGACAGGCATTCACACACTCAGAACACAATATAAGGATCGGATAAACTCGTAACTATGTGACAATCAGAATGCAGTCACAACATTTGAATCCAAGGCCATCCTTAAAAAAAAATCCGTTTCCTGTCCACCGGGTGAGCAAAAAAATTTTCAGTCGGGAGGGAGGGATTTTTTTTTTTTAATGGATGGATAAGAAAATCGCAATGCTGTGTTTGCTTTTTCTTTCAGTACTTTTTTATTACAAAAGCAGACACATTTAATAAAATGACAGTTTAATCAACTGAAACTTGTACAAAAACTTTAAGTTAGCATTTTAAATGCTGACTGCAACATTTGCAAAACTTTTACAAAGGTACTAGCCTGGCAAGCCAGACTAAATGTGAATATTTAGTCTGGCCTCGATCCGTAGACATTTCCGACGGGTGTGGGAGGAACAAACCACTGTCTTTCAAACTGTCTCTGTGTGTATAGGCCAACGCTCTGACCAATTAGCGCAACAGTGACTGTGACGTAGTCAGAGCGACAGAAAGCAGTGGGGGAGACCTTGAAATAAATAATTTTTCAAAATGCGTATTAATTAATAAACAGGTTCTAGATATTAAGAAGTTTGGAGATAATGACCACAAGTTTGGAGTCTGTACCATATACTTAACATACACTCTTATTTTTTTCAAGTGTTTTTCAAGGGTTTGCTTAAACTGTTTTTGAGAGTTTTTATTTAGTGGTGTTTGGTGAAATAATTTCACTTAAATTTAAAATAACGGGAAAATAAGAAACAATCAAAAAGTAATGTTTCAAAGCTGTTTATTAATTCTTCGTACTGCACAAACTAGCCCCATCCTTTTGGCTACGAGCGGAGCCAGCTGGTAGATCAGACTTTTGCCATAGGCGGTCGGCAAAACAGCGAAAACGTCCTTCTTGAAAAGGAATGAGCGGAGAGCCTCTTCCTGCTCATGTTTCAACGAAAACTCCAAGTCTAATTCTTCTAAAACTGATTCCAAAGCGGAGTCAAACGCGTGCTGTTCACTAGCGGTAGCCATCTTTCCTGCTGTGCTTTCTCCAGCGTCGCGCAGCTTTGTCGTCACTCCTGCAAAAGCCCGCCCAAAGAATCCAAACAAAAACCTTGCATTATGATTGGCAGGCACGATTTGATGCCCGGGTGTTTTTGTTTATATGGTGCGAGGCTAGACCCACTCGCTAGGCAAAAATATTTTTGGCCGCTAGGCGGGTGGGTCTAGTTTACTAGGCTACAAAGGTACTTAAAATGTCCGACACATGGACTTTTTGCAGTTCTAAATCGACCGTTAGGCCTAGTTCGGATGAAATTACACTATTAAAATGATCACTGAATGATTTGTTTTTCTGAATCTTTACTATTTTGTTGTTCGCTAGAATACCATTTTGCGATTTCACACTTAAGCAAATGTTTGAAAACTCCGGATCTCCTTCCTTCATGGTGGCTGCCATTTTTTTGTGCCGCACGGCGCATGCGCAGAGCTGATTCAACAGGGCTTTCCACAAACGCCGGCTGCCGGCCATACAGCCGACTACACAATTAAGTCCAGCCGGCTACTTTAATGACTATTATTTTTGTAGCCCACAGGCTCTAAATATTAATTTTCGATTTTAATAAAATTAAATGTTTATCTAACGGACTGACAATAATGTCAAACTGAACCGCACTCATTTAAGTTGTGATTCGCGCTGTTTGTACCAATAACCACAAATTCCCCGCCGACTTCATTGATCAAGGGAGAGTAACTCATCCGCGGCCCCGACATGCGGTGTGTGCGCGCGCACTCGGCGGAGGCAGTAGTGTGTCGGGGCCATCAGAGGGAACAGAAGCAGAGATAACGCTTATTTTGTTTCCGGTAAACCAGTCTTCTCTCGTTCAATTACGTGCTGGCATCAAAAGACACCGTTGGTTGTAAATGAAACCAAACTGAGTGGTTGGAGTGTATTTGCATACACAAATGGAGAAATGTTCGCCGAGTGTGTAATTGTGTAGCCCCACTGCAGACCGTTGTCGTTGTTAATTCATAGCATGCTCAGTTGCGTGAATGTGTCATGCACCGAAAATAAGAGATTTACAAGCCAGGAACGCCTCATGATGCAATACGCAAGAAAAGAAAGATGATTTACTGCCATTTTACTTTGTATTTGAGTAAAGTGAACAAATAAATGGTCTGTGGAAAATACATTTAATCCTGGGAACTGCGTGCACAGGAGTTTATTATTAGTGATGCAGTGCTATGCATTGCAAACTATTGACTCCCATATAGGGAGCAAAGCACAGCAAACTCTTGTTCTTCCGTTTTTCATCTTCTGTACAAATTTCGATTTCGAATAACCCAATAACCGTACATCGCACACAGACAAACAATGCATCAAAACGTGGGGCTCGATCGGACTCACTATGCTATTACTTTGTTCAGCATTCTATGATTTTTTTCGCAACGTAGTCGCGAAAAAAAATCACACAAAATTTCCCATTCATTTTCTATGGAATTAATTGAAAAAATCGCACATTTTCAATGTTTTTCAAACATCCGCTGCTCTGGCATGCTTTCACTTAGAGACATGATTCAAACTTTAAAACGGAGACAAACTTCTCCTGTGTGGATCTGGCATTCAACTTTTTTGCTAGGTTCTATACTTTTTGATCAGTCACAGATCAAACACCATGAGCAAATCTGGAGAAATTCAGACTTTATAATGGGTGTCTATTGCGTTACACACCAGTGGTGCTCAGGAATTTAGAGTGGAGGCAGCTTGAAAAAAAAGCTCTAACTTTCTCATTTAAACTGTGTTTTCAGCCACAATTTTCACTCTACACACAATTTTCTCAAAAGTTGTAGTCACACTTGTCTTGATTCACACAATGTGTCTACCTGAGCGATAGGACTTATAGTTTTTGAATGAGAAGCATGAAAGTAACAAGAGGACGGCCGATCTGCCTCATTGACTCCCATTATAAACCTGGCAGCGCTTTTACTGCAAAATCAGAAATGTCACTTGTTTTTAACTCGCTCTATTGTCCACATTTTTTACACTAGGGACAAAAAACTTACATCAATGTGTTCATGGGAGCCTTGTAGCGCTCAATGTGAAATAATTTTGTGAATAGCTCCTTTCGTTTCCATGTAAATCAACGTTGTTCAAGGAGAGGGAACTCTGAGAAAAAGCGCTCTTTGCTTGTCATATTGTGTCTTTTCCCTGCACCTGCACTGTTACCAAGGCGACGAGCTCCACTCAGGGAGCAGAGAGGGGCGGGGCTGCTCTCTCTCTCAAACGATAGGACTTACACAACAGATCAGGCACTGAGTGGTTGTCAAGCACGCGTGTGTCTAGCAACCGGTGGATTCAGAGCCTGCACGGTATAATTGTGAGCATCAAAAACGATTAAACTTTTTCCCCATCCAAAGTGTACCACATTTTAACGATATGACTGAGTAAAATCTCCATAAATTTAGGATTGAAAATTTAAGACCACGGGGTTTGAAATTTAAGACTTTTTAATGGCCTTATTTTAGGAAAATTAAATTTAAGACTTTTTAAGGACCCGCGGCCACCCTGGTTTGACCCTGCGTGTGATGTGTGTTCCGAACTCACAGCAGACCAGTGTGATGGGTGCGTGGAAGTCGGCTCCGGGTTGTGGAAGTAGGCCACTCCGTTGTGGTAGGTGTAGGGATATCCAGTGGGCGTGGTCAGGTACATGGTGCCAAAAGGTGCCGAGAGAGCCAGAGGAGGGCTGGGACTTGCCACGGTATAACCGCCTGCTTTAAAAACACACGCACACAATTGTACGCCGGTCCGATACAGCTATCGTACTGTCAAAGAAACATGCATGCGATGTGGTGATTCGTACAGTGTACGGCCACTTGCTGCTTGCGAACGGCCTGTCCGATGTTCAGCCTCTTATCTCGAAAACACAACCTATTAGCCTGAGACAGAGAACAAAAGAGAGAGAAACTCATATACAACTGATCCATTTATAAAGAACAAGAAAGCACTGAATGCGAGTTACACTACCTGCATATCTCTATAAATACATCACAGTGCCCACAGTATCGTCTTACTCACATAAGTATTGATGCTTAGCGGTACAACCCATATCCATGTTAACAGACGTGTGTTGAGAACATTATGAATGGCAGAGACATTATCTCAAAAAACATAAATGACAACAAACAAAGGACATGGTCTCATTAAAAGTGTATACAAGTTCATATAATGATAATGTGGTTGGATTTTGTTCAGTTCAGTACAAAGTGTGTTGTAAGAAACGTTGTAATAAAATACAATGCTCGTCTCTATATTTAATCCCAACCTTCTCGAGTTTTTATTTTAAAAATTGCACACTTGAGACTTCCACTGTTAAAAACGGAAAGATGAGATAAGAAGAGTTTTCGTCGGAAAAGCATCTAAAGCCCCTTTTACATACGTTAATATATCAGGTAAAAACAACACGGGATAGATACCAAATTTCATTCCCTCTCAGTCTTTCGTAACAGTAAAGTAACGGTTGTCGTGCGACAGCGCTAACCACTACACCACCATGCCGCCCACGTAAAAATCATTTTAATGATAATCCCATTTAAATCAATATCAATTACATGGTTGTAGCACTACAATATATTGAAATCCCTCTTTTTTATATATATTTTCCACTTTATTTTTCTCAAATGCTGTTGGTACACAGTATGTCAGTTGCTTCCCCGATCATAATCATTAAACAGGGGTGGCACGGTGGTGTAGTGGTTAGTGCTGTCGCCTCACAGCAAGAAGGTCCGGGTTCGAGCCCCGTGGCCGGCGAGGGCCTTTCTGTGCGGAGTTTGCATGTTCTCCCCGTGTCCGCGTGGGTTTCCTCCGGGTGCTCCGGTTTCCCCCACAGTCCAAAGACATGCAGGTTAGGTTAACTGGTGACTCTAAATTGACCGTAGGTGTGAGTGTGAATGGTTGTCTGTGTCTATGTGTCAGCCCTGTGATGATCTGGCGACTTGTCCAGGGTGTACCCCGCCTTTCACCCGTAGTCAGCTGGGATAGGCTCCAGCTTACCTGCAACCCTGTAGAAGGATAAAGCGGCTAGAGATGATGAGATGAGATCATTAAACAGATTGAAAGAAAAAAAAAAGTTTTTTTCATTAAACTGCAACATCTCAGATCTATTCTCACAAAACATACACTTGCATCATGCAGAATTTTCTGTGCATCTTCCGGAGTCTCAAAGGTGACAAAGCCATACCTAGAGAGGAACAAAATAAAAACAAAGAGAACAAGAGAGGGTGATAGGAAAGAGGAAATGAGCGTTTACAGTTTAATTCAATTAAATCTGACATACTGAAATAATGAGTATGTACTTACCCTTTTGACACTCCAGTATGATCAATAACAATCTTCACTTCCTTAACTGTTCCAAACTGGGAGAAAAACCGCCTGAGATCATTCTCGTTAGTCTAAACACACCCACACACAGGTCAGAGATTCATTAACTTTGTCAAAGAAATGTCTCTGTATAGCCAGGATTTCAGATTTCACAATGAGAAGTATGTTACGGTATAGAGGATTTCGGCCTACGTCATTGTTTCCATAGCGACAATATTTATGCCGCCATTTTGACGGTCACAAATATGGCGACTACCGGTAGTGATACACTGTTGATCATGACGAAGTCTCATTGTAGAGTATTTTATCCGGCCTAGATGACGCGAGTAAGAAGCGATATCACCAGAAAATCAATGATGCTGGTGTACGTGATCCGTACACGTTACCAGGCTATCTTTTTCTGGCTTTGCAGCGCTGCAGCGCGGGTGATCTTCCTGACCTGCAGTCAGGCGTGTGGGAAATACCAGGGAAAAAACATAAAAGAAAAAGGAGCGAGATGCAGAAAACACCTTCACTATCCAGCGACGTAGGGCATTTACAGGGTGAGCAGAGGGAGAGGTATTTGCAAAAATTGAGGTTAGCAGGCTTAGAGAACGACGTTTACCTGCTTCCACCAGGATTGTTCACTGACGTACGGAAGTACACGAAGCCCTCGTCTTTACCTGACTTCGGCCCACATGATCTGTATACCTATGTCGTTAAAAACCAGGCTGGGTAACATGCCTACATCAGCGGGTCGTCCCTGGAGCCGGTGGTCGCCATCTTATTACAGCTAAGGTTTGTTCACATTTTCATTTACTTTCGGTCCTCAGGATAAACAAAATGTTATTAAATGTCATTGAAATAACTTCTTAGTCTGTTGAGACATGGCCCGTTATAAATTTGCTGTTACCAGGCAATGACCAAGAACTATTATTAGGGTCGGTGTAGTTGTAGCAGTGCACTAGCAGCTAGCTGTTAGCACTAGCTAATGTCAACAACATAGTAGCTAGTATGTTACTGTAGCAATGTTTACGTTCAGTCATTTGGATGACTGTTAAAACCTTTCAGCCTCAAGCTTTTCCTTTACTGTATTTACTAGTTTACTGAGCTAGCGCGCTCGGGCAGGCTGGGAGCGAGCGCGCTAGCTCCCAGCCTGCCCGAGCGCGCTAGCTCAGTAAACTAGTAAATACAATAAAGGAAAAACTTGAGACTGAAAGGTTTTAACAGTCATCCAAATGACTGAACGTAAACATTGCTACAGTAACATACCAGCTACTATGTTGTTGACATTAGCTAGCTTGACCTTCAAAATGGCGGACACCGGGGCGTCACGTGACCTGTGACGTCACGTCGAAATCCTCTATACAGTGATTTAGAGATCACAGTACAAACACTTACTTTCACATCAATCCCTCCTACGAAGATGCGGTTTGGGATGACTGTGCCAAAGCGGGAAGTGTGGTCTCGAGTGCTGGTCGGTTCCGGAGGAGTCGGACTGGTTGAAGGAGAGCTGGTCTGGGTCTGATTACACGGGAAGGAGAAACACACAATCACCGACCTCCCCTAACCCTACATGTGGTCACGATTATGAAATCTACCATCCTAAATAATGAGTTAATCCTGTTAGTAAAGTAGTAACTTAAAATCGCTATGCCATATAAAAATTTAGTTATAAATCTGCAATTTTGTTTTTTAAGCTGAAAGTTAGGTATAGAATATGTTTCTTACAAAATATGTTTCGATGGTAGCTGGTCTTGTATGAATTTCTGAGCTATAAAATGAGTTGTGGTCTATTTTTTACCGTAGCGTGTTATCTGTGTGTGGGGAAAGACATGCATTAACAATTTGCATGTGTAGAATGGAATTTTCCACTCCGCAGGGCTGTGAAATAGCAGTGTTTCCGCTATGTACAATTGGCTGCGGCGGGCCGCCACACCTTGATTTTTGCCGCCGCACTTTCAGGAATTCCTGAAGGGGGGCCGTGTCCCGGGTAACTTTTTGAAAATTATTTTTGAAAATTATTTAAAAAATAGGCTAAACCAATATTTTTTGACGTTGAGCGGACTCGAGCCTGACATGAACCGCTCCGACGCGCTATAATGACACCAATCTATCACCAGCCAAGCAGGAGACTTAATCAAACGCATCCCCCGCCCACCAATCTATCACCAGCCAATCAGGAGACTTAATCAAACGCATCCCCCACCCACCAATCTATCACCAGCCAATCAGGAGACTTAATCAAACGCATCCCCCGTCCACCAATCTATCACCAGCCAATCAGAAGACTTAATTAAACGCATCTCCCGCCCACTTGTATCCGCGTCTGAGACGTTGAATTTTCACAGAAGGAGGGAAGAAGTTGACTGAGGTAGGACTGTGTGATAAATGAACAAACGAATAAGAGAGGAATTTCAACATATAGGGCTTAAGTTTGTTACCGTTAAATAAGCATTGCTTGTACAGTAGCGTTATGTCGTTACAACGTTGACCCACTTTTAACGTGCCGAGTACCGACTGTAGCCGCTAACATGCTAATTAGCTTGCTGTCAAAAGTGCAAAGACCTTAAATTGCTCTGTGTAAATTAGAAAATGGCGCAACTTCCTCTGTAGCCGTCAACTCAACTTGTCTTGAGTTTTGAACCAATCACAACATGGCAGGACTGTGGCCTGAGGTAAAACATGATAGTTTTAGTTTGTTTAAATTACAAAAATGAGTACACCCAATGACTGTCTCATATACTCTTCATATACTCATACTGTTTAAGTAATGCAATAAAACTAATCTTTAAAAGTGGAATTTACTCAAACTGTTTGCATAGAATGAACTTTGGGGTTAACAGTGTAATAGTGTTGCAGTGTTCTGCAAATTTGCAATTTAATATTTCAGATCTTGAGACATGAAAGTGCTATTTTAAAAAATAAAAGGTCAGAAATGTTTTCTTTGTCGTCTATTTAGTTCATTTTATTTCCTCAATAATTTTCCTTGATTGAGAAATCGGTCTGGGCTCTTATGGGTTAATCAGTAGCCTGCATGCTAGTATATGTTCCATTTACAGTCAAACATTTTGATGAACTCCAGGCTCAGTTTTGATTAATCAAAAATCTGCGTAGTAGTACAGTCTGAAGATGCTCTTGCACATTCAGTGTCAATTGAACAAAAATTATGGGAGGATATAGGTTTAAGTTTTACAATTTTTGAAGTGAGTGATGGATTGATAAGTTTAGATGTGTTCAATATTTTCTTATCTTCAGACATAATATTGTAGATGTTTCTTTACCTGCTTGATAGTTCTGACCGGGACTCCAATCTTCCTCAGAAGAGTCATTAGTCCTTAAATTAAATTCATTATAGACATGAACTTAAAATCATTGTTTTATTTTATGACCTCGGTGCCCTGGCTTTTGGCCTTCGTGCCCTCGGCGTCAGCAGAGCGTTTGTTTTCCACACTTCGTCGACTGAAATCATACCTCCGATCCACAATGACACAAGAGACTGAATGACTTGATGAACTGCCATATTCACCGGGACATTCTGGAACAAACTGACATGACAGCCATCGCAAAGGAGTTCGTGCAGGCCAATGACAGACGCAGGCAGGCCTTTGGGAAGTTTTAAGCGCAAGTCATTGGTTACTTCTATTAGCACCACCGAGTGCACTGCTTCCTCTGTTTTCAATGTTTCTATACTGCATTGGTACTGATACAAGCAAGTTGTTTAAGTTGAGTTAGCCTACTACCGAGGTGCTTTTGTTGTGTACTGTTGGCTGTTTTAGCATTTTATTCTGCGCAGTTATGTGCTGGCATGTTGTGGGCTAAAGTCATGACCGATGGATTAATCTATGTATAGCCTTCTGTGCTGTTGGCTGTTTTTATCCTCGTACTGGGGTGGGACGTCTGAGCACAGGTCTTGCCACCGCACCTTCAAACATTTTCTAGGGGAAACACTGAATAGAAATGACAAAATCCGAGGAAACAATTTTAGCAGGGGGTCTGGGAGGAGCAGCCCCCCAGGAGCCGGGGGCCTGCAGGGCCCCAGAAGCTGAACAGATTTTGTGTATATTGATAGATTTGAAGCATCTCCTGAAAGCAAATATTTTCTCAACCATGCCATTTAATTTGAACTGTTTATTATTATTATTATTATTATTATTATTATAAATTGAATATATAAAATGTCAACAAGATGGTCTACCTGGTAATCTATAGTTCGACAGCTTCAATTTCACCAATTCCGCATGTTTTTTTTCCTTTAACATGGTCAACCAAGCACGTTCTTCCACCAGAACCGTACTTCACATCCTGATGGCACAAGATGCAGTAAGCTTTCCCCGGTTCTTTTATCTTCCGTATGTGCTCATTCACTACTGACTTTAAACTCCAGCCATCGCCAATTCCATGGATTTTTGATGCCGTTTTCCTTGTCAAATGTTTTTGACATCGTCGGTCTTCCCGTCCTCCCTCTGAACGATGTCCCTCTGTGACACGGACATACCGCGAAATTCTCCTTTTCAAAACCGTTGATATCGAAAGCGTGTTTAAAGAGCACAAGATTCGTGCCATGGTTTGTAAGCATGGCGCAAATGCCGTAAACCGGTCTGTCATTGTCGCAAAAGAACCCCCCCCCAATTTTTATTGCAAAATTAGATGATTTACTAAAATGATATTTTTGGCAGCCAAATTCGCGGAATTCCGCGGATTTTTCACAGCCCTGACTCCGACAGTTAGAAGTTGATCGTGCTTCCATTTGCGGTCTTTCTGTTACCTACGTGAGTGATCTGTTCGGACGTTATCGCTGAAAAGGTGAGTTTTGACAGTTTTATTTTGTTTCAGTTTTGCAGTATAAGGCAATAGAATGTTTCTTTTTCATCTTACTTTCATATTTCGTAGTGTTTGCGTATTTTTGGCCAATGTTTTGTGACCGTGATCAATTTAGATCGACCTTTGGATAGAATCTATGGCCAGTCATTTTGCCCCGCCCCGTCCGATGTGGTAGTGATGTCTCATTGCTCGTGTGCCGCAGCAGAGACCCGCACGACCTTCAGACGGTACAGTCGCTGTTCTTTTACCACCGCCGTTTTTCTCATCTTTCTGGCGTGTTCTTGATTTTTCCATTGTGTCCTATTTCGCCATATCAAATACCCAAAATGTATCATATTATTCATATTTAAGTGAATAATCAATTCAGTCATCATAACTTGGCATTTTTAACCCAAGCAATCAAAAAGAGGAAATTTCTTCAATATTTTCACTCATCTGTGAAGGAGGGGCTTTAATTCTTCATGATGTAGTTATTTTATATGGAAATCAATTTTACAAAAGCATTTGAATTGTAATAAAAAAATTTCCACAGTGGAGGCCAGATAAAGCAAGATACTATATTCTTATTAACCTTCCTCTGGTGTTAGCTTTCTGTTACTATCTCTTATGTTAACGGGTCGGTTTTGACCCGTGTCTTAAATCAGCCATAAAATACCCTAAAAACAATTCTTTATCATCCAATTTGTTTCTTACCTCTTGGTTACCTTGTTAGGCTCCCTTATCCATGAAAAGATTGGTTTTAATATTTTTGTTGTGGCCCCCTGGGCCTTTCTTTTAACAGCATACCCCTCGTTTTCAATATAAAAAAGTGGTCAAATGAACCTCAAGAGAATAATGTAAACAAATAAAAGGTTGTTCTGTTACCTGACTATTACTGAGGGGTATTAGATCACATCTCTTAAATGTTCAAAAAAAAAGATTTTAATTTTAATATTATCAACTATAGTAACATCTATGGTGTTTCGGGTCAATTTCGACCCATATATATTTACTTCAAGAAAAGGGCAAAAAACAAGTCTTTTTTTTTTCCTGTTGACTATCAGTGGCCTCGTTGCTGGATCTGTACACCCCAGCAAGGAGAAGAACACCAATGTAGGCATCCAGGCATGCCCAGATTTTTATGCCATATTTGCCTGGCTTACTGGGCATGTATTGCCGGAACGGGCATTTTCCACGGAAAGGGAGAAAACGTTCATCTATTGTCACCTCTGGCCCTGGGTTGAACATCAGTGGAAGGAGTTGCACCCATCTCTCCCAGACATCCCTGATGGGAGCAAGCTTGTCAGATTTTGCTCTGGTGTCTCTATTGTCAAATCTGAGGACTCTTGATATCATTCGAAAGGTCTGAAGTGACATTGTTGCCCGGAAAATATTCCTGCCTGTCGATGCGTCCCAGAGACTATCAGTGGCCTCATTGCTGGATCTGTACACTCCAGCAAGGAGAACACCACCAATGTAGGCATCCAGGCATTCCTCATCAAGGTCATTCCACATGTTGCCATGGACTTTTTTTCCTTCAAGGTTTGTCATAGCAATTATGACTTTTTTTAGTGACAATGGCATAAACAGATCAAAACATGACTTGATGTCACTTACTCTCGTCACAGCAAACCTTGTGATCCCAGGGATCATTTTGATGACATTTGCAGCAGCTGTCCTGCCATGTACGTCAGGAGGTACTGAGCTCCAACAGATGTTGCCACTTTTGGATCTGAATGTTTCAGCAGGAGCAGCTTCAGCACTGGTGACCTCCTCATCAGACTGATCAGATGTGTCTGTGTCTTCCGGTTGATACGCCACATTATCTTCCTCCTCAGAGACCTGCTCATCTCCATCGCTATACTGCTCTGTGTCCTCTGCCTCATTATCAGCAAAGATATGATCCAGAGCTTGGCTTACATTCAGTCCTCTTCTCATTGTTGCATGCTGTAAATTGGAGATGTGTACTCTGCAAGTCACCAACTCTAAACTCAATTGGCCTTACATGCCTGGACATGTCTGTCTTTGTTTGTTCTGTCAAACAGGCAAAGAGAAAAACCCCTGACTGAAGCTCAAGTGGTTGGAGGAAGAGCTGGCTGTTGGCTGATTGTGTGTTTATGATTTCAGTTTTGGCATTTATTATTGTTTTATAATCTTATATTTTAACTGGGTCGAAACTGACCCTAACAACACAAAGGTCACAATTTTCACCAGAGCATTTTATAATTTAGTAAAATTATTTTTTTGGATTTTATTTTGTTTAAATAGAAGTTCCTGACAAAGTCAAAAAGTCTTGATGCAATAAACAAATTTATGTAGTACTTTTATGCATGCTAAACCTAAAAACGGGTCGGTGCCGACCCTAACGCTAGAGCAGACATGGGCATTTTACGGCCCGCGGGCCGCATCCGGCCCTTTGGTTCATTCTGACCGGCCCGCGTAAGGTTAATTAGAAATTACAAAATAAACGTATTTTCTAATTTTACCTCATGCATGGACTGCATTGCTTTTATTTTGAAGTTGTGTTCGACAAAAACGCAATGCGCGCGACATGAACATGACATGAAATCCCACGAAACCTAATCCCGCGATAACTACTTCCGTAATTTGTCCAGACCAACCACAAACTTGTACGTCATCCTTCAAACGGTCCAGCCAATCACATAGTGTGACGTCACCAGCAGGCGCCCGAGCCGATCTATAGATCTGATACCTACACCAAATCAACGTTGTTGTGAGCAGGTCACAAGAAGACTTTAGCCCCCAAAATGTCCACAAAAAGAAGAAAGGTAGATGCTGAATGCAGGGCTTTCAACAAAACATGGACTACTAAGTATTTATTTACTGAAGTCAGAGATAAAGCCGTGTGTTTAGTTTGCGGAGGGCAGATCCGAAAAACACCAAATGAGGTGATTAAACTACAAATGTGGGCATCATTATTATAATATGATGTATCTTGCTTGATATTTGGAGTAGAAAGACAATATTGTGGTGTCTTTATTGTGTTTTGACATTTTGTTAACCATTGTTTTGGGAAATTTGATTGAATAAATGATATTTTTTGTAAGGCAATCTCGTTTTTTCCATACTCTTACCAGTCTTAGCAGCTTGTAAAAACAATGTTATTTACTGCTTTATATAAAGAAATACAATTAATATTATGCAGAATTTAGTTCAGCCTTTTGGTCCGGCCCGCCACAAAATTTTCTGTTTCTCATGTGGCCCCATGGAAAAAAAAGGCTACGTTCACACTGCAGGCTGAAGTGACTCAAATCCGATCTTTTCGCCCATATGTGACCTGTATCCGATCTTTTATCGACAATATGAACGACACAGATCCGATTTTTTCAAATCCGACCCAGGCCGTTTGGATATGTGGTCCTAAATCCGATTCCTATCCGCTCTTTTCATATGCGACTTCAGTCTGAACCGCCAGGTCGCATTCATCCGACTTACACGTCATCAACAAGCCACAAACGTCACTATTCTGCGCTGAAGTAGGCGGCGGGTCTCTCAAAAAAAGTTACAACAACATGGCGCATAATCACAGGCGCAGATAGAGGGTGGGACTCGTCCCACCCAGATTTAAATTCACCTCGCTCGGTCCCCCCCACTTATAGGGAGGAAAAAACGTCTATGCTGTCTTTCTTTGCATAAGGCAAACCTCACGGAAAAATCAAAAGACTAATTACCATTCGGTTTATTGAGGTGCACAGCAGTGTATACATAGTTGCAACAATTCACATAAAACAAAACAAAGACTGATATTCGGTTGGTTGAGCTGTGCAGACTGCACAGGTTGCGAGCTCGAGCTTGGTTGCTATGGTAACCCACAACAAGTTTGACAGGCATATCGGGGTTGGGGTTGGTTTGCTGGCAGCTTTGTCCCCCAGTTTTTTGTCCCCCCCAGTTCAAAAAACGTATCTGCGCCCCTGCGCATGACATCAATGCGAGGGACGCTTCGGGCTGTGAAGGTTCTGAATCTTCTCAATGGAAGGACGCAGAGGTTAGGGAGCTGATTTCCATTTGGGGGGATACAGCTATTCAAGCTAGATTGGATGGGTCATACCGCAACCGGGCGGTTTTACTTCCGTAAACACTGGCCATGCTCACTGCGTGTGACGTCGTCGTATCCTGCAATGCGCATGCGGAACACTTTTAGGTCGCTTTTCGTTCATACTGAGGATCACATACAAGTCGCATATATTTGTTAATGTAAACGACCTCACAAAAAAATCGGATTTCACAAAAAAATCGGAATTGAGCATTAAGCCTTGCAGTGTGAACGTAGCGATAATTGCCCACCCCTGCACTAGAGGAAGGTTTTAAACATGACAAAAGAAACTGAGTGTTAGGTAAATGCAAAAAAATAAGTAAAATTAGAAAATTTATTTTTTGACCATAATGTCCCAAATGAGAGACCAGTTTCTGAGACGGACCCATATATATAAAAATTTATATAAATTTGTTCCAACTATCAACAAATATACCAATAAAGGTCCTGTGAACACACGGCCTCCCATAACACTTGGCTTTATTATGATTCACCTGTCTGAGTCGACTCTTAACATTCACTTCAAAAGAGTCGATTCAAAGAGTCGACTCATTCGCGAACAACACATCACGAGCAAAAATACAGATGATTGAATCTGATATTGATTATTGCAACGCAAAAAAAAAAGTTGTAAAAAAGAAAATATGAATAAACGTGATCGATAGAGAGATAAAAGTGATTTTTAAATACCATAATATTGGAATAATTACAGTTTTTTTTATTCTGAAAAGATACTGAATTCCGATTTGAATCATTTCAGCCTGTTCCAAAGTTTGTACGCGACACTGAAGAATTCGACTGTAAAACATAAACCATTTCTAATACTAAAGAAAAAAAATATAGACATATAACTGGACACACTGCGCACATAATTTAAAAAAAAACTGAACAAAACGACAAGAGCGTTTCCGTCCCCAGCGAGGATCTGATGGATGTTAGCTTAGCATGTTGGACGCTGTGCGTCAGTATCACTGACTCATTACAAAGTCGCGCACGCGCACACAATTCAAACATTCAAATGCTTAAATTTAACGGTTAATTAGCCAGAGAGCGATATGAGCATTAGTTATCGGCTATTTCAGTTAGCATAGCTAGCTGTAGGACTTACGCCTCTCTCGCTCTCCATCTCTCTCAGGCTTGACGTGGGTCGAAGTTTGGAAGAAAAATACAACATAAACCAAAACCAATAATATATGAAATATAAATATCTAACATAAGAAACTTATTTGAGCATGAAAACTGCTCTTTCGTCTCTACAATATCCTGAATAAAACTCGGGGAAAAAATAAGAAAAGAAAGAGGGGGAGGGACATACCACTGAGGTCTTTTCATGTCACAAGAAAAGGGGTCGAAGAGATATAGTAAAATATTAAATATGGAATCAACTCGGTTACAAAAACAAATTAATCAACAAAATGAGTGAAATTAATTTGTATTTATAGAAGGAAAAAGATTACGATAAGAAAAAATACAGTAATTGTGACGTTTATGCGTACAGTGATTCCCCCCATATGGACGCGAGAATGGACTCTTCCATTTTTCCCCAACGCGGGAAAGTGAATGTTATGTCTCTGTGGAGAAAAACAACTGCTTGTTGTTTGTTTGTTTGTTTGTTTTATACTGTTTCGGTGACTTAGAATATATTAGCATCAAATATCTTTCCAATGATTGACAGGATTTTTTTCCCAGAGTTGCTAAAAATTCATTTTAATTATACAGTATTGTATACAGTATTTATTTTGATATGTATAATTATATGTAAGTTTAATTATACAGGGTTAGTCAAAATTATATTAACACTTAAATGGTAGAAACTATTTATTCACAAAACATACACCGTATGTGCAAGATGATTTACAGGACGGTCTGAACCTGTTTGCCATCATGTTCAACACACAAAAAACAGTGAGCAACAGTACCATTTAAAGAATAATAAAAATAATCCATTAGTGTTAAAGTGCCATTCCACCATTGGATGTATTCTTTGGCATAAAATACAATATATTTTGAAAACATATATAAATGGTATCACTAGATAGAGAAATCTTTTAGCTTCAAAATGATATATCAAACATAATTTTTTGACAACGACAAGTATATTAATTTTGCGACCAAAGTCACCTACCCTTTTAATTTCTGCGCGTGATGTCATCGGCAGGTTCCCCTTCTTGTGTACCACGTGACGTGTGATGTGGCACATATTATCAGCAATGGCGGCTAGAACGCGATAAAAATAATACCAATAAATCTAGCTAACTGAAAGATTAACTCAAAATTGTTCGCAATTTTTTGGGCCCCCATATACGAGGAGAAATGACTCTCTCACTTTGGGAGTTTCCTGGTCTAAAAATAGACCGACACCTGGTACACAAGAAGGGGAACCTGCCGATGACATCACGTTTCACTACCGCGCGGAAATTAAAAGGGTAGGTGACTTTGGTCGCAAAATTAATATACTTGTCGTTGTCAAAAAATTATGTTTGATAGATCATTTTGAAGCTAAAAGATTTCTCTGTCTAGTCATGTTGTCATAAAATATATTGTATTTTATGCCAAAGAATACATCCAATGGTGGAATGGCACTTTAACATCTCATCTCTCATCTCATTATCTGTAGCCGCTTTATCCTGTCCTACAGGGTCGCAGGCAAGCTGGAGCCTATCCCAGCTGACTACGGGCGAAAGGCAGGGTACACCCTGGACAAGTCGCCAGGTCATCGCAGGGCTGACACATAGACACAGACAACCATTCACACCTACGGTCAATTTAGAGTCACCAGTTAACCTAACCTGCATGCCTTTGGACTGTGGGGTAAACCAGAGCACCCGGGGGAAACCCATGCAAACACGGCGAGAACATGCAAACTCCACACAGAAAGGCCCTTGTCGGTCGCTGGGCTCGAACCCAGGACCTTCTTCCCGTGAGGCGACAGTGCTAACCACTACACCACTTGGATTCTGTGCCTCTCCACTCTTCCTCCAGACTCTAGGACCTTGATTTCCAAATTAAATGCAAAATTTACTTTCATCTGAAAAAAGAACTTTGGACCACTGAGCAACTGTCCAGTTCTTTCTCTCCTTAGCCCAGGTAAGATGCTTCTGACATTGTCTCTGGTTCAAGAGTGACTCGATATTAGTAACGTGACAGTTGTAACCTCTTTCCTGAAGACGTCTGTACGTGGTGGCTCTTGATGGACTGACACCAGCCTCAGTCCACTCCTTGTGAAGCTCTCCCAAGTTCTTTAATCAAATTTTCTTGACAATCCTCTCAAAGCTGCAGTCATTCCTGTTGCTTGTGCACCTTTTCCAGCCAGCTTTTTCAGCAATGTCCTTCTGTGGTTTACTCTCTTTGTGGAGGGTGTCGATGATCGTCTTTTGGACAACTGTCAAGACAGCAGTCTTCCCCATGATTGTGGTTGCATGGACTGAACTAGACAGAGAGATACACTGTATTTCACTCAAACTTGAAAAGAAATATATTTTGAGATTTTTTTTTTGTTGCACTGTAGGTCATAATTATCAAAATTAAAATAGAAAAATTGTTTAAATTTTTTAGTTTACATGTAATGAGCTAGAATATGTTAAATTTCCACTTTATGAAATAACTGACGGAAAATATTGAACTTTTTCAAGACATTCTAATTGTCTGAGATGCAGTAGTGTGTGTGTGTGTGTGTGTGTGTGTGTGTGTGTGTGTGTGTGTGTGTGTATCATACACACAGTACTGTGCAAAAAAGTCTTAGGCACATGTAAAGAAATGCTGTTGACCAAAAATAGCTTAAAATAATCAAATGCAATGTTTCAACATTAAAAAATACTATAAACAGCAGTAAACCAAAATAAATGAAACAAAGTCAATATTTAGTGTGAGACGACCCTTTGCTTCAAAAAAAATAAATAGTAGTCTCGGGTACAACGAGTGCAGTTTTATAAGGAAATGAGCTATAGATTTTATGAAGCATCTTGCAGAACCAACCACAGTTCTTCTGGACACTTTGTCACTTTGCTTCTTAATTTTGCACCAAAACCCAGTAGCCTTCATTATGTTTTCTTTTCTCATCTGAAAAGTGCTCTCTTATGGAATATGCTGCTCAGATGCAAACATGTTTTTCTCTGTAACATTTAATTTTGTGCTGGAAAACAAACGTTTGGAACTCTAAAATGTTTTTCTACTGACTTGATAATGTAGAAGTCCATCCATGATCTGTAGTCGCTTATCCTGTACAAGATCACAGGCAAGCTGGAGCCTATCCCAGCTGACTATGGGTGAGAGGCGGGGTACACCCTGGACAAGTCACCAGATCATCACAGGGCTGACACACAGAGACAAATAACCATTCACACCGACGGTCAATTTAGAGCCACCAATTAGCCTAACCTGCATGTCTTTGGACTGTGGGGGAAACCGGAGAACCCGGAGGAAACCCACGCAGACACAGGGAGAACATCCAAACTCCACACAGAAAGGCCCCCCATTGACCGCTGGGCTCAAACCCAGGACCTTCTTGCTGTGAGGCGACAGTGCCAACCACTACACCACCGTTCCGCCTCTAATGTATAAGTCCATCCATCCATCCATCCATTATCTGTACCCGCTGTTCTACAGGGTCACAGGCAAGCTGGAGCCTATCCCAGCTGACTATGGATGAGAGGCAGAGTAAGTCTGGACAAGTCACTAGATCATCACAGGGCTGACACATAAAGACAAACAACCATTCACACTCACATTTATACACACGGTCAATTTAGAGCCACCAAATAGCCGAACCTGCATGTCTTTGGACTGTGGGGGAAACCGGAGAACCCAGAGGAAACCCACGCAGACGCAGGGAGAACATGCAAACTCCACACAGAAAGGCCCCCCATTGACCACTGGGCTCAAACCCAGGACCTTCTTGCTGTGAGGTGACAGTACTAACCACTACACCACCGTTCCACCTCTAATGTATAAGTCCATCCATCCATTATCTGTAATTGCTTATCCTGTTTTACAGGGTTGCAGGCAAGCTGGAGCCTATCCCAGCTGACTATGGGTGAGAGGCAGGGTTAAATCTGGACAAGTCACCAGATCATCACAGGACTGACACATAAAGACAAACAACCATTCACACTCACGGTCAATTTAGAGCCACCAGTTAACCTAACCTGCATGTCTTTGGACTGTGGGGGAAACCGGAGCACCCGGAGGAAACCCACGCAGACACAGGGAGAACATGCAAACTCCGCACAGAAAGGCCCCCCGTTGATCGCTGGGCTTGAACCCAGGACCTTCTTGCTGTGAGGCAACAGTGCTAACCACTACACCACCATGCTGCCTCTAATGTACAAGTCCATCCATCCATTATCTGTAGCCGCTTTATCCTGTTCTACAGGGTCACAGGCAAGCTGGAGCCTACCCCAGCTGACTATGGGCGAGGGGCCGGGTACACCCTGGACAAGTCACCAGGTTATCGCAGGGCTTAATGTGTAAGTCATAAAATAGAAATCGATAACAAAGTTTGCATGGAGGGCGGCACGGTGGTGTAGTGGTTAGCGCTGTCGCCTCACAGCAAGAAGGTCCGGGTTCGAGCCCCGTGGCCGGCGAGGGCCTTTCTGTGCGGAGTTTGCATGTTCTCCCCGTGTCCGCGTGGGTTTCCTCCGGGTGCTCCGGTTTCCCCCACAGTCCAAAGACATGCAGGTTAGGTTAACTGGTGACTCTAAATTGACCGTAGGTGTGAATGTGAGTGTGAATGGTTGTCTGTGTCTATGTGTCAGCCCTGTGATGACCGGGCGACTTGTCCAGGGTGTACCCCGCCTTTCGCCCGTAGTCAGCTGGGATAGGCTCCAGCTTGCCTGCGACCCTGTAGAACAGGATAAAGCGGCTAGAGATAATGAGATGAGATGAGTTTGCATGGAAAATTTTTTTTTAGTTATTTTGCTTCATTTATCGAGCGTGTGATTCCCTACTCTATCCAGCAGAGGGCGCAGGCATGCGCAGTGTTACTGTATGACATCAAGCTTGAATAACAAGCGAAGAAGAAGCGGGAAAACATAATGGAGGAGGAAACGAACAACAAATCCGAAAAACAAGCATAAAACCCCAGACAACCTGACGAGCAAAGCATCCAGATCTACTCTCTAATAGGAGGAAAACATGGCATTTGTCACGGCCAGCTGGAATCCTCTTGGAGAGAATTTTTACAGGTAATTAACGGCACAGAGGCTGAAATCTCCACCGCTAGTTAAAGTAGCGCTTAAAATAACTGGTTAAACAGCGACGAGATAAAGGTCATGTAATATAAATGCGTTTAAGTTTGGGGTGTGAGTGTGAAGGAAAAACAAGTGGTTTGGAAATTTCTTGCTGAAAAGCAGATGTGCAGATCATTTAGCAAGTCATGGACGGCTGGGAGGTCATATGACAGATGTGGTGACGTCATCACAACAGGGAATCAATGGAGAGAAAACAAATAACAGCAGCATGCTTGATCACACATATATAAAATAATGTACTATGCAAAAGTCAGTAAAACCTATAGACCATTTCCTTATCAAACTGCACTCATTGTACCTCAGACTATTTTCTTTTTAAAGCAAAGGGTCGCCTCACACCAAATATTGACTTTATTTCATTTATTATGGCTTACTACACGGTGGTGTAGTGGTTAGCGCTGTCGCCTCACAGCAAGAAGGTCCTGGGTTCGAGCCCCGTGGCCGATGAGGGCCTTTCTGTGTGGAGTCTGCATGTTCTCCCCAGGTTTCCTCAGGGTGCTCCGGTTTCCCCCACAGTCCAAATACATGCAGGTTAGGCTAACTGGTGACTCTAAATTGACCGTAGGTGTGAATGTGAGTGTGAATGGGTGTCTGTGTGTCAGCCCTGTGATGACCTGGCGACTTGTCCAGGGTGTACCCCGCCTTTCGCCCGTAGTCAGCTGGGATAGGCTCCAGCTTGCCTGTGACCCTGTAGAACAGGATAAAGCGGCTACAGATCATGAGATGAGATGAGCATTTCTTTACATGTGCCTAAGATTTTTTGCACAGTACTGGGTATGTATGTATATTTTATACCCTGTGGTTACCAGTTTCTCATAATAACGAGACGTTTTTCTGTAATGACGAGAAAATTGAGTTTTTTTTTCTTGAATAGCAGCAGTGCATTGCTATAACAAAATACTAAATTATTTATATATGCAAAAATGACCCGTGTTACCTCATGCAACAAGAAGGCATGAAAACTGCACTTCAAAATGTCATGTTTTTGTCTAAACTTTTTTTTGCATTATTTTATTTATTTATTTATTTATTTTTTAAATGATTGTAGTTTCTTATTTTGGTATGTTACTCTGCATTTGTAGCCTCCCCTGCTTTTGATTTGTTTCCAAAGATGTCTGTATATAATATACAATATCAACATCTTGTTGTTCTTGACATCATTTAAAAACTAAGTTCTCTATATTCTTTTATATATCTTTGTAGCTATTTGAATTCTTCTTAAATGCAGAAATTCATCAGTGTTTTTAATGTGTTGCAATAAACAGGAAGATTGAGCTGTATGAAATGGGCTGGAATCTGAAGGATGGTCTCAGAGATTGTTTAACAGCTGCAGCTCCATACGGTGGGCCAATCGGTAAGTCGTAGATGTTTTTTTTTTTTCAAATCATTCTAATCTAGCTTTGGGACTGGCTGAGAGACGCAACAGGATTACTGATCGATTCTTCATGCCTCTTGATGCATCATGATTGTTTTTATTTCTGTAGCCTACACCCTGAGTTTTCATACCTTTTAATCAAATCAGGTTGAGTCACAAAAGCTTTATTATCCTATGTATGTATGTGAATAGTGCAGAATTACAGTATTGGAGAAAGAATACAGTGGTACACATTTATCTCTTTGGACATCATCTAACTAGTCAAATATTTAAATTCCTCATTTTATTCCCAAATCATCATTTCGCAGGGTGATGATATACTCTGATGTTAACTCTTACACCTGTCGTTCTGTCTTAGCCCTGCTGAGGGAGCCTCAACACCGCTCTCCCAGCGCCCGACCCCAGTTAGAGATCTACTCCGCTTCTGGAGGGAGTCTCGCCAGCTTTCCGGTAAACCCCCATGTGACAAACGGGCTGGTGCAAAGTGAGAGTGTGTTCCTCCTTTTGCAGGAACAGGCGTGATTAACGTGTTTGTCTGTGTGTAGTGGAAGAGCGGTGTGGTGAAGCATCTAGGCTGGACGGTGTGTGACGATCTACTGTGCATTCAGGAGGATGGCACTGTTCTCGTTTACGACCTCTTTGGCAGTTTCAAGAGACACTTCAGCATGGGCAATGTGAGAAGATATGACAAGTGTGCACAACACAAACCTTATGATTTGTCTCAGGATGAAATCACACTTGGCGTGTTCAGTATGTTCTTTTTAGGTTAGGGAGAACTCTGGGTGTAAATTGATCAGGTCCAAGCTTTAACTAAGACGTCACTTGCATTACGGTTCTCTCTGGAACTAGGAGGTGGGACAGAGCCAGGTTCTCGAGGCCAAGGTTTTCCATTCGCCATATGGAACTGGAATTGCCATAGTAACCGGAGCATCCCGGTTTACCCTGGCAACAAACATTGATGATCTGAAGCTGAGGAGGTTACCTGAGGTGCAAGGTAAGCACCCTGTTATTCTGTCCAGAACTATATCTTTTTTTTTTTTTCCTTAGTGTATCTATCTTTATCTTTTCTTCAGTATCTGTCCATATGTTTTGTCTTTATTGTTTATTATATTTCAGGTCTCCAGGGGGCGCCGACTTGCTGGGCAGTGCTAACCCAGGACCGACAGAGTAAAGTGCTGGTGGCAAACGGTGCTGATCTTTTTATTTTGGACTACACCACATGTACTGAAGTGGTGAGGAGCTACCCCACACACACACACACACACACACACACACACACACACAGTGTGGTGCAAAAGTCTTAGGCACATGTAAAGAAATGCTGTCGACCAAAAATGGCTTAAAAATAATGAAATGAAATGTTTGAGCATTAAAATAAAACAAACACTATAAACAGTAATCAGTAATCCATAATGAATGAAACAAAGTCAATATTTGGTGTGAGACGACCCCTTTTGTTTAAAAAAAAAAAGAGTGCAGTTCGATAAGGAAATGAGCTGTAGGTTTTACTGAGCATCTTGCAGAACCAGCCACAGTTCTTCTGGACACTTTGACTGTCACACTCGCTTCTTAATTTTGCACCAAAACCCAGTATCCTTCATTATGTTTTCTTTTTTAATCTGAAAAGTGCTCTCTTATGGAATGTGTTGCTCAGATACAAGCTTTTTTTTTTTTTTTTTCTCCTTTCCTGTAACGTTTAATTTTGTGCTGGAAAAATGAACGTTTGGAACTCTAAAATGTTTTTGTGCTGACTTGATAATGTAGAAGTCATAAAATAGAAATCTATAACAAAGTTTTTATGGAAAAAAAAATAGGGTGCCTAAGACTTTTGCACAGTACTGTATATCGGCTGACTGGCACCTTGAATGAATATTTGTAATCGCACATTTTTGCCTTGTGTGGATGTGTGTTTCAGAACCCTCCAGGCCTCTCTCCTCAGGCCTCCAGTATAGTACACATGTGTGTATCCTTCAGCTATAAGTACCTGGCGCTGTTTACCGACTCGGGCCATGTGTGGATGGGCTCCACCAACCTGAAGGTATGTAATGAATATAACACACAGCTTACACTTAACGTTCAACACTTGAGTTGTATTACAGGAAATCCTAACAATCCACGAATCGCCTCGGTGTGAAAATTGGATTTTTGAACCAAAGAAATTGTCAGATTAAAAAAAAAAAAACGCTATTTTCTACATAATTTAGTTTTGCGAATTCCCACCTCCTGCCTCATGAAACAACACACTTCCAATCATGCTTCTTAACACACTCTGAGGAAAGAGCTATCTGCTGTCTTCTGCGTACATTAGCTCATAGATGCCCATAAGTGGCAAGTGTCACTGTGATTGACACTCTAACAGGGGAGAGAGAATAATGCCGCTTTTCCACTACAAACGCGGCTGAGTCGGGCTGAGCCATGCCGTGCTGAGTCGAGCTGAGCGGGGCTATTGAAGTTGCATTTCGACTACAACCGCACTGAACCGTGCTGGCTGGAAGTGGGTGGACACATTGGGTGGAGTTAGCGAAAGTGGGTGGACATCACGTGATGTCGTTAAGCGGCGCAAACAGTGACATCAGTGGGGGGTGTCATGGCTCAGATGGCTAAGGCACCATACCATAAATCCGGGGACCCGGGTTCGACTCCGACCCGAGGTCATTTCCCGATCCCTCCCCGTCTCTCTCTCCCGCTCATTTCCTGTCTCTCTATACTGTCCTATCTATAAAAAAAAAACAAAAAAAACAGTGACATCAGTGATCTTTTAAGCGGTAGTCTCACGACCCGGATAGTAAACAATAAACATGGAGTCGTTAGTGTTGCTGGTCTTGGTGCTGTGGCTTGTTGTCACCGACAACGCCAACAGATACTGGCAAGAGCGTATAGATGAGGCGAGGCGCATAAGGCTTCAGAAATTCTCGTAATTCGTAATTATTCTTCTTCCGGGTTTGCGGTGTTTACAGATCCCAGCGTGCTCGTGGGGTGTGTGTGGGCATGTGCGGACACTCCTCCCCACCAATCAGTGCACAGGGGAGTGTCTGCTCACGCCCCCAGCCTCACTCAGCTCGGTTTGGCTCGCTTCAGCCCCACTCCAAAACTGTGCGAGTTTTGGGTGCTAAGCAGGGCTGAAGCGAGCTGAGTCGTGCTGTTCTGAGATAGTCGAAACGCGAGCCGTGTCGGGCTGAAGTGAGCTGAAGCGAGCTGAAGTGAGCTGAAAAAGGGTAGTGGAAAAGGGCCATTAGACTTCTCTCCCATCCAGAATCCAGAGAGCATGGCGAAATTTGCCGTCTTGACTCCTGGACTCTGATAGTTTTGGCCTTGTCTGGATTCAAACTTCTAATGATTGTTGTGCCACTCTGGAGATCAGAAGCTATTGTCAGGTTTTTTTTTTTAAAAAACATTGATTTCAACACATTGGCTTGGCAATCTGGTTTGGGTTTATGTCGCTCTAAATATATAATATATTCAAGCAGAAGAGAGTCTGATCTTGACCTACGTCACGAATAAAAGTGAATGAAGCCTATATACATTAATACCTTTTTTTAAAACAATCTTTGATGCTCTTATGTCACTGATATCGCTCTGAGTTTGTTTCATGGCACACAGTTCAACCACTGTTTTATCTTTTTGTTGCTGGAAAGGACAGAAAACTCACTGAATGTTTGTGTGCAGGAAAAACTCAGTGAGGTAGAGACCAAAGTCAGAAATCCACCCAGACAGATGGCATGGTAGGTGTTTGACTTAAGTGTGTGGCTTCCTATATAGCCTGTCTATTGAAATATTTGTGGCGGTCTGGGAAAACCCTTCAGATGTCACTGGATACATTTTGTCAGACAACTAAAAACGATGAAAAATCGCAATTTGGACAAATATTTGAAGTTTGGGGTTTTCTGTTTAGAACATCAACTAGTTTGCATAAAGCTAACTGTGATTTTCTTCTGCGCTACAGTCGGAGCGCAGTCTTTAAATTCTCTTTTTTTCCCACTTTAGCCTGTTTTTTTTTTAAATGCTAGACTTTTTTTTTTTACATATATGTATACACACACAACACACACTCACTGGCCACTTTAATAGGAACTTTGTTCTTGATTCGAAGATCCCTGTTCTTGGCTGCAGGAGTGGAACCCAATGTGGTTTTCTGTTGCATGCTGAGATGCTTTTCTGCTCACCATGGTTATAAAGAGTGATTTATATGAGTTACTATATCCTTCCTGGCAAAAAAGCTTGAGCCAATCTGGCCATTTTCTGATCTCTGACCTCTCTTATCAACAAGGCGTTTATTTCCACCCACAGAACTGTCGTTCACTCAGTCAGTGTTTTTTGTTTTTCGCACCATTCTGTGTAAACTCTAGAGACTGGTGTGTGTGTGTGTGTGTGTGAACCACAGGAGATCAGTAGTTTTCTGAAATACTCAAACCAGTCCTTCTGGCTCAAACCGACACCCATGGCACAGTGAAAGAAAGTCACGCTTTGAGATCACAATTTTTCCCGTTCTGATGTTTGATGTGAACATTAACTGAAGCTCTTGATTTGTATTTGCGTGATGTTATGCATCATGCTGCTGTCAAGGGACCGGCTGATCAGATAACTGCAGAAAACAGCAGGTGGATGATGTTCCTAATAAAGTGGCCAGTGTGCATGTGTAATTATATAATGAGACCATGTGAAGGGTTTTCCCAGGCTGCCACATCTAATAAAATATATTTTACTGTAGGGAAAGTAATTAAAAAAAAAAATCTTCCTCTCCTTTCTCTGTAGGTGTCGCAGGCCTAAAAGTCAGCAGCCCTCAGTGGTGGTCATGTGGGATCGGTACCTGCTGGTTGTAGGAGTGTGTAAAGACACTATCCCATACCACCTCGACGACGACTCGCTTCTGGTCCCAGAGCTGGACAGTGTTCGAATCATCAACGCCACAAATCATGAACTGTTGCAGGAGGTACCAGGTGAGAACAACACACACACAGACACACACCCCTATAGACGTATAAAAAATGATTGACATATATTGTGTTCTTTGGTAGCTTCCTGTGAGGAAATCTTTAAAATTGCCTCCATGGCTCCTGGAGCACTGCTGCTGGAGGCTCACAAAGAATATGAGGTGGGAATTTGATGAAAAGTAAATATTGTGGTGTTATTTTTCATGGTGATTAGCTGATTTGACTTGTACAGTAACTGACAATCTTGCTTTATCAGTATGGCGATGTAATATGTGTGTGTGTGTGTGTGTGTGTGTGTGTGTGTGTGTAGAAAGAGAGCCAGAAGGCGGATGAGTATCTGAGGGAGATTAAGGAGCAGAATCTGTTGGGGGAGGCGGTGAGGCAGTGTGTCGAGGCAGCAGGACATGAGCATGAGGCAGAGACGCAAAAATCCCTCCTGAGGGTGAGTCACTCTGAACGTTATACTTGGCGCTGTAATGGAATTTTAAAAATGCCAATAATTCAAGAGTACATTGCTGATGTTTTTACGAGCATATTTGTATAGCCTGTATAAATAGGACCGGTTCCATTTGCATCAACGGAGGAGGACAAAGTCTGTGTTAATGTCAAACGTTCAACTAAAGTGAAAGAATTTTCCAGACTGTCTAAAAGCCTGTTCACGCAAAGATAATTATTCGTTAATATTAAATATGCATAAGCCTTTAGCCAATAACTGCTGTATCTCTCAAGGCAAAAACTTTGTTTTTCCCCCATAACGTGTTATTTAATGTACCTTTTTTTTTTTTTTGTCCACCCACAGGCGGCCTCCTTCGGAAAATGTTTTCTCAGTAATTTTTCCCCTGAGCCGTTTGTCAGCATGTGTCGAGACCTGCGAGTGTTAAACGCAGTGAGAGATTACACCGTGGGAATCCCTCTCACACACACTCAGTTCAAACAGATGACTGTTCAAGTGCTCACAGACCGGTGAGACAAAACCTGTCCGTGTGTTCATTATTGTCAGTGTATTATTATTATTATTATTCAAGCTTTGTTACACTGGGACTATAAAGTTTAAAGTACAATTAGAGAGAAAAAAATAAATGAGGCAAAGAGGTTTAGAAATCTGTTAAGATAATATAAAAGGAGTAAGAAGAAAAAGTGGTAAAAAAAAGTCTGATAAAATAAAAAGCAGGAAATGACATTTTGTTTTGAAGCATTAATATAGTATTAAATATTGAAATTCATTATGTCTTATTCCTTGTTTATATATTAATTGCTCTCTGTCTATCCTTTTTTGTCTTTTGGTCTGTCTGTCTGTCTTTCTTTTGGTCTTTTTTTTTTCTGTCTTAGACTAGTATATCGCAAGCTGTATCCTCTTGCCATCGAGATCTGCCGCTATCTGAAAACTCCTGAGTACCAGGGTGTGAGTCGAGTGCTCAAACACTGGGCCTGTTGTAAGGTACAGTATAGAGGCAGAGCCACACTGAGGTGGGGTTTACATTAGACCGTATCAGCGGATCATCAGATTAACGTTTTTAAAACGATTAGTGTGCACACAGCAACGCCAATACACGATTCGCGTGCACACAGCAACGCCAATACACGGATACGCTCGGCTCCGCAGGCATCCTGCGCTCCAAATCACTCCGCCCTGAACAGCGAGTGCCCTCTGGAGGGTGCACACTCCGGCCCTGCGCAGCTCACAGAGCGCACGAGTGGAGTGCACGAGCAGTGATTTGGGACTGAGCCGCTGTGTGTGTGATCTCAGTGCATGTCGGGCATGTGTGTCACTTACCACTTGCAAGTGGAAGGATGGCAAGCCTAAAGACAATCATAACTACACAATGGGCAGTATTTGCAGTATTTTCATACTTTTATACTCTTTAATGAAAGGTGATACAAGGCGGAAGTCTGCGACGTTTTTCAGCAGTCGCGTCACATGACCAACGCCAGCGAATCAGGAAGGTGGATGTCACAGTGACGTTGTCCAATGACGACGCCAGCTAGAGCTCAGCACAGCGTATCCGCGTATTCTCAGTGTTTACACAGCACCGGACCAGACACGATCTGGATTGAATACGTGGACCCTGGCGGATTCCCGTTTCCCGGCGTTTCCAGGCGTTTTAATGTAAACGGACAGTGCATCCGCGAAGAAAACGAGACAGATACGGTCTAATGTAAACTTGGCCTGAGGCAGAGGTGGCTGTGGCTCCCCCTGACCACCCTTGGTGTCATCCCAAATTACTTTTTTTTTTCTTTCTTGTAACTCACTAATTAGTGTGTTACCACTGTGTCACGTCATTTGAATAGTTATAGAGAGAGTGACCGCTTGTGTGTGTAGGTGCAGCAGAAAGAGGAGGCTGATGAGGTCATTGCGAGGAACATCAGTCTCAAGCTGGGTGATGCTGCTGGAATCTCCTACTCTGAGATTGCAAACAAAGCCTATGAATGCGGACGCACTGAACTCGCTATAAAGGTACACGCGCAACATGCTGACACTTTGACTTTACCTGTGTTTCACACACATTCATTATTCCTCAGTGCTTTTTGTTTTTTTCTGTCAATCTCTTCTTTCTTTCTCAGCTGCTGGAGTTTGAGCCTCGCTCTGGTGAGCAGGTTCCTCTGCTGCTGAGGATGAAGAGGAGCCAGTTAGCGCTCAGCAAAGCTATCGAGAGTGGAGACACGGACCTTGGTATAAATACACGCACAGCCTCAAACACATTGAATGCAGAACTTATGCATTATCTGTATAGATTCAACACAGATACCGAAGAGATCTGACCAAAGCTACTGAAATGCCTACAAACGTCTTGTTTATGCAAATCCTGCTTGATGTAACGGGGGGAGAACCTGAATGCACGCATGTTATTTACGACAGACTAAAATATTTTTAAAATAACTATATTGTCTTGGAAATGGAAGGTTTAACAAAACATTAGCCACAAAGGAAGTTTAATAATAAATTGATTTTGAACATGCTGTTGTTTTCACAAAGAAAACTGTCTAGTCAATTATTTGGTGATTTTCTGTTAGTGAACATTTATGGAAGGAGTCTCCAGCATCAGTGTTTTATAACAGTCATGAATAAAGCGATAACTAAGTTTTTCCGCTACAGAAAGGTCGAAGGACAGGGCACGTTGTGTTTCTTGGTAACGTACTATAGGCTGCATTTAAAAAAAAAAAATTCTTGAGAGTTAGATGTTGGTGAGAGAACGACTATTTACACCTGCTATATCATAAGAGTGTGTGAATTAACATTGATTCTTATTAAAGCAATAGTTCGGGATTTTTGACATGAATCTGTATGGCATCCCCGTCAACAGTGTCGTGCAAACACACTGACTTACCCCCGACAGCATCCTGTGAGTCCAGTTCTTGTCTGGTTTTGGTCCAGACGAAAGTAGTCCGGCAAGTTTGTTGGGGTCACGAAAGTAAAACGTTTTCCTTCTCAAAACAGTATGTGTTCAAAAGAGTGATATATTTGCATCACAAAACCGTTGCCAAATAAAAAGTCAGACCTCGCAATTATTTGGCGCTACAGTATATTTTGTCTCCCTCGGTATCACTGTGCGCTGTCATGTTGACATCTGCGCAGGAATCAACACCTTTCCCATTGTTTGGCAGTGATTAGGAGTTCAGATCAGCGGCGCTAACAAGCTAATTTGAGAGCTCCAGCTGCGGCTCCAGCTTCACCTTCTTCCACTTCTCTGTCCACCCTTTCTCTCTCTGCCCGTTCTAACTCCATCTGGCGAATTTCTTCATCTGTATATTCGGGTTCATAAAGATATCCCTTTGGCTGTGAGATCAAGTCAGTGTTTTCAACGTCGCTGTCGTAGTCAGACATGTTGTCGCTAACTTTGCTAGCAGTAAACAATGAATGAAACAGCCGTAGCTGTCACCTGGCGGCAGCGCTCAGTGATAAGAAGGGAGAGAAAATAGTGCCAAGCGATTTCGAGGTCTGACTTTTTATTTGGCAACGGTTTTGTGATGCAAATATATCACTCTTTTGAACACGTACTGTTTTGAGACGAAAAACGTTTTACTTTCGTGACCCCAACAAACTTGCCAGACTACTTTCGTCTGGACCAAAACTGGACAAGAACTGGACTCACAGGATGCTGTCAGGGGTAAGTCAGTGTGTTTGCACGACACTATTGATGGGGATGCCATACAGATTCATGTCAAAAATCCCGAACTATCCCTTTAAAGTGTATACTTCACAGTGTACACAGTGGTAACGTACCTGAAGAATGAGATGAACAGAGGAGACTTCTTCATGACTCTTCGGAACCAGCCTGTGGCCCTTAGCCTCTACAGACAGGTACCATACACACTTCACCATGTGTTTGTGTTTAACTCGGTGTGGATTTGTGCATTTCACTTCCTTGTGTGTGTTTCAGTTCTGTAAGCATCAGGAACAGGATACGCTGAAGGATCTCTTTAATCAAGATGACGATCACCAGGAACTGGGCAATTTCTACGTGAAAGCTAGTTACAAAGAAAAGGTAGGATCCGAAGAGACTATAGATTCGCAGTAAGAGACTTTTGTTTTATTGTGATCTAATTAATCCACTGTCTTGTGTGTACATTTGACAGAGGCTGGAGGCTCGAGTGTCTTTATTACAAAGTGCAGTAGATGAGTACAACAAGGCCAAGAATGAATTTGCTACCAAGGTGAGTGATACAATGTGAAGGATAAACGTGCTTGTACATTTACAATCTCTCTGATTAGTTTGAAAGGTGAACTCTGCATGTTTACTTGCAGAAATATTCCGTTTATGATCATATATTTGGCTTCGGCGTCTCTTGTTTAGGCCACAGAGGAGGAGATGCGTCTGTTGCGTTTCCAGAGGAAGCTGGAGGAGGATAAAGGCGAGTACCTCACCGGTTTCTCTCTGCACGATACTCTGAGCACCTTGCTGTCTCTGGGTCTGCACAAGCACGCTGAGCAGCTCTACAAGGACTTCAGAGTGCCCGATAAGAGGTGCGTATCTGTCTGTGGTGAATAAAGATTCTGGTAAACACCAAGCAACTGCAAACTGGGCAATACTCGAATCACTAACCATGTCTGGGTCAGTAGAAGTACTGTTAAGTAACAGATATAAAACGCGCGCATGTGCTGTTATAGGAAGATAATCGGTACTGGGGCAGTGTACATGAGGAATATAAATCTGCAGTGAGGTGCATTGCACTTACAGGAGCTGAGAGCATACAGTTCTTTCTATGAGTCAGTCAGTGAGTCAATTTGTGACAGAGTCAGTCAGTGGCAGTCACGGAGTCAGTGTGTGCGAGTCAAGTCAGTGAGTCACATATGTGTAACTGTTTGTTCCTCACAGGTATTGGTGGCTGAAGCTGACAGCACTGGCTGATAAAGCAGACTGGGAGGAGCTTGAGAAATTTGCCAAAAGCAAGAAATCGCCCATCGGCTACCTGGTAAAGAGAAGTGTAGACTTTGTAATCCATATGATTATCCGTATAAAAACTGTCCCATGGGGGCGTCGTGGCTCAGGTGGATAAGGCACCATACCATAAACCCGGGGACCCGGGTTCGATTCCGACCTGAGGTCATTTCCCGATCCCTCCCCGTCTCTCTCTCCCGCTCATTTCCTGTCTCTACACTATCCTATCCAATAAAGGTGAAATTTTATTAAAAAAAAAAAACTATCCCGTGATGTTTGCTGAACTTTGTTCTTAATTGCAGCACTTTGTTGAAGCCTGCGTGAAACGAAACAACAGATTCGAGGCCAAGAAATATGTGTCGAAGGTCACACCGGAGCAGAAGGTCAAAGCCCACCTGGCAGTAGGGTAAGTTTTTCTTAGTGTTTGTCACAAATATTTTTAAAATATCTATCTATCTATCTATCTATCTATCTATCTATCTATCTATCTATCTATCTATCTATCTACTTTTTTTTTTTCCCCTCTCTCAGTGATTTGGAAGGGGCAGCAAGTGCAGCTATTGAGAGGAGGAACGAGGGAGAGATCAACACGGTCCTGTCTCACTGTTCCTCCACAACAGACCGTGCGCTGGTAGAACGTCTTAACCGTGCCAAGACCACTGCCACCAAAAAGTGAATCGTGACATCACATGGCTTTGCCTGTTACCAAATAGTGGTCAAATCGGCACTCTCCACATTTTCTGCTTGTAGTGTTGGACATTTCAGAGGGATCTCAGCTCTTGTAATGGAGTTTCATTAGAAAATGCACTTGATGGCGGACGCTGCAGGGAACTCTGGATTACTATAGGGCATAAAAAGAAATAAAACATGTCCTCAAGCTGTTTTGAGTCCGTCTATTATGAAATTTTTACTAAAACTGCAGTTACTTCATACAGTACTTACTGTGATTATGATTTAATGCTCAGCTTTATTCTGTACCATTGTTCATTGTTTGTATAAATTAATTTAATGTACTCCTGTTTTGTTTGAAATTTGGCATGCAATTAACTGTCTAATTAAACTAACTGTCGGGGGAAAAAAAAAAAAAACTGTGGGTGTTTTTGGATTGTTTCATTTTGAAATGATTTCATGTTCGATATTAAGCTTGGAAAATACCCTAGTTTACTGCTACAGAAAAATAATTCTTGAATAACTTCAGGATGGTATTCGACCACTTTGTTGTTGATTGATTCATTTATCTATTCCTGGAACAACACGCCCTGTTAGATTTTATTCCTCTCATCTCCTCCTAACTGTAATATTTGTGCGTTGTATGTCAGTGAATGACTCGCCGGCCACTTTATTAGGAACACCCATCCACCTGCTGTTTTATACAGTTATCTAATCATCAGCACAATTCATAAAATTATGCAGATACAAACCAAAAGCTTCGGTTAATGTTCACAATGTTCAAACATCAGAATGGGAAAATTGTGATCTCAAAGTGTGACTTGCACTGTGGCGTGGGTGTTGATTTGAGCCAGATGGACTGGTTTGAACAGTCTAGAATTGATGCAGACTGGTGCGAAAAACAAAAAAACACAGAGTGAGAGACAGTTCTGCAGATGGAAACAAACACCTTGTTGATAAGAGAGGTCGGAGGAGAATTGCCAGATTGGTTCAAGCTGCCAGTAAGTCATAGCAACTCTTTACAACCGTGGTGAGCAGCAAAGCATTTCAGCATGCAACAGAAGACCACACCGGGTTCCACTCCTGCAGCCAAGAACAAGTTCCTATTAAAGTGGCTGGTGAGTGTATAAATAAAACAGTACTGCCTGGAATGGACTGGTGTAAGATCCAGGTTTGTTCCTGCTTTGCCTGCAGTGTTCCCGGATAGGCTCTGTATTCACTGTAACCCTGAACAGGATGGATAAAGTAAGTAAGTGAAGATGAATGAATGAAATTTCCTGCACTGTTGGCAAGAAAGAATGAAAGCCTGTTTCAGTGAGTTGGAGAAAAAAAATGAAGCCACATAGCATTTCATAATAATAATGAGAACGTATCTCGTGACTTTGTGTCTTAATAATTATGAGACACTGTCATAATTATGAGAATATATCTCATCTCGTCTCTAGCCGCTTTATCCTGTTCTACAGGGTCACAGGTAAGCTGGAGCCTATCCCAGCTGACTACGGGCGAAAGGCGGGGTACACCCTGGACAAGTCGCCAGGTCATCACAGGGCTGACACATAGACAACCATTCACACTCTCATTCACACCTACGGTCAATTTAGTCACCAGTTAACCTAGCCTGCATGTCTTTGGACTGTGGGGGAAACCGGAGCACCCGGAGGAAACCCACGCGGACACGGGGAGAACATGCAAACTCTGCACAGGAAGGCCTTCGCCGGCCACGGGGCTCGCACCCAGGACCTTCTTGCTGTGAGGCGACCGCGCTAACCACAACACCACCGTGCCGCCCCGTTATGAGAATATTTTCTCAAAATTATGACTTAATATCTCCTTATGCCAGAGTCACTATTATGAGACACTTTCTCATAATTTACTATATAACGACTTAATATTTCATAATAATGAGAACATTTTCTCAAAATTATGAATTAATATCTCATTATTATGCGATGGTAAGTATTTATTAGAACTTGAGTCATAATTATAAGATACTTTTTCATATTTCATTAGTATGAGCTAGTGGTGGTGTAGTGGTTAGCACTGTCGCCTCACAGCAAGAAGGTTCTGGGTTCGAGCCCAGTGGCTGACAGGGGGGCCTTCCTGTGTCTACGTGGGTTTCCCCCAAAGACATGCAGATTAGGCTAATTGGTAGCTCTAAATTGACTGAGAGTGTGAATGGTTGTTTGTCTTTGTGTCAGCCCTGTGATGATCTGGCGACTTGTCCAGGGTATACCCCGCCTCTTGCCCATAGCCAGCTGGGGATAGGCTCCAGCTTGCCTACAACCCTGCACAGGATAAGCGGTTATGGATGGATTATTATGCAAAATAAGTTGTAATTATGAGATACTAAGTCATTACTGAGATAGGATCTCATTATTGTGAAAAAGTCACAATTATGAGAAAATTATCTCAATATTATGAGAACTCAAGTAATAATTATGAGATAGGATCTCATTATTATGAGATAGAAGGTAATAATTACATTTAGCAGATGCTCTTATCCAGAGTAACATACCCAGAGCAGCACTTGGGTGCCTTGCTGAAGGGCCCTTCAGCCATTCCTGCTGGTTCAGGGAATCAAACCAGCAACCTTTTGGTCCCAAAGCTGCTTCACTAACCATTTGGCCATGGTTAAGGTAAGAGCTCATAGTTATGAGATAGAAAGTAATTATTATGAGAACTAAGTTGTCATTACGATGGAATGGAGGCCCAAGTACTAGTGGATGGAGATATGACAGAGCCATTCCAAGTGTCATCTGGTCTAAGACAAGGCTGCATTCTAGCACCAAGTCTGTTCATTTTTTACTTCTCTTTTGTCCTGCACCACGCCCACAAGAACATGGAAAACTTTGGAGTCGACATAAGGTACAAGCTTGATGGCCAGTTATTCAATCTGAGACGGCTTAAAGGAACAGTCCACCGTATTTCCATAATGAAATATGCTCTTATCTGAGTTGAGACGAGCTGCTCCATACCTCTCCGAGCTTTGCGCGACCTCCTAGTCAGTCAGACGCAGTCAGACGCGCTGTCACTCCTGTTAGCAATGTAGCTAGGCTCAGCATGGCCAATGGTATTTTTTGGGGCTGTAGTTAGATGCGACCAAACTCTTCCGCGTTTTTCCTGTTTACATAGGTTTATATGACCAGTGATATGAAACAAGTTCAGTTACACAAATTGAAATGTAGCGATTTTCTATGCTATGGAAAGTCCGCACTATAATGATAGGCGTACTAACACCTTCTGTGCGCTTCGGCAGCGCATTGATATCTGAGCTCCGTATCAAGGCGCTGCCGAAGCGCGCAGAAGGTGTTAGTACGCCTGTCATTATAGTGCGGACTTTCCATAGCATAGAAAATCGCTACGTTTCAATTTGTGTAACTGAACTTGTTTCATATCACTGGTCATATAAACCTATGTAAACAGGAAAAACGCGGAAGAGTTTGGTCGCATCTAACTACAGCCCCAAAAAATACCGTTGGCCATACTGAGCCTAGCTACATTGCTAACAGGAGTGACAGCGCGTCTGACTGCGTCTGACTGACTGGGAGGTCGCGCAAAGCTCGGATAGGTACGGAGCAGCTCGTCTCAATTCAGATAAGAGCATATTTCATTATGGAAATACGGTGGACTGTTCCTTTAAGACCAAGAGTGCCAAGACAACAAGGTTGGATGACTTCTTATTTGCTGATGATGCAGCTCACAGTGCTGCGACAACACAATCCCTCCAGAATGCTGCAAACGCCTTGAACAGGGCATGCAACGACTGGGGTCTTACTATAAGTAAACCAAAAACAAAAGTTATGCACTTTCCTAAAAACGAACATGTTGAACCAACCACCACAGACGACCATCAACCAACAAAGGCACAAAGCTTCACCTACCTAGACGGTCAACTAACCATCGATGCTTTGTTAGATGCAGAAATAAAGAGGAGAATAGCCAGAGGAGCAGCTGCTTTCAAATCTCTGGCTACTAGATGCTGGAACCGCAGAGGCCTGACTCTCAAGACCAAAGTCAGTGTCTACAAAGCCGTAGTACTGCCTTGCCTGCTATACGGGAGTGAGACTTGGACAACACTAGCACCCCACATCCACAAGCTGGAAATGTTTCATCAAAGATCGCTCAGGCAAATCATGAGGATCCAAATGGTGGTATCACATAACGAACACAGAGGTGTTACGAAGAGCTGGCACATCAATAATTGAGACCGTGGTTCGTACCAACCGCCTTCGCTGGCTAGGCCATGTCTATAGAATGCCAGACCATAGGATCCCCGAGCAGCTTCCTTTCAGAAAGCTTGCCAAAGGCAAAAGATCTCGTGGGCGACCAAAAAAAGAGGTGGAAGGACTGCATCAAAGAGGACCTCACCATATTCGGCCTCCAAGACAACTGGTACACCATCACAGCCAATTGGTCTGCATGGGGACAACAGATCCATAGTGGAAAGTGAGACAAGACTAAAACGGCGTGCTGATGAGCGAAGAGAACGACGCCACAGAAGGCCATTCTTGAAAATAGTCCCGGGTGCAGCAGACATTTTTAAAAGGCCTGGGTTTTTTGAGCAGCGCAGGTGTGTGTTGTCTGTCTCTAGGCAACCATGACAGCGCCACACGCAGTGACGCAGGCAGCCAGGCACAGACGCACAGAGCGTGACACAGAGAGGAGGGGTTTGTGTCCTGGGTAGATCCCGCAACGGAGTATTTCCTGTTTTATTTTGTTCATTATTGTTAGATTTAGTGTTGATATGTGTGAGACAGACATGTGTATTGGACATTTATGAAAATACAGAACAAATCGCGTCCCGTATCGGTTCAATACGGGACACAAGATTTAACTGCCAAATAAAGGACGATTCCGTATTTTACGGGACGGGTGGCAACCCTAGCCACAGCTGTGTATATTCCACCTGACGCCAGTGTAAACACAGCGCTCTCTCTCCTGCTGAATACCGTAAACAAATAGCAGCGGGCCCACCCTGACGGTGTTCACATAATAGCAGGTGACTTTAATAAGGCCAACTTGAAGACTGTACTGCCGAAGTTTTACCAACATGTTAAGTGTTCTACTAGAGGGGAGAACACTCTGGATCATGTTTACTCCAACATCAAGCACGCATACAGAGCCATACCCCTCCCCCACCTCGGCCAGTCAGACTATCTTTCCCTCCTGCTCTCCCCAGCCTACACCCCCCTCAGACGCAGAGCCAGGCCCACCACAAGGACCATCACAACCTGGCCTGACAACGCACTCTCCAAACTACAGGACTGCTTTAAATGGACAGATTGGGACTTATTTGAACACCAGGAGCTGGAGACATTCACAGGAACGGTATTGGACTTTATCAAGTTCTGTATCGGAAATGTGATGGTGAATAAAAACATCCGGGTCTTCCCAAACCAGAAACCCTGGATGACCAGCCAGGTCTGCTCACTCCTCAGGGCTCGCGACGCTGCCTTCAGGTCATGTGACAGAGCTCTGTACAGTGCCGCTCGAGCTGATCTGAAAAGAGAAATTAAAAAAGCCAAGGCGGACCATAGGCTGCGTATAGAGTCCCACCTGTCCAGCAACAACATACGGGAGGTGTGGCGGGGCATACAAGACATCACGAACTTCAGGGACTGTGATGCATCAACAGGAGACTGGAGTGTGCCGCTGGCAGAGGAGCTAAATTGCTTCTTTGCTTGCTTTGAAACATCTCAGCAGCACTCATGTGCTATCCTGTGGCCCTCACTCCGGTAATCATGAAGAAATTTGCACGTTTATTCATCTCATCTCATTATCTCTAGCCGCTTTATCCTGTTCTACAGGGTCGCAGGCAAGCTGGAGCCTATCCCAGCTGACTACGGGCGAAAGGCAGGGTACACCCTGGACAAGTCGCCAGGTCATCACAGGGCTGACACATAGACACACACAACCATTCACACTCACATTCACACCTACGGTCAATTTAGAGTTACCAGTTAACCTAACCTGCATGTCTTTGGACTGTGGGGGAAACCGGAGCACCCGGAGGAAACCCACGCGGACACGGGGAGAACATGCAAACTCCGCACAGAAAGGCCCTCGCCGGCCACGGGGCTCGAACCCGGACCTTCTTGCTGTGAGGCGATAGCGCTAACCACTACACCACCGTGCCGCCCTGCACGTTTATTGTTTATTGATTTTTCATCAGCTTTTAATTGTATTCAACCTCACATTTTAGCAGACAGACTTTTAAAGACACACAACATTAACCCAGGGCTTATAGCCTGGCTAGTTGACTTTTTAACCTCCAGATCCCAAAGGGTTAAAGTAAATGGTGTCCTATCTGGTAATCTCTTATCCTCTACTGGCTCCCTCCAAGGATGTGTCCTCTCCCCTCTCCTCTTTGTTTTATATACAAATGAATGCCGTTCCCAATATGATGGAAGTCAGATTTTTAAATTTGCGGATGACTCTGTTATTGTCTCTCTTCTGGATGAAAGTGTGATTGAACATGGACCAGTAGTGAAGGATTTCAGCGATTGGTGTAAGTGTTCCTTTTTAAACATAAATGTCTCCAAGACCAAAGAATTAGTCATTGATTTTAGGAAAAAGTGCCCCCCTCTTCCGTCTACTACCATAGATGGTCAACTTGTTGAGATACAACAAGAGTACAAGAGTACAAGTACCTTGGCACAATAATTGACAGCAAGTTATGTTTTGAATCACTCTGAGGCTGTATGTGCCAAAGCCCATCAGCGCATGTACTTTTATCGCAAATTGAGAAATTTTAACATTGATCCCACTTTTATGGGAATGTTTTATTTCTGTTTTATTGAGTCTGTTTTAACCTTCTGTTTTATCTGCTGGTTTGGTTGTTTGTCTATGAGAAACAAAAACAGACTAGAGAGCATTGTCAAGACATGTAGCAAGATTGCTGGCATCAACTTCCCCACTCTCTCCCACATCTATTCAAACAGAGTGGCAAAGAAGGCCCAATCTATTGCAGCTGATTCTAGCCACCCCTTGTCTTGCCAGTTCAAGCTACTCCCCTCAGGCCGCAGGTACTCCATGCCCAGATGTAGGTCAAATAGACTCAGGAATTCTTTTATCCCATCTTCCATCTCCATTTTAAATAATTTGTCTGAATTATTTTAAATGCATTTTTTTTTTAGTTTTATTTATTACTGTGTTTTAGTATTGTGGGTATTTTATGTTTTTGCTGTATTTTTGTGTGTCTTGTCCTGTCTGCTGGCTGCACAAATAATTGCCCCTTGGGGACAATAAAGTTACCTTTGAAGTGCTTTGAGAGACTAGTTCTTCAGCACATCAAGGACCACCTCCCCCCAGACTTCGACCCCTACCAGTTCGCATATCGTGCGAACAGATCCACAGAGGACGCCATCGCCGTAGCTCTACACTCTGTACTGAACCACCTGGAGCAGCAGCAGAGCTACGTCCGCATACTCTTTGTGGATTACAGTTCTGCTTTCAACACAATAATCCCGGACATCCTTATCAGTAAACTGGACACTCTCGGCCTCCCCCCTCTCACATGTGCCTGGATAAAGGACTTTCTAACTAACCGGCCCCAGACTGTGAGACTTGGCCCCCACTTCTCCTCCACCCGCACGTTGAGCACCGGCTCTCCACAGGGCTGTGTGCTGAGCCCCCTCCTGTACTGCCTCTACATCCACGACTGTAGTCCGACCCACAACAACAACAACCTTATAGTCAAGTTTGCTGACGACACCACAGTGGTTGGACTCATCTCAAAGGGAGACGAGGCAGCCTACAGAGAAGAGGTCCTGAAGTTGGCAGCCTGGTGTTCAGAAAATAACCTCGCTCTGAACACCAAGAAAACCAAAGAGCTCATTATTGACTTCAGGAAGCACAGCACCGACCTAGCCCCCCTCTACATCAACAACGTGTATGTGGAAAGGGTCCACACCTTCCGGTTTCTCTGCGTCCTCATCTCCGCCGACATCTCCTGGTCAGCAAACATTACAGCAGTCATTAAGAAGGCTCAGCAGCGGCTACACTTCCTGAGAGTCCTCAGGAAGTACAACCTAAACTCCAACCTGCTGCTGACCTTCTACCGCTCATCCATCGAGAGCCTGCTGACGTACTGTATTACAGTATGGTATGGCAGCTGCACTGCTGTAGACAGGGAGAGGCTCCAGAGGGTAGTTAAGGCAGCACAGAAGATCATTGGCTGCCCTCTCTCCTCCCTGATGGACATTTACACCTCCCGCTGCCTTAGCAGAGCTAAGAATATTATCAAGGACAGCTCCCACCCTGGCTTTGATCTGTTCGACCTGTTGCCCTCAGGGAGGCACTACAGGTGCATCAGGATAAAGACAAATCGATTAAAAAACAGCTTCTTTCCAAAAGCCATAACCGCCCTGAACTCGGATATGCTCTGACTTTATAGTCTATTTATTTTACTATTTACTAATTTATAATGTGCAGTACTTTGTAAGGTGACTCTCTCTATGCAATACTTTTATAATGTGCAATACCTCACTCCATAATGTGAAACGCAACACATTCACCTCAGGACTGTGCACCTTACACACAGCACATACACCTCAGGACTGTGCACCTTACACACAGCACATACACCTCAGGACTGTGCACCTTACACACAGCACATACACCTCAGGACTGTGCACCTTACACACAACACATACACCTCAGGACTGTGTACCTTACCTTGCATCCTTCATAATGTGTAATATTTTATCTTATAATGTGACTCTCTCGTGCAATAATTTATAATGTGACTGTCTGTGCAAATACTTTATATGTGCAATACCTCACTCCATAATGTGTAACACAACACATACACCTCAGACTGTGCACCTTACCCCCTTACACCCCCCCTTCCCCCTTCCTCTCTCTCTCTCTCTCTCTCTCTCCACGCTGTTTGCACTGTTATTGGAGATGCTTTAATCTCATTGTACATGTGTATAGTGACAATAAAGGCATTCTATTCTATTCTGAGATGAGAAAGTCATAATTATGGGGAAATTATCTCATTATGAGAACATAAGTAATAATTATTAGAAACCTTCTCATTATTATGGTGGCGGAAACGGGTTTCCAGAAGAAAGACTCCCAAATCTCCAGTAATAGTTCAGCCCTGGTGAGAAGCTCTTCTTGTTCAGGTTCAGCCGTTTTCCTAAGCTGCCGGCAGATGGCGCTCGTTTCACCGCTGCTTCCCGAGTCCAAAGCTCTCGATGAACTTTTACAGCAGTCAGACAAACAACTGCAGAGTGGAAAGACGGAGACGAACATTTGACGTTTTGGCATCGACTGGATAACAAGGGACACACTTTCCACTTTGGAAGGTAATGCAACAACTAATAGCGCATAAATATGCGCCAAACAAAACTTTCACCAAAGCCTGCAGTCACGTGACCAGAGTTGATCTTCAGTGGTGTTGATTGTCTCATGTCTCAAACTGTTAGTGTTCGCTGTAGTGGGTCAATCTGAGGAAATGACAGGGTTCGTACGGTCATGGAAAACCTAGAAAAGTTATGGAATGTGATTTATGTCGTTTTCCAGGACTGGAATACTCCTGGAAACACGAGCACCCTGGAAAAGTTATGGAATTTATCCGCCTTCCTTTGTGAACAGACAATGTGATTTAAAATTGGTTATTGTATATTGTAAACAACTTATAATAAGAAACTCGTGCGTGTTGATTTGATTAACCGGCCAGTGCGGAGATCATTACTGATCCGCTTTTCCCCCCTCTCCGGCCACGTGTGACGTGCGTTGCCTAGACGCAATGTAAACTTCCGTCAGTCTTTAGATCAGATCGCGTGGCTTGTACTATGCCAAGAGACAAAGTACACAATGCCAGGGAAATGTACATTTAATAATGTCTGGCTTCATGCCGAAAAATACAAATCGTGGTTGGAGAGGGTAGAGGACCCTGGAAGAGCCAAATGTGTCTTGTGCAGTAAAATATTCGACATGTGAATTTGTAGTTATATGTCGGTCCTGGGATCGAGATGCTGACCTCTTCTGCTCCTCGGACCTGCCTGATCCATCCTGGTGCCCTGTGTCTGGTTGGAGTCTCATCACATCGCTCCTGTAGAGGATGACCCCATGAGGACAGTTGAAAGTCACACTTGGAGGACGCTCTGGACTTCTACAGTAATGCTTTTATGGCTGAGGACTACAGTTGACTTGCTAACTTTAGGACTGCAGTTGTCATGAACAGTTTAGCAATGAACAAGTTTCCATCAATGAAGAGTTTATAACATCAACGAGACTGTCTTCATGTTAAAACTGTTAATGTTATAGTCATGTTGTCTGTTGTTTTAGTTTTAGTACTACCAAAATACACTCACGAGTAATATTTCACTTAAAACTCTATCAAAATCAATCACTTTCCAGATAATTCACTTGTAAACTTTCACTTAACTTTCAAACATAAATTCAAAATAGCACTAAGACACTACCACACTATTCAAATACACTCAGCAAACAAATTCTCTGTCATGCAAAATTTCACTAAACACTTTAGAAATTGTACAGTTTGTTTCTGAAATGGTAGGGAAGACTAGTTTAATTTCACACTCAAATGCCCATTATATTCTGATTTAAGGTATCTTTACCTTAAAACGTGTAACTGGCTGGTCAAACATTTGCTTATCCATGGAAATTCATTCTCCCATGCAACCTGGTATTTGCATTCATATTTTTGCCGTTTGGTATTGGGTTTACTGGCCATGATGAATGACCGCTTGTAAAAAATGTCGGACAGCCTGGGTGAATCCTACATTACGGAAGTGACTGTCAGTCTGTTTGTTGATTGGTTAAAAATCAGTTGATGTCAGCAATGTTTCTCATACGATTCTGATTGGACATAATCGGGAGTATTTTTAACTTGGCGGTAGGAATTTCCCAAAACGGGGAGATTATCCAGTTTTTAACAAATACGATTGGGAGGCGGGAGACGGTGGCTAAAATCGGGAGGGTTGGTAAGTATGTAGTATATAATAACACGTTATCCAGTACATTTCCTGATTTGCAAGAAGTTACATACAATTGAGCTAAAGCTTAACAGTCTTGCTCATTGCATTGCTGGGATTTGAACAGACAACCTTCTGATATGGAACTCAAAGCATTATGGACTGAACTATCTCAAGTCACGGAACTAGGTTCACTCTCAGACTTAATTCTTTCTTTTGGTATTGTTGATTTTTTTTTTTTTTATTTGAATTGGAGAAAAGGTAATATGGAAAGTGGAGAGAAACCCATGGTAATGTATATTAGAAATGAACAGATTCATGAATTTTATTGTAGATTCAAATATGTGAACCATTGTGTGTTTGGTTTGTAGTGTATTGTATGTATATGTTTGATTTGTTTGATCTTGTGATGCAAGAAGATTGGACACCAGGAAGAATAGCCTTGTTTATAACAAGTGCTAATGGTGATTCCGAATAAAAAAAAAAAGAAAATGAAATGAAGGCTGCACTGATCATGTGTTCAAATCAAACTGCCACTGTTTAGTCCGTGAGCAAGACCCTTAATCTTCAGCCAAATCAACACATATCGGATGTGTTATTTTATACTGTTCAAGATATTACAGTGCCTTACTGTATGTAAATATGTTTTAGAGTTGTTTAGTTCTTAACTCTTTAATCAAGTTTAAAAGCGAATCGTACGAGTAGCACGTCGTGCAAATGTAATATTTGTGATCAACAGAGTTAAATTGCATTAAGTGACATTCTCGATTTAATGATATTTTAATTTTATGTCTTATAAAAGACCTTGGCAGCACGGTGGTGTAGTGGTTAGTGCTGTCGCCTCACAGCAAGAAGGTCCGGGTTTGAGCCCCGTGGCCGGCGAGGGCCTTTCTGTGCGGAGTTTGCATGTTGTCCACGTGGGTTTCCTCCGGGTGCTCCGGTTTCCCCCGGGTGCTCCGGTTTCCCCCACAGTCCAAAGACATGCAGGTTAGGTTAACTGGTGACTCTAAATTGAGCGTAGGTGTGAATGTGAGTGTGAATGGTTGTCTGTGTCTATGTGTCAGCCCTGTGATGACCTGGCGACTTGTCCAGGGTGTACCCCGCCTTTCGCCCGTAGTCAGCTGGGATAGGCTCCAGCTTGCCTGCGACCCTGTAGAACAGGATAAAGCGGCTAGAGATAATGAGATGAGACATCTTTTATTAGTTCAAATGTATTTATGAGTCTTTGACTCATTGTACATATCTAAGATAAATAAAGCTATGATTGATTGAGTAAATTTGTACAGTACTTTACTTGCAACTTTGTTCAATCACTTTAACTCATTTTCAGATCCGATGGGGACTGTCAAAGTCGAGTGTGTGGTGAAGGAACAGAATGAGATCGGAGAAGGTCCGGTCTGGGAGGAGAAAGATGCCACTCTATTGTATGTCGACATCTACGGCCCGAAGATCAGTAGGTGGAACTCGCTGACCAATCAGATCGAAAGTATGCACACAGGTGAGCCAATCAGATATCAGCTGTACTTTGACTTAAAACATTACTACATTCGGACATCAAAGACTCTGAGTACACAATCAGTCTGATCCTTTGGCTCAGTTCAGCAATAAGAGCCTTCACCAGCTGTTTTTTTTAATAATCTACAGTGGTGCTTGAAAGTTTGTGAACCCTTTAGAATTTTGTATATTTCTGCATAAATATGACCTAAAACATCATCAGATTTTCACACAAGTCCTAAAAGTAGATAAAGAGAAGCCAGTTAAACAAATGAGACAAAAATATTATACTTGGTCATTTATTTTTTGAGGAAAATGATCCAATATTACATATCTGTGAGTGGCAAAAGTATGTGAACCTTTGCTTTCAGTATTTGGTGTGACCCCCTTGTGCAGCAATAACTGCAACTAAATGTTTCTGGTAACTGTTGATCAGTCCTGCACACCGGCTTGGAGGAATTTTAGCCCGTTCCTCCGTACATAACAGCTTCAACTCTGGGATGTTGGTGGGTTTCCTCACATGAACTGCTCGCTTCAGGTCCTTCCACAACATTTCGATTGGATTAAGGTCAGGACTTTGACTTGGCCATTCCAAAACATTAACTTTATTCTTCTTTAACCATTCTTTGGTAAAACGACTTGTGTGCTTAGGGTCGTTGTCTTGCTGCATGACCCACCTTCTCTTGAGATACAGTTCATGGACAGATGTCCTGACATTTTTCTTCAGAATTCGCTGGTATAATTCAGAATTCATTGTTCCATCAATGATGGCAAGCCGTCCTGGCCCAGATGCAGCAAAACAGGCCCAAACCATGATACTGCCATCACCATGTTTCACAGTTGGGATAAGGTTCTTATGCTGGAATGCAGTGTTTTCCTTTCTCCAAACATAATGCTGCTCATTTAAACCAAAAAGTTCTATTTTGGTCTCATCCATCCACAAAACATTTTTCCAATTGCCTTCTGGCTTGTCCACGTGATCTTTAGCAAACTGCAGATGAGCAGCAATGTTCTTTTTGGAGAGCAGTGGCTTTCTCCTTGCAACCCTGCCATGCACACCATTGTTGTTCAGTGTTCTCCTGATGGTGGACTCATGAACATTAGCCAATGTGAGAGAGGCCTTCAGTTGCTTAGAAGTTACCCTGGGGTCCTTTGTGACCTTGCCAACTATTACCCGCCTTGCTCTCGGAGTGATCTTTGTTGGTTGCCCACTCCTGGGGAGGGTAACAGTGGTCTCGAATGTCCTCCATTTGTACACAGTCTGTCTGACCGTGGATTGGTGGAGTCCAAACTCTTTAGAGATGGTTTTGTAACCTTTTCCAGCCTGATGAGCATCAACAATGCTTTTCCTGAGGTCCTCAGAAATCTCCTTTGTTCGTGCCATCATACACTTCCACAAACATGTGTTGTGAAGATCAGACTTTGATAGATCCCTGTTCTTGAAATAAAACAGGGTGCCCACTCACACCTGATTGTCATCCCATTGATTGAAAACACCTGACTCTAATTTCACCTTCAAATTAACTGCTAATCCTAGAGGTTCACATACTTTTGCCACTCACATATATGTAATATTGGATCATTTTCCTCAATAAATAAACAATCAAGTATCATATTTTTGTCTCATTTGTTTAACTGGGTTCTCTTTATCTACTTTTAGGACTTGTGTGAAAATCTGATGACGTTTTAGGTCATATTTATGCAGAAATATAGAAAATTCTAAAGGGTTCACAAACTTTCAAGCACCACTGTATCTTCCTATTTAAATAAATATAAAAATCAACAATGTATTTGCATTATGAAACCCAATACAGCAACTCTTCCTGCATTATTCCAGGTGAAATTTTGAGCAACATCTAAAAGATAAACATCATTCGGTATAATTTGTGCAAAGCAAAAGACTCTAATAGTTAATCTGGTGGATTAGAGTAAGATTTGACTTATTTCTTTTTAAACTCATTGAGCCCACCCATGCACACAAAGCTCCACCCCCAAAACTTACACAAGTTCAGCTTGAGTTAGCATGTTAACCAGAGATACTATGAACAAGGACTGTTGATACAAAACTTTCAAGCTCACTCACTTGGACATTCAACTGCTTGAAACCCAAGTTACAACTCTACAGACAGGCAACTTGTCCTCATCATGATTGGGGGCGTGTCTGTAAAATGACTGACACTGACACGAGGTCGATACAAATTCAAACAACCATTCCAGACCAGGAGGGTTTTTTTTTTAAATCTCAGCTATATGATATAATACAATTGTTCTGAGACAGTAAATATTTAAGTTATTCCATGAAATCAAGTCGTACATGAGCTGATAGCTGACGAGGCGCATAGCACCAAGTCGGCTATAATCCGTGTACGACGAGATTGAGTGGAATAACTGTTTTATTCTATCTACATTCACTGGATTTTGACAAACGGAGCATTTTTCATCTCATCTCATTATCTCTAGCCGCTTTATCCTGTCCCACAGGGTCGCAGGCAAGCTGGAGCCTATCCCAGCTGACTACGGGCGAAAGGGGGGGTACACCCTGGACAAGTCGCCAGGTCATCACAGGGCTGACACATAGACACAGACAACCATTCACACTCACATTCACACCTACGGTCAATTTAGAGTCACCAGTTAACCTAACCTGCATGTCTTTGGACTGTGGGGGAAACCGGAGCACCCGGAGGAAACCCACGCGGACACGGGGAGAACATGCAAACTCCACACAGAAAGGCCCTCGCCGGCCACGGGGCTCGAACCCGGACCTTCTTGCTGTGAGGCGACAGCGCTAACCACTACACCACCGTGCCGCCCTGGAGCATTTTTATTTTTTGCAAATTTGATAAATAAAAACTTTATACAAAATGTCCAACAAAATCATTTCTGCTTAGAATGTAAACAAACCAGCGAAATGACAGGAACAATTTGTGAAAAATGCGATAATAATAATTCTTGAAAGAAAAAGATCCGTTCTTACCATCAAATACTTTCATTTCATATTTCGTTGCTTTTTTGTGTATTTTTTGGGGTTTTGTTTTCGAGTAGTTTTTATTTCGTCCTCGGTTGGTTCAGCAACACTCTCCGCCATTTTGTTTTTCTCTACGAGCTGATATCCTTGTTGTAGAGTAGCCAATCAGAGCGCACGATTGCTCATATCCGGTGAATGTGGATAGAATACCGACTGTTATACCTTTTAATTAAACTGCTCATGAACCTGATGCCTGCTTAATATCTTATTTAAGGCCAGACCAATTTAATTAGTTGGTTCTCTGATTTTTTCAGGAAAAATATGAAGCGAGCGGGCGAAATTAAAAAAAAAAAATGCTCTGATGGTAAAATTAGCGGTGGAAATAGACCAAACAATACAGGCAAACTGGTAAACAGATAGGCTAAATCAACGATTGAATTACAGTCTATTGAACATCTACAATGCACAGAAAAAAAGATTTGACCAGGAGTAGGCTACTTCACAAGTCTTTAACGAAAGTGAAAGGGGTGATTGGATTGTTTTTCAACATCACGTGATCTCACGTCACGTGACCTTTTCTGTTGGTGTGAGTTTGATTTCGATTTTTTTTTTTCATTTTGCATTTTCTTCAAGCGGCGATTCCGAGAATCAACTAATCGAATTGGCGTGGCCTAAGGTTTACGGAGGGCGTGTTATAATCTGTAAAATGGCAGTGGATTGTGTAGTTCCGTATTCTTCATTTTATCTTTACTTGCCACAGAGACATATGTGGGCTGCGTGGTTCCACGGAGGTCAGGAGGGTATGTGATCGGAGAGGGGACTCGCTTCGCTGCTGTCGACTGGGAGAAACGTGCCATCACGACCATTGCTAACGTGGACATGGAAAAGAGCAACACCCGCTTTAATGATGGGAAGGTGGATCCGGCCGGCAGGTTTTTCGCAGGTGTGTGAGGGACTGACGGACGCATCGGTCCAGGAACTTACTTTGCAACAAATGCATCCTTCTGATATCATCTGCTTACAGCTTGTGTGTTAATATTGTGCTTTTCTATTGATTTGTGCCCATTTTTGTGTGTGTGTACATATATGGATATATGAGCGTTCCGTTGAAAGAACGTTTAAGTACCATACCCTTTTCACATACTCAAATAAGTGCACCATGTCGCATGTCAGATCATACAACAAACTATTATGCTACCCTCTTAACACAAGTACATGTTGCCCCTGACTGCACTCCAAATTACATTGCGAACACACCATCCTAATCACTTAATATAAAGTGTACTTCACTCTGCTGTTTGTTCAGTCCTACACAAAATGAAGTGCACACTCCTCTTTGCCGTTTCCTGTTTCTCAGGTACCATGGCGGTCGAGGTCCGTCCAGCTGAACTGGAGAGGAAGCAGGGCTCGCTGTACAGTCTGCACCCTGATCACTCAGTAGTCGCACACTTCGATCAGGTGGACCTCTCTAACGGCTTGGACTGGTCTCCGGATCATCGCTTCTTCTACTATGTAGACAGTCTGACGTACATGGTGGAGGCCTTTGATTATGATATAAACACTGGAGCATTAGGTGAGTTCCTTTGGAAGGCTGGGAGGTATTTTACATATCGTAAAAATTGTGATTAATATTAGTGGAGTGATGGAAATAAATTTGCAAAAATGCATAGAATTAAAAAAAATATATTTTTTTTACATTCAGGATTCTTTTACAGCATCACTTGAAGGAAACCCAGATTCCTTCTTTTGTGTTTTTGTCCTAAGCTAATCGCAGAATGGTGTACAGGCTTGAGAAGGACGAAGGCATTCCTGATGGCATGTGCGTTGACGTAGAAGGTAAAATATGGCTGGCTTGCTACAACGGAGGAAGAGTTTTGCGTCTCGACCCTCAGACAGGTGTGTATACGCACAATACTGCGCAAAAGTCTTAGGCACGTGTAAAGAAATGCTGTAGAACAAAAAATGGCTTAAAAATAATTAAATGAAATGTTTCAACATAAAAAAACTATAAACAGTAATCAGTAAGCCATCTATATAATAAACGGCAAAGTTTGTTTGTTTGTTTGTCTTGAGCTAACGTTGCCATTTCTCTAAGGATTTTCACCAGATTCGGCAAGTAGGTCCAGGGATGACCTGGAATTTTGCAGATATAAACAAAATTTATGTACAGGCCCCAGGGAGGTCCCTGGGGGGCACAACATCCACCCACCCCTTCTCTCAATGCCTTTCACGTTACATTTATCAACACAAACTCTCGACACATCTTCACTAAACTTGGCACATAGGCACAGGAGATAGCCACAATTTGGCAGAACTCAGAAATTCCATATTTGGGCCCCGGGGGTCCCCGGTGGGCCCCTGGGTGGTGGATGTTTGTATTTTTGTTTGTCTTGGGTTAACATCGCCATTTCTCGATGGATCGTCACCAAATTTGACATGGAAGTCTAGGGGCAACCCAGAATTTTGCAAAACCCAGGCAACGCCGGGTAACCTGCTAGTAATAAATATAACAAAGTCGATATTTGGTATGAGACGACCCTTTGCTTTAAAAAAAAAAAAAAACCATAGTAGTCTCAGGTAAGGAAATAAGGAAGTGAGCTGTAAGTTTTACTGAGCATCTTGCAGAACCAGCCACAGTTCTTCTGGACACTTTGACTGTCACACTCGCTTCTTAATTTTGCCCCAAAACCCAGTAACCTTCATTATGTTTTCTTTTTTAATCTGAAAAGTGCTCTCTTATGGAATATGCTGCTCAGATACAAACTTTTTTTTTCTCTAACATTTAATTTTGTGCTGGAAAAAAACGAACGTTTGGACTCTAAAATGTTTCTGTAATGTTTTGACTCGATAATGTAGAAGTCATAAAATATAAATCTATAACAAAGTTTATATGAAATAAAAAACAGGGTGCCTAAGACTTTTGCACAGTACCGTGTATTGATAAATACCTTTTCTATCAAGCTCCTGTTGTACTTTTGAGGTCTTCTCAAGAATGTCCTCGTCTTAGGGAGCAGGCTGCAGACAGTGAAGCTTCCTGTCGATAAAATCACCTCATGCTGTTTCGGAGGGAAAGACTACACCGATCTATACGTCACCTCCGCTTATAAAGGCATGGATGAAGAATCGCTCGCCAAACAGCCCCAAGCTGGCTGCATTTTTAAGGTATGGATTGTGCTCTTGTAGTATACATTTGTCGTTCAGGCTATTTTCCGGTTTAAAATAATTTTTTTTGTTTTTATCATCATCCCTGTTGTCCAGTTGAGCACGGACTGACAAGTCTAGGAAAATTATCATCAGCATCCCTGACAAGCTTCATTCCTGCTATTCCATAGCAGTTTGCCAATTTTATTTTTATCTATTAATGAACGGTATATGCATGGTACTTTTTAGCAGAGCTCGGCCCGCACGAGCAGAACCCCATAGGCACAGAGTGTGGATACATAAAGAAACCCATCGAGTTGTTTTCTGATGGTTTCGGTCCTGTGCGTGCCACCATACCAGTGTTCTAGTAATTACCAGTCCTAAACACCGCCTAGTGGCCAGTGTTAGTAATTACCAGTCATACACACCGCCTAGTGGCCAGTGTTGATAATTACCAGTCCTAAACACCGCTTCGTGGCCAGTGTTGGTAATTACCAGTCATACACGCCGCCTAGTGGCCAGTGTTGGTACTTACCAGTCACACACGCCGCCTAGTGGCCAGTGTTGGAAATTACCAGTCACACACGCCGCCTAGTGGCCAGTGTTGGTAATTACCAGTCACACACGCCGCCTAGTGGCCAGTGTTGGTAATTACCAGTCACACACGCCGCCTAGTGGCCAGTGTTGGTAATTACCAGTCACACACGCCGCCTAGTGGCCAGTGTTGGTAATTACCAGTCACACACGCCGCCTAGTGGCCAGTGTTGGTAATTACCAGTCACACACGCCGCCTAGTGGCTAGTGTTTGTCGGTAAAGAAATAAAAGAGGCTGGCTATGATATAAGAAAATTCTACAACCCAGAAACAGATGGGAGCTCCACTTTTTGGCAGTGTCTAAATCTATATATTATCCCTTTTTATAGTTACATTTAATGTTGTGGAACTCTTTTTCAGGATGGAAAACGTTTACAAAGACTGTTACAAAGTGTTGAAACTGGAGACTCCTTACATAAAGGCTAAATAAATACCTAATTAGAGAAAAAAGTCAGCATAGCAGTAATTGGATAAACATGGTATAATTAATGTAAAAAATAAAGCATAGATACTGTACAATAGACACAAACTGATGTATGATCATTTAAAGGGCTGATGACACGAACATGACTCTATGCAATTTCTTAAATAAACTATAAAACATGGCAAACGTTAGATTTCTGTTATAATTACGTGAAAAGAAGCTGTTGTTACGCGAATATCCAACTTTTAATTGCACAGCGCAAGAAAACTGGGTCCGTGGCTCGTGTCCATGTTGTGACGTCAGCGGAAGAACACGCTGCGGTTCACTGGCTGTCTACTCAATGGAAATGGCGCATGAAAACGCCGGTGAACTCTCTAGCTCTTCCTCTTCTGGGAGTCTAGAATTGTGTTGTGAGTGGGATAGATCGGAAGAATCAAGTGATTGACGAACACGGGTGCATCCAACCGTACAGGTTTGAACCTGTTACTGTGCAATCTGAGAGCGACTCCAAGATGGACAGCGGACAGGCAGACAGCCCAGCATTGAACACCACAAGGTTGGATAACAAGGATTGGTAGGTCAACCCGTATTTGTTCAAAATGTTACGGAATCAATATTTTAATATTGTGTATTGTTGTCTTGCATGTGTAAACACTGCTTATATCATGTAAGCCGTATGCTACACTGAATACATAGTTCCTAATGGAGCATGCAAACGGCTAACATAATAAGCTTACGACTATGCCTGATCCGTGATACATTTAGGATAATATTGGCAGGCACGTCTTCTAGTTTATGGCTTCTTAGTTTTATCCTTGAATGAAGCAAAATATTTGATAACCTACATCAGTGTAAGCAAATGACAATCTGTAGCCTACTTGTCTGGCTAAGTTAGCTTTCCCTCAGTGTTTGCTTTGAGAAACAAATTCTTTCAACTTGGCAATAAGAGACCACAATGCAAAGGCAAAATACTACAAATCTGTCACATCAACAAACCAGCAAGTGAGGAGGAAGACTAGGCGATATGATGCCCATACCCATAGATCAGTTTTTTTTGTATTAGTACTAAGAAGACGTAAACAAACTATCCAACACCATCGAAGACAGTGCAAGCTTTCACAAGCAAATACATGACTGATATCACGCCGACTTTATGATTACATTTATGATCATCATGAATGTGTACTCTATGATGTGTACTCTATGAGCGCTCTGGAGTGAGTCACTTCCAAGATGGCCGCGCAGACCGCATGGTTACTATTTTTAGCATCATGTCGGAGCACTCTATAGCTCTACGTACCTTTATCTTATGTCGTTTCACAACACATGTTCTGACAGGAGGAGAGGAGTAGCCTTGTCCCAGGCGACTGCTGGATCCGGCATAGCGACTAGTAGACCCCCTCCGGAATACTGTAGGCACTGCTGATGGTAGCAGCACATGTTTGTGCTGAACTGAACACCCAAGAGATTCTTTTAAGCTGGGAAGGGTGTCAAAACAATCCAAATCGAAGTGTTCAGAGCACAGGATGGATGTTGGTGAGGGCTCCCACTTGTCACGAGTGCGCCTGACTTGCTTCACCCACTTCGCATGCAGCTCGGGATCTCTGGGAAACTTGAATAAACTTACCCCATCCTTGTGGGTTTTGGAGCAAAAGCCGGCAACACAACGCGAAGGCATAATAACTAATATATATTATAATGTATAATAATGTATAATAATAATACTAATAATGATAAACTGAACACCTCTCGCATCAACAACAAACTGGTAAGTTAGGAGGAAGATTCTTTCGCTGACGTCATATAGCTCCTCCTCCTCTTTCGTCTCCTGGGTGCTGCAGCCCCGTCAAATTTGCCCAAATAGCTGCGTTTTTTATCATAACTTGTAAAATAGGCGCCTTCGTGAATTAATATATGGATCATCGGGAATTACTTTTTATGTTATAAAACATCGCCAAAGATGTCAAAAACGTGTCATCAGCCCTTTAAGTGTTTTATTCCTGATACTTGAAGTGTTTTGGGTTTTTTTAATTTCAGTTTCATTCCACTTTCTCCATAATCATGCATACATCTTATGTTTGTTTACTCCTTGCAGTACCATCGTGTTTTTAAAACCTTGCCTTGAAATAAAGCCAGTGGAACAGTGGTTCGTTAGTGATGTACATGGTGCATATTTTTTTATTATTCTATCCACATTCACTGGATATGAGCAATCGCGTGCTCTGATTGGCTACTCTACTACAAGGATATCAGCTTATATACCATGAGTAGAGAAAAACAAAATGGCAGAGCGTATCAAATCAGATATATTACTTTATCAAGTACTTAAAAGAAACAGAAATAGCGAAAAGAATATAGTTTTTTCCCCCCAATATCTCCTGTTCCACACTCCAGCCCAGTCGGTGGCAATAATGCATCTTTAAGTTGGTTTGTCAACTGCCAAAAAACCCTGAAGAAGAAAATGGCGGAGCATGTTGCTGAACCAACTGAGGATTAAATAAAAACTACTTGAAAACAAAACTCTAAAAAAAAAAATACAAAAAAAAGCAACAAAACATGGAATGACATTATTTGATGGTAAGAACGTATCTTTTTAAATTTTTCAAGAATTATTCTCATTGTAGTATTTTTCACAAATTGCTACTGTCATTTTGCCGGTTTGTTTACATTCTAAGCGGAAATGATTTTGTCGGATGCTTTGTATCAAGTTTTTATTTATCGAATTTGCAAAAAATAAAAATGCTGTTTCTCAAAACTCAGTGAATGTGGATAGAATAAAACAGTCATTCCACTCAGTCTCATCGTACACGGATTATAGCCAACTCGATGCTACGCGCCTCATCAGCTATCAGCTCATGTACGACGAGATTTCATGGAATAAGGACTGTGCACCTTACACACAGCACATACACCTCAGGACTGTGCACCTTACCTTGCAATAATTCATAATGTGTAATATTTTATCTTATAATGTGACTCTCTCGTGCAATAATTTACAATGTGACTATCACTGTGCAATACTTTTATATGTGCAATACCTCACTCCATAATGTGTAACACAACACATACACCTCAGACTGTGCACCTTACCCCCCCTTTTTTTTTCCTTTCCTCTCTTTTCCCTTCACCCCCTTCCTCTCTCTCTCCCTCTCTACACGTTGTTTGCACTGTTATTGGAGATGGTTTAATCTCATTGTACATGTGTCTAGTGACAATAAAAGCATTCTATTCTATAACTGTGAATTATTATAGTAATAGTATTTGCTTTGTTTTCTCCAGGTCACTGGTTTAGGAGTAAAGGGAATTCCTCCATATTCGTTCTCTGGCTGAAACTGAAACTGCAGAGCATCTCTGGATATAGTGAATTACACAAGGACTGTACTAATTATGTTCACTCATCTGTTCAGCACTGATATGTTAATCTAATAATGATAAGTTCTCAATAAGGGATTGAATTAAGCAGCTTTTTTTTTTGTCCACCTAGAACATAATATCCAAAGTCATCACATCATAATTATCTTTAAAAGGTAAATAAAGTCTTAAAGACTTAATCAGATGGCAAAAAAATGTTTGAGATAAATTTGTGAATAATAACAAATTATTATTATTATTATTATTATTATTAGTGAATGTAATGATGACTAATATGCTTACATTAGTTATTTTGATTAAAAAATCCTGATGATGTTTTACAAAGTGATTATTATCATGTATATCTCAAATTATAGCCCAAAATGTTTAGACCCTGCAATAATGGAATACAATAACATTCTCATATTTTACATTTTAGTCATCAGGTCAGGATAGTGGTGATATCCCAGGAATACTGGGAATGAGGCGGGAATACCGTGTGGATGGGACACTAGTGCACTCGTACACATTCAGACACTCATTCAGGATGAATGGCTCCCACTGACAAGCATGGCTTTTTTTGGGTGGTAGGAGAAAACCAGAGAACCCAGAGGAAACCATGGACACGGGGAGAAAATGCACAGATAGTAACCCAAGCTCAGGAACGAACCAGGGACCCTGGAGCTGTGAGACTGCAGCGCTATCTGCAGCACCACCATGCCTCCTCCATTTTGTTTTTACATTTTTTTTCTGATAATCTAATGAAAGACATCCAGGGTATTTTAAAAAACAGCGGATGGACACACGCATCAACTATAATCGTTGTTTGTTGATTTGTGAAATAATTTTAATTGAAGAAGCAAGAAAATCCAATCTTTCAAGTCGCAGTTCATATGTGTGAGCTTATATTTATGTGTTTGGGATATGGAGGAGAGCGAAAATCTCACACACACACAGAGTCTCGTTCTGACCCTTTCTACAATCCTGGTAATAGAACACGAGGCAAACACTAAAGGTGACATATCTGAACGCTTCTTCAGCCTAGAGATGTTGCATCATATCGAAGCCCATTTCCACCACTTGGGAAAAAAATGATGTCACATAGTATGTCATAATAATGACGTGCTCTTTTGTAATTCTCAAATTTATGACTTGATATCTCATTACTTTGAGATAGTAAGTCATTATTATGAAAACTTAACCATAACTGTGAGATACTAAGTCATAATGAGATATTAATTGGTAATTATGAGATACTGTCTCACATTTCATTATTATGAGAGAGCAAGTCATAATTCTGAGAAGCTTATCATTACTATGAGATAATCATTATTATAAAAATCATAATTGTGGAATACTAAGTCATCATGAGATTCTAAGTCATAATTATGAGTGTCTCATACTGCATTATTATGGATAAGTCATAATTCTGAGATACGAAGTCATTATTGCGAGATAGGATCTCACTGGTATGAGATAGCAAGTCATAATTATGAGAAAATTATCTCGTTATGATGGCATGTCATTATAATAAAAACTGGAGTCATAATAATGAGATACTTTCTCATATTTCATTATGAGATAGCAAGTCATTATTATAAGATTGAAAATCATGAGATAGGATCTCATTGTTAGCAAGTCAATTCGAAGAAAATTCTCATAATTATGAGATAGTAAGTCATTATTACGAAAACTTAATCATAATTGTGAGATACTAAGTCATAATTATGAGAGTTTCTCATATTTCATTATTTTGAGATAGGATCTCATTGTTATGAGACAGCAAATCATAATGATGAGAAATCATTATTATGAGATAAGTCGTCCATCCATTATCTGTAATTTGCCTAACTTGCATGTCTTTGGACTGGGAGGGGGGAACCAGAGCACCCGGAGAAAACCCACGTAGACACGGGGAGAACATGCAAACTCCACACAGAAAGGCCCTTGTTGGCCGCTGGGCTCCTTCTTGCTGTGAGATGACAGTGCTAACCACTACACCACCATGCCGCCAACAGCAAATCATCTCATCTCATCTCGTTATCTCTAGCCGTTTTATCCTGTTCTACAGGGTCGCAGGTAAGCTGGATCCTATCCCAGCTGACTACGGGCGAAAGGCGGGGTACACCCTGGGCAAGTCGCCAGGTCATCACAGGGCTGACACATAGATGCAGACAACCATTCACACTCACATTCACACCTACGGTCAATTTAGAGTCACCAGTTAACCTAACCTGCATGTCTTTGGACTGTGGGGGAAACCGGAGCACCCGGAGGAAACCCACGCGGACACGGGGAGAACATGCAAACTCCACACAGAAAGGCCCTCGTCGGCCGCTGGGCTCGAACCCGGACCTTCTTGCTGTGAGACGACAGCGCTAACCACTACACCACCGTGCCGCCGACAGTGAGTCATAATGATGAGAAATCATTATTATGAGATAAGTCATCCATCCATTATCTGTAGCCGCTTATCCTGTGCAGGGTCACGGACAAGCTAGAGCCTATCCCAGCTGACTATGTGAGAGAGGCGGGGTACACCCTGGGTAAGTCGCCAGATCATCGCAGGGCTGACAGATCGAGACAAACAACCATTCACACTCACATTCACACCTACGGTCAATTTAGAGCCACCAATTTGCCTAACTGCATGTCTTTGGACTGTGGGGGAAACCGGAGCACCCGGAGGAAACCCACGCGGACACGGGGAGAACATGCAAACTCCACACAGAAAGGCCCCCATCAGCCACTGGGCTCGAACCCAGAACCTTCTTGCTGTGAGGCGACAGCGCTAACCACAAGATAAGTCGTTAGTATGAACGATTATATCATAATTCTGAGATACTTTCTCAGATTTCATTATTATGAGATTGGATCTCATTGTTATGAAATACCAAGTCATACTGATGAGAAAATTTTCATTATGAAAATTTAAGTGATAATTATGAGAAACCTCTTTATTATGGTGGCTGAAATAGCCTCAGGACACAACAACAACAACAACAATGTTGTGGGTTTACCGCATTCATTCATCTTTGATAACGAGTTTATCCTGATCAAGGTTGCTTTAGCTGAAAGTGAGTTTCATTCTGCTGAAATAAAATTACATAAATTCACTTTTGGGGAAACCACAAAGCGCATGCGTGGAAAAAATCACTGCGGGCTTGCGATCCAAAACAAAACGCAGTCACGCGCACACGAAAGCAGAAAGGAAGTTGAAGTTCTTGTGACTGTGCTGTGGTTTCGCTTCCTTCATCCGGGTCACACACACACACTGCCTCTCAAACACTGAATTGCGACATTATGCTGGGTTTATTCCTCGTTATGATGATAACGTTTTCGTAAAGTTGCTTCCATAACAAAAACAAACAGATGACAGATGTGTGCAGATCTCAGCTGATTTCCAGATGTGCAGACTGGATGTCTCAGCTTCCTACTCAGCTCCTCAGTGTTCCTCTGTGGGATCTCGCGATACCTGGTATAGGACACGTCATCATGAGCCATCATAATCTTGTTTATTTTATTATTATTATTATTTTTTTTTTTTTTAAACTTAACATAGACCTGGACCTGTTTTCTTTCAGGTAGTCATGATACCATGACATACTGTCTGGACCAGCACAGTCCAGTCCTGAGTTCCGAGCCTTGGATACTGACCGTACTGGACCACGTTGTACCCTGTGTCATGAGGCCGTGTATAAAGAAGTGGGCCACCACTCAGGTAAAATGTGTGCACCAAACTATCACATCGTTTACGCCTTTAGTGTGCTTCTTTTAGGACAAAGTTCTGCTCTGTCCACCACTTGCAGCTTCCCAGGTAAAAGACACACTATCTGACCATCACAACTATATGTCCGAGATCTCATTCCAGATCTAGTCCCTTCTTTGCTGTTATAATAAGCTCCGCTCTTCTGGGAAGGCTTTCCACTAGATTTGTGTTCATTCGTGAGATCAGGCACTGCTGTTTGGTTTGGAGGTCTGGGGTGCCGTTGGTGTTCCAGTTCTTTGCAAACGGGTTCTGTGCAGGACATTCGAGTTCTTCTACTCCAGCCTTGTGCTTTGTGCACAGCAGCATTGTCATGCTGGAACAGGTTTAGTTCCATCCATCCATCCATCCATCCATTATCTCTCGCTGCTTTATCCTGTCCTACAGGGTCGCAGGCAAGCTGGAGCCTATCCCAGCTGACTATGGGCGAGAGGCAGGGTACACCCTGGACAAGTCGCCAGGTCATCGCAGGGCTGACACAGACAACCATTCACACTCACATTCACACCTACGGTCAATTTAGAGTCACCAGTTAACCTAACCTGCATGTCTTTGGACTGTGGGGGAAACCGGAGCACCCGGAGGAAACCCATGCGGACACGGGGAGAACATGCAAACTCCGCACAGAAAGGCCCTCGCCGGCCGCTGGGCTCGAACCCAGGACCTAACCACTACACCACCATGCTGTTTAGTTCCATTGAAAGGAAAATGTAATTTTGCTACAGCATGCAAAGGCATTCTATATATACAATTATGTGCTTTTAACTTTGGGGATGGGGTGGCACGGTGGTGTAGTGGTTAGCACTGTCGCCTCACAGCAAGAAGGTTCTCGGTTCGAACCCAGCGGCCAACGAGGGCCTTTCTGTGTGGAGTTTGTATGTCATCTGCGTGGGTTTCCTCCCATGGTCCAAAGACATGCAGGTTAGGTTAATTGGTGGTTGTTTGTGTCTCTGTGTGTGTCAGCCCTGTGATGAGCTGGCGACTTGTCCAGGGTGTACTCTACCTCTCTCCCATGGTCAGCTGGGATTGCCCCACGTGACCCCGCACGGGATAAGCAGTTACAGATAAAACAAACAAACTTTGGGGATGAACCACATATGTGGGCGATGGTCGGGTGTCCATATACTTTTGGCTGGATAGTGTGCATGCTAAATGTACAAACGATGTAGTCTAACCTTGATGGTAGCATCGCAGTGACAAGGAAAATAAAATGCACCACTTTTTTTTCCACTTTTCTTTAATTTTCAGGAGCTGACCATTTCCAGTCAGCTGGATTCAGGAATTCGATTTCTTGACCTAAGGATCGCTCACAAGACGGAAGATCCAAGCCAGAAGTTTTACTTTGCGCATGGATTATACTCTCTAATTACTGTAAAGGTGAATATCGCCATTAACCAGTCATATATCATTACACATTCTACTGTACCACAGCGCTGTTGAATTCTCAAATCTGATTCGTCAGGTGTTGATTAATTTTCTTTTACAGCAGCCCTGACAGTAGTTAGGACTGAAAGACAAATCACAGGTTGATATCAATATCAATACACTCATTTTAATACATTCTCGTTTATGTAATAACAATTCAGTCACGGTATGGCAGACTAGCTCCATAATCTAAGATGAATAAAAAAGTTCGTTAACAAATTTTCTATGAGATGCTTATTTAGCCGTTTGGAAGGAGTCTCCAGTGTCTTCAAAGTTTTCAGACATGGGAAATCTTCAGGACACTGGAGTTTGTGCTTGTGAGGTCACAGGACAAGCTGCATTTCTGGATCAATTTTAAGAAAAAAAGAGGTTCGTGAGGGAATGAGTGTTTATCGCTTCTGTAACTAGCTTATTTATCTAACATTCCATAACGTTAAAGGGAACTAGTGACGTGAATGAAAAGTATGCGTGTTTCATGAATATATTTTTAATTTGTCTCTGAAACTGACTTTTAAATTTCTGTGGTATAGGTGGAATAAAACACGTCACACCACCTTGCAGCTTGTAGTTGATTATTTTCCTGTTACGGCGTACCCCCTGAGTTCTTTACACCTCACTCCCTGATAAATGATATTTTCTCAGGAGGCGCTCACTGATGTCACGCACTGGTTAGAGCGTCACACTAAAGAAGTCGTGATCGTTGCTCTGTCTGCTTTTGATGATGTGAACCCTGAGCAGCACAACAACCTGATTGACTTTTTGATGCAACTCTTTAGCAAGAAACTCTGCCCCAAATCGGTAAGCAGCTGTATTTTCTCAAAGTACTAAAATGGGTCGGGTTTTTTTTTTACCTCCTTACTTAGCTGTGTCATGTCTCAGGAAACTCCTTCTCTCGGAGCGTGTTGGGCTCACGGTTATCAGGTGATTCTCTCCTACGCTGATCCTTCTGGGTCTGGGCACGAGGAACTTTGGCCAGCGTGGGATTACTGGTGGGCCAATAAGTCAGACCCAAACCTGGTCATTTCATACCTGGAGCAAAAGAAGAAGACAGGAAGACCAGGTAAGATGGGTTCAGGTTTATTTGATATAAAAATGAATTAATGTATCCAGAAATCACCCAAAAATCATTTTGAGAAGCTTGGAAAAACAGGTTTGGATTGAACTGATTCGATTCAATCGACTATTGAACTAACTAATAACTATAAAATCTTGATAATAAATTTAACCTTGATAATACTGGGTTGGGATTTCCATCACGATAACAAAATTGGAAAAATTGACAATCCACTTGCTATGCTTTACAGACCCAACTTTAGGAACCATGACTCCATTTGACTGAAAACTTTTGCCAATTTAACGTATTCTTTTTTAAAATTCCTCAATATTCCTCATCTGATCTTATATGCATGTATGTATGTATATATGTTGCTTTGGCATCCATCAGATGGTTTCTTCATGGCTGGTCTAAACCTCACTGAAGACACCAGGTACGTCCTCTGCCATCTCACACAGTCCATGAAGAGCATGACGCTCCAGGCCTACACTGTACTCATGGACTGGGTCAAAAAGCAGCACCCTGGCTCCCGGAAAACGTCCGTCAATATCATCTGCACAGACTTTGTCGGGATTTCAAGAAGCGAATTCTGCGAGATTGTTATTGGACTCAATGCAGAACTCTGAAATGATGACCGAGGAGAGAAAAACGATGCACTTTTGCATCAAGACTTGAATTCAGTCCTTTAGTGTTCTGCTTCCTGTTTTGGAAAAAAGCAACCATGCCCGGTTGTACAGCACATCTTTAAGAGACGTTTGTACAGTTGATGATTCACAAAATAAATTATTTGTATGTCTATGGATGCATATGGGCGGCACGGTGGTGTAGTGGTTAGCACTGTTGCCTCACAGCAAGAAGGTCCCGGGTTTGAGCCCAACGGCTGGCGAGGGCCTTTCTGTGCGGAGTTTGCATGTTCTCCCCGTGTCCGTGTGGGTTTCCTCCGGGTGCTCCGGTTTCCCCCACAGTCCAAAGACATGCAGGTTAGGTTAACTGGTGACTCTAAATTGACCGTAGGTGTGAATGTGAGTGTGAATGGTTGTCTGTGTCTATGTGTCAGCCCTGTGATGACCTGGCGACTTGTCCAGGGTGTACCCCGCCTTTCGCCCGTAGTCAGCTGGGATAGGCTCCAGCTTGCCTGCGACCCTGTAGGACAGGATAAGCGGCTACAGACAATGGATGGATGGATGTGTATGTTCATGTATGTGTTTAGCACTGTCTAAATCAGTGGTGAAGTGAAATAGTGCCACCTTGAGGTGAATTGCAAAGCACTTTTGTTTGTAAATCGCAATACATTTTAAAGATTTGGATGTTATGATATTAAATAAGGCAGAGTTTTGATGGAACCTGTCAAAATCTATGTGTCAAAGAAATTCATTAAATTTCCCTGGTGTTCTTTCTGTTCTAAAATCATAATCGATTATTGCTAATTGGACTAATTTAGTAAGACGAAAGTGCAAAAGCATCCCCTTCGGACAAAATGTCAAAGACATAGAAATGTAATTCACAGTCAAATAGGTCTAATGTTTGCTAAAATATTATTCGTGAGTTTAATCTCCCTTTCTAAATGACATAGAAATATCCTCTAATATTTTCTCATCGCATGACCGAGCCATATTATGAAGCGCAAAATATGACACAGGAGACCCTGAACTTTTGAGCAACTGAAATTCAAACAGTATAGTATTGTAGTATTGGTACTATACTGTACAAAATCAAAATAAGGATGTTTGAGGTTTTTTTTTTTTTGGAGAGGGAGGGGCTCAGTGCAGCTCTGCAAATAATCTTTAAAGGTAGGCTGCCTTTCAGATTTTTCAAGTGTAGGTCATAAAAAGAATTTTCCCGACACCCAGTTATTTGATTGTAATGGACCGAAAGCTACTGAATTCGAATCACAGACTTCCAATTTTATTAGTTTTTTAAAAAATAGAACAATTAATGAATTTAAGGCCGCATGGCCCTAAATTCTCCGCTATTTTTTCCTGCTTCACCATGACCCAATTCAAGAGGTGGGCTTTCCACTTTCGCGCAAGGCATTGTGGGATACAAATTTGAAACGGGAGAAAAAACGGAGGCCGCGAATGAAACGTGAAAGACCGACTACAGTAACGGAAAGCGAGAAGAAAAGACGTCATGTTATATACGAAGGAAAGGAAACGCAGGACCAAACTAATAAATATCGGCGCTCAGCGAGCACCTCGGTGTGATCAGCTGTTCGTTTAGCGACAGAATGATGGAACTGTTAGTGCACGATCAAAGTAAACCTGTAGATGGCAGTAATGCAACACTGTGGATGCCAGCTGCCGTAAAACCTTAAAGATGAAGACGACGATGACTAACGTAAGCGTGCGCATGCGCACACGGACTTCCTCTGTCTGCTTGACTGCGTGAGTAAACGATTTCATGCACATTATTTGCTAGGGAATTTGCCCCTCAAATTAAATAACTTCCCAGCCACAGAATGGCCTGGGTTGTTTTTTTAGATATTACAAAAATAAACATATCACAATGACCAAATTTCAGAGGGAACTAAATTTGACCGATTTTCTGAAATCGAAAGGCCGTCTGCTTTTAAAGCTGCAGTAAGAAAAATTAACTGTCGTAATGTTAACATGTTAACAGGGTGACTAATAGCCTGGTTTACTGGTGAGCGTAAAGTTTCGGGGGAAAATTGAATGTCGGAACAGGAATACAACAGATAGCTGCTGACTTGGAGACTAATTGTTTGTTGCTTACTTGTTGCTTTCAGATCACAGAACTGGAGTATACCGTACATCAAGTTTCTAGAAGCATCACGACCTGAGCGACAGACTAGATACTTCGAGGTGGATTTAAGACTTTCTCCGTCCTCTTTTGACCCTTCTCTTCTCTTCCTGATAAATAGATTATTTAGGGATTCACAGGTAGTCGGTTGCGCCTGCGCTGCTCCTGTGTACCATGCACTGTTGCATTAGGCTTAAAGCCACAGAGCAGACAGATGGCTGAGGAGAGCCAGATGGATCTCATTACAGGGTCTTATTAAGGCACTCTAGAGACGAGTGGATAGATAGAGAGGAAGCCTGAGTTGCCTGCTTCTTCCTGCTTGCACTTCTTACACCAGTTTGAAGAAATCTAGAACTATTTCTGAATGATCATGGAGAAAGAGGATGAGGAGGAACTTTTCATCGAATGGCCTGCTGAAGAAGGAGAGCAGGAGAGCACAGAGGATGAGGACGAGGAAAAGGAGGCTAAGAGGAAAAGAGGGTTGGGTCTCCCCAGGCCGAGTGTTTCACTGGCCAATCGCAGAACTTCACTTCCGTGTCCGGTTAGCAGCTATACACAGTAGATATATTATAAGTGTATAACTTCGAGAAAGTATTTACGTTTTAAACTTTTGTATTCATTTGACAATCAATATGTCTAAATTTTACTGTAGAGCACAATTCATGACTTCTGATTTACAAAGTGGACAAGAGGATAACACTGGATATTAGATTAGATGTTACGCAGTTAGTGCTAAAGAAAGCAGTTGAAAACAATTATATATCTGTGTTATGTTCTATTAATATATTTAATTTTTATTTTTTATTAACATTTTAAAAAAATTTTGCCATAGTTTTTTTAATAGTTTTTATGCCTTTTTTTTTTAACCCGAGTGGAATCAAAGTTTTTCTATTTATCTAGTTGAACAAAAAGCTAAACTCGGGATTGAATTTCAGGAATCATTAAACACCGGTTTTCGTTTCATGGTAAACCTGTTGCTCCATTACAGGTTTCAATTTCATGTTCATAAAAATAACTCTGTGCAAAAGCAGGTTTAATATTCCAAAATGGAACTTTATATTATAGTTTTTATGGCATTTTTTTTGTGTGTACAGTGTCTTGCAAAAGTATTCATCCCCCTTGGTGTTTGTCCTGTTTTGTCGCATTACAAGCTGGAATTAAAATGGATTTTTGGACGGTTAGCACCATTTGATTTACACAACATGCCTACCACTTTAAAGGTGCACTTTGGTGTTTTTTTTTTTATTGTGACACAAACAATAATTAAGATGAAAAAACAGAAATCTGGAGTGTGCATAGGTATTCACCCCCTTTCATATGAAAGCCCTAAATAAGAGCTGGTCCAACCAATTCACTTCATAAGTCACATAATTAGTTGATTTAAGATCCACTTGTGTGCAATCAAAGTGTCTCACAGGATCTGTCACATAATGTCTGTATAAATCAACCTGTTCTGGAAGGACCCTGACTCTGCAACACTACTAAGCAAGCAACATGAAAACCAAGGAGCCTCCAAACAGGTCAGAGACATATTCCACACTTTGAATATCCCATGGAGCACCATTAAATCCATTATAGCAAAATGGAAACAACATGTCACCGCTACAAACCTGACGAGAAGGCCCCGCCCAGCAAAACTCACAGACCGGGCAAGGAGGGCATTAATCAGAGATGCAACAAAGACACCAAAGATAACGTTGAAGGAGCTGCAAAGATCCACAGCGGAGATGGGAGTATCTGTCCATAGGACCACTTTAAGCTGTACACTCCACAGAGTGGGGCTTTATGGAAGAGTGGCCAGAAAAAAAGTCATTGCTTAAGAAAACACGTTTGGAGTTTGCCCAACAGCATGTGGCAGACTCCCCAAACACATGGAAGAAGATTCTCTGGTCAAATGAGACTAAAATTATCTTTTTGGCCATCATGGGAAATGCTATGTGTGGCGCAAACCCAATACCCTGAGAACACCATTCTTACAGTGAAGCATGGTGGGGGCAGCATCATGCTGTGGGGATATTTTTCATCTGCAAGGACAGGAAAGCTGGTCAGGACTGAGTGGAAGATGGATGGCACTAAATCAGGGGCGATTTCTCAGAGAAAACAAGGGAAGCCAAGCTTCCCCTAAAATTCTCTCCCCAAACTGTGGCGTCTACGACGTTGAATTCTCATTAAAACAATAACTTGCATAACATAATATATGCCCAAGATTGTATTTATGTTCATAACTATCCTGTAACTTATTTGAGTGATGTCTGACGAACTTGCAGTTCACTGTGAGAATCACCTTTGCTGCCAGGCTGTAACCTTTCTTATTTCAATGGGCTCTATGGACTGGCAGCAGTTTTGCCAGATTGGGCGGTTTTAAGTGCATTTTGGCGGGTTTTGAACATATTTTGGGATGGAAAACGTCAGCAGTATCTGGCAACACTGACTGGCAGCCGGGTGTCCGTTGCAGTCTACGAGACGGCTCTGAACAGCCAATTTCGGCTAGTTGTTATTGGTTAAAATCAACAAAATCGTCACTTCCAGGGAAGCCGGGCTTCTCTGGGACTAAACGAGACAGTGGGAGGGACAAGAAGCCGGGCTGATAAAGGATTATTGGAGGTAGTGTTTGAAAGACATGAGGAGGGCGGTACTTCGGCGAGGAACACGGAAGTATGATCAGTCAGTCCCTAGCGGATGTCGAGAAAGTGTAGTCGTGTGCCAAAGTGCTGTCCGAATTTCTTTTCATATAAACGTTTCTTCTCATTGATGTCTCTGTACATTACTCTGTAAATAAATGTAAATATTACTCGTTGTGCTCCGTTAACTTTCATCCATTCTATCAGTTTGATCATTCGTGAATTCACTCGTTTATTTCATTTGTAGTTCAATCTGGTTGTAGGCTAGCTTGAGCCTTATTGGGATCTGCAGTGCTAGCTGCTAACAGAAATTGGTGAAGTCTCTGGAAAGCACAACCAGCTGGTATGACAGGGTCACAGACCATTTTCTGGAAAAGGAGCGGCGGGCAGAATTTGTGTACAAATAGTGTTCATGTTCATGAATCTGAAGTGTGTATATTGTTCAGTAATGTTAAGAGAATGGTGGGCTCTGTGTTATAGGTTATACCTGGGTATAATATTCAAGGTTCTGTGTGTTGCATAGCCTACCTGGTTATGAATTTCCAGACTGCGTTGCAGAAGATGTTCAAGGATGTGTTGCACAGCTGGGTGTTGTGTTAAAGACTCTGTGTTGCATATCAGGATATGATGTTCAAGGCTCTTCGTTGAATAGCCAGTGATTTTTGGATGTTTGATATTTTTGATTAAGGATATGAGGCACTAGCCTGGCAAGCCAGACTATAACATGAAATGTACAAGCAAAAATACTTTCTGCCACTAGGTAGGGTTATCTAGTTCACTATGCTAATGGGGCACACCTTTCTATGCTTTGATATCCGGCCTACAGGTTTTACGATGAATGCATAAAATGGGCTTCCCCTGTTTTAAAAACCAGCAGCCGCCACTGCACTAAATACAGGGCAATTCTGGAGGAAAACCTGTTTGAGTCAGCCAGAGGTTTGAGACTGGGACGAAGGTTCACGTTCCAGCAGGACAATGACCCTAAACATACTGCTAAAGCTACACTGGAGTGGTTTAAAGGAAAACATTTAAATGCCTTGGAATGGCCTAATCAAAGCCCAGACCTCAATCCAATTGAGAATCTGTGGCACAATTTGAAGGTTGCTGTACACCAACACAACCCATCTAACTTGAAGGAGTTGGAGCAGTTTCACCTTGAGGAACGGGCAACAACCTGAATTAAAAGTAGACTCTTCAAAATATTTACATGAATTTCAGACTTTCTTAGTATTTGCTACGTCCCCTTTTTTTTTTTTTTTGCTTTAATGACAGTGTGCAGGCGAGCTGTGTAAAACCTGGTGATCCATTTTAGACCAAATTCATTAGTGTGTCATGTGGAGACATGCTTCAGTAGAAGAGATGAAGCATGAGGAAAATCTGACCTTTTATATAAAGCAATCATTATGATAAATATCTCATCTCATCTCATCTCATTATCTGTAGCCGCTTTATCCTTCTACAGGGTCGCAGGCAAGCTGGAGCCTATCCCAGCTGACTACGGGCGAAAGGCGGGGTACACCCTGGACAAGTCGCCAGGTCATCACAGGGCTGACACATAGACACAGACAACCATTCACACTCACACCTACGGTCAATGTAGAGTCACCAGTTAACCTAACCTGCATGTCTTTGGACTGTGGGGGAAACCGGAGCACCCGGAGGAAACCCACGCGGACACGGGGAGAACATGCAAACTCCGCACAGAAAGGCCCTCGCCGGCCACGGGGCTCGAACCCGGACCTTCTTGCTGTGAGGCGACAGCGCTAACCACTACACCACCGTGCCGCCGAGAAATGTCTGCATTTACTATTTTGATGAATTGACAGGAATCGCAAACTTTCCTGGTTACTGCCCCCTGGCCCTGTGGCATGGGTGTTTATTTAGCCACATTGTTCCAGACAACAGAACGTGTTGCCATGCAACAATAAAATAAACATTAACTGGCGCGAAGTATAAATAGTGACTGAAAAATTGTGCTGTTTCTAATTAATAAATCAGTCAGTCAATCCTAGACTTTCATTGTGGTTTCAGATGTTTGGCTCCTACTGTATACAATTATAATCTTGTATTTTTATTTCAAATTTCCTGATGTCTCAATTCGTGTTTAAAATCATGTGGTGTGACAAAACTTGAATTAAAATACAAGCAGGGTTTTTTTTCAAATAGTTAAACTTTGTCATATACTGTAGTTTAATGTAATCCTTGTGTTCCCTTGTGTCTCTCATTCTCAGCTGAGTGCTACGCATTTGACTCATCTGACATACCTGCATGTGGCTACCATGGCTCCAAGCCCAGTTGGCACGAGGCACCGGCTCAAAGGTGCTGAAACGAGGAAGGGTCCTGAACCTCAGCATGACCAAACCCAGGACCAGGAGAACGAACCCAAACGTGAGAGACGGCCATCAGCCACCCCAAACTTACTTCACGACCCGGAAAAGCAAAGATGCTTCAGGAGCCGCAACGTTATATCACTAGTGAGTGTGTATGAAGTGTTCATGAAGCAGAGGAGCTTGTTGAAGATGTATGTCTATTGTATGGAGTCAAGAATATGGAAAGTGATCAGTTATCAAGAAAAATGGAAATAAGATTTCATGGAGCAATTTTAGCCATTCGGCAAAGAAGAACCATCAAAATATCAAAAAAGAAATCTCAGTGAACTGTTTCAGAGTCGACTCTGATTTGACTTGCTGAAAAGATTCAGAACTCCCTTCTCTAAGCTCTGTAGCTGTGTTGCTGATAAGTGATTGATACAGATGTAGTGCTTATAGAAGGACCATGAACTTGACCAGGGCTTGACAGATATAGTGGTGTGTGTTGCAGAGTGACGCAGACAGCATGTGTCTGATTTGCCATGATGATCTGTGTAGAAGAGGAGGAACCATCCGGGAACTGCACTGCTCACACCGCTTTCACAGTGAGGTAGGAGACTTCTAACATTAAAACCACTGACAGGTGAAGGGAATAGCATTGATTATCTCATTACAATGACACCTGTCAAGGGCTGTGATATACCTGTATTAGGCAGCAAGAGAACAATCAGTTCTTGAAGTTGATGTGTTGGAAGCAGGAAAAATGGGCAAACGTAAGGATCTGAATGACTTTGACAAGAGCCAAATTGTGATGGCTAGATGACTGGGTCTGAGCATCTCGAAAAACAAAAAAGGCACATCTTGTGGGGTGTTCCTGGTATGCAGTGGTTAGTACCTACTAAAAGTGATCCAAGGATCCAAAGGACAACCGGTGAACCGGCGACAGGGTCATGGGTGTCAAAGGCTCATTGATTCACATGGGGGCACGAAAGCTAGCCCATATGATCCAATCCAGAACTACTGTAGCACAAACTGCTGAGAAAGTTAATGCTGACACCTTTCTGTTTTAGCCAGCATTAACTTTTTCAGCAGTTAAGTATATTATACAGTACTGTGCAAAAGTCTTTGCCCCCCCCCCATTTTTTTTCCATACAAACTTTGTTCTAGGTTTCTATTTTATGACTTCTACATTATCCAATCAGAACATTATAAAAACATTTTCGAGTTCCCAATGTGCATTTTTTTTTCCAGCACAAAATTAAATGTTACAGGAAAAAAAATTGTATTGAAGCAGCATATTCCATAAGAGAGCACTTTTCAGATTAAAAAAGAAAACGTAATGAAGGCTGCTGGGTTTTGGGGCAAAATGAAGAAGCAAGTGTCCAGAAGAACTGTGGCTGGTTCTGTAAGATGCTCAGTAAAACCTACAGCTCATTTCCTTATAAAACGGCACTCTGAGACCTGAGACTACTGTTTGTTTGTTTGTTTTTTTAAAGCAAAGGGTCATCTCACACCAAATATTGACTGTTTCATTTATTCTGGCTTACTGATTACTGTTTATAGATTTTTTTTTTTTTTTAATGGTGAAACATTTCATTCCATTATTTTTAAGCCATTTTGGTCTCTAGCATTTCTTTACATGTGCCAAAGACTTTTGCACAGCACTCTGTATATCCCCAAAGTTCTTTGTTTTTATTACAGTGTTGGAAATCACAATATCACATTCTCAAATTCATTATATTTAGGGGTCCAAGCTCCAAAGTCAACTCAGACCTAATGTGTTCTCTCAGTGGGAATTTCAGGAATTGAAAATTCCCAGACTCCAAAAATATCCTTTAAAACATTTTAATCATTTTCATGAAATAAATCGATACTGTAGGGGTCCATGGAATTAATTTCATAGTTTCAGGGATCCCTGGCTACAAAAACGTTTGTACTGTTTGTATATATTGTGACCTCTTTTTTTTTTTGGCAAGATTTGCAATGAATACTCAAGCGTAAATGAAAACACAAGCAGTAAAAGGATAAGGGTTATGTTTCATGGAAATACAATTGAATAAGATTAAGCATTAATTTATAGCAAAGAAAATATAATCCATAAAAGAGACACTAATAGGAACAGAGGTGTCGGAATAAAGTACAATCACATAACATCTTGCATATAATCTTTATCCCTAACATGTTATCTCCAGCACGGTGGTGTAGTGGTTAGCGCTGTCGCCTCACAGCAAGAAGGTCCGGGTTCGAGCCCCGTGGCCAGCGAGGGCCTTTCTGTGCGGAGTTTGCATGTTCTCCCCGTGTCCGCGTGGGTTTCCTCCGGGTGCTCCGGTTTCCCCCACAGTCCAAAGACATGCAGGTTAGGTTAACTGGTGACTCTAAATTGACTGTAGGTGTGAATGTGAGTGTGAATGGTTGTCTGTGTCTATGTGTCAGCCCTGTGATGACCTGGCGACTTGTCCAGGGTGTACCCCGCCTCTCGCCCGTAGTCAGCTGGGATAGGCTCCAGCTTGCCTTTTTACTTTAGTTTAAACTCCTTTCATCACATGTAGTGATGATGATGATGATGCAGTGAGATTTAGGTCTTGCTACCATCTTGATTTCAAGAGAGAGATGCAGCGGCGCTTTAGTGTTTTAGTTCCTCCAACTTTCTCACCTCTTCATCTGTACACTTCACTCACACATACCAGATTCCAAAGCTTCAACTTTTTTTTCTTTATTGTAAGTGATTCAAGGGCCTGATGGAACCATCAAACTAGATGCAAAGCAGCACAAGGCACTTTCCAAAGGGATCAATAAAGTTTTATCTAATCTAATCTAATACCTCTTGACCTTGAGGTCAAGTGGTATTAACCACCTTGAGGTCCAATAATGAGCCCTAAGGGGTACATTACTGTAGATTGTACCTTGGAGGACAGAAATGGGACTCCTACTGTAGTCCTATTTCTGATGCGTCTCTGCCGTAACTGTGGTGCTTTTTGGAATGTTCGCATCGACTGTTTGCACCAGTGTGTCCTTTAATTATCAGTTGAATTTCTTGTTAAAATGGTGAGTGTCAAAAGCAACTTGTTCTCTTTTGTTTTTCGAAGCTAGCAGCATAACCTGATGGTTATTATTTAAAATTTGAAAGATCTGCACCTACTAAACTCCACCGTGACTGTTCTAGAAATGTCTTCTGTGACATCAGGTCGGGACACAAGCACTATTTATTGAAATGCCAAGAATACAACAGCAATTAATCACTATATAAAGTGATCAAATGTGAATATAAGCACATTTAGACAGTTAACCCAGAACCATGCTTTAGGCCATATGCATGTGCTCTACAGATGTGACACAGTGCATTGTGTTCTTTCTGTTTCAGTGTATAGAGGAGTGGTTGTGGATGAAGCAGACTTGCCCGATATGTCTTAAGCACATGGCCATGCCCGAGCCTCTGTACTGGACGTCTGCTCGTGTCAAAGTGCCCTAATGCTTCACTACCACCAATCTGTTTGAATACAGAAACTGGACTGTCCATTGATTGATCCAAAGGTCAATGGATTTGAGTCTGTTGGAATATATAATGTGTAATGAGATGACTCAAGATTTTAGTAAAACCTGCAGATCAACTGTCAACAGATGATCCAGACTATTAACATTGAATAAAAGTTATTTAGTTATCATGGCTATGAACCAAACTGACTTGAAATAACCTTGAAAACTCTGAGGAGACTTCGGTGGGTCCAGACTGCAACCGGTCCTTAATCTTATAAGTACATACCTACATAATTACATGAGTTTCACTCTTTTACTCCATAAAATGGTGAAAGCTAAAGCTCAGTACGTTCAATGTTGGCTTAAACGTAATGGCAAAAATGGCAAATTGACTGCAAAATGGATTTTTTTTGCAACAAAAGTGTTGTGGATGCCTCAAAATTAGGACCCACTTCATCATTTAATATCATGTATGTCATCTGTGCCATTAAAACTGAATGCCAGTAAAATATCCGTGCATCTGTCTGCAAGTTTACCTCAAAGATTCAGCTGTTTTGAAAGAAAAATCTAAAGGAAAGTCTATTCCATGTTAACCTGTGTTGCATGTTGCTCCAGTTTTTACAGGTTTATTAACTTGCTAAATAAAAAAAGTCAAATTTCATACACTTTTTAATTGACCCTTTTTTCTTTTTTTTTTTTTAACCCCAGCATGGAAGCAATAGAGTATTCTGAATCTACATTTTAATCCAGTTTCACTGGTTTGAGATCTGTGGGGAAATATTCACTGGTGAAGCGGTTAATCCAGTATGTAAATATGATGGCACATACTGTATTCACCCAATGTGCCAAATATTTAAATAGATGGATTATATTCATACAGTTGTCTGTCCTGGGATCATAATGAAGTTAGGGGTTTTATTTTGCATAAGATTTGAGAAACTCTGTCAATTCATTTTAATTTGAAAATCTAATGGACATCCATCCCAGAAGAGTGGAGCTTATATGTAATCGTATGGGGTCGAGTAAAATTAAGGATTAATTTCATGAGTGAAATTGATCCTTAAGTTTACGAGGAACCATACGATTACTTGTTTATAATATATAGGGCCAAATTCATACTTTGGAAGCCATTCAAGTTCACAACATTTGTCATTCACGTTTTCTGAACCAATCAGGGCGCAAGACTATCTTGCACATTTGAATCAGTTTCTAAAGCGGCTTTCATCATGACACGGCAACACGACACGAGGATTTTGAGGTTTATCATGTCTTCGTCAAATATAGCGAAACGCGGCATTGCTGACTCAGCAGAGTCAGCCATTTTGTTGACAAAATTTGCTAATTTTTGTAACCGTAACCAAGCAACGAACTAGCCAATAGCATTTCAGAAATACGGCCAAAGCCCTCCTTGATTGACCAGTCAGAATTGAGTAATTTGGGCCTATGTATTATAATAATTATTATAACAGGAAAGGGGGCCTAAATCTGGAATGCACAAAGGATATGATGGTCAGGTGTTCACATACTTTTGGCTATTTTAGTGTGTATGGGATTTCTATTGTTGCTGAGGAATTTATATGTAGTATGGCAATACACATGGACTGTTTTTAGAGGGGTTTTTTTAAATTGAAGAAATAAATTATAAACTTGTATTTTATTTTGTAAACAGAATATGTCCAAGATATTTTAAAATGGGGGCATTTATTATCTGACGCAAAGAAAAACATCGAGATGTATTTTTTGCATGAATAATGTATATTAAAAATGATCTATTTTGATTGAGATAGTGCTGTGCAAAAGTCTTAGGCACGTGTAAAGAAATGCTGTCGACCAAAAATGGCTTAAAAATAATGAAATGTTTCAACATTTAAAAAAAATACTATAAATAGTAATCAGTAAGCCGTAATAAATGAAACAAAGTCAGTATTTGGTGTGAGGCGACCCTTTGCTTTAATAGATAGATAGATAGATAGTCAGTCTCAGGTCCAGTGAGTGCAGTTTGATAAGGAAATGAGCTGTAGGTTTTACTGAGCATCTTGCAGAACCAGCCACAGTTCTTCTGGACACTTTGTCACACTCACTTCTTAATTTTGCACCAAAACCCACTAGCCTTCATTATGTTTTGAATCTGAAAAGTGCTCTCTTATGTAATATGCTGCTCAGATACAAACTTTTTTTTTCTCGTCTCGTCTCGTCTTCTTCCGCTTATCCAGGACCGGGTCGCGGAGGCAGCAGTCTAAGCATGGAAGCCCAAACTTCCCTTTCCCCAGACACCTCGGCCAGCTCCTCGGGAAGAACACCGAGGCGTTCCCAGGCCAGCCGAGAGACATAGTCCCTCCAGCGTGTCCTGGTTCTTCCCCGGGGCCTCCTCCCGGGGGCACATGCCTGGAACACCTCCCCAGGGAGGCGTCCAGGAGGCATCCGAAAAAGATGCCCGAGCCACCTCAGCTGGTTCCTCTCGATGTGGAGGAGCAGCGGCTCTACTCCGAGCTCCTCCCGAGTGACTGCTTCTCACCCTATCTCTAAGGGAGCGCCCAGCCACCCTGCGAAGGAAACTCATTTCAGCCACTTGTATCCGCGATCTTGTTCTTTCTGTCATTACCCAAAGCTCATGACCATAGGTGAGAGTCGGAACGTAGATCGACCGGTAAATTGAGAGCTTCGCCTTTTGGCTCAGCTCCTTCTTCACCACGACGGACCGGTAAAGCGACCGCATCACTGCGGAGGCTGCACCGATCCGCCTGTCGATCTCACGCTCCATCCTTCCCTCACTCGTGAACAAGATCCCGAGATACTTAAACTCCTCCACTTGAGGCAGGACTTCTCCACCAACCTGGAGAGGGCAAGCCACCCTTTTCCGGTCGAGAACCATGGCCTCGGACTTGGAGGTGCTGATTCTCATCCCAGCCGCTTCACACTCGACTGCAAACCGCCCCAGTGCATGCTGAAGGTCCTGGTTTGAAGAAGCCAACAGGACAACATCATCCGCAAAAAGCAGAGATGAAATCCTGTGGTTCCCAAACAGGATTCCTTCCGGCCCCTGGCTGCGCCTAGAAATTCTGTCCATAAAAATTATGAACAGAACCGGTGACAAAGGGCAGCCCTGCCGGAGTCCAACATGCACTGGGAACAGGTCTGACTTACTGCTGGCAATGCGAACCAGACTCCTGCTCTGTTCGTACAGGGACCGGACAGCCCTTAGCAAAGAGCCCCGAACCCCATACTCCCGAAGCACCCCCCACAGAATACCACGGGGGACACGGTCGAATGCCTTCTCCAGATCCACAAAGCACATGTGGACTGGTTGGGCAAACTCCCATGAACCCTCGAGCACCCTATGAAGGGTATAGAGCTGGTCCAGTGTTCCGCGACCAGGACGAAAACCGCATTGTTCCTCCTGGATCCGAGGTTCGACTATTGGTCGAATTCTCCTCTCCAGTACCCTGGAGTAAACTTTCCCTGGGAGGCTGAGAAGTGTGATTCCCCTATAATTGGAGCACACTCTCCGGTCCCCTTTCTTAAAAAGAGGGACCACCACCCCAGTCTGCCACTCCAGAGGCACTGTCCCCGACCGCCATGCGATGTTGCAGAGGCGTGTCAACCAAGACAGCCCCACAACATCCAGAGACTTGAGATACTCAGGGCGGATCTCATCCACCCCCGGTGCCTTGCCACCGAGGAGCTTGCAAACCACCTCAGTGACTTCGGCTTGGGTAATGGACGAGTCCACCTCTGAGTCATCAGCCTCAGTCTCCTCAGTGGAAGACATGACGGTGGGATTGAGGAGATCCTCAAAGTATTCCTTCCACCGCCCGACAATGTCCCCAGTCGAGGTCAACAGCTCCCCACCCGCACTGTAAACAGTGTTGGCAGAGTACTGCTTCCCCCTCCTGAGGCGCTGGACGGTTTGCCAGAATTTCTTCGAGGCCGACCGATAGTCCTTCTCCATGGCCTCCCCGAACTCCTCCCAGTTCTGAGTTTTTGCCTCCGCAACTGCCCGAGCTGCAGCACGCCTGGCCTGCCGATACCCGTCGGCTGCCTCAGGAGTCCCGGAGGTCAACATGGCCCGATAGGACTCCTTCTTCAGCTTGACGTCATCCCTTACTTCCGGTGTCCACCACCGGGTTCGGGGATTGCCGCCACGACAGGCACCGGAGACCTTGCGGCCACAGCTCCGAACAGCTGCGTCCACAATGGAGGTAGAGAACATGGTCCACTCAGACTCAATGTCCCCCGCCTCCCTCGGAAGCTGGGAAAAGCTCTCCCGGAGGTGGGAGTTAAAGACCTCCCCAACAGAGTGCTCGGCCAGACGTTCCCAGCAGACCCTCACCATACGTTTGGGCCTGCCAGGTCTGTCCAGCTTCCTCCTCCGCCAGCGGATCCAACTCACCACCAGGTGGTGATCAGTTGACAACTCAGCCCCTCTCTTCACCCGAGTGTCCAAGACATAGGGTCGGAGATCAGATGACACGACTACAAAGTCGATCATCGACCTCCGACCTAAGGTGTCCTGGTGCCACGTGCACTTATGGACACCCCTATGCTCGAACATGGTGTTCGTTATGGACAAACTGTGACTAGCACAGAAGTCCAATAACAAAACACCACTCGGGTTCAGATCGGGGAGGCCGTTCCTCCCAACCATGCCCCTCCAGGTGTCACTGTCATCGCCCACGTGAGCATTGAAGTCCCCCAGTAGCACAATGGAGTCCCCAGTCTGAGCACCCCTCAGTACCTCTCCCAGGGACTCCAAGAAGGCCGGATACTCTATACTGCTATTTGGCCCGTAGGCACAAACAACAGCAAGAGCCCTCTCCCCAATCCGAAGGCGCAGAGAGGCGACCCTCTCGTTCACTGGGGTAAACTCCAACACATGGCGGCTGAGCTGGGGAGCTATAAGGAAGCCCACACCAGCCCGCCGCCGCTCACCATGGGCGACTCCAGAGAAGTGGAAAGTCCAGCCCCTCTCGAGGAGCTGGGTTCCAGAGCCCAAGCTGTGCGTGGAGGTGAGCCCGACTATCTCTAGCCGGTACCTCTCAACCTCCCGCACAAGCTCAGGCTCCTTCCCCCCCAGCGAAGTGACATTCCATGTCCCAACAGCCAGCCGCTGTGTCCGGGGATCAGGTCGTCGAGGCCCCTGCCTTCGACTGCCACCCAATCCACACTGCACCAAACCCCTACTGCTACCTCTGTGGGTGGTGAACCCACAGGAGGTCGGGCCCACGTCACCTCTTCGGGCTGAGCCCGGCCGGGCCCCATGGGCAAAGGCCCGGCCACCAAGCGCTCGCATACGAGCCCCAACCCCGGGCCTGGCTCCAGGGTGGGGCCCCGGCTGCGTCCTACCGGGCGACGTCACGGTCCTGGATTTTTTCTCCATAGGGGTTTTACTTTTTTTTTTTTCTGTGACATTTAATTTTGTGCTGGAAAAAAACCGAATGTTTGGAACTCTAAAATGTTTTTGTAATGTTTTGACTCGATCATGTAGAAATCATAAAATAGAAACCTATAACAAAGTTTGTATGGGGGGGGGGGGGCGGGAAAGGGGGTGCCAAGACTTTTGCACAGTCCTGTCTCAAGTATTATAAACATTGCAGAGGCGCGCGCGCTATGTGAAAACTTCCTGGAGCGTACGTAATGACGTCACTCCGGACGCTTGTTGCTGAGGTTACAAGCGGAAGTTGTGTCTCGTTCACCTGCTGCTCGCGCAACCAGGAAGAAGAGAAACTCGGTTGTAGTTTTATTCGAGCGAAGTTTACATTAAACTGTATAAAACGTAAATTATTTCTAAAGGTGATGGACAAATTAAAGAAAGTTCTGAGCGGTCAAGACGGAAATGACGACTTGAACGTGCTGCAGGTACCGAAGAGAAATAATTCCCACTTTATTTACCGGATCTCACACTTGATTTCTCTCAGGCCGTGTTCGTGTTTGTAATTTCTGCCCCAGCGCGAGCTGACACCAAGAGCTGTTAACTAGTTTAACTAGTCGCCTCGTCAATAACTGACAGGAAGTCTGTATGTTGTGTATAATAAAGTATCCGTGACGGTTTAAAGGTGTTCCAGGTAATGAGAGGACTTTGATTGGTCTTCAGTGTGTTCACAGATCTACAACCCCGAGTCCAAAAAAGTTGGGACAAAGTACAAATTGTAAATAAAAACGGAATGCAATAATTTACAAATCTCAAAAACTGATATTGTATTCACAATAGAACATAGACAACATATCAAATGTCGAAAGTGAGACATTTTGAAATTTCATGCCAAATATTGGCTCATTTGAAATTTCATGAAAGCAACACATCTCAAAAAAGTTGGGACAGGGGCAATAAGAGGCTGGAAAAGTTAAAGGTACAAAAAAGGAACAGCTGGAGGACCAAATTGCAACTCATGAGGTCAATTGGCAATAGGTCATTAACATGACTGGGTATAAAAAGAGCATCTTGGAGTGGCAGCGGCTCTCAGAAGTAAAGATGGGAAGAGGATCACCAGTCCCCCTAATTCTGCGCCGACAAATAGTGGAGCAATATCAGAAAGGAGTTCGACAGTGTAAAATTGCAAAGAGTTTGAACATATCATCATCTACAGTGCATAATATCATCAAAAGATTCAGAGAATCTGGAAGAATCTCTGTGCGTAAGGGTCAAGGCCGGAAAACCATACTGGGTGCCCGTGATCTTCGGGCCCTTAGACGACACTGCATCACATACAGGCATGCTTCTGTATTGGAAATCACAAAATGGGCTCAGGAATATTTCCAGAGAACATTATCTGTGAACACGATTCACCGTGCCATCCGCCGTTGCCAGCCAAAACTCTATAGTTCAAAGAAGAAGCCGTATCTAAACACGATCCAGAAGCACAGACGTCTTCTCTGGGCCAAGGCTCATTTAAAATGGACTGTGGCAAAGTGGAAAACAGTTCTACGGTCAGACGAATCAAAATTTGAAGTTCTTTATGGAAATCAGGGACGCCATGTCATTCGGACTAAAGAGGAGAAGGACGACCCGAGTTGTTATCGGCGCTCAGTTCAGAAGCCTGCATCTCTGATGGTATGGGGTTGCATTAGTGCGTGTGGCATGGGCAGCTTACACATCTGGAAAGACACCATCAATGCTGAAAGGTATATCCAGGTTCTAGAGCAACATATGCTCTCATCCATACGACGTCTCTTTCAGGGAAGACCTTGCATTTTCCAACATGACAATGCCAAACCACATACTGCATCAATTACAGCACCATGGCTGCGTAGAAGAAGGGTCCGGGGACTGAACTGGCCAGCCTGCAGTCCAGATCTTTCACCCGTAGAAAACATTTGGCGCATCATAAAACGGAAGATACGACAAAAAAGACCTAAGACAGTTGAGCAACTAGAATCCTACATTAGACAAGAATGGGTTAACATTCCTATCCCTAAACTTGAGCAACTTGTCTCCTCAGTCCCCAGACGTTTACAGACTGTTGTAAAGAGAAAAGGGGATGTCTCACAGTGGGAAACATGGCCTTGTCCCAACTTTTTTGAAATGTGTTGTTGTCATGAAATTTAAAATCACCTAATTTTTCTCTTTAAATGATACATTTTCTCAGTTTAAACATTTGATATGTCATCTATGTTCTATTCTGAATAAAATATGGAATTTTGAAACTTCCACATCATTGCATTCTGTTTTTATTTACAATTTATACTTTGTCCCAACTTTTTTGGAATCGGGGTTGTACTCTACATTATAATCATCTCATCTCATTATCTCTAGCTGCTTTATCCTTCTACAGGGTCGCAGGCAAGCTGGAGCCTATCCCAGCTGACTATGGGTGAAAGGCGGGGTACACCCTAGACAAGTCGCCAGGTCATCACAGGGCTGACACATAGACACAGACAACCATTCACACTCACATTCACACCTACGGTCAATTTAGAGTCACCAGTTAACCTAACCTGCATGTCTTTGGACTGTGGGGGAAACCGGAGCACCCGGAGGAAACCCACGCGGACACGGGGAGAACATGCAAACTCCACACAGAAAGGCCCTCGCCGGCCCCGGGGCTCGAACCCAGGACCTTCTTGCTGTGAGGCGACAGCGCTAACCACTACACCACCGTGCCGCCACATTATAATCATCTTTTATTATAATTAATTAAATCATTCATCAGGCTTCATCTCTCCCTCATTAGATTAAAATAAAAACGCTAAAACATTTTCCCCCACGTTAGCATTTGTTTATTATTTGCCTTGCTTTTACTTTAGTGTTACTTTTAAATTGGTATTTATTTATTTATTTATTTTTATTGTGGGCTACATAGTTTATGTATTAGTTTCATCATATGTTACTTTTTATATTATTTTAATGATTGTATCTTTTATTTTATTTTGCACATTCTGCATTTTAATATTATTATTTAAATATTTTTTTCTTTCCATCCCTGCTATTATTTAATGAACAGGGTGTGTGTGGTTTGTTTTTTTGTTTGTTTGTTTGTTTTAAAAGAGGGATCTTAGAACATCTTATTATAATATTGGACCAGGTGGAGTAGTTTAAGTACCTGGGTTCCATTATTGAGCAGACAGCAGATTGCAGCCACGAGCTCAGGGCTCGGCTTGGAGCAGTAAGATACGCCGTCCAGTCATTCACCATTCTGTGGATGGACCGCATTATCCAGAAGAACACCAAGCTGAAATGCCTGAGGACGCTGGTATGGCCTGTGGCATTGTACGGCTGCGAGACGTGGACCCTGAGAGCTGCGGACATCAAGAGACTGATGGCATTCGAGATGGACTGCTACAGACGGGCACTGAGGATCAGTTGGATCGACCTCAGAAACAATGAGTCAGTCCTGGAAGAGATGGGCACGGAGCGGCAGTTCATGGCAACCATCAAAAGGCGGAAGCTACAGTACTTTGGCCATGTCATCAGGGCACAGAACCTCTGCACCCACATCTTCAAGGGCAGAATCAACGGGAAGCGGTCGAGGGGACAACAAAGACGCCACTGGACGGATGACATCAGAGACTGGACGGGGAGACCAGTGGGGGAATGTACGACCGTCGCCAGAGAGAGGAGATGGTGGAGAGCGGTGGTGCATGCTGTGTCCATGGTCCCCGACCCTCAACAATGAGGATGGGACTAGACAGACAGACAGAGAACATCTTAATTGAGTTATCTAATTTTCCCACCTAATATTATTTAGCCAGTTGGGCAGCATGGTGGTGCAGTGGCTAGCACGGCCACCTCACAGCAAGAAGGTTCCAGGTTCAAACCTCACAATTGGGTTCTACAGGTTCCACCCACAGTCCAAAGATATGTATAGGTAATCGTATGGGGCCGAGTAAAATTAAGTATTAATTTCACGAGTGATTTCGAAGTTTTGAAAATACGAGTGAAATTGATTCTTAATTTTACGAGGAACCATACGATTACTTGTTTATAATATATAGGGCCAAATTCATACTTTGGAAGCCATTCAAGTTCACATTTGTCATTCAGGTTTTCTGAACCAATCAGGGCGCAAGACTATCTTGCACGCTTGAATCAGTTTCTAAAGCGTCTTTCATCATGACACGGCGACACGAGGATTTTGAAAGTGGTTTACAAAATTTTATTGCAACTTCTTTACAAAAGCTGATTGCTAAATGCAAGAAAACTCTGTGTTTGATCTAAAAGGAGAATTTGCTAATTTTTGTAACCGTAACCAAGCAATGAACTTGCCAAGAGCATTTCAGAAATACAGCCCCGTGTTTAGGAAAAAAGCCCTCCTTGATTGACCAATCAGAATTGAGTAACTTGGCCCTATGTATTATAAGCAAATTAATAAACCCCCTCACTCTGTCAACAACCTTTGCCTTGCAAATGACCTTAACACCTTCTTCTGTCGTTTTGAAAAACAATGGGACAGTCCTGATACCTCCCCCCACAATCGCCACCTTCACTCCAACACCCCACCTCTCTTCAGGAACCCCCTCCTCCTCATCTCTGTCCACCTCCTCCCTCACCATTCAGGAGAGGGATGTTAATAGACTGTTCAAAAGACAGAATCCCCGTAAATCAGTTGGACCTGACTCTGTCTCTCCGTCCACCCTGAGAAACTGCGCCGACCAATTGTCTCCAGTGTTCAGACATTTTCAACACCTCACTGAAGACATGCCACGTGCCAGCCTGTTTCAAGTCCACCGTCATACCCATCCCCAAAAAAGCAAGGACCACGGAACTAAATGACAATGGAGCACTTGCATGTGACGTCACAGCCGATCCAGATTGTGACAGACGCCACCTTGTCGGTCAAACGCCATATTCCGCCTTCTACTTCTGGTTCTACTTCTGCTTCTACTTCTACCTTTTCTTCTGGAAAAACCTACTATATACAATTCTACTACAACGGCTGCGGCTACAAGCTCTCCCTACCTGTGCATGTTTGTTTTTTGTGTGTATTTTTGCGTGTTGTTCGTCTGTACCGGACTTCAATATCCACTACAACCGTATGGACTTACTGGACATTGGTTTCCAGCAGAAAATGACGGTTTGTAGCGATTTCCATCGCATGCACAACATTCCGGACGAGAAAAAAAAACATTCCGGACGAGATAGTGAGACCAGCGGGGTCTCCGTGGATTGTTATTGGAAGCAAAGCTAAGGAGGCGGCGCCGGGAGCAAAAGCAAGGCTGCAGAGCCGGCCTGTTGACTAAGCTCAGAAAACAGCCACTCAAACCTCCACTGCTAAGCCTCTACCTCTCCAACGCCAGGTAAACAAGACGGACGATTTTAAATTACAGCTGGAATTACCTTATTCTATTCTATAATCGGCTGGTCAGTGCTATACTCAATACTTAAGTGACTTACCCATCCAGTGAGGATCATTTTCTTGTTTACAAGATGCCACATCTGAGTCGCTGACAAATCCTGAATTTCTGTAAAGATAACTGTCCAGAGATTTATAGGCACGCAGTGCTTCACCACTGAACAGCGAGGGAAAGTTAATGAGGTAATTATACACGTCCGGGTATTCCGCTGGCAGTTCCATATCCACTGACACGGTCGTGAAAACTCCGTCCGGAAAGCCATAAGGGTCAATAATCTGTAGATCGTTTATTTTAGACATAAATCTAGTTATCTGTTCATTAGAAAAATGAGCCGTGTAGTCCGTCGGTTGAAATTGATCCATTCTGTACACGAGTGCAGCAGTATTCAGCTGTGCTGTTGACCGACAAGATGGCGGCTGTGTACTTTCCGGTCACGTGACTGCAAGATCTCTATAGACCCATCGCCCTCACCTCTGTGGTAAGGAAGTCCTTTGAGCGCCTTGTTCTCTCCCACCTCAAAGCCATAATAGACCCCCTTCTGGACCCCCTGCAGTTCGCCTACAGAGCCAACAGGTCTGTGGGCGACGGCGTCAACATGGTCCTCCACTTTATCCTCCAGTACCTGGATTCCCCAGGAACCTACTCCAGGATCCTGTGTGTGGACTTCAGCTCTGCGTTCAGTACCATCATTCCAGCTCTGCTACAGGACAAGCTGTCCCAGGTAAATGTACCTGACCCCACCTGCAGGTGGATTACTGACTTCCTGACTGACAGGAAGCAGCAAGTGAGGTTGGGGAAGCATGTCTCCAACACTCAGACAATCAGCACCGGATCCCCCCCACAACGCTTCGTTCTTTCTCCTCTACTCTTTTCCCTGTATACAAACAGCTGCACCTCCACCCACCAGTCCGTCAAGCTCCTGAAGTTCGCGGATGACGCCATCCTCATTGGACTCATCTCTGGTGAGGATGAGTCCGCCTACAGGTGGGAGATCGACCATCTGGTGACCTGGTGCAGCCAAAACAACCTGGAGCTAAATGCTGCGAAAACAGTGGAGATGATTGTGGACTTTAGGAAGAACCCATCCCCTCCTCTCCCCATCACTCCGCGTGGCTCACCAGTGGACACTGTAGAGTCCTTCCGCTTCCTGGGCACCATAATCACCCAGGACCTCAAGTGGGAACTGAACATCAGCTCCCTCATCTCAAAAGCACAGCAGAGGATGTACTTCCTGTGGCAGTTAAAGAAGTTCAACCTGTCAAAGACAATGATGGTGCACTTCTACACAGCTATTGTTGAGTCCATCCTCACCTCCTCCATCACCATCTGGTACGCTGCTGCCTCAGGGACAAGGGTAGACTGCAGGGTATCATTCGCTCGGCAGAGAAAGTGATTGGCTGCAGCCTGCTTTCACTTGAGGACCTGTTCGCCTCCAGGACACTGAGGCAGCCAGGAAAGGTTGTGGCTGCAGTCCCTCAAAGCCAAAACCTCACGCCACAGAAACAGTTTCTCTCCTACCGCTGCTGGCCTTATAAACATGACTAGTGACCCCCACTTACTCTGCCCCCGCCAGTACCATACCTCAGACTCCTGGTCCACTCTGCCCCCCCCAACCTCAATACATACATGAAAATCCCTCACCTTTCGGTGAAATTCGCCGTTTTGAAACCAAAATGGGTGACCTACGTGAATCGTGTAGATCCGATGAGGAGAAAAGTTGGGGGGGGTTTGATATTGACCCAAAGGGCAAGGAGGTCGCTTCGCGCCCATAGACAGTTCGTGCCGGTTTGCGCCTCCTCCTGCTTTGATATTGACGCCATTAGCGACGAGTACATCTCGCTGCGAAGGGCAAGCAGCATCATTTTGCGCCTCTTCTTCTGCTGGCCAGAGCTTGCACACATCAGTCAGAGTGCAGACCAGACCACCAGAAGCTGGAAGCTGGATTGTATCATCGGACTGAATTTCCTACTTTTTTCAAACTTTCCTGATCGCTATCAAAACAAACAAAACTTCCCGCTTGATTACGTCAGCATTCGAAAGAGGGCGCGCGCGTCTTTTGACAATCCCTGTGTCCGAAATTGCTCGCTCCTCACTATATAGGGCACTGTATAGTGGAGACGCCATTTTGTAGTGCTGTCCGTGCTGAAAGAAATCAAATTAAAAGTCTCAAATTTGATTTAATAAAAGACAGCAGCAAAGAAGAAAGTATTCAGCCTTGATTTAAAAAGAACTGAAAGCTGTAGGTACTTCCATATCTTGGCAGGATGAGTGGTATGCTGGGGCACCTCTTGCCAACAGACCAGGATATCCAGAGGGAACTTGTGCGGTTCAGTGTTGGCCTGACCATCCCCAGCTTCAAGGAGGGAGAGCGCATCGTGGAGTGGTGGGGTCATGTCTTCGACAAACCAGACAAGTACCCCTCCCTGGGTGCACCGGTTAAGTGTTGCCTCTCCATCTTTCATGGACCTAGAGTCGAGTCCTCATTTAGTCTGATGAATGATGTAATTGATCAAAGGAGTGGCAACATGAATGTGGAAACATTTGATGCAGTACAGACGGTCAAGTACACGCTGATGTCCAGGGGGAAGACAGCTATGCAGCTCTTTAGAAGGGAGGACGTGAAGTTTGGGGAAGTGGACAGAACATTAACTCTGCAGCAGCCACATACAAACACCAGCAGAGGGTGAACAAGGAGGAAAAGCAGCAGAGCAAGTATGGCTCTCAAGCAACTTGCAGTGCTCAGCAGGCCGAGAAACAGACTGCTGAAGGAGAGAAGCGGGCAAGGCTGAAACATGTGGCAACTCGGTGAAAGCGGGCCATGGAGACACTGGTGGTCCAGGCAAATAAAAGGAAAAAATGATCACTATTCCTTGTGTGTTCTCCACTTTCTTCGTTCTATTATTCGCATTTTTTTCCAGGGCATAATTTCACTATAACTACATGTATTTGAATTTGTATTTGTACTGTATGTCCTTGTGCAAATGTCAATACAGTATACTTAGTAAGGAGGCTATAATATTTATTCTGGGGGAGGACCCCCCAAACAAAATAAAACAACACCAGAGGCCACGTCACCACTCGCGCACCCTTCTCACCTTTTTCACCCCTGACCCGTTTTCATGCCTGTCAGTAAACAAGACCAGCAACCCCCACTTACTTTTGCGCCGCCCCCCACCCAACATACCTCAAACTCCTGGTCCACCTGCAAAAAAGACTGTTCACTGGACTTGCACATATCTACGTATACTGCGTATATTGCACTTTATTTTATCTTATTTCTATCTTGTTTTCTTATTTCTTAATATATTAGAATAGACCGTCTTTATGTAGCTCCTTTATTAGAATAGACTGTCTTTATTTAGCACCTTAACTCCAAGCCAAATTCCTTGTAGTTGCAACAATTACTTGGCAATAAAGCTGATTCTGATTAGTTAAAATACCCAGCCACTGGGGTTGCACAAGCCAGTGTATACTTAGTGCTGGTCCCAAGCCTGGATAGATTGGGGAGGGTTGCGTCAGGAAGGACATCGGGTGCGAAACCTATGCCAAATCAAATATGCGGAACAGATCCACTGTGGTGACCCTGAATGTGAGCAGCTGAAAGAAGAAGAATATTATTTGGCCAGTTCCTGTGTAGTGTTATAGATGTGACATTTGAACTCTTGTTGATTTTGTATCTCATTCACTACGTTTCCATTCATAACACATTCCAGTTTTTGCCCTTATTCCAAAACACAGTATTCCTACTAAGCTGTTTATATGACTAATGAAAATGACTGACTTTTCCGCTCATAGTTCCATTTATGTGCAGCCATGCATACTCTGATTAACGTAAAACACCCTTGTGTTGTTTTGTGGACAACACACAGAGCTGACCGTAAACAGGCAATAAGCTGTGTATCAGAAACTGACATAAAAACCTCAGCTGAGACACATATACCAAATGTGCTATATACATGTCCAAAGAACGCTCCTAAAGCCTGAATAATATATCAGCATATCTCATGTCCAAATTCGTAAAATCCAAATGGAATGTGTTGTTTACATGACCCGTATCGAATATTAGTGTGTATGTGTAAACATTCTGAATGTCTGTACACGCGTAGCGTCTCTGTGAGTCATTAAGACGTCAAGTATACTACAAAAAACTATGAATATTTAGCCTGTACATTAGATAAATATGGTTGGAAGATGTTTTGAAGTGATTATTGACAGGATGTAGCAGTCACATGGTTAAAGGGCTAACTGATCTATGGAATGAACCGGAGCTAATTGGGAAATGGAAGTATTTTTTAAAAATATATTGTATTCTATTGTTCTGTATATATTTTTGGTGATATCTTGGTCCGCTTGTTCTACAGGCAGCTGGAGATGCGACTACGCTGGGCTGGGGAACGCGCGTCAAGGCTTTTATCGCCTGCTTTGTTTTTGGTGTCGTCTGTTCCATCCTGGTAAGTCGAGTCTAATGTTGTTCTGTGTCGGGGCTGCCAACAAGGTGTTTATTGAAATTTTTTTTTTATTCTCGATAGTCTGAAAAACTAAGTGACGACGTGCCATGGGTTGCTAAAATAAACAATGTCAAAAGCAGTGTTTAAAGACGCACAGGCAGAATGGAAACGTTCAGAGTAGAAAACTCATCCGTTCAGAAACTGTGGCTTTCGTAAAAAGTGTTAGAGTGAAACAAAACACAAGCACGCGTTCATCAGGGATTCAAAACAAACAGAATGAATGAATTTTTCTGTGAATATAATCGAATACACTCTTTCCATATTCCTCCAGCGTGATTTCAAGAACGCGTAGAGTAAACGAACATTTTTCCCAACCTGCCAAAATTCGTCACTTCCTGCTTACGTGGCGACAGGAAGACCTGACGTTAGATACAGTGAGTTTTCCAAAGACGTGTTGATGGCGGGAAAATCCGTTTCAACAGTATTTTTCATACGATTCTGCATTCACGTGCAAATTAGCAGGGTGATCTGGAAATGTTCAAAAAGCACAGAATACACACTTTTCTGGTTTTATTTCTACCCTGGCTTCCTGTGAGCAAAGAAGATATCGTTGTTCTCATCGAAATATCTGTATTAACCATTGTTTTATTTCATTCTAACTGGTTGGAAGGGGGCGTGGAATACTGGGGCAGGAAATGGAAAAATATTGTTCAGAGCGAATGAAAATGTCATAGCCATGAATGAATCACTGAAAAGGTAACCTGTTGCCATTTAGTCATGTTAGTCGCTTATCTGGACGTTTGAAATCAATAGCCGGATCGAAAATTTTAGCTTAATTGAATCCCGCTGATGTTGTACATCTAATGAGCACTGAGGTTGGAAAAAAAAAAATGTCGGTGATTGCTGATGAAAACCTTTTGTGTTGAGTTTTTACTCCGTCTGTATGTTCTTTATATGGTTGTGTATAAACGTCTTAGACGCACACATACTATATATTTAAGAGTTATTCCACGAAATCGAGTCGTACATAAGCTGATAGCCAACTTGGTGCTATGCGCCTCACTGGCTATCAGCCATGTACGATGAGATTGAGTGGAATAACTGTTGTATTCTATCCACATTCACTGGATTTTGAGAAACGGAACATTTTTATTTTTACGTTTTGCAAATTCGATAAATAACTTATTACAAAACATCTGAAAAATCATTTCCACTTGGAATGTAAACAAACTGGTGAAATGACAGGAGAAATTTGAGAAAAATGGAAGAATAATAATTCTTGGAAAAAAAAAACTTTCTTACCATCAAATACTTTCATTCCATATTTTGTTGCCTTTTTTGGGGGGGGGGGGTTGTTTTCGAGTAGTTTTGATTTCGTCCTCGGTTGGTTCAGCAACACGCGCCGCCATTTTGTTTTTCTCTACTCACGGTATATGAGCGGATATCCTAGTCGTAGAGTAGCCAATCGGAGCGCGCGATTGCTCATATCCAGTGAATGTGGATCAAATAAATATCCATATAGAGTGTACTACATACGTTACTTCACATATCCAGGGATCGTGCTTGCTCTGGGTTCCTAGAAGAGGACTGATCCTGTTTGCCGTCTTCTACACCTTTGGCAACGTTGCCTCGCTCCTCAGGTAAGCTTTATCAGCGCACGTGAATGTTCAATATCGGACGTGTTTCGAGGCTCGGCTGCAGAATCGTGTCTTTTGTTTGCGTTCCAGCACGATGTTCTTGATGGGTCCGTGGAAGCAGCTGAAGAGGATGTGTGACAAGACGAGAGCACTGGCAACGGCCGTCATGATCGTGAGCGCGCGCACCCACACCGATGCATTGTCCGTATGAAGGCAGATTCTGTGCACTATTTCTATCCATGTTGTTTATGCTTTGTCCAATTTATAAATAATTTTGCTCTTTTATTTTAGATATGCCTCGTGTTGACACTTTGCTCTGCATTTTGGGTAATTATTTTTGGTATATTTTATAAGTTCTGTCTATAAATATGTATATTTTTTGGTTTAATGTATGTAGATTAATGACATATGTGCTGTTATTAATTCATTTCATGATCATATCATATGATAATTGCCTTTATTTATTTATTTTCAGTCCTCACATTTTACGTAAGCCCTGTTTCTCAAACTTTCACATTAAGAGATTCTTCTAGAAATCTGTCCAAAGCAAGCCAGATGTCGTTCTGTTGCCTGTCTACTGAGACCGATGTTATCTCAGGAATATAAACACTGCCTACTAAGGCCAAGTTTACATTAGACCGTATCTGTCTCGTTTTCTTCGCGGATGCACTGTCCGTTCACATTAAAACGCCGGGAAACGGGAATCCGCCAGGGCCCACGTATTCAACCCAGTTCGTGTCTGGTCCGGTGCTGTGTAAACATTGAGAATACGCGGATACGCTGTGCTGAGCTCTAGCTGACGTCATCATTGGACAACGTCACTGTGACATCCACTTTCCTGATTTGCTGGCGTTGGTCATGTGACGCGACTGCTGAAAAACGGCGCGGACTTCCGCCTTGCATCACCTTTCATTAGAGTATAAAAGTATGAAAATACTGCAAATACTGATGCAAATACTGCCCATTGTGTAGTTATGATTGTCTTTAGGCTTGCCATCCTTCCACTTGCAAGTGGTAAGTGACTTGCGCATGCTGCCCGATATGCACTGGGATCACACACACAGCGGCTCAGTCTCGAATCACTGCTCGTGCGCTTCACTCGCGCGCTCTGTGAGCTGCGCAGGGCCGGAGTGCGCACCCTCCAGAGGGCACTCGCTGTTCAGGGCGGAGTGATTTGGAGCGCAGGATGCCTGCGGAGCCGAGCCACTGAGGAGAAATTTACACATTACACATTTACACATTTCTACTTGCGTGCCGTCTAATTAGTCACGTGATTAGCGTATCCGTGTATTGGCGTTGCTGTGTGCACGCGAATCGTGTATTGGCGTTGCTGTGTGCACGCTAATCGTTTTTAAAAACGTTAATCTGATGATCCGCTGATACAGTCTAATGTAAACCCCACCTAAATGAGTTCATTAAGGACTTTGTGTTAATTATATTGTGATGTATAACTGATTATCAGCACATACAGTACCTCCTTTAACTCTTACAGTCCCAGTCAAAAGTTTGTACACCCCTCCTGTACTCATTCATAGGTGTTTCTGTTGTTTTTAACTATTTTTATTATTCCCCTGCTCCGGGATGTGTGTGTGTGTTTATACTGGTTTACCTCTGTCTGTCCATCCGTCCATCCGAAACACCCTTTTTCTCAGCAACCACAAATCATAGCCACTTGGTTCCAAGCTTCAGCTTGGGATTCTATACCATCTATACCGTTTTCAGGTCTGTCACACATCGACTTCCTGTTTACCGACTGAACGTATTTACGAAACGTATAGGGTGGATTTTGACGCTGTTTCAAGAAGCAAAATGCTATTTTGAAATAACAGTTTCCCAGGATGCTATTTGAAATCCCTGGGGAGAACACTGCTCTTGACTTACTTGTTTCAGGGTAAATTATTTGTTGAAGTCAACATTCATAAGTGTCCTATTCCTTCGATTGCTTGCATTCTGATATAAGCGAGAGCGGGGGGGGATACGTAAGTGAGCAGTAGCTCACAGTTAATCTTGTTTCTACACTGTAGAACAACACTGAAGAGATCACAACTATGAAATAACATCTGGAACATATATGGAGTTATGTGGTAAACAAAAAAAAAAAAAAAAGTGTTAAACAAAATATGTTTGGTATATTTTAGATTCTTCAAAGTAGCCAGCGTTTACCTTGATGATGTTTTGCACACTATTGCCGTTATCTTAACCAGCTTCATGAGGTAGTCACCTGGAATGCATTTCAATTAAGAGGTGTGTCTCGTCAAAAGTTAATTAGTGGACGAGTTTCTTGCCTTCTTAATGCGTTTGAGATCAAGTAGTAAATAATAAAAATACAGTAAATATTTGACACCACAACTGTAGTAATCCATATTATATCAAGAACCGCTCAACTAAGTAAAGAGAAACGACGTCCATCGTTACTTTAAGACATGAAGAAGTGACTTTTAATTAATAAAAATGAAGAATAACCATTTGAATGAGATGATGTGTCCAAACATTCGAGTGGTACTGTATGTTTGCGGAGTATTGATTTGGGAAACGAGTTACCAGCCTGTGCACTTTGTTGATTTCCCCATCAGTGGCAGAACAAGGGCCTCGCTGTTCTCTTCTGCATCCTCCAGTTCCTGGCTTTAACTTGGTGAGTGGACCACTTACTCAATTCACAGCCACCGTGTTGATAAAAACGTTCAGCATAAACGTGTGACATTTTCCTGACTGTTGACTTGGACGAAGCACAGACGCTGGCTTCCTCTCTTCTGGCAACAAAATGAAATGGTGATTTTTTTATTTAGGGGGAAAAAAAGCCAATTATTTCTCCAGCACGCTGCCAGATTCGTTGTGAGTGTGTGGTGGATGTTGTGGGCTTTGTTCTCGCTGTAGAGTTAAATTATGTTTTTGTTTTTTAAGAAGATGGGTTTTAGTGTTGAAAAATGGCATCTCTTTATTAAGTAGAGAGTCAAAGAAATTGTCAGACGTGTGATATTTTTACGTGATGCAATAACAGTGACGGCCGTCATTCAAATCACAGGTTTGTATTAATGCACTGATTCTACGTTATAGGTTGTTGTTGTTATTTATACCCCCATCAGCCATAACATTAAAACCACTGAGAGGTGAAGAAGTTAATAACATTGATTGCCATTACAATGGCGCCTGTCAAGGGCTGTGATATACCTGTATTAGGCAGCAAGAGAACAGTCAGTTCTTGAAGTTGATGTGTTGGAAGCAGGAAAAATGGGCAAGCGTAAGGATCTGAATGACTTTGACAAGGGACAAATTGTGATGGCTAGATGACTGGGTCTGAGCATTTCTTTTTACAAAACACATCTTGTGGGGTGTTCCTGGTATGCAGTGGTTAGTACCTACAGAGATGCCTACTAGTACGGATTGGCCGTATTTTGTACGGAAAAGTTACGTAAATGCGATGTTACGGCAAACAGTGTTATTCTGTACGGAATTATTATAAAGTCTTAATAAATTCCAGTGAGTTGTTTTTAAACGTCCAAGCGACTTTTTCAATCCATGCGCGATTCACGGCTATTTATTTTTACGACAACCGCACGTGCCGTGTGTGACATGCGCAGATTCCGCACATTTGTTCGCACTATTTTCGCTCGGCATCACACACGCATGGTGCTGCTTCTCAGTGGTGGAAATGAAACGCTCAGTATCGGGACAAGTGAAACACAGGTCTCAGGTGTTCCTCCCACGATATGCGGTAGAATGGCCGTGCATTACACCCAGTCAAAAGGGCAATGGATACGCGCACTGCAAACTGTGTAGAACTGACATTAACATCACTCATGGCGGTCGCGATGACTGCAGGCGACATGTCAACTCCAAAAAACATATGGAGTATGCTGAAATGGTGAGTCAGGCAGAAAGTAAATCTGGTGGTATCCAGCAGTTTTTTACGAAATGTGTGGATGAAAAGACACGGAACGTGACACGTGCTGAAGCGGTGATGGTTGACCTGTGCTTGGAGTTGAACTTGCCAATTAGTGCCATGAAATGTGAGTTAAACTTATTCAGTTTGTTTTTACATGTATGATTTTTATTCCCTGAAATATCAAACACTGGCTGTACTTCTTTAATTCAAAGTCTTTTCAGTGTTGCAAGTACAAATGTACATGTAGTATGAACAAAAACAGGATTTTATGATGTGTTGTTAGGATTGTGGCAAAAAATTGATCATTCCACTGTTTTAAATACAATTATAAATGTCATTTTATTCAATGTCTCTTCTGAAGCATTATGCTGAAGTATTTATATATTGGGACATTAAGATAATGTCGGACTCTCTGGCATGAAATAAGAAATTTTTAAAAAAATTTTATTAGAATCCGTTAACAGGTAGAACATTTTGCCAGGCAATATAATATAATACTTTTGAGGAGTTACATTCAATACCAATGATTGGTAGTCAACCGTAATGTCTGCAAACAGGGAACACTATTGTATTTAGAAAAATGTGATATATCGTATGCTCTAGAAATTTGTTGAGTGGAAATTCAATTGAGATGGCTGCTCGTGTTTTGTTTATTCAATTCACACAAAACAGTACTTTTTAATAATTTAAATCTTAAACATATTGGTATATACACCTCTTTATAATGGAAATGTGCATAAATTAATGTTACTGAAAGTCATTCCAAAATACTGAAAAATGTTTTCAAGAATACTGAAATTCAAAATTTGGGGTAGGCATCTCTGTACCTACCAAAAGTGTGGTCCAAGGATCCAAAGGACAACCAGTGAACCGGCGACAGGGTCATGGGTGTCGAAGGCTCATTGATTCACATGGGGCACAAAAACTAGCCCATTATGGTCCAATCCAGAAGAACTACTGTCATACAAACTGCTGAAAAAGTTAATGCTGGCTCAAACAGAAAGGTGTCAACCCACAAGATGTGCCTTTTTTTTCCCCCCAGATGCTCAGACCCAGTCATCTAGCCATCACGATTTGTCCCTTGTCAAAGTCACTCAGATCCTTACGCTTGCCCATTTTTCCTGCTTCCAACACATCAACTTCAAGAACTGACTGTTCTCTTGCTGCCTAATACAGGTATATCACACCCCTTGACAGGTGCCAGTGTAATGACATAATCACTGTTATGTTATTCACATCACCGGTCAGTGGTCATAATGTTATGACTGATTGGTGTGTAGTAACAGAGTTATACAGAGACTTGTTTCATGGAGGTGCCACATAATCTACGACTAATAATACACCGATTTAAAACGGGTTGTTATTTGAGAACGAAAAGCTGATGAAGTTTTTAATCTGTCAGGAGATGTTTACTGACCAGTTATTGAAGGAGTCTCCAATGTTGGTGCCTTCAAGATGGAGAACTAGACGCTCCTGGGATTCTTGGTAGCTGCGCTTTTATTTTTTGTTATATATGAGAGAGAGAAAAAAAAGAGGCTGGTGAGGGAATAAGTGTTTATACTATAGGTGCTGTAATGCAAGTCGTCTCAGAGACGTTCCGGGTCATTTCCTGTTGTGACACTCGGGAGCTCGAACTGCTGTTCTGTGAAAGAAATGAACGACTTCTGCGTGTGCCGTTGCCCCATCAGTGATTAGTTTCCTGTAACAGCATGCCTTGAAAATTTTATTCCGTACTAACTTTTCTTCCGCTTTTCTGTCACAGGTACAGCTTGTCGTATATTCCGTTTGCCAGGTGAGTTTTGGGTTTTTTTTACACCTTTTTAAGCATCTATTCATCTGTTTCTGAAAGAAAAAATTTATTTCCAGCCTTGTCATATAAATCCAATTGTTTTGTCATGTCGAGTAAAATATCATTGTTTTATGTAAAACTGTAAGATTTATATCTTGAGTCAGCTCTTTGAAGTACAGTTTTCTTGTTTTATTTTAAATATGTTCTGTAAAGTACTAAAGCTGTAAAGTGGTCATTTCGCTGCCCCTGATTTAAATGGGCCCGGAGTCAAAGGCTCCATTCATTTGTGGCTCGCGCTCAAGTGACCAAAACAGACTTTTCACACTTCTGCTTTTTGGCTGCGGCCGGCTGTTTACTGATTTGTGTTTGTTTTAATGCAGGGACGCACTGATTAAGATGTTCTCCATGTGTTTCAAGTGATGTGTAGTGGCGTGTGGAGCTCGGACCTCTCTCGCCCCACCTCTCTCTCTCTCTCTCTCTCTCTCTCTGTCTCTCTCTGAGCGCCTGATCTCACTCTGCTGCACCCCGAGTGCCCACTGCTCGTGCACACTCGAGCGCCCACTCTACTGCCTGGTGTGCGCACGCGCGCACACACACTGCAGGTGTGTGTTTCCTCTCCTGATGCCTGGGTGCTCTCCAGGAATGTGTATCAATACACACACATTGCCTTTTACATGTCACTGAAGGAATCAGACGTGACAGGTGCCTCAGGTAAAGATTTGTGGGGGGGGAAAGGTTTCTAACAGTTGAAAAAGATTTGAATGATGTGTTTTGTTTTGTTTTTAAACTCACTGAGGCTGCACATATTTCCACCCTTGTACACAAAGCTCATCGCCCAGAACTTAACTAGAGTTACCACTGTCATGATTTCACTTTCAAGCTCACTTGGACATTCGGCTGAAAGTTCCAACTCCTGATATATCAACATGCAAAATCCTCAGATTCTCCTAAAGGTTTACGAAGAGGTGGAAGGGCATTGGGGGCGTGTCTTTAAATGACTGATAGAGGCTGAATTAAATAGTCATTCCAGACCAGAAGGCAGGTTTCTGGATTGAGGGTTTTGTTGTTGTTGTTGTTGTTTTTAAACCAACTAATTTATTCTGAGAAAGTGGCTTAAACTATTTTTTTTAAATAATTTCTACATAATTTTCATTATTCTCCTTTTGTTCTAGGAAGAAATGACAAATATTGACTATTGCACTTTTAATTAGTGACGTTCAGTCAAAAATGGCACTTGTGTGCGTCGATGAGATGCCTTTATAATTTCATATTTTATATGAGAGAATATTTTTATAAATAGGGGAAAGTTTGCTGTAAAGGTGCTTTTTGGAACCAGCCGCATGTCGGCTAGTCATCCTGAAATAATTTCTGCCTTTTTTTTTTTGGTCATTACATTTTAATTTTGATAAATTTGATCTCAAATATCCAGATTTAACATTCTCAGCGTTTCAGTGGTTAGGATGTAGCTTTTTGAGATTTTTTTTTCTCCTGTTATTATTGTTACCAAAGATCTGTCATCATTGTTATTTACCATTTCTTGGTGTCCTACATTTCCACAAAGCTTTTTTTTTTTTTTTAAATAAAAATACTGCTGGTCGTTCCAGGCCATGATGATGTGTTTGAGTTTGAGGTTATCCTAAGATGCATCAGTCAGAATTTCTTATATGCTTCTTTTACATGAAACACGAAAAATGGCTGAGACTTAAAAACAAACAACAATAACCCAGACCTGTGTTTTAAAAGGTTATAATGGCTGTTTGAAATGAAAGATGTATTCCAATTTCAAAGGATAATTCTGTAGTTTCCTTCGCAGTGTGTGAGTTTTCAAGCTGAACAGCTGCAGGAATACTTGATAATCATCCAGGAAGAGATTTCTAGTTTTCTTATTTGTGTTTTATGAGTTATCTTGTTGTTGAGGTTTGTCATGTCTTTTTAGTAACGTCGCCTATTTTTGTAATTCTTTCAAAATCTTTGACATTTCTGGTATGATGAATGTCTTCACTGGTTTCAGCAAGGTGTCTTGTGCAGCATCACTTTGCATCATGTTGTTGTTTAGATGTTACTGTATATCCTACTGATGATGAGCTTCTGTGCTGTGTAATGCGTAATTGCAGCCTTTATGAACAAATGTAATTAAAATCTTATTTAAGGCTGGAGGGATTCCTGAGTCTTTCAGTCTTTTATCTGATGTAGTTGGAATAAATCTTTAATGTGAGTTTAAAGCCATGAGCTACGAAGCCGAAAAGCTCTTGCGGATCTCCATCTTTACTGCAAGTGACTATTTCGTGATCCTCCCTGCGCCTGGAGTGTTTTATTTCTATTCCCCCTCGGTGCTGTAATATTCAAGAGGCTTCGTTTAACGAGACCTTTCGCGCGCGTGAAGTCGTTAAATCCTGTAAATCTCCGCGCGCGCAGCTGCAGGATCAGGTTTCCGCTTCCCCTCGCCTGCTCCCGGAACATCCAGCCTGCTTTCCTGCTCTCAGGTTCGACTAAAGAGCAGTGGGTTAATGATGCGGACAAACCCGAGCACCTCTGACAGCACGGCTTCAATTAGTGGTGCTGAGACTTAATGCCGGCTTTAATACCGACAACATGCGCAAATACGCACGGGACAGTCAGAGCATCTCTCTCACTCTCACCTCAAATATCCTGAAAACAACACGGACTAATATTACTGCATTATCCAGAACTTGATATCCTGATGATGATGATGATCAGTAACACCACATTTCCCCGACATATATACGGTTTGTTTGTTTCTCAGACCGCCTATTAAAATCATTTTAACGTGCAAACATTAATTTCAGTTTAATTTCTCAGTTTCCATACAAGACTGTCCTGATAAGCTTATTTGTGTGTTTATCTTGCAGTAATGGCCTTTGGCTCTATGCTGCACACTCACCCGTCAAAAGCTTTTTTTTTTTTTGCATTTCTGTCACAAAAGATTTAATCATCCTCACTGTAAAAAATTTTACGGGCGGGTGTTGATTGAACATAGATTTTACATATCATTTGACTCAGAAATGTCATTTTCACTTAACCAGGTCGGCCTAATACACTTTCTCTCATTGTGATATAAACTAAAAATAATAACAATAGAGTAACTGATCCTAATATTTCAGTTAGTCTCCAACTTCCAGGCGACCAAAGCTCTGTTTTGAGGCAGAAATCAATTCTATACTTTCTTTGAGTCGAATTTCATAAACCTTGTCATGGACCTTTCACTCGGAAACTGAATCTGTTTTTAGGATCAAACTTTCAAAGTAAAAGGCACAAAGACCAGTCCGGTTTATTCCCCTTTTGTCCTGAGAATGTATGAGTTATTATCCCGAGCATCATCACTAACGGTTTCCTGAATATTCCGTCATAAAGGAATTTCTCTCCTCGATTTTAACCCGTTATTTGCACTGATACAGGCTCAGCGATCACCTCAGTGTTGTTCCAGAGGAGAGACATTTTTAGGAAATGCATATATTTTTGTTCTATAATCAGAGTTGCCGGTGTCCCTGAGTTGAGAGGTGCTGTGGTGTGTGATTTATACCTGTGAAGAGGATCCTGTGAGAAGCTTTATACCTGCAGCTCTGTGCATTTTACACAAAAGCGGATTCGTGCCTCAGAGCTGAACTCAAATACATCTGTGGGAGAAAAAAAACAAACGTAATTAAGACTGGATTCAAATGTGCACTGTCATTGTTTATCTCCTGGTTTTTATCTCTTTGTTTATCTCTTTTTTTAATCTCCTGTTTATCTTTTGTTTTTACCTCCTTGTTTATCTCTTTGTTTTTACCTCCTGGTTTTTATCTCCTTGGTTTTACCTCCTTGTTTATCTCCTGGTTTTTAGCTCCTTGTTTTACCCTTTGTTTTTACCTCCTTGTTTATCTCCTGGTTTTTCCTCCTTGTTTATCTCTCTTTTTTTTTAAACCTCCTGTTTATCTCCTTGGTTTTACCTCCTTGTTTATCTTTGTTTTTATCTCCTTGGTTTTATCTCCTGGTTTTTATCTCCTAGTTTTTAGCTCCTTGGTTTTACCTCCTTGTTTATCCCTTTGTTTTTACCTCCTTGTTTATCTCCTTGGTTTTACCTCCTTGTTTATCTTTTTGTTTTTATCTCCTTATTAATCTCCTGGTTTTATCTCCTTATTAATCTCTTGGTTTTACCTCCTTGTTTATCTCCTGGTTTTTATCTCCTTGTTTATCTCGTTTTTTTTTAACCTCATTGTTTTACCTACTTGTTTATCTCCTGGATTTGTCTCCTGGTTTAATCTCCTTGTTTATCTGTAACATCAAGCGTGATGCCTTGGGCTTTATTACGGAATAATGACTTAATGGTTTGAATGTGAATGCATGGAGTGCACGTGATTTAAAGGAGATCTCTAAAAATATTGTTCACATGTCCGTGCAGTGGTTTGAATACCGACTTGCTTGTAAAACGAAATAATTCTTTCCCTGCGTGTCCATGAGAAACTTCTTCCATGAGATCATCTCTAACCCAGTCATGGTGCCTCCTCAGAACATTTAGTCTTTACCAGTTTATAAACTCGTTAGTTTGAAATGTTTTGGACGAAAGCTCGAAATTAAATGAAAAGCCTGTTCCGGTTTAACACCGGTACCCGTGAGAAAGCGATGATGCTGAAACGGTGCTGCGCCTCTTTCATTTTAACTCAAGTCTGAAACTCGGAATTAAGGAGTCGCTTAATGAGTCCAGAGCCACGTGACTGCGGGGGTCTTAGCTCGCGCGCTGTCCGGAGGATGGAGTTGGACTCGGAGCGCGGGAGCTGAGCTTCGAGTTTCTCATCAACACGCAGGAAAAGTTTCCAGCCGAACTATTCATTATCACTTACTTTTGATTTCGGTCTCGCGCTCAACCGCGCCGACTTTTTCTCAGAGTCGGTGTCTCGTGCGCTCATGAAGGCAGAAGGCGACGCGGGGAACAGCGGCGCAGGCGGTGCAGGCGCGTGCTGCGTGAACCGGCTGCTGCGCGCGGTGGAGAGCGAGCTGCGCGCGGGCCGAGAGAAGGGAGACCCCACGGAGAAGCAGCTGCGCGTGAACCTCGAGGACGCCGAGCTGTGGCGCAAATTCCGCGAGGTCACCAATGAGATGATCGTCACCAAGAACGGCAGGTGAGGCCTCGGGGAGAACTGCAGAAAAAAAAGTCTCAATAATAATAATAATAATTTTCCACTCTGAACTCAACAGCTGTCCTAATTTAAATAATTTTTATCTTAAAGACCAAAAAATGAATCCACAACTTGGTAAAATGGTCTAATAATAACAACCACCACCAGTTTACAGATGCAATAATTAGCCTTTTAAATGGAAGATTATAGAATAAGTAAACAATAAAAAAAAACTATTGTTTGTTTTTGTGTTCCAAATAAACAAATAAATAAAAATGCAAGCCGGATTTCCAGATATGAACTAAGATTATAAGAGCTATTTGTTTATAACTTAGAGAGCAAAAATAATTATTGTATAATAGCTGATGCTCTTTGATCTGATGCCTTTTAAACACAAAATAAATCTTGTCCAAAAAAAAAAATAGATAAAATAAAAATAGTTTTACACAGGGAGAATTTTGAAGAGAATTTGTTTGAAAATCTAAATTACAAGCTTTAACCTTGATAACATTAACATATGAACACAAGGTTACTCATTTTCTAAAATAATAATAATAATAATGATAATAATAATAATAATCCAAAAGTTTTGTTTTCGGAAATGTTACATTTAATGCACTCTGTATTTCCATATCTCTCTCTCTCTCTCTCTCTCTCTCTCTCTCTCTCTGGATCTAAATCAATTAAGCTATTTGTTATTGCAGTTATTGGCCTGCTTTATTGGAACGGGCAGTTTAATTTATTTGGATGGGTTTGTTGTTGTATTGTGGAGCTGAAGGGTGTCTTGACCATCTCACTCTGTAGTTACAGGTCACCACTGCAGGTGGGTGTCTTTCCATTTACATGTTTCCCAATAGCCCCACTTAAAGGCATTTTTGTCCAAAAAAACAATCATGCAAAAAAAAAAAAGTGGGCAAAATGACCAGTTTGCAAACCTCTCATGAAGTTTATGCATATTACAGTGATTGCCATTTTGTAGATGAGGCGCTGAATAGATGAGATGATGTTTTGTGCTTTGTTTGAGTTTTTGGCAAGTGTGTAGGCTGTGTGTGTGTGTATGTGTGAGACAATAGGAGTCATTTTGGTTCTGAATTGTGCCACACACTCCACGTCTTCCCCAGGAGGATGTTCCCGGTACTGAAAGTGAGTGTGTCTGGTCTGGACCCCAACGCCATGTACTCCTTCCTCCTGGACTTCAGCCCGGCTGACGGTCACCGCTGGAAGTACGTGAACGGCGAGTGGGTCCCTGCTGGCAAACCGGAGCCCCACAGTCACAGCTGTGTGTACATCCACCCCGACTCTCCGAACTTTGGTGCCCACTGGATGAAGGCTCCGGTGTCCTTCAGTAAAGTCAAACTGACCAACAAACTCAATGGAGGTGGACAGGTGCTGCAAATACACATTCCATCTGGTGTCCCTTTATAGGAAAGTCATACAAACTCCACATGGGAATTTTGAGTCACTTTTAACATTTAAAAAAAAAAAATATATATATATATATATATATACCGAGCATGTGCTTTTATTTTTCCACATTTATCAACATTTTTATCATTTTCATTTATGTCCCCCCCCCCCAAACATCAAGATTAATTTCTTTTCACATCTTATTAATTGAGGCGGCACGGTGGTGTAGTGGTTAGCGCTGTCGCCTCACAGCAAGAAGGTCCGGGTTCGAGCCCCGTGGCCGGCGAGGGCCTTTCTGTGCGGAGTTTGCATGTTTTCCCTCCGGGTGCTCTGGTTTCCCCCACAGTCCAAAGACATGCAGGTTAGGTTAACTGGTGACTCTAAATTGACCGTAGGTGTGAATGTGAGTGTGAATGGTTGTCTGTGTCTATGTGTCAGCCCTGTGATGACCTGGCGACTTGTCCAGGGTGTACCCCGCCTTTCACCCGTAGTCAGCTGGGATAGGCTCCAGCTTGCCTGCGACCCTGTAGAACAGGATAAAGCAACTAGAGATAATGAGATGAGATGAGATTAATTGATTTCACAGGTGATATTTTTCCCCCACATTATTAATTTATTTTCATCTTAAGGTTTCACGTGTAAGGCCTGAGATTTTTTTTTTCTTTTTTACACAGGTAGGGGATGTAGTTTTATTTTTCCATGTGTGATTTCCATTCGTGATCCCATCCCATTTCATATTGTGTATTAATTCATTAAAAAAAATTCATTTATCACAGGTCAGGAGAAAATTTTTTCCTTATTATTATTATTATGCTTTTACTTTTCAAGACTTGATCATAAATGATGCCATATGTTTCTTTCCGATACTTGTCCCATGTCTTGTTTCGGACTACGTGCATGAGTTGAGACATCCTTGTTTACACTGAAAATGTCCATAGAAATATACATGTATTTTTTTTAAAAGTGCGACTGAAACGACGTCTGTACACAATTTGCACAGATTCAATAGCTTCACGTTGTCTACCTCGTTGTGTAATCTTAGTCAAACCCTCATGCTGCCATCATGCTGCTCTTATGTCCATGCAGGAGCCCAGGAGCTTTTAGGAGCCTTGAGCTACCTCTAATCATCCCGTCTGCTGCTGCGGCGAAATATCAAGTGTGCATTTATACAATTAGTGCTCTCCTCAGCGTCCACTTCACCTATGGAGCCCCTTTGTTTGGCGGGGACTGCATGTAAACAGGAATAAACAGCTCTTAATTGCCACTTTTCCCGTTTAATGCACTTCCTGTGGTTCAGACGGAGCACGCTCTACTTCAGCCAGTCATCGGAGGGCTTTCATTCGAGGTGCTCCAGCACGATCCATTCGAGTATGACTCCTCTGCAAAATTAGCAGCCGTATTAACATGAACTCCCCATCACCAGACCACCATCTCCTCCTCCGCCTCCTCCTCCTCCTCCCAATATCACCACCACCACCGCCCCATTCTCCTCTCCGCCGCTCCACTCCCTTTCTCCAGTGTTTTTAAATGCAGTGTTGGCAGCAGAGAGGCCGCCGAGAGAGAGAACTGGCTCTAAATGAAATAATTGCCGTGGTTAGTTGTACATTATGGTAATTACATGTGTTTTTTTCTATGCAAAATAAATTTAGCCATCAGTCCTTAGATGTGAGGCAAATAAAAGAGGAAAAAAAAACCCACATCATCAGGTGTAGTGGAGAGAAAAGCACACACACACACAAAAGCTCTTTCGTTGCCCTGCAGCCATCCCGATGAGTACCTGCCCCTCATGTTAAAGGTGAAGTAAAGCTGTCAATTACAATGAAAAACAGTTTGTCCACCCTGTCACTGGATATTTTATGGATATAGTCTACAGTATGCTGGAAACTTTGTGTGCCCGAGTAATACATCATAACATACATAACATACAGCACAATCAATATACATAGGCTACATATTGACTACTTTCACATTTACCCATAATGCTTTGCGCCTTGTGGGGTAACCAAACTAAAACAACATGGCGTCGCACACTGACAGTAATCTTCCGAATTTAAATCTCACTAAAACCTTCAAAGAAGTGTCAAAACTAACGAAACCAAAGCTTGAAGAAATCTGCAAACCCTTTCCTGTCGACTTTGAGAAATCAAAGCGCTTGTAAATATCGTATCAAACACTTTGGTGACAGAGAGTCAGCAGCCTTCTTCATCTGTCAGCACGGATGTTCCAACAATTACCGACCTCCACAAGTTAACAGATCGGCAGAAGTGCTTTGAAACAAAGATCGACACCGATCATAGAAGAACCCACGGTGAAATGGTTATTGCTGGGTGCTGGTTACGATGTAAGCTGTAAGAAAATACAAAACGCTTCGCGCATGAGAACACAAGCAAGGAATTCACTCAGTCAAGTAAATACTGTAAACACAGCAGAGCTGTCAAATTCATTGTTGAAGCTGAAGTTGATTTCCTTCATTCTGATTTGAGCTCATATGCTCCCAGATTACGACAATCTTTGGGCTGTTAGAGGAAGCTGTTTGGACTACAGGGTCAAATACTACATTCAATCTACCTACAGAAACACAAAATATGGAAGTACATGGACGCTTACTTACATTGCATCGTTTGCGCTTTGTTTTGTGAGTTGATCCTTCAATAAAGTCGTCCTTTTCAGTTCTTTGACTTGTCCTTGTTTTTCGCATTTTTTTATGACTAAACACAAAGACAGATGGGTAGTCGGCTTTGTGACTTGGATCATCAGACTTTACTCCACCACTGAAGTGAGCAGAACACAGTCGCGTGTTGTCTGTCGGCGTAAAATTTTGACGGCGAATTCTGTCCAACTGCACTTTTCGCCTCTTTAGGTATTCTATAAAACTTGAAATCAGGATTCCTTTTAACAGTTATTTGAACAAATTTTTGGTGCACAGCAAAAATCGTTTCCCCCGTGTGAATTCGAAGAAATGGCTGAGGCTATCTGACTTAAACAAATATAGTGCTTGGTCACCCCCAAGGTGCAAGGCATCATGGGTACTGTGAAAGTAGTCAATACAGTAGATACACTTTCAGTAGATTCTTTCCTGCCCACTGTGTACGGTCTCGCGTGGGGTTAGCTGTTTGAGTTCTCTATTTAGTTGTACTTTATATGGTTGGTTTGTTTCCTTGGCTGTTTGAGTATTGGTACTTCAACAGCGTATTACACTAGGTATTGTTGTCACTTATTCAGATGGCTCTAGAAGTTCAGCACTTTGTGTACCTGACTTTTGCACTCGTTCTATGTCGCTCTGGATAACAGCGTCTGCCAAATGACATGTAAAGTAATATACAGTGTATAGTAATTAAACCTAGGGACTTCGAGAGGCGGACAGCAACAAAGTACATTTACTTGAGTACTGTACTTAAGTACACTTTTTGAGTATCTGTACTTTGAGTATTATTTTTTTTTGGAAACTTATGACTTTAACTTCACTACATTTGAAAGACATGTATGGTAATTTTCACTCCACAACATTTCTGTCAAGGTCCTCTTTAAGGCCAATTTATGCTGACAACCCAGTCCTCGCAGATGGCGTCGCAGATGGCATCTGCGTAGCCCCCCCCCTTCGCAGACGCTCTGCGCGCACATCCCAAAAATTGTGACCACCGCAGAAGCCTCGCAGACAAGAGGGCTCTGATTGGTCCACTCTACATCCGCTGTACACGCACTTCTGCTTCCCTACTTTCCCGGTTTGGTTTGGTTTCACTACCGCCATTTTTAAAAACACGAGCGAAGATGGAGCAGCACGAAGAGCGGTTGATCGAGGAAGTGAGGAAGTACGTACATCTATATGACTCCAGTTCTAGTCATTATAAGTAACCGGAGGATAAACACTCCACTAACCACACCCACCAACTACTCCTAGCGATTTCGCGACTTCGTGCCCCCTTGCGTTGTGGCGGTGAATAACATCGCGCATGCCTATTACTCCCCGCTCAACGATAAATTACAACTGTCTGTGAAAAGCTATCTGCGAAAGCCTTGTCGCAAGAGCATGCAGAGGCCCTTACTCGTTACTATGAAGCAGCTTTGAAACTGGATGTTTTATCTTCTCTTTGCTAAAACGTGTTTGGTTTTTTCGCAGGCGACACTGAGACAGCCGATCAGTAATCACTAGGGTCACGTGGGTTGTCAGCATAAATTGGCCTTAAAGAGGACCTTGACAGAAATGTTGTGGAGTGAAAATTACCATATATGTCTTTCAAATGTAGTGAAGTTAAAGTCATAAGTTTCCATAGACTGTATAAAATCAAGTTCAATTATCAGCGTTATTTGAACTTGATCAGTTGATGGCAGAATGGAAAGAGGCAGTTTTTCTGGAGAATGTACGCACCCATGGCCCATGAACCCATTTTTCAGGTTTCTGAAAGGATTAAAGATTCATTTCGTTTTAAATGTTTGCTTTGTTTGCCGAAAACAAACCACATCACGGCCTACAAAAACTCCCCCGTCCAACCTGCGGAAGCATATTGAGATAGACAAACGTTTTATTCCAAGAGAAAGTTTGCAACGAAGTTGTCTGTGCTTTTAGAGCTAGCGATAACGTTGCACTAGCTATGCAGTCTGGTTAGTCAAATGACTTTCTATGGATTTGCCCGCCTAGTTGCCATTGCCTTGTCCACGGCTAACGCTAACACATAGCTAGTTAACTTGGACACTGTTAGTTAGCATGTAAAAACGGAGTTACGCTAACACGAATCAAGTTAATTCCTCTGAAGTCCTTTCAGAAATATGTTTTAGCATAATCTTGCCAAATAAACAGTAGCGTTAGCCACCCAATATGATTTTGAGTTTGAAAGGCGTTTGCTAGCATGTCAGGTGGAGTTTCACTGACTAGCTACTTTAACGTTAAACCATCATGATGGCACAGCATGCATTCATTTTGTGAATTCAGATTTCTGTCTTTGGTAGTGTAGGGTGACCAGATTTCCCTAGTCTGAAACCGGGACACTTTTGTGCGCGACCATGCTCGCGCACGCACACCTTTTTTTTACGTAAACGTGACACTCAGAGAGGTGCTCTTATCATTTTGTTGAAGCTCACATTTATCAACATCTCACATGAAATAAAACAAACAGGCATTTTGTTATCTAGTAGCATAGTGGCATACAGATCAGTTAAATTATGGTCAGACAACAGATTTTGTAATGGCTGAGAATAGGCCAGGCTATGTCCATAGGCCAAATTTAAACTGATTTATTTCACCTGTTTGTGAGAACACCAAGAAGAATGCATATGCACATGTAGGCTCTATATCTCTAAAATTGTATGCACTATAGCATGAACTTAAAAAGTAGATATGTGACCTCAACATAGCCTAGGTCAGAATCAACCTTACTAACCATTCCCCACAACTGAATGAATAAAGCAAGAAGATGTGTACAAAAGTGAACACTTTAAATGGAAGGTGCAACAAGCTGTTCAACACAGCAATATGGCCAAACTGTCAGAATGATATGTTAAACAGAAACAAAAAAGAGACAAGTGATTTGAGAATATATACTACGGAAGCCGAGAGAGGCCCTTCATATAATCCTTTTTTTATTCACCTTGTTATCCCAAGATAACGACATAATTAATTCAGGATCTCGAGAAAAAAACACAACTATTTTGAGATCTCGAGAAAACAAAACCGTTATTCCGAGATCTCGAGAAAACAAAACAATTATTTCATGATCTCGAGTAAACAGCTGAGAAATGGTTCATTCAGGTGCGCCAAGAGACTTGTGATATGCTGACTTTGGGGCTATTTCTCATTCTGTATAGACGCAACTTTGGTCATTAGAATGTCTAGAATAATTGATCACCTAATAAGGCAATATTTTGATCAGGGAGACACAGAGAGAGATTGCATTAAGTCTTTTAATAAGGGATAATTTCAAAATTAGTCCGCGGCACCTCCGCGGAAGACTGGCCCGGCTTCGTCTCTACCGACGGAGATACAGTGATCCAGCTGAGATCATGAAATAATTGTTTTGTTTTCTCGAGATCTCAAATTAGTTGTGTTGTTTTCTCGAGATCCTGAATTAATTATGTCGTTATCTCGGGATAACAAGGTGAATAAAAAAAGATTATATGAAGGGCCTCTCGCGGCTTCCGTAAATATACACTCAAACAAAACAGCAATAAAGGAGGAGAGGGGCGACAGCCTGAGGAAAGCCCCCACAGGAGCGCACAGCATTTGCAATATAGGCTACCCAACTCAGTACAAGAACAAAGCACTTACAGTGTGTGCAGTAGGCTTCGTGCGCATTGTTCTGCACCTCTCGGAGGAAGGGGTAGGTGCCCTGTAAATCTTTGGAAAAGGTACATTTTCTTTTCGGCATAATTGCTGCGGCATTACTGCTGCTAGACAAAGAACATTCGCGCCAGTTAATGTTTATTTTATTGTTGCATGGCAACACGTTCTGTTGTCTGGAATAATGTGGCTAAATAAACACCCATGCCACAGGGCCAGTAACCAGGAAAGTTTGCGATTCCTGTCAATTCATCAAAATAGTAAATGCAGACATTTCTCCGCTAATGATTCCCATGCTGCTCAGTCGCAAACGTCGCGAGTGGCGAAAATCGGGACATATCTGTGTCCCGACAGACTTTTGTCGGGACTCGGGACACACAACCCCAAATCAGGACTGTCCCGGTAAAACCGGGACGTCTGGTCACCCTATGGTAGTGGCATTGGATTTTGTAAGCGTTGTGGCAATAATATAACGATGCGTTGACAGAAAATGTACTTTTAACTTAAGTAAAAATTTGACTGGACAACTTTCATTTGTATCGGAGTAACATTCGAGCAGTGGGATCTGTACTTTGTAATGAAGTTGGGTACTTCGTCCACCTCTGGGCACTTATATGTACATCTGGTGTTGATTCGGGTTTTGTTTCCTCTCTAACTGCAGATCTGACCGCAGTGTAGCTGCAAAGCTAATCACAGGTTTACATTAATCACTCGTTCTTATATGATACGATATCTTTTCTAGAGTAATAGCTCATTTATGCACTTGTATAACAGTCATTGAAATAATTGAAAGTTAATCATAAACAGATTTAAATCACAATCGTTGATATGGTGATGTTTTCTGTAAAGAGTCTCCGGTATCAGGGCAAGACTCGTTTTTATAGCTGCTATAACATAAGTGAAGACAGGAAGTACAGTCCTGTACAAAAGTCTTAGGCACATGTTAAGAAATGCTGTAGACCAAAAATGGTTTAAAAAATAATGAAATGAAATGTTTCACCATTTATTAAAAAAAAAAAAAATCAGTAAGCCATAATAAGTGAAACAAAGTCAACATTTGGTGTGAGACGACCCTTTGCTTAAAAAAAAGAGTGCAGTTTTACAAAGAAGTGAGCTGTAGATTTTACTCAGCATCTTACAGAACCAGCCACAGTTCTTCTGGACACTGACTGTTACACTCACTTCTTCATTTGGCCCCAAAACCCAGTATCCTTCATTACGATTTCTTTTTTCATCTGAAAAGTGCTCTCTTATGTAACAGGCTTCTCAGATACAATTTTTTTTCCTGTAACATTTAATTTTTTGCTGGAAAAAAAACAAACGGACTCCAAAATGTTTTTGTACGGACTCGATAATGTCAAAGTCATAAACTAGAAATCTATAACAAAATTTGTATGAGGAAAAAAAAAAAACCCAGGGTGCCTAAGACTTTTGCACAGGACTGTATACGTTAATGTTCTGCAACATGATGATGTTTAGTACATGCAAAATTACTGTGGTTTAAAAAGAATAAATGATTTCAGGGCATGCTGCTACAGGAAAACAAGTGTTCCCAGGCAAAACAAACCTCGCCCGGCAGCACTTATTTTATACCTATATGTTGATAATGGTAATATTTTTCAATCATCAGCTGTCAGGTTATAGTCCTATGAAAATCCATGACCTTGAGTTTGACCTTTCAGGGTCACTCAAGGTCAAAGGTCACGGTGCCAAATGAAAGGCCATATGGGAGTTCCTAAATGCTCATAACAGTAAACATCTGTCTATCGGCAACCGTTTTTGAGTTATAATGGAAAATGTTATTTTGACCGAAAGGTTGACCTTTCCGGTGACCTTGACCCGATTACCACCAAAATTTCTCATCTCATTATCTCTAGCCGCTTTATCCTTCTACAGGGTCGCAGGCAAGCTGGAGCCTATCCCAGCTGACTATGGGCGAGAGGCAGGGTACACCCTGGACAAGTCGCCAGGTCATCGCAGGGCTGACACATAGACACAGACAACCATTCACACTCACATTCACACCTACGGTCAATTTAGAGTCACCAGTTAACCTAACCTGCATGTCTTTGGACTGTGGGGGAAACCGGAGCACCCGGAGGAAACCCACGCGGACACGGGGAGAACATGCAAACTCCGCACAGAAAGGCCCTCGCCGGCCCCGGGGCTCGAACCCAGGACCTTCTTGCTGTGAGGCGACAGCGCTAACCACTACACCACCGTGCCGCCCCCACCAAAATTTAAATCAGGTAATCTACAGACCATTGCCCACCTACCTGGAAAATTTTAAATCAATCGGTGCAACCGTCTAGACGCTAGATTGTTAATAGACAGACACATAAAACAAACAAACAAACAAACCGCACTGATTACAATACCTCACCCTGCTTACTCCGTCGCGGGTGAGGTAATAATCAACTTCGGCATGGCAACAGAAATCCACTTCACAGCAGGCTGCTTTACACCTCACTATAGCTGATTATTTTCCTATAACAGCATATCCAAGTGTTTTATTCCCTACTTAATTGTCCAATTATCTCATTATTCTCTCTCTGTTATAGATCATGCTGAATTCTCTCCATAAGTACAAGCCACAGATCCACATTGTCCGTGTGGGAGGAAGCCACAGGATGGTGACCAACATCTCCTTCACTGACACCCAGTTCATTGCTGTAACAGCCTACCAAAATGAGGAAGTCAGTCTGTCTATCTTTCTATCTCTAGCCATGCAAAAGTTTGTCCCCCCCCCATGGAAATGTGCCTCAATTTATACTATTTACTTCCAAAAAATCCATTAAGTTGATTTAATTAAGGTGAAAATAAGACACAGGTGCTAAAATTTAGCTAAATTAAATTTTAAATGATTTCCATGAGGTTGAAAATGAAACGTTGTCATATCTTGTAAGAAGACAAGAAACCAAAGCATAATTGGGGGGGAGGGAATCAACAGAAAAATAAATTCCAGGATTGTGTCTTTCGTTTAGTTTGTAGGGGTATGCAAACTTTTGCACTCTATCTATAGCTCAGTGCAAAAGTTTGCACCCCCATGATTTCTGGATGGGGGGGAATGATGAATAACACCACTGTTTTATTATTTATTTATTTGTTTGTTTTTACATTTCCAACAAGTTGAAATGAAATGATGGCGCATCCAGCAACAGGACTCAAGGCATCCAAAACTCAAGGCAATTTTTTTTTTCTTCTCCAAAATGTCTTTTTGGCTTGTTTTTCTGTTGTTGTTTTTTTTTTTAAATCAACAGAAAAACAGACCAAATAAATAAATAAATAAATAAATAAAACAAAGACATTTTGTGAGCCCAAGAATTCTGGACATAGTTAGTAAGGTGTACAAACTTTTGCACTCACCTGGATCTACAGCTGAGTGTAAATGTTTGCATGCCCAATGGTTCCTGGATGGTATTTTTACTTTCAAAAATATATTTGCTGTTTATAATTTGGATACAGTTTAGTTTGTGGGGTGCACAAACTTTTGCACTCAATTGTTTCTATCCGTCTGTCTAGCTATAATATTTTTTATATGAAACCTTTTTACCCTGTTTATAACAGATAACTGCCCTGAAGATAAAATATAATCCCTTCGCCAAGGCCTTCCTGGATGCTAAGGAAAGGTAATTTTAACCTCCGGTTTATTCAACCGTTAATTACTCATTTTATTCATCTGTATTGAGCTTTCCTGTATTCGGATCATCAATCAGTGCACCAATGCGTCGCAATCGTATCATAGCAGGCATTAGCACTCATCAAACTAGCATAACTGTGCGAAATCAGCAGTGATTAGCGAGTAATTATTAATCGTTTACGCTGGGAATCGAGTGAGGGTATGAGTAAGGAGCTTGTTGAAGAGGCAGTGTGAAGTGAGGGTGAGACATTTGGAGCATGTATGATGAAGAATGTGTGAGTTGTAACACACCGCTGATCATCAGAAGGCCCCGGCTCTGATTAGCCACGCGCTAACTCTCGGATCGTCGTCAACGATCACTGAAGACAGTGCCTAGATCTGATGATCATGAAAATGTCCCCAAGTCATTTATTCCTGACTTGTAACAGATAATATATGAATAAGGATTGAATTCAGGCTACAATAATATTTTTATTAATGTATTAAAGAGTTACACGTTGCATATTTTGTCTGTTTGTAAGTAGAGTATATGTACTTCCTGTTCCTGATGTTTCTGCAGGAGCCACCCCAAGAACTTTCTCGAACCTCCTCCTGAGAATCAACACGTCAGCATACCACACTGTACGTGTTTGAGCTTTTCCTCAAACCCCAGTTCACTCACTGTCGCAACTCGAATTCATTTTCAGTGTCGGACATCTCTGCGTTTTGGTTTCTAGGTGGTTGGTATATTTCGAACCCGGACTCCTTTTGTTCCTCTGGGAGCAGTAACTTCCCCTACGCTGGCGGTCTGCCTCTGACTCCGCATCATGGCTACAAACACTACTCCGGTCTGCATGGACATCGCGCCACTCCGTACCCACCTCCATATCTGCACCACCATCACCACCACCGCGGACACAATTCCGGTAAAGTCAGCGCGGGTTCACACCGCACACACGAGTTCAAATGAAGTGTTTAGGGCTCAAGGTTTAATTTTAGACTGGTACCAAAATTCAAAAAAGTGCTTATTTAAGGAGTTAAAGGCATTTTTGAGACAAAGTCGGCAAACAGTCTTATTTTGTCAATTTGGGTGTGCCGAATTCAAATCTGCAATATGCCGAGCTCTATCTGACCTCTGTTGACCTCTAGAGGTCATTGAACTTTGGGCCTGTAAACGTCTCAGCTGAACAGTTTCTCAGCTTTCTAAGGAATGAAATGTACTAAAATGATTAATGAAGTTAGCAAATGGCCTTGTTTGTTAAATGTTTGGGTGCTGAATTCATTTTTCATTTGTAAAACGACATATGACCTCTGATAACCTCAAGGTCATTAAACTTGGCCTATAGGCCTATGCATTTAACGGCATTTTTAAACTGACTTTACTCCCCCAAAAAGAATATGAACAGACAAAAAACAAATAGAAAGGAACAAATACAACATTAAATGCCAGTCCATGTACATGTGACTTACTTTTCACAATGAGAATGCCTCGGCGATCACCTTACATAACATTGCATTACATTTAGCGGTTATTGTTTATACAAAGCTACTGAAAAAAGGACAGATTCAGCAGCATACAAAATGTGGGGGCATACAGGGTATACAGGTTAATCAGGGTTAGTATATACGAGAGTTTTTTTCTTTCTTGTTTGTTTTTTGTAAAGGCTTTACCCCGTTTAAAACAAAACAAACAACAAAGAAAAAAACTCTCATATATACTAACCCTGATTAACCTGTATACCCTGTATGCCCCCACATTTTGTATGCTGCTGAATCTGTCCTTTTTTCAGTAGCTTTGTATAAACAATAACCGCTAAATGTAATGCAATGTTATGTAAGGTGATCGCCGAGGCATTCTCATTGTGAAAAGTAAGTCACATGTACATGGACTGGCATTTAATGTTGTATTTGTTCCTCTCTATTTGTTTTTTGTCTGTTCATATTCTTTTTGGGGGAGTAAAGTCAGTTTAAAAATGCCGTTAAATGCATAGGCCTATAGGCCAAGTTTAATGACCTTGAGGTTATCAGAGGTCGTATGTCGTTTTACAAATGAAAAATGAATTCAGCACCCAAACATTTAACAAACAAGGCCATTCGCTAACTTGATTAATCATTTTAGTACATTTCATTCCTTAGAAAGCTGAGAAACTGGGTTCAGCTGAGACGTTTACAGGCCCAAAGTTCAATGACCTCTAGAGGTCAACAGAGGTCAGATAGAGCTCGGCATATTGCAGATTTGAATTCGGCACACCCAAATTGACAAAATAAGACTGTTTGCCGACTTTGTCTCAAAAATGCCTTTGGGTGTCACAATTCTGGATTTTGGTACCAGTCTATTTAAATTTAAAATATCATCGAATAAATGAGTTTTGGTGCAATAACTGACCAAATATCTGGGATAAATTATGTGTTTATTAGCAGTCTGTGTTATTTACAGTACTTTCAGACTGACCACTGAACTATAATATTTACCATATTTCATTTTTTCTTTATTTCTATATGTCTTCCTTCCCTTTTCCCTCTTTCTGCTTTATCTCTTTACTCACCATTTAAATTTTTCTTTTTTACTTTCCTATGTTTTATTTGCCCTCTTTACTTCTTTTCATGTTTTCTTTTTCATTTAGTTTCACGTGTTTGTTTTAATGTCTCTTTTTAATTGACCTTTTCCCCCTCTTTATCTTCTTTTTCCACCTTTCCTTCCTTCCTTCCTTCCTTCAATTTAGTTTCCCATTTTTGTTTGATTCTTTTTCATCCTTTGTCCTCTTTTCTTTCATTTAGTTTCCTATTTGTTTCTCTTTTTATTTGCTCTCTTTATTCAATTTCCCCCCTTACTTTCATTTAGTTTCCCATTTTCTATTTTGTTCTCTCTATTCATCTTTTTTCTTTCATTTAGTTTTCCATTTGTTTTTCTTTTTATTCATCTTTCCCCCCTTTGTTTCATTTAGTTTCCCATTTTCTGTTTTATGCTCTCCATTCATCTTTTTTCACTTTTAGTTCTCTTTATTTTCTTTCTTTATTCATCTTTTTCCTCCTCCTTTCATTTAGTTTCCCATTTTATTCCCCCTCTCCACTTGTTTCTTTCTTCCCATGATGCTTGCCTTTCTCTTATTCCCTCTTTCATTTTCCTCACTAGTTTATAATGTGTCTCTGCTCTTAATATGGCTTCAGGTTCATATCGGACTTTTTTGTTAGTACGAGTAAGAACATGCTTCACGGGAACGTCAAACATCCTCCTCCATCATGTTATTTAATTTTCTGGTTCTTTCCGTAGTGTCTCTGTCTGAAGGTCTGAGTCCAGGTGCTCTGCAGGTGTTCCCGGGCCATGAGACCTGGACGGGTGTTTCTCCTCCTGGTCCTGCTGCGGTGCTGTCAGTGCCATCTGGTACAAACTCACCTGGAGTCAGCAGGTCAGAACTGGCGCAGCACTCAAACAGTGACCTTTCACCCTGTGATACAACATTAATCACATGTTTACCACCAGGATGCATCCTGACCTCGCGGCTCATTCAGTGCCCTCGATGCACCTGATGAGTCTGGTGTGCTGATGTGTGGCATTTCAGGTATTTTTCTGTGAAATAATGGAGCCATTTTCCTCGTTCTTTCAGTCAGTACCCCTGCCTGTGGACGGTGAGTGGCTGTGGTGTGTCCTCCACTCCTCCAGGAGGCGTTGTGAGCTCCGCCCAGTGTCAGGAGGAGCGGCCTGATGCAGATTCCGCCTCCGCTTCGCCATGCTCACTTCTGCAAGGCCAAGGACCCACGAGTGCGGAGGTTGTGTCAGAGCAAGCCACTCATAATGGGTGGGAGGGGCTAGCTGGTCAGCAGGCTCCACCCATTCCTTTTAAACAGGCCTAATGGAAAACTTGGTGCAACCCAGCCCAAGTACATGTGGTCGATCACATGACCTAACTGCCCAATTATTGTGTGTATTTGAAGAATATTCTTTAATCAGTCATTTCCTGTACAATTCTGTTTTTCTCAGCTCAAGAGCTCATCTTATCTTCCATGTAAAGCATTAAAAGTTTTTTTGGTAATTAAATTAAACCAATTCAGATTAATTCAGTCAAGTCTGCAGACTTTCTACATTGTTTTACAAAACAGGGAGAACATCAGGATCTTAGACGAATTCTAGGTCTACAAATATATGGATGTTTTTGAAAAAGTAGTTTTCACAAATCATTCATGTCGACACAGTCTTTAAAAAAAAAAAAGGATTTCAGGTCTGTTGGAAGGGAGATGAAATCTAAATTAAATTAATAAATTAAATTTAAAAAAAAAAGACTACTAACCTCAGACATATCCCTAAAATGTGTTTAATCTTAACCTTGGCATCTTCTCATACGACATAGCCTACTAATTGGCAAACGAGACCTTTTCCTGTTGTCTCCTGACATTTTTTGTCGCACCGCTGAGATTATTGTATGAACCAGTGCAAGTCGTGAAATATTAAAACTGCTTGCGTGTACATTCGCTTCCTGCTTGTATATTCATTCAGCAATGCGGTTATGACCCACATTTGACATTTTGCCTCGAGCAGAAGCTGACTGAACCAACGATGCACTTAAATCTTTTTTTCATCTTGGCTTTGTCCGTAGGACCGGACCTTTAATTAGAGTTGCCAGGTCTGCATAATAAATAGTCAATAAAATCAATCAGAAACGACATCATCCCTGAGAGCACTTAAAATCCAAAATATTTATAAAAGTAAGCTCTATTTGGATTTCAAAAACAATATTAAAATCAGAGGTATGAAAAATTCCTAGTCTGTGGACCTGGCAACCCGATAATCTCTCATGATCTTTATAGAATGTTTCATGTGATGTCTCTGTGGCTTATTACTGTAATATTATAATGCAGCATAATTGTCTTTAAAGTACAATACGTATAAACTGGGATGCTCTTTCCTCTTACTTTCCTGTATTTGAACTCGTCATGGTGCTTGCTAACATATGTGTAACTACTGAAAAATAAAAGCTATCTGTGAATGAGTCGAGAGCATGCAACTGCATCATATTTATTTGTCTTGAAGTTCTGGGACGGTGCAAGGATCCCAGCTGTCCTCCTCAACCACGGTTTCTGTTCTGTGTGCCGTAATCAAGGAACGGAGATGCTGACAATAAATAAGAGAAGCATTCATACATGATAAAATGAAACTCAGCCAGCGATTAGGGCTTGGTGTAATTGCTGTGTGGAGTAGTTATCAAATTAAGCCCTATTCTGATGTTCTCTAGTGCGGCAGATCTTTAGAATGTGTAACGTTCGAACGTTTATCTCGTACTTTAACCCTTCGCGCGCGCACACAGCTGTCACTTTTCACCGAAAAGCAGGTCTTATTTATGCGCTGCTGTAAAACAGTACATAAAGAGATAATTATACCTCCATCATATTTTTCCTCTCTTGAAAATGTTATTTTAATCACGCGAGTGGAGTGGACCACTCTGTTGTTTTCACATGTGTGTAATGAAATAATGACGGGCACCCTGTGAATGAGGCCTTGGCATGCTCCTGCAGCACTGTGGGCTTCACACACACACACACACACACACACTCCTAAGCTTTAGAGAGGTTTGGAGCCAAGGTCCAGGATTCAATTATACACCTGAGATGGAGTGAGAGATGTAGAAATAACAGGGGGGGGGCATGAATGAATGTGATATCCTCTCTCCTCATAGACAGTCATTAATTTTACTGAAATTTGTTCGTGTATTTAATATATAAATAAAAAGCCAAATTCAAAAACGGGACGCAAAACGCATTACCATGAAAGTTTACATACTCGAATCTTACCCATGACAACTATCCATTATGATTCTATCCACGTTCACTGGATATGAGCAATTGCGTGCTCTGATTGGCTACTCTACTACTCGGATATCAGCTCATATATCGTGAGTAGAGAAAAACAAAATGGCGGAGCGTGTTGCTGAACCAACCGAGGATGAAATAAAAACTCTACTCGAAAACAAAACCTCAAAAAGCAACAAAATATGGAATGAAAGTATTTGATGGTAAGAACGCATCTTAAAAAAAATTTTCAATTATCGCATTTTCCACAAATTGCTCCTGTCATTTCGCCGGTTTATTTACATTCTTCATCTTTAGGCATTAAAGCGTGTTGAATTTTTTTTTTAGACTGGTTCAAAAGCTCAAAGTTGTTTGAAAATTACAGAAATTAAATGTCCAGAGAAGAATTTTAAAAAAATCTCTAAAGCTATTCTATACCTTGGCACGACAGCAAGATGGCACTTTCTACAAAAAACAAAACAAAAAACACTAAAGTCAATTTGTGCAGCCATCGATAGGTTTTAAAGAAGTCTGCCTAAGCGGAAATTATTTTGTCGGATCTTTTGTATAAAGGATTTTTTTTTTTTAAATCAAATTTGCAAAAAATAAAAATGCTCAGTTTCTCAAACTCCAGTGAACGTGGACAGAATAAAACAGTTATTCCACTCAATCCCGTCGTACACAGCTTATAGCCGGCTATCAGCTCATGTACGACGAGATTCCCTGGGATAACTGTTAAACAGTTACATTTCATTGTGTTTGGAACAAGTCTGCGAGACCTTAAATTATCGCAGCTGTAAACAATCGTTCCCACACTAGCCTGAAAGTGCACTTTGCCGTATCACTGGTGACACATTTTCTTCGAAACGCTGCTGTTCCGAGAAAATGATTCGACCCTTTCTGACCAATGAGATTTGAGAATTCAACAGTCCTGTGGCATACAAAACAATAAACCTCTTAGGTTTACTTATTCACAGATTGTTGCCAATGAGAATGATGGACTCTTGTCAGAACGGTCCTTTTGCTGGTACAGAATCAAGACATAAAACCAGCAGTGGAAATCTGGTCTAATAAAAAGTAACACAGTTATAACACAACCGTCACCTGCCGCCCAGATATAACGTCTCAAACTCCACATCATAGTCTTTCTCAGACGGTGACTCCAGACTGGAGAAATCGTCTCCCAGCTTCCTCCACCAGGGCAGGCGCATGCTCTGAAGCGAGGTGTTGTGGGCTTGCCGGGCACGCATGGCCACAGGAGCGGAGCGACTCACGAAGAGGCAGGAGTCTTCCTCGTGCATGTCTTTTAATGACGGAGCATCTGAGAGATTGGGGGGGGGGCACAGATAGATAGATAGATAGATAGATAGATAGATAGATAGATAGAAAGAATTTACCAGTGCTAATACCAAGCAACCATGCTTCTTTACTGAAACACTACTTGTACCAAAAGTAGGAAATTTGCATCCTATATTTATTCATTCGCACTTGTGCAGTCACACTTTGCCGTGATCCATTCTCTGGGCTCATCGCAGACTCATTCACACCTATACTCTCCAACAATAAACTACATTATTCTACCTTTAGACGTACAACAGCTCGTCACTGGATCAGTACCCTCTAAGGTACCCTTTATATACTGTTTGGGAATACGCATGTACCTTTTTGGCATTAAAAAGGTCCACATAGTTCCCTTGAGGCCCAGTAATGAGCCTTAGAGGGTACATTCATATAGCTTGTATCTCAGGGAACAGAAATGGACTCCTACTGTAGCCCTATTTCTGACAGTGCACTCGCACGTTTTTGGGAGGTGCAAAGAAACCTGTGGAAACCCAGTGAACACGCAAATCTCCACACAGACAGGAACCTGAGCTCGAACGCTACAATAGCTTGTTTCCATCATTAATGTTCATTTAATCATTTGATAACTTGGTTTTCAGGTCAAGCTGCATGTTCATGTAAAAAAAAATCTTAAAAACAGTTTATAGTTATAGTCACAGTTTCTGTATTCCTTCTTTACTCCATGGATCATTCTAGAAAGTGCTGGAAAGTCACTCATTTTAAAGAAATAAAATAAAATAAATAAATAAGAAAGACGCTCCTTCGACAAATGAGTCCGGGATCTATTTCTGGATACAGACTCCAGTATTTTCAGAGTCTGGTGTGCTTTAAAAAAAAAAAAAAAAAAAAAACAGGCTGCTGTTTTGAGGTGGACAAGACTTTTTTCCTGGACAGAGGTTTAAAAAAAAAAAAACCCCACCACACACAACACAGCCTTCACACTTTCATACCAAACAAGCTGAAATCTTGATGAAAACGGACTCAAATCTGGAAATGCGTTTATATTAATGCTCGTAGGAAAGTCAGGGAAATGTTCTATTTGATAGAAAAACTTGGATTATGTTGCATTCAGATTTTCAGAGGAGTCGTAGTAAACAAAGTCCTTACTCAGCAGGAGCTCCAGGTCTGTATTGATCTGAGCCACGAGAGCCTGGCGGTGCTGCTCCTGAGCCCGATCCGAAGCTCTCGTCATCAAGTGCTGCTGCAGCGCGCGCTGAGCTTTCTCATGGAGCGCTAGAGTACCATCTGCAGACACCACGGAGGACTGCAAAACACAAGGGACTCACAGTGTTTGCACAAAACAAGCGCCGTGACTATGAAGTGTGTTTAATACACCGTGGAACACACTGATCACCTGAAATGGCAGTTTAAAAAAATAAATAAATTTAAAATAATAATAATAATAATAATAATAACACCGCCACAAAGGACTTTAAAGGATTTCTGATTACAATCTCATCTCAGATTTCCTCACGCTATCAATTTCATGCTGAGCATATCCATGTGCCATTGTGAAATAGACAGTGAGAAAACTTTTTTCTAATTTTTCAAAACTCAGACAGACATAACTTGTGGTTGAGATATACGCAAAAGAGCAAGTATGCAGTTTTCTGAATTATAGACCGTAGTAGATTTTCACAGGCTGCTGCACATATTTCAAGGCATGTTGCTATAACATGCAGCAATGGACTGTATTTACTATACGAAGAAGAAGCCTATATTTGTCACATGCATGCTCAAGCACAGTGAAATTCATCCTCCGCATTTAACCCAGCCAAAGCAGTGAACACACGCACACCCAGAGCAGTGGGCAGCCATACTATAGTGTCTGGGGAGCAGTTAGGGGTTAGATACCTTGCTCAAGCCCGCCCCATGTTAACCTGACTGCATGTTTTTGGACTGTGGGGGGAAACCGGAGCACATGAGGAAACCCACGCAGACAGACACGGGGAGAACATACAAACTCCACACAGAAAGGCCTCCCATTAGCCACTGGGCTCGAACCCAGAACCTTCTTGCTGTGAGGCGACAGTGCTAACCACTACACCACCATACCACCCAGTGTATACGCCGTTATTGTCCAGTCGTAAATGTAAAGAATGATGCAGTGTGATAGAAAAACGAAGCAGGAACTTTTTCAGTACGCTCTCAAACCTGAATGATCAAGCAAGACAAAGTCATACGTTAATAGAAATATGGCTTGCACATGTAAATGTAACGGACGTTCCACACTATCGAGACACGTTCATTTGTGTGTCCAGGAAGTCAGATTGACTGTTGTGTTCTATACAGCTGTGTGATGACTCACGGGGTGAAGAGAGACGTGGTCTTCTATCTGTCTCTTCAGTTCTGCCCTTCTGCTCTCAGTCAGGCCTTTGGGGCTTTTCCATGGTGCGACAAAGCTCCTCTGAGATCGCCGTCGCTTTAGGAACGCCAGAATCTAAACAACCACACGAGGAAATCGGATTAGATGCTGACACGGACTTACCCCAAAAGGACTTGTCCAATCTAGAGAGTTATGGTCTACAGCCTCTGGTCTGCTCTTCAACGAAAGCAAGTGCCACTCGCAGTCCATGACGATGATTGACACATATACAAGATGAACACCGCCGAACTAAAGACAACTAAATGTGAAAAGGACCTAGATGTCTAGATTTCCTCAGACCTTACATGGACAAAACAGACTGCTCGGGCTAATGGATGACTTGCAACCACGTGATCAAAATGTGCTACGTCATGAGCGTCCGCCTGGCCATGATGGTGCATATATAAAGCAACTAGGATGGCAGCTGCTGAAAGCGTGTCTGTAAACAACGCTGAATTTTCTGTTTTTTTATAACATTTGTTTATTGATTTTTCAGTGACCGAGCAAAGAGGTGACATTTTGAGAGCTAAACGCTGAATTTTCTCAGTATTACCATGACTTGAACGGTCGAGCGAAGATTCGATACAAAAAGAAGACAGATATGTGTGGGTTTTGACCCATATTATTTTTAAAAAGTCAGACTTTTCTGAAGATGAGACGTTTCTATTGACCATCGAATACCCAGATATCGCATTCTATCTGGTTCGGCTGCCGAAGAATCAAGTCCGACCTAGGACGAAACATAGCCCGTTTTCTGAGTGGGTGCCCAGTCTGGATTATTTCTATCGTATAATTTTGCTGGCGCTCCTAGAAGCGAAATGGTAATACACGTGGTAAAATTATACCAACGACCGACTGAATCACGACAACAGAACGCTCATTTTATAGCAAAATTCTAGCAACACGAAATAAAATTCTTCCATGATATTATCGAGAAAGCTTTTAAATCTCATCTGAGATAAAATGATCACCGCAAATATGAGCTGTTTTGGTTTTAGCCTCTGTTAGATCAGCCCTGCCGATGTTATTCAGCCGTGCTCGTCTCCTCTCCGTACTAAGCCTCGGAGTTTCCTCGCCCTCTTTCCAAATCACAGATGGAATTCTAAAAAAATCGGAACGTGCCACGGTCACGAGTACTACTGTGACCACAACCATATACAGCACAAAGATGTGGCGTAGCTAAAAGAACGCTTAACGCAGTGGAAAAACAAACAAAGCGAGTTGCGCACGCGTGACTATGTTTTGTATGGACTGTCGCTTGAGCCCGCGTTTGTATATCCACCGACATGGCCGACATCCGGGTTTCTATTTTGCTTTGATGTCACTTGCAAGTCAAGGATACACTTCTAGGTGCAATACGCGATGCATTCGAAGTATCGCTTTGGTGCGCTCTCATTTAGTATACGCAAGTCACATTTGGTCTCTGCAACCCATAAAGCTTATTACTCGACTAGAAAGAACGCAAAGGTGCGCAAATAAATATATTCTTAACCTGCCGTCTCAACGCAATGTCAGTTACTCTTCCAGGTTACAGTTACTTAATTTATTACCGGCATGAGTTTTTAAGATCTGGCTTTTCTTTTTTTTTTTCTCTTTAAAGTAGTTAATGGCCTGGTAACAGTAAATCAGTCGTCCATTCCTCACATCTACTGTCCTGTTAGACAAACCAGGTCTACCAGGAACCCAAATCTCATTAAGTATGTAACACCTAACTAAGTCCTTGACCTACCAACGTTCATTTACTGTACGAACTGTTAGAACATGGAACTCTATCTGATAAACTGAACCTTACTCTGGTTAACGCGAGCTCAGTCAAAGCTGTTACTTTACACTGCATTACTATTTTAGATCACTGTAAGCAATTTACGGCCCTGAAAACTCTAGAACCATTAAGACTATCTTCCTCGAGCGCAATACGTCACGTAGCCTTGCTTTAACCTGCTGCTATCAACTGTATAATATTTTCTGAGTTATATTACGGGCCTGCAGTAATCGGCCCATCAAGGCTGTTGCGGTTACCCTGCCTTATATTTTCTTCTTATACAATAAGTTATCTGGCGAAGATAATAAACTAAAAATAAAGCGTGCATTTCATTTTGGATAATATTACATTTACAAAGCTGTGTGTTTGTAAAACCAGAAAGTTCTTTCATATTATACAAAGTAAATTATTCCCACAAATACACTGACTATTTATTACGTTCTTTGTCGGCCAGATGAAATATATCCAGCTCCGTCCATTTTGCGTGATCTATGATATGATTTCCGATTTTTTTAGGAATACGTTTAAAGGTCCCATGGCATGAAATTTTCACTTTCTGAGGTTTTTTAACGTTAAAATGAGTTCCTCTGACCTTCTTAAGTCACCCCAGTGGCTAGAAATTTCATAATGTGTAAACCAAACTATGCCCAACATTTGAGAATGGCGCGTCAAAACGGCGCGTCGATAAGCTCTTCCCTTTACTACGTCAGCAAGGGAGATGATCCCCACGCCCCCCCTCTGGATTCCCACCCACTGTATGGATTGCCCCGCCCAGTTGTAGTGAGGAGACCATAGAGGACACAACATGGCATCACCTAAGCGAGCGAAACATGGAAATTGCGCTGTATATGGATGTGACAACACAGAAAAGAGTCTGTTTTTACTGCCGACGGGAGAGCCCCTGAAGACGCAGTGGCTTAATTTTATTTACTTCAATAATACGCCGTCGAGTCTACCTAAGACGGTGTATGTTTGTCGGAAGCATTTTCCTGAGGAATGTTTCCACAACTTGGGACAGTACAGGGCAGGTTTTGCACATCAACTGTCACTGAAGCCTGGGTCCGTACCAAGCATCCCTGCCGCATCAGCAACAAACACCGAACAAGTAAGTGTATAACTGTTAAGTCGTTTTGCCGTGTTTTAAAATCGGTGCGTTAGCCTAGCAATGGCTACATTAGCTGTGCAGCTAACCGCTTCCTGCAGTTAGCCAGGTACTCTGCGCTACAAAACCAAAGAGCATGCAGCATGCTCTGTTAAACTGAGTTTAGTCTGGAAATTGACTGTGACTTATGAGCTTATGTTTGACTATTGCTCCGCAATGCATGTCTTCTGTTGGATAAGCGATATGTTGCTGTAGTTGCTGCTTCTATCCTCTTTGGTTATGGAGTGCATGTTCAAGCCTAGGGTATTATACGTTCGTAAACTACCACTCCGAACACTCTCACTCTCTGTTCTCTGTGTCACGTTGAGTTTACGAAAGGAGTCCGAGGGAGAACGGGGTTTTGTCTTAGCAGCGTGGCTACAGGCGCTGATACCAGCGAGTATGTGTGCGCGCAGCTTGGTCAAGCCCCTCCCCCACCCTCTACCCTTCCCCACCTCCTGCTTCTCATTAGCAAAACGACGCACTGGGAAAAGCGCTGAAATGGGGCTTTCTCCCAGGAGGCTATATTTACGTGCCGAGGGTTCATTTCGAGAAAGGTTGCGGATATAACATCCGGAAGCCTCCACGAGCCCGTTTAAAGCATCAACAAACCACCATGCCATGGGACCTTTAAGGTTTTTTTTTTTTCAATCCTTTCACACTTAACTGTAGCCCATGACTGTGTTTAATATGTGCATTAAAGTGTGTCCTTCGCTCACTGCTCTCTGCAGAGTCACCGCAGCTTTGTGCTGTCTGAGATGATATCTGTTCTGCTCAAACCGCCGTCTCTCTCGGTGTCCTCTCCACACTCTCTGAATCAGCAGAGCTGCTCGGTTCTCCAGCTCACCCAGGAACTGTGCCAGGTGCTCTGCAACACACACACAATTACATTATTCTAGACACAGACGGACGGACGGGTGGGCGGGCTTTATTCATCCCAAGTTGGGAAATTGTTATATTACAGCAGCAAGTTATCAGACATGCAAAAAGAAAAAGACATCCTGTACAACATAAAACAGAATTGAGAAGGGAAAAAAAATCCCAAGAACAAGCTGACTATACAATATACAATTTTAAAAAATAAATAAACTCATGATAAAAATGCGTGCACTTTGTCCATGTGAATGTGCATTAATAGTGCTAAAAACAAGAATTGTGATAAATGAAGATTAAAAACTGTCAAAGTGGCAACACTGAACAGAAGATAGATAGATAGATAGATAGATAGATAGATAGATAGATAGATAGATAGATAGATAGATAGATAGATAGATTCACTCTAATGGTGTAAAATGACTGACGACAGTAAACAAAAGATCTGATGGTGCAAAAGTTCCAGGAGGACCAGCAGTTGATGAACTGCTATTAAATCTAAAATGTTTGTATCTCCAAAATGGTATGTTTCATTTATAATTTCTCAACAAGAAAAAAAAAAATTAGGAATTTTGTAGATTTTTTTCCCCCTAATTTGTGGAAAGCATTTCTCCTGGAAATAGACAAAGTGTGTGATTGTGTGTGTTACCTGCAGGCAGAATCTCCATCAGATGAAGCTGCCGCTGGCGGAACTGCCGAATCGCTCTCTGTCTGCGTAGACGCACTTGATGACGCAGTTCTTCCTCTGCAAGACTTTTCTCTATCTCTGCCTGTCTCTGGCGTCTCCTCTCTCTGCGCGCACACACACACACACAAAGTGCATAGGATATACAGCTGACTCTCTCATGTACAGACTCATTTAAATCAAACAGTGAAATTTGAGTTTGGTAGGAAAGCTGAAGGAAGTCACCTGAAGCTCCGCTGTAACGCACTCACGGCTCTGGGGAGTTTCTTCAACCTGCGTCGGGTCTGATGAGCTCTCCATGCAGCCTGGATCACGCAGGCGGCTCGAACCCTCTCCTCAGACGAGTATTGATACTGATAAGATTAAAAAAATACCCCCTTAATTATAACAACAACGTACCCTTCTCCTGTACTTCTTATTCTGTATTGTGTGTTAAAGGGCAATAAATAAGAGACAAGAGCCTACACATTTTTCACTTTTTTTAACAATTAGATCCCTATCATATTGGTTTTATTTATTATTTCCATTTTAATTCAGGGTTTTTCTTTTTTAAAATTGAGGAATCATGGGGGCGTTGTGGCTCAGGTGGATAAGGCGCTATACCATAAATCCGGGGACCCGGGTTCGATTCCGATCCCTCCCTGTCTCTCTCTCCCACTCATTTCCTGTCTCTACACTGTCCTATCCAATAAAGGTGAAAAAGCCCCCAAAATATATTAAAAAAAAATTGAGGAATCATTTATTCAAAGTCTGTGGCACAAAGTGAGCTGAGATAGCAAACAGTGTTGTTCAAAAAGTTGTCAGTGTAAAAAAAAAAAAAAGGCGGGGGGACTAAAAGGTGGCTACTTTGAATAATGTAAAATTTGATTTAGAAAAACCACACAACACTTTTTGTCTATCACATAGTTCCATATGTTGTTTCAGAGTTTTGGTGTCTTCAGTATTCTTATGAGTAGGGGTGCACAAATTTTTGACTGGTACGGTGTATATACTACAAATTACTGATACTGTATAAGGATTTAGTTTGCACTTCAAAAATCTACCTTTTCCCTTTGCTCATTACACATCTTGTATTCACCGTCTATGCACTAGTGTCTTTGTTTTGTTATATTGTACAGCATTTTTGTTCGTATAGCAATTAAAAAAAAAAAAAGTTGTCACGAACAACTCCCCAAGCCACCAGGGGGCACCATAAGAAGACCCTGGGGCAAATCCAATAACGCTTAAGGCCTCTGCATGCTCTTGCGACAAGGCTTTCGCAGATAGCTTTTCGCAGACAGTTGTAATTTATTGTTGAGCGGGGAGTAATAGGCGTGCGCGATGTTATTCACTGCCACAACGCAAGGGGGCGCGAAGTCGCTAGGAGTAGTTGGTGGGTGTGGTTAGTGGAGTGTTTATCCTCCGATTACTTATAATGGCTAGAACTTTTTTTTTATATAATGACTAGAACTGGAGTCGTATAGATGTACGTACTTCCTCACTTCCTCAATCAACCGCTCTTCATGCTGCTCCATCTTCGCTCGTGTTTTTAAAAATGCCAGTCGTGAAAACAAAAACTGGGAAAGTAGGGAAGCGGAAGTGCGTGTACAGCGGATGTAGAGTGGACCAATCAGAGCCCTCTTGTCTGCGAGGCTTCTGCGGTGGTCACAATTTTCGGGAGGTGCGCGCAGAGCATCTGCGAAGGTGGGGGGGCTACGCAGACGCTATTTGCGACGCCATCTGCGAGGACTGGGTTGTCAGCATAAATTGGCCTTTAGGAGTTTCATCAACATTAAAACAACACTGCAGCTCCAGTTAAAAAGTTTACATCCCCTTCTTGGTTTGTGGGTTTAAAAAAACAAACAAAAAACAAACAAACAAACAAACAAACAAACAAACAAACAAACAAACAAACAAAACCCCTCCATTTTACAGATTATTTACAAAACAGAATCACACAGTCACTGAGTAGAGGCGTTGTCCCATGCTCTAAATATTACAAGTACTCTTAAAAGCTAGACGGCCTTTCAATTTCATAAAATCGGTGAAATTTAGTTCCCTCTGAAATATGCTCATTGTGATATGTTTATTTCTGCAATATCTCTCAAAAAAAAATAAAAAATACACCCAGGCCATTCTGTGGCTGGGAAGTTATTTAATTTGTGGCATCCAGTATCACATCACTGCCATCTACAGGTTTCCCTTTGAGCATCCACTGACAGTTCCATCATTCTGTCGCTAAACGAACAGCTGATCACACCGAGGTGCTCGCCAAGCGCCGATATTTATTAGTTTGGTCCTGCGTTTCCTTTCCTTCGTATAGAACATAACGTCTTTTCTTCTCCCTTTCTTTCCGTTACTGTAGTCGGTCTTTCATGTTTCATTCACACACTCACGTCCTCAATTTTTCTCTCCTGTTTCAAATTTGTATCCCACAATGCCTTCTGTGAACGGGGAAAACTCACCACGGGATGCATGACGTAGTGTCTTGAATTGGGTCATGGTGAAGCAGGAAAAAATAGCGGAGAATTTAGGGCCACGTGGCTCCAAGTTCATTAATTGCTCCATTTAAAAATAATAATAATAATAATAAAAAAAAAATTGGAAGTCTGTGATTCGAATTCAGTAGCTTTCGGTCCACTAAACAAAAATAACTGGGTGTCGGGAAAATTCTCTTTATGACCTACACTTGAAAAATCTGAAAAGCAGTACAGCTTTAAGGCACAAAAGAACAAAACATGTCCTGTCTTCATGCCTTAAATAAGACTTATACCACAAGTGCTGTTGAATTCTCAAGCTGACTGGTCAGAAAAGAAGGTGGTCATTTTAGCTGTAATACAAAATCACAACCTTATATTATTAATGCGCTTGTTCTAATATGTTATTGTGAACGAGCTGTTAAAAATTCTAATTGTTAGCAAATTGCTGTGGTACAAGAGGAATAAAACAAAACTGTTATTGAGAGGAGGGGGGAAAAAAACCCAACAACTCAATTTTACATCATTCCACCACCCTGTTGTTGATTATTTTCCCTAGATCAGTCACTCGGTCATGTTTCATTCCTTAGGAAACAAAAATTGTTGCTTGTGATAATGAAGGAACATCTACAAAACCAAACATCATCTTAGATTTATCAATATGAAGTGAAAGTGTGCACTCGACAGGAATCAGCTAATTAGTCCTAAAAGAGAATAGTAGTGAAACACCGGCCTGCCAAGTTTTTTTTTTTTAAATCCAGCCTTGTCGTTTTCTTGGCTCCAAATCTGCACAGAACCTCTGTAGGACTAAACAAAGCAGCTATAGCGTGAAAGAGTATTTCCTACAAACCTGAGTATGTTGTTCTGGATCTTCAGACTGCAGTCGATGAAGGAGTTGCCTCATTGCTGCATCGAAGCCTTTACCTCGCCAGTCCTTTTGCACCATATCATCCAGCCCTGCAGGAAAACCTGACCTTACAGCTTTCCTCTGCCTTATTTATACCGTATCTAAATAGCATTACAACATCTGTAACCTGGTTGTGATGTGATGTGACATGATGACTGGTTACCTTTGTAGCGTTCGTGAAGCCGCAAAGTAACGGAGGAACTCTTGTGCTCTATGATCAACAGCAAAATCTTTACAGCAGCGCTGCCGATCACAGGGTTAGAGCTGCTTGACATTTTATACACGACGTCATCTACAATACTGTACAGCGCTTTACTGGCCATCTCAGATACAAGTGAACTGCAGGAGAAAGAGAGCAGTAAGGAAGAACACATCTTAGGATTATTCCTCTACCACCATTAGCAATTGCGTTGTAACGGCTATAAAAGGCTGTTCCGTCATCAGCACACAGAAAGCACATTGCTGTCCATCCTGAAGACTTTCCCATAGTGGAAAACCTGAAGTTACAACTTTACCTCTGAGTGTTTCTATAGTAACGACGAACAAGAACAATCAGAGAATTAATATAAACACGAATGACTTCCATGCCTTACTGAATTAATCAAAACCTTCTGACCAATCAGATTTGAGAATTCAAGAGGATTGTGGTAGAGCTGGAAAGAAAATCAGCTCTTGTAGAGCATTCAGACTTCTGCTTGTGTTGGTCAGTTATAATATCTAGACGATGCTTTACCTGTTAGTCCTGAACAGATTGTACCACATGGTTAGTATAACTGCCGAGATTTCGTCATCATCGCTCATCTGTACACTCTCATAATATCTGGAATCGAGAACTGACGAGAAGAGAAGAGAAGAGAGCAGGCACAGCATTACTCTGTTACAATACGTCTCATCGTTAAGCTCGTGTATTCGCTGAAATCCTAAAACCGTCTTGATATACCACAAGGAATTAGATGCGTGTGAGCTCGAAGAAGCCAGCTGAGAGAATTAAAGATGGTCCGAAAGAGACGAATCATCTCAGTTTGTCCTTTATCCTGTTGGAAAGGAAAGACAGACTTCACATTTCAGGGTCAATCCTGAGATCTTCCCATGCATATGCTGAAAACATGCTCGTATGTGGATTTGTGACACTAAATAGCCCCTAGATGTAGTAAATGAGTGTCTGGATGTGTATGGACAGTGCCTGGTCATGGACAGGCATCCCCACACACTATATCAGATAATGAATGCATGATTTGGTGTAGGGCGGCACGGTGGTGTAGTGGTTAGCACTGTCGCCTCAGCAAGAAGGGCCGGGTTCGAGCCCCGTGGCCGGCGAGGGCCTTTCTGTGCGGAGTTTGCATGTTCTCCCCGTGTCCGCGTGGGTTTCCTCCGGGTGCTCCGGTTTCCCCCACAGTCCAAAGACATGCAGGTTAGGTTAACTGGTGACTATAACGCTACGTTCACACTGCAAGGCTTAATGCTCAATTCCGATTTTTTTGTGAAATCCAATTTTTTTGTGAGGTCGTTCACATTAACAAATATATGCGACTTGTATGTGATCCTCAGTATGAACGAAAAGCGACCTAAAAGTGTTCCGCATGCGCATTGCAGGATACGACGACGTCACACGCAGTGAGCATGGCCAGTGTTTACGGAAGTAAAACCGCCCGGTTGCGGTATGACCCATCCAATCTAGCTTGAATAGCTGCATCCCCCCAAATGGAAATCAGCTCCCTAACCTCTGCGTCCTTCCATTGAGAAGATTCAGAACCTTCACAGCCCGATGCGTCCCTCGCATTGATGCCATGCGCAGGGGCGCAGCTACGTTTTTTGAACTGGGGGGGACAAAGCTGCCAGCAAACCAACCCCAACCCCGATATGCCTGTCAAACTTGTTGTGGGTTACCATAGCAACCAAGCTCGAGCTCGCAACCTGTGCAGTCTGCGCAGCTCAACCAACCGAATATCAGTCTTTGTTTTATGTGAGTTGTTGCAACTATATGTATACACTGCCGTGCACCTCAATAAACCGAATGGTAATTAGTCTTTTGATTTTTCCGTGAGGTTTGCCTTATGCAAAGAAAGACAGCATAGACGTTTTTTCCTCCCTATAAGTGGGGGGGACCGAACGAGGTGAATTTAAATCTGGGTGGGACGAGTCCCACCCTCTATCTGCGCCCGTGATTATGCGCCATGTTGTTGTAACTTTTTTTGAGAGACCCGCCGCCTACTTCAGCGCAGAATAGTGACGTTTGTGGCTTGTTGATGACGTGCAAGTCGGATGAATGCGACCTGGAGGTTCAGACTGAAGTCGCATATGAAAAGAGCGAATAGGAATCAGAATTAGGACCACATATCCAAACGGCCTGGGTCGGATTTGAAAAAATCGGATCTGTGTCGTTCATATTGTCAATAAAAGATCGGATACAGGTCACATATGGGCGAAAAGATCGGATTTGAGTCACTTCAGCCTGCAGTGTGAACGTAGCCTTAATTGACCGTAGGTGTGAATGGTTGTCTGTGTCTATGTGTCAGCCCTGTGATGACCTGGCGACTTGTCCAGGGTGTACCCCGCCTTTCGCCCGTAGTCAGCTGGGATAGGCTCCAGCTTGCCTGCGACCCTGTAGAAGGATAAAGCGGCTAGAGATAATGAGATGATTTGGTGTAAATCAGGGGTGTCCAAACTGATCCATAAAGGGCCGTGTGGCTGCAGGTTTTTATTCCAGCCATGCAGCAGCACACCTGATTTGGCTTATTCAATCAACTGACACACCCACCCTTTAATCAAGGGTGGGTGTGGCTGCAAGTATTTGACTGTGTGAAGACAGTTCAGTTGATTGAATGAGCCAAGTCAGGTGTGCTGCTGCATGGCCCTTTATAGATCAGTTTGGACACCCCTGGAGTAAATGATCTCAATCATATGAGGCAAAAATTAGGTTACTGACCCTTATTGCTCTGTTCATGATGCGGTGGGCGAGGAACAGGATGTTGTCCGTGACAGATGGAAGAAACTGACGATGAAACGCTTCTCGCTCTTGTACAGAGCCGATACCTACACAGCACGTGCTGAAGAAAGATCAACTGATTAAAAACAGATACCTTGGTGCAAAAAGCAAACCAAGACATTTCTTTCTACCTACCTGAGCATGTCTGCCATTTGTGTAATGGAAGTATAACTTCCTTTAATTTTGGCAGGATTGAATTTGAGTGCAGAAGAGCAGTATTCCAGGACTCTGTAGCTGTAAAGGTCTTGTTTGAATTTCTCCAAATCCTTCTGGTCTCCTACAGACTTTCTGCCTAAAAGGTCTTTCCAAATAGGAGGACAGTTGCACAGCAAACAAACAAGTAAACAAACAAATACAGGTTATTCTTGTTTTCTGGATTAGGATTACTATTTTTAAGTGTAATAACAGCAAATTCACTCACCTTTCAGCTTTGACAAGACTTCCATAAAAATCTCTTCTGACTTTTTAGCCACTAGGCTTTTCAGCTCATCTTCTTCTGACAACCCCATGTCTGTTTGTTTGTTAGCTCGCGTTGCTAATAAAATGTTTGCGCGTTTTAAAATAACTATTAATTCAAAAACATTACAAACTAGCTAACACTTACACTTCGTGGAGTCTTTATTTTAATTCAAAACTGAAACCCAAGCTCATTAATTTAAACAGAGTTTCAATATCAAGTTCACAGCAGACACAAGAAGCATATTCAGTTGCTGAAGCAACGCTTACGTCATCAGTCTGCGACAGCGACTAACAGAGCGCCATTTTAATATAACATGCATAGCACAAGTTCTGTAACTTCAAATATTTGCGTGTGTATGTCAGGATAAACGAATGCTTTTCTTGTTTTAGATTAAAGTGCGTTTATAACACTGTCGTAAAGCACTGTATATCTTACACAACGCTGTTTATTGAAGTTCATATGCAACAAATAGAAGAGGAATGGATAATTTTGTGATTGGGGTGTCCTTTGGGTCACACTTTCCTCCCTAAATATTAGGCTATGTTTATGTAAAGTAAAGGTTAAAACATTTAAACATAGGTAAAGTGACCTAACAACTAATGCGCATGGTTCTTATAAATAATTTAACGTTTATAAAAACTACAATACAGCATTTTTCCTGACTCTGTGCACTACAAATAGTTTAAAACACTTTAAAAATCATATTATTTTTGCATTGTTTGAATGCGCTTAACATTTCCTGCTTGAAACATCCTTTTCAATCAGTTGTCTACTACACATGATGAACCGTGTATTCAGCCTTATGAAATATTTGTAATATTCCACAAAACACAATCAACAAGAAGGTGGCACGGTGGTGTAGTGGTTAGCGCTGTCACCTCACAGCAAGAAGGTCCGGGTTCGAGCCCTGTGGCCGGCGAGGGCCTTTCTGTGTGGAGTTTGCATGTTCTCCCCGTGTCCGTGTGGGTTTCCTCCGGGTGCTCCGGTTTCCCCCACAGTCCAAAGACATGCAGGTTAGGTTAACTGGTGACTCTAAATTGACCGTAGGTGTGAATGCGAGTGTGAATGGTTGTCTGTGTGTCAGCCCTGTGATGACCTGGCGACTTGTCCAGGGTGTACCCCGCCTTTCGCCCGTAGCCAGCCAGGATAGGCTCCAGCTTGCCCGCGACCCTGTAGAACAGGATAAAGCGGCTACAGATAATGAGATGAGATGAGACGATCAACAAGAATTTTCTGAAGATTTTGGGAAGAAGAAAATTACATTATTCTCTCCTCATTTATTCCCCTTATTTTTTTTAATAATATGATATTGACTTACAAGGCCACTTTGAAAGTACAACCTTGTTAACCAAATTATAGATTGGAAGCAAATTACTCATTTAAATAAAAAATATGGGCGGCACGGTGGTGTAGTGGTTAGCGCTGTCGCCTCACAGCAAGAAGGTCCTGGGTTCGAGCCCCAGGGCCGGCGAGGGCCCTTCTGTGTGGAGTTTGCATGTTCTCCCCGTGTCCGCGTGGGTTTCCTCCGGGTGCTCCGGTTTCCCCCACAGTCCAAAGACATGCAGGTTAGGTTAACTGGTGACTCTAAATTGACCGTAGGTGTGAATGTGAGTGTGAATGGTTGTCTGTGTCCATGTGTCAGCCCTGTGATGACCTGGCGACTTGTCCAGGGTGTACCCCGCCTTTCGCCCGTAGTCAGCTGGGATAGGCTCCAGCTTGCCTGCGACCCTGTAGAACAGGATAAAGCGGCTAGAGATAATGAGATGAGATGAGAATAAAAAAATATATAATTTTAAGAAGAATCAGCCTTTTATTTGTCACATGTCCACTCCAGGACATTAAAATTCCTCCTCTGCATTAAACCTGTCTGAAGCAATGAACACACACACATAGCAGTGGGCAGCTATGCTACAGTGCCCCATGGTTAGGTGCCTTGCTCAAGGGCACTTCAGCTATGATACAGAGGGAGGAAAATGTGCTGTTCCTTCACTCAACTCCCCTCACATTTTTCCTGCCAGTCCCAGGAATCGAGCCAGCAACGCTTTGAAAGAAGAAAGAAAGAAACCACAACTTTATTCATCACACACTTGTAAAATTTCCTCTCTGCATTTAACCCATCTGAAGCAGTGAGCACACACATGAGCAATGAGCACACACACACACACACCCAGAGCAGTGGGCAGCCATGCTAACAGCGCCCAGGGAGCAGTTGGGAGTTAGGTGCCTCGCTCAAGGCCGTCCCATATTAACCTAACCGCATGTCTTTGGACTGTGGGGGAAACCGGAGCACCCAGAGGAAACCCATGCAGACACGGGGAGAACATGCAAACTCCACACAGAAAGGCCTTTGCTGGCCACTGGGTTTGAACCCAGAACCTTCTTGCTGTGAGGCGACCGTGCTAACCACTACACCATCGTGCCGCCCAAGGCTGCCCCCATTTTAAGTTGAACACAAGAATATCCCTTCTGTCCTCATATAATTAACATAAACGCTAGTTGACCATATTTTGTGTACTTGCCAATACTATGCTTAATTAAACGAAACCCCTCAACACCAACCATGGGCTAACCTAGATGAACAACGTCAGTCCCTCTACGTTACAGAACATGGAGTTATACTTGACATTTATCTATTTTAGATACACTGTATCGTCCCTCCTGTTTCAACAGGGCCATTTTTCCAAGTGTGTTTAACCTCCTTAGAACACACTTTGCAACAGACTGCATGCAGATCAGACACACTTTTTACTTTAATGACAATTTAATAACATGATTAAAACATTTAAAATAGATCAGCATAAAACATCGTCAACGTTTTAAGACAGCAAATCATCTCTTAAAGTCAGCTCTCAGAGTCCTCTGCAGACTGGCAATACTGGCATCTAAAGCTGCTAAGCCGTTGCGGAACTCTTGCTCGTCGCGTGTATTAAACGTAGACCAGGAGTTCACGCTCCAGTCTGAAACTAAGGATTTTACATCACAGGATGAAAAGGAGTTTTCATATACTGACGCTTCACCACCCATTTGCAGACGCCGCCGTGCATGTTGGGATTGGGATTGATCTGCAGGCTTAGAGGCACCTTCACTGGGCTGTTTCAGCTGTGATCTTACACCATCAGGACATATGACGTAATCTGTACAATGAGCATCATCCAGAGCTGGGAGGCCATTCGAGATGCCAAGTTTATTAAAAGCAAGCCCGAGGTACTTCAGTCCGACGTGACCATTTCCTTGAACTGGAGAATGTTTCTGGGGAACTGGTGCAGGCTGCACCCTTGCTGTCTCTCGTAGAGGAACAAAAGCTGTTTCACACTGCTCTACTTCCTGACTCGCACTCCCAACTGTCGTGTTCTTCAGTGATGTGTGTACATCTGAGCTTTTAGGGGAGCTCTCTTGTCTACATTTCCACTGGCCAAGGGGTTGAGTGTGAACTGGGCGTGGTAGCAAGCTGTGTCCTGAGTCCTCCAGGGTCTGAAGGTAGGCGTTAATGGAGTCTGTGACTCGGTTGGACATGGAAGACTCTTGCTGCTGATTCTCATACTGATCTAAAACCCTTTTAGTGAGCTGAGATGCAGGAGGTCTGGAAACATCTGCCTGAGCAGGGTGGCAGGGGCTGAGGCTTTTCTGAAGATTTCTATATGCAGACAAATGTTAAAAAAAAAAAAATCAAGGCTTCGATACTTGCAGCAAAATACAGGCCTTTATTCTATAAAATGTAATTATATACGTGTAAAATTTGTCTGTATTGCACTTCACATCACTATACCTGATGATCTCCTGTAGTGTTGTGATCTCTGCCTCCTTCTGCTGGAGGCTGTGTGTTAACGCAGTTTTCTCCCTCTCAGTGTTTTCCAGCTTCACCTGGCAGTTTCGCATTTCAGCTAATGCCTCACTCACATCTAAATCATATGAACAATTTTAAAAAATGATGCAATTTTAATACTCTACAAGGTACCAAAGTAGACAATTTATTTCTACAACATTGGCAAAAAATACATATAATGTAGCGTAAAATTACACCCCCTTTGAAAAGTAACATTTTAAACAATATCTCAATGAACACAATTTCCAAAATGTTGACAAGACAAAGTTTAATATTACATCTGTTTAACTTCTAACGTGAAAGTAAGGTTAATAATATAACTTAGATTACACATTTTTCAGTTTTACTCAAATGAGGGCGGTGCAAAAATGAGTACGCCCCACAACAAAACGACTACATCAAGTACTTTGTATGGCCTCCATGATTTTTAATGACAGCACCAAGTCTTCTAGGCATGGAATGAACAAGTTGGCGACATTTTGCAACATCGATCTTTTTCCATTCTTCAACAACGACCTCTTTTAGTGACTGGATGCTGGATGGAGAGCGATGCTCAACTTGTCTCTTCAGAATTCCCCATAGGTGTTCGATTGGGTTCAGATCAGGAGACATACTTGGCCACTGAATCACTTTCACCCTGTTCTTCTTCAGAAATCCAACAGTGGCCTTAGATATGTGTTTAGGATCATTATCATGTTGGAAAAGTGCACGATGACCAAGGGCACGGAGTGATGGTAGCATCTTCTCTTTCAGTATAGAGCAATACGTCTGTGAATTCATGATGCCGTCAATGAAATGCAGCTCCCCGACACCAGCAGCACTCATGCAGCCCCACATAAGGACACTGCCACCACCATGTTTCACTGTAGGCACCAGGCATTTTTCTTTGTATTCCTCACCTTTGCGACGCCATACGGTTTTGAAGCCGTCAGTTCCAAAAACATTTATCTTGGTCTCATCACTCCAGAGTATAGAGTCCCAGTAGTCTTCATCTTTGTCAGCATGGGCCCTGGCAAACTCTAGGCGGGCTTTTTTGTGCCTGGGCTTTAGGAGAGGCTTCTTTCGTGGACGGCATCCATGCGTGCCATTCCTCTGCAGTGTACGCCGTATTGTGTCACGGGAAATAGTCACCCCAGTTTGGCTTTCTACTTCTTTAGATAACTGCAGTGAACTCGCATGCCGATTTTCTTCAACCCATCTCATCAGAAGACGCTCCTGTCGAGGTGTTAACTTCCGTGGACGACCTGGACGTCTCTGTGAGATGGCTGCAGTTCCATCTTTCTTAAAGTTTTGTACCACTTTTGCTACAGTATTCTGACTGATAAGTAAAGCTTTGCTGATCATCTTGTAGCCTTCACCTTTGTGGCGTAAAGAAATTATTTTCTTTGGGGAATTCTGAAGAGACAAGTTGAGCATCGCTCTCCATCCAGCATCCAGTCACTAAAAGAGGTCGTTGTTGAAGAATGGAAAAAAGATTGATGTTGCAAAATGTCGCCAACTTGTTCATTCCATGCCTAGAAGACTTGGTGCTGTCATTAAAAATCATGGAGGCCATACAAAGTACTAGATGTAGTAGTTTTTGTTGTGGGGTGTACTCATTTTTGCACCACCCTAATTTGAGTAAAACTGAAAAATGTGTAATCTAAGTTTATATTATTAACCTTACTTTCACGTTATAAGTTAAACAGATGTTATATTAAACTTTGTCTTGTCAACATTTTGGAAATTGTTTGTGTTCATTGAGATATTGTTTAAAATGTTACTTTTCAAAGGGGGTGTACTCATTTACGCTGAGCACTGTACAAGTGAGCCCTTTAAGTAGCTGCTAAAAATAAAAATAAAGAAAATTCTCGCACCATCCCTTATTATTTAATATATTTACATAATCTGGATTCATGCCATGCTGCAGTGTATTATGTTACGGATTTAAATCATAGCACTGTTGAATTCTTAATTCAAAACCAAATGATATCCTGTTTACCCATGCGTATACGATTTGTCTCTAACTCGCACTGCTCTTTGGTCTGTTGCAGGTCGTTCTCTCGGTCCTCCACAGCCTGCCGTAGTTTCTGGTTCTCCTGCCGAAGGTTCTCCAGCTCTCTATGGCAATCGTTTAACTGAGTCTGAAGTGTGAGGTTTAGCGACTGCAGCGAGACCACTGAAACACACAGAGTTCTGAACTCACATATGTATCGAGTTTAATACAACAGTAAATCATCCAGTGTGGGCTGACTGTGTAGCTTTCATTGTAGTTATTCAATTAAAACATCACAACCTTCTCATCTAATAATAAAAAAAAAATATTCAAAATGATAATCATGCTGCTGCAACATCTCCATCTTGATGAAATCTGATTTGAAGCTTGAGATGATGTTTTTACATTCTAGATTGCAGTCTACCGGTCTGGCCTGTCTTTCTGCTCTCTCCCGTTCCTCTAACTGCTGATTCAGTATTCTCAGACGCCTAGAGAACAAAGACACACGCATCAGTGTTGAGGTAGAGTATTTCAAGAAACAACTAAATTAAAGGTGCAGTATGCAATGTTTAAATTTGTTTCTAGGACTGATGATGATAAGATCATATAATTTGTGAATATCCTGTGAAAACTATAACTGATGTAATTGATAATATTTCCATGCAGGGCATATGGCTAGTTGTTCATTTCAGTCTCCTATTTAAAATTTTCCAGGCCAGAAGTTAGCCCAGTCCCACAGCCAGTACCAAGCAGTTCAGCTCTGCATCTTTTGCTTAAAAGCCAATCCATGAGGAATATAATGTTTTCCTGAAGAGTGAGGTTGGTTGTGCAGAACGTAAAGGTTTGTCTATCTTTCAGCTGAGTGAGCGCTACTAACCTGCGTAGCTGCACGTTCTCACTTCTGAGCGGCTGCAATGCGAGGGCAAGCTCGGCCTGAACGTTGGTGCTGCCCACCATGGCGGGGAGCAGGGAGATGCTTTGCTCTACCTCAGAGATCAGACGAACCGCCTCACTGTCTACAGGGAAGCAGAGTGCACTCAGACATCATTAAATATGTAACATTATGAGACAATGCAGTGAGTCTGGGAGAGATTGAGTGGTTCAGTTAGTGAGTCAAAGAATCAGTAATTCAGTTATTGAATCAGTGAGACAGTGTGTAAGTGAATCGGTCAGTGAGCGAGGCAGTCAGTCGGTCATTAGTCCCTCAAATAGTCAATCAGTCAGCCAGCCATTTGGTCAATGAATCAATGAATCATTCTGTGAATCTTGGACGTCATTAAGGAAGTCAGTCAGCAGAGTCAGGAGTTGGTCATTTAGCGAGTTCGTCAATGAGGTATACAGGCAGGGAGTCCATGAGGCAGGAGAGGTCAGTCTGTAGGGTAAACAGTCAGTGGGTTAGTGAGGTAGAGTTAGTAAATCAGTCAGTGGTGTAGGGATTCAGTGAATCATTTGGTGAAGTAGAGGTCAGTGACTTCAACAGTGAGGCAGATAGTGAGTGAGTGAGGTAGACAGTAAGGTAGACATTTAGTGAGGTAGGGAGTCAGTGAATCAGTCTGTGAGACAGTCAGTCAGTGAGGTAGACAGTAAGGTAGACAGTCAGTCTGAGGTAGACAGTCAGTGAGGTAGATATTCAGCAAGTTGGACAGTCAGTGAGGTAGATAGTGAAGTAGACATTCAGTGAGTTAGACAGTCAGTGAGGTAGATAGTCAGTGAGGTAGATAGTGAAGTAGACATTCAGCGAGTTAGTAAGGTAGACAGTCAGTGAGTCAGTCAGTGAGTGAGTTAGTGAGGTTGGGAGTCAGTGAGGTAGACAGTCAGCAAGTTGGACAGTCAGTGAGGTAAATAGTGAAGTAGACATTCAGTGAGTTAGACAGTAAGGTAGACAGTCAGTGAGTCAGTTAGTGAGGTAGGGAGTCAGTGAGTTGGACAATCAGTGAGTCAGTGAAGTAGACAGTCAGAGAAGTAGACATTCAGTGAGTTAGGCAGTAAGGTAGACAGTCAGTGAGTGAGTGAGTCAGTGAGGTAGACAGTCAGCAAGTTAGACAATCAGTGAGTCAGTGAAGTAGACAGTCAGAGAAGTAGACAGTCAGCAAGTTAGACAATCAGTGAGTCAGTTAGTGGGTCTAGTTGGCAGTCTGACAAAAGTACCGCAGTACTGAAACAGCTGAAGCAGCAATTTCACACCACTCACCTTGATTGGATACCAGCGCCTTCAGCTCTCCTAACAGGTATTTGACAGTAATCACCTTCCTGGCCGTCTTTTCAGGGCTCCCTGACTTGCTCTTGTGTTTCACAGCATGCTTGTCTATGCTGGTGTGACAGTTTGTGTCTCTGACCGGCAGGGTGTCCACTCTGTCCAGCTCATCCTCTTCACTCATGCAGTCTCCACTCTCCTCTGATGAAGACGACACACACTCTCCAGACGAAAGCTGTTGATCCTGTGAACCGTCACACACCAGGATGTGGCTGGGGAGGGCGACCGGTGCAGGGATCTGTGCTGACGCTGGAGGAGAAGGGAAGCTCTGAGGTCCGCTATGTGCCTGAAGGGCGCTTCTCTGTCCACCTGAGCCTGCATGAGGTGCATTTATAACAGGACTGGAGGGTTTACACTGTTCAGCTGACACTGTGGAGACTGCAGGCTGCAGCTGGACAGCTGGAGCTACAGAAAAAGATGCTGTGTACTGGGTGGGTGAAACTGTCGCACTTAAAGCTCTGTGTTGAGTCAATGGTACCGCAGAGGCTCCAGCCCACTGTTGAGTGAAGTGATGCGTCTCTCCATCTGCTCCTCTGTGAGGCTACACAGATGTAAGAGACACAACGGCAGAAACAGTATAGAAACCGATATTGACTGACGGACGAGTAGTGAGTAAATGACAGCACAGATTGAGCACCGGAGTGTCTCAGTATTTAATTAATCGTGTTTGACTTTTGGGATGTTGGTGTACACAATCGTACCGCTTGACTGTGAGCTGACGTGGGTCTGTGAGGACTGAGTGCTGGGGTCGAGGTAGTCAGACGGCAGTTAAACACAGTAGAGGACTGCGGTCCTGCAAAACCAGTATACACACATCCATATATTTAATACACCTGTGTCTGGGTACACATGCAGAATAATTTTACAGTGCCAAAAAAATAGGCACTTGGTAAAATGATCAATCATGAAAAACAATGCTATAGATTTTTTTAAAAAAAATCAAACACTAATCTGAGACATTCCCTGCTTCCTCCATGCATGTTTTTTTTTTTTTTTAAACCTGTGGATGGAAGACTGCTGCCTTGAGGAAAACTGTGTGGTTGAACACACTCCACTTGCGTCACCGAGGTCCCTCCCGGCTTCACTTCTGATCCGATGATAACATCAACAGCAGGGGGCTGCTGCACACATGACTGGCCTCTTAATCCTGCGCAAGTCTGCGCGGGCAAAATGGTCTTCTGTACCACAGCTACAGAGAGGATTCATTGACAGTTCAAATATTTGCATATCCCCCCCAAAAAATAAATAAAACCTTTAAAACACTGATGTTTCCGCAACATCACCTGGTCTCTTGTTTATCCGTGTGACTGCACTTGCTGTCTTCCCAACCCTCTTTCGCTCTGCTTCATTCTTACCAAGTGACGTTTTCTTTTTGGAAGGAGCCGCCTTTGAGATTTTCAACTTCGTCTTGGGGTCTGTTGGGTATATATATATATATATATATATATATATATATTGAGGTTTTTCACCCACGTGACCAAGTCATGTGATGCATCGTTAGGCTGCCATTTTGGACGTCACAGCTCGAATCAGTTTGAATGCGAGGAAGGCGACAAACGAAAAACATAAAAGAAAAAGGAGCGAGATGCAGAAAACACCTTCACTATCCAGCGACGTAGGGCATTTACAGGGCAAGCAGAGGGAGAGGTATTTGCAAAAATTGAGGTTAGCAGGCTTAGAGAATGACGTTTACCTGCTTCCACCAGGATTGTTCACTGACGTACGGAAGTACACGAAGCCCTTGTCTTTACCTGACTTCGGCCCACATGATCTGTATACCCATGTCGTTAAAAACCCATCGCCATACACAGGTATTGATCTGAAAGCGTATAAGAGTTTGGATGCCTACAAATATTTTGTGTCAGGCTGGGTAACATGCCTACATCAGCGGGTCGTCCCCGGAGCCGGTGGTCGCCATCTTATTACAGCTAAGGTTTGTTCACATTTTCATTTACTTTCGGTCCTCAGGATAAACAAAATGTTATTAAATGTCATTGAAATAACTTCTTAGTCTGTTGAGACATGGCCCGTTATAAATTTGCTGTTACCAGGCAATGACCAAGAACTGTATTATTAGGGTCGGTGTCTGTGTTGTAGCAGTGTACTAGCAGCTAGCTGTTAGCACTAGCTAATGTCAACAACATAGTAGCTAGTATGTTACCGTAGCAATGTTTACGTTCAGTCATTTGGATGACTGTTAAAACCTTTCAGTCTCAAGTTTTTCCTTTACTGTATTTACTAGTTTACTGTAATTATGATCTGGCAGCTATTTACACCGGATCCAGTGTAAATAGCTGCCGGAGCGCGCTCCGGCTTGCTCCCCCTCAAATTAAGCAGCGCACTCCGGGAGCAAGCCGGAGCGCGCTGCTTAATTTGAGGGGGAGCAAGCCGGAGCGCGCTCCGGAACCTCGGCCGGAGCACTCCGGGAGCAAGCCGGAGCGCGCTCCGGCAGCTATTTACACTGGATCCGGTGTAAATAGCTGCCGGATCATAATTACAGTAAACTAGTAAATACAGTAAAGGAAAAACTTGAGACTGAAAGGTTTTAACAGTCATCCAAATGACTGAACGTAAACATTGCTACAGTAACATACTAGCTACTATGTTGTTGACATTAGCTAGCTTGACCTTCAAAATGGCGGACACCGGGGCGTCACGTGACCCTGTGACATCAGGTGAAATACCTCAATATACTGTACACATGTTAAAGATGCACAGAGACATACAACAAACGCGCGTATCAAACACAGCGTACCTGTTTTTTCTGCTTGAAGTATATCGCTGAGCAACGCCGCACATCGATCCAGGCCTTTGTTTATGGTTGTGACCTGAACGGCACATTTCAGGTACAAATTAAATGAAGGTCTGTTCAACATCACGTTTGAGAATGTAAATCTAAGAGTTCAACTCGTACTGATAAACTTACCTGATCTTCTGAATCTGTGGAGTAAACGGAATATGAAGGGTCAGGATGTAGAGGTCTTCCAGGAACCCTGCAATACAGGTTACGAAGTTCAGTTCAAGTCATATCGTGTATACAGTTGTGGTCAGAAGTTTACATACAGTGACATGAACGTCATCTTGGATATGAAGGTCATGGCAATATTTGGGCTTTCAGTAATTTCTTTAAACTGTTCTTTTTTTGTGGCAGAATGATTGTACAGCATACATCTTTAATTAAAAAACACTAGAATTTGGTGTACAAGTTTTAAGTTTCTTTGGGTTTTCTGAAATCAACACAGGGTCAAAAATTTACGCACGCTCACTTCGATTATTAATTCGGAGGTGCTGAAACTTCCAAAATGTCTCATCTTGCCAAGGTCTCTTAACTTCCTATTAAAGATTATGATTGAGTACAGCTGGTAGCTTCTCTGTGGCGTCATAAAAAGGGTTTGTTCACAGCACTCATTGGATTGACCAACACACAATACAATGGGGAAAGTCCAAGGAGCTCAGTGCAGATCTGAGAAAGAGGATCGCAGATGTACACAACTCCGGATTGTCTCTTGGAGCCATTTCTAAACAACTGCAAATTCCAAGATCAGTTCAAACAATTGCATGCAAGTTATTGTGAGGTGTAGTCACTTTGCCAAGCCACTTTGCTTCAAAAAAAACCCAAACTGTCACCCTCAGCTAAAAGGAAATTGGTTTGGATTGTCAAGAACAACCTGGGAACCATCATGGCACAGCCCTGCCATGAACCGGAAGCTGATGGATCACTGTGTACAGTTCAATGAGTTTTACATCACCATGGACTAAGAGGCTGCTATCCAAGAAATAACCCCCTGCTCCAAAATTGACACCTTCAAGCTTCATTAACGTTTGAAGCTGACCACACAGACAAAGAAAAAAGCCTGCTGGAGGATAGCTGTATGCTCAGATGAGACAAAGATTGATTGTTTGGGTCACAATGACCATCATGTACAGAGGGACACTGTACCAGCTGGTGGTGGTGGTAGGATCATTGTGCTCTGGGGCTGTTTTGCTGCCAGTAGAACTAGTTCATCACACAAAGCGGATGGAATAATGAAGGAGGACTATCTCAGAATTCTTCAGCATAAACCATCAGAAACTTGAACACAACTTGGGACTTACAACAGGACAATGAACCCAAACACGCATCAGAGCTGGTCGTGGAGGGTAAAGCAGGCTAACATTAAGCTTAAAACAAGTTCTGACTTCGACCCTATTGAAAATATATGGACCGTGCTTACAAGTCAAGTCCATGCCAAGAAAAAAAAAAACAAATTTAATTGAACTCTACCAATTCTACCATGAAGATTTGTGAAATATCCAACCAGAATTCTGCCAGAAGCTTGTTCATGGTAAACAAAAATGTTTGGTCAAGGTGAATCTTGTGAAGAGGCATTTTACCCAAATATTAGGTGTGCTGTACGTATATTTGACCCTGTGTTGATTTCAGAAAACCCAAAGAAAATTAAAACTTGTGCAACAAATTCTCATGGGTTTTTTTTTTCATTAAAGATGTATGCTGTACAATCATTCTGCCACAGAAAAAGAACAGATCAAAGAAATTACCGAAAGCCAAAATATTGCCGTGACATTCATATCCAAGATGACATTCATGTCACTGTATGTAAACTTCTGACCAGAACTGTACATATACACAAAGGATGGTGTCACTAATGCTGGGAATGGAGGAGGAAAGGTGGGGGTTACTTTTTCCTGGTCGTCTGTCCTCGGCCAGATCCCGTCAACCTGCCCGAGGACACCACCTGGCAATGACACACATGTAAGAAAATGCAGTCAGACTTATAAAACATTTATAATTCATAATATGCGTCTCAAGATTCATTTTGTAATGAAACGCCGAGGTGACGTTCTTGTTTCAACATTTCACTTGGTTTCCTATGTCATACAAAATATAGGATGGTCCTACATTTCTACCTGCTGAGAGTGCTGACTCAGATTGAGCCCTTGTACCAAAAGACAGTGATGCAGCAGCGCTTTAGTCCTTCAGCACCAGTGCCACCACTATGCTGGATTTCTCACTAATATAACATTTAGTGTTCATGGAAAGAAAATGGGGTGGCACAGTGGTGTAGTGGTTCGCACTGTCACCTCACAGCAAGAGGGTTCTGGGTTCAAGCCCAGTGGCCGATGGGGGCCCTTCCGAGTGGAGTTTGCATTGGATTAACACCCGTCCTGTATAATATGGGATCGTCTTGTATTTGAACATAAAATACTGCGTCACGTATTTTCGGACACATGATTTCATAGCCTCTACTCGGTCTTCGGAGTGCCAAAAATAACATACTATCAAGTAAAATCAAACCTGCACGTGAAGTGAAGGTGTTTAATTTCACTGGCGATGAATGCAAGGCAAACTGGACAGTTTGCCATCGAGCTTTTTCAGTCGCACCTGGAGGGGTGTGTGACCTTAAGCAGCACGCTCCAGGTGCTACCTATGTCTGAGGAGCCAAAGAGCGGATTACACGGAGTAGAATCGCCCAATTCCTGAAAACTCACACTTCCCCGAAACAAACATGGTATATTGTTTCAGAAGTATATTGCCAACTGTAGCCTATATTTTCACCTATGTTACCCAGTCTTATACATTATTCAACATAGGTAGCTTTGCAATAATCAGCAAACTGATCATGTCCCCATTCCATGCATTCTCATAATAGTTATTTCATAATTAATAAATATGATACAACATGGGTGGTGTAGTGGTTAGCGCTGTCGCCTCACAGCAAGAAGGTCCTGGAATCGAGCCCCGTGGTCGGCGAGGGCCTTTCTGTGTGGAGTTTGCATGCTCTCCCTGTGTCTGCGTGGGTTTCCTCTGGGTGCTCTGGTTTCCCCCACAGTCCAAAGACATACAGGTTAGGCTAATTGGTGGCTCTAAATTAACTGTAGGTGTGAATGTGAATGGTTGTCTGTGTCTATGTGTCAGCCCTGTGATGACCTGGCGACTTGTCCAGGGTGTACCCTGCCTCTCGCCCATAGTCAGCTGGGATAGGACCCAGCTTGCCTGCGACCCTGTAGGACAGGACAAGTGGCTACAGATAATGGATGGATGATACAATATGTGAATATGACAATGTACAATTTCATCTCATCTCATCATCTCTAGCCGCTTCATCCTTCTACAGGGTCGCAAGCAAGCTGGAGCCTATCCCAGCTGACTACGGGCGAAAGGCGGGGTACACCCTGGACAAGTCGCCAGGTCATCACAGGGCTGACACATAGACACAGACAACCATTCACACTCACATTCACACCTACGGTCAATTTAGAGTCACCAGTTAACCTAACCTGCATGTCTTTGGACTGTGGGGGAAACCGGAGCACCCGGAGGAAACCCACGCGGACACGGGGAGAACATGCAAACTCCGCACAGAAAGGCCCTCGCCGGCCCCGGGGCTCGAACCCAGGACCTTCTTGCTGTGAGGCGACAGCGCTAACCACTACACCACCGTGCCGCCCAGACTCAAAAATTGTCAAGAAATTTAATTTGGGAGAACAAAATCAGATGCATTAGGAAATAAAATATGTCCTTGCACCAAATGCAGTGGAGAAAATTTGGGCATCAGAAAGGCCTCCCACTTTTTCGGGGCTTGGGGGCGTCCCTTATCCCTGATTTCTCCACACAACCCTAAGTTTGCATGTTCGAATCTCATGACCGACTGGGGCCTTTCTGCGTGGGTTTCCTCCACAGCCCAAAGACACGCATGTTAGGCTAATTAGTGGCTCTAAACTGACTGTGAATAGTTGTTTGTCTCTATGTATCAGCCCTGTGAGGACCTGGCGATTTGTCCAGGGTGTCCCCCGCCTCTCACCCATAGTCAGGTGGGGATCGGTTCCAGCTCACCCTGCACAGGATAAGCGGTTACGGATAATGGATGGAAAGAAAATGGTACGTGGTGGTGTTTTTTTTTAGGAGCATTTTTAAAGGCTGTAATTGCATCAGCAACAACAAAGTCGCCACGTGACGTCACCGTGGGATGAAATCACTGTCATCTCACATGAATACCAAGTCAGCACCATTACAACACACTTTAATATAAACATTATTTAATGTATATCAGGATGGATGTGAGTTTTGTATTACCTTGGGTCTGGGTGTCACGTGCCTAGCCATGTATGCGGCTAATCTATAGCCAGCTAGCAGGAAGTGCACTCCTGTCAGTCACAATATCGACCTCGCCTTCAGACTCACAGGAAGGTTTTTTTTTTGGAATGGTTACTTTATCTAATGAAACAAATAACTGTTTTTAAAAAAGCGTGTCATTTTATTTTTAACAACCGCCACAGCTACTAGAAGTTTGTTGTTTTAAACGGGAAACAACGACGCGCTCGACCAATTAAAATGCAGCAAGCCTTTTACCTTCGAAACCTATTGGCGCATTACGTGTGACGTCATCTAAGCTCCATCGACTTTTGGATAAAACGCTTGTCAATCATCATAACTGCTCCCAATAGCGATAAGGTTATGCTTTGAAAGCGTAACTATGGAAACATAACTGCTTTTTTCTTTCTTTCTTTTTCCCCCCTCTTTCGCGGTTTATAAACCTGTTATTCCCGCGTGTCAGTACATTTTCCACACATCACTTCTATTATTATTATTATTTGTTGTTGTTGTTGTTGTGGTGGTGTTGCATAAATGCAGCAAGATATCAAGAAAAAATAACCATATAAACGTATTCTATTTATTTCTGTTATTATAGATAAATATTATAGAATGTCACATTCATAACTTGAACTGATGTCATTTTAATTTGTTTACTAGTTTAATATCTTCATTCCATTCTGAGGGTGTGCAAACTTTTGCACTGTCACACTTTTGTTTTGTAGCTTTATATTAGTATTTTTGTAGAAATTTTGTATTTTGCTATAGACCTAGATTTTCATTCTGTAGATGCTTGTGTATAATACATACAAATATAAACATAAATACATTTTTATTATTTAAAAAATTACTATAAAATTAGAAGAAATGGCATACACTAATATTAAAAATATTGTATTCTGGCAAAATGTTTTTAGAGCTGAAAATATAGCCACAGCTAAGCTGGTAAATAGCCAAGACATAGTGGTGGTGTTGGGTTTGTTTGTTTTTTAAATAGTATTGCTAATAAACTTATTGCATTGCTATAAATTATAGCCCAAGCATCTTTATACTGTAGTCTGATAAACAATCACTGCTGTTCTGTGGTTTTATTTCCTGATTAAGACTTTGTATACAGCCAGTGTTCAGTCTTTAGTCATCTCAGGTGCACTTTAGAGCTTGACACCTTCAGACACCTTCACCACTCCATTGCTCTCTTTCTGAAAGAGAAATCGCACAGAAGATCTGATCTGAATCACTGATGATTCATCTACTGTAAGAACAAATCATTTTGTTCCTTCGTCTTTTGTTCCCTGTTTGTTCTCTGGCTCTTTTGTTTCTTTGCAAGCAGTCATCATAAAAACAAGGCAAAAGCAAAACACTGTCTCCAAATACAGTATGCGAACAGGCACAACTGATAGAAAATGTTGTGCAATTTTCACAACCTAAAAATTTCTGAGATGATTTGCTGCACCCTGGACTTTCCAGGTAAATCAGGACTTGATCAGGTGACGTCCTTCTGAGACGCATCCCCATCCATCACTGCTGGATGTGTGTACAGGTAACTGTAGGTCCTGGATTGCAGAAATGTCTCAGGAGATTTACAGCTGGAGTTCGTAGTGTAGCAATATGTGGTCTGTGAAAAAAGGGCACAGATTAGCAAATCTACAGTGCATGAGTTAATGAGTCTGACAGGAAAAAAAAGCTCAGGCCTTTCAGAAATTATGTAACCCTAGCTTATGTCAGTAAGTTGGCAAGCAAAATATGTGAAATACAACAGTAATATATAATAGTATTTATGATTACCAGGGACTTCCTTCTTTTAACTTGGAGGTCTCGAATCCTGTACATTCCTATTATGTGCTTAAAGACACACCCACTCAAACATGCACTCATTTCTATATATGGACTTAATGACACGCCCACTGTTCAACCTGCTGAAAGAATACGTATGGGGACTTCAGAGAAGGTGCCTTTGTTTAAAAAAAATTCTCCACTAGAGGGAGACATTTTACTGTTGTCTTTTTTAAAAACAAATGACATTTCAATTTATTTTTTTAATGTCATTATAAAACAAATAAAATTAGTTATGGATATACTCGAACATGAATAGCCTTTATCATATGGATACATTTTTGTTGCCTTTCATGTCGCCTATATTTTCTCCAGACTAGATTTGTTTTCAGTGCAGAAAGAAGCAGATGACTATGAATTACAGGAAGCTGGGATTTCCTGGTGAGCTTTGCTTTGCAATATTTAACTTCGAGGAACAACAACAAAAAAGCCTGTTTATGAGTTCACAAGCACGCCATAGACCTCAAAAACAGGTTTTGATTAAGTGTCAAGGGGGCGGAGCGACTGGGAAGAGGGGCGTTAATAGACAAGGACACACCCATAAAAAGTCCCAAAGGCTACTAAACTGTAAGCCCACTTTACCATGAAGGCTATATGTTTTATACCTTTTAGTATATAGAGTAGAATGTTTTTTTTAAAAGCTAGAAATGTTCATGCCATGTACCATTAAAGCCTAAAATTAAGTCGAATTATCAACTTTAATCGTTTTAAAGGTACATTAAGGTCATTGTTGGAGGTGAAAGATACATCTTAAGTACAAAGCACAAAACACTTGAGAGTAGTGTCATGCAAAATTAAGGCTTGGTAGCTGAATCTTTTGAGCATATATGCCTAATTTAAGTTGCAGAAATTTATTATTATTATTATTATTATTATTATTATTATTAATTGTGGAACTCTGATGTTCCCAGCTGACAGCTACAATATTGTGCAAAAGTCTTAGGCACATGCAAAGAATTGCTGTAAAGCAAAGATGCCTTCAAAAATGATGAAATTAAATGTTTCTACATAAAAATACTATAAAGAGCAGTAAATAGTAATAAGTGAAACAAAGTCAACATTGGGTGTGATGATACTTTGCTTTAAAAAAATAAAGAATGCCTGTATATAACCTATAACATTAATATTCATATGAAGTTTATCATCTTTGACCGGTGAATGTATATTTCACGAGTGAGCAAAGTGAACAAGTGATATATATTTTTCAACACAAGAAGATAAACTTCATATTTTACCACAACTGTATAATAATAATAATATCCCATATATATATATATATATATATATATATATATATATATATATATATATATATATGTGTGTATGTGTGTGTGTGTGTGTGTGTGTGTATGTATGTGTAATTCTTTACAAGTGGTGCAAGGAAGGGTGTCGGCAGCAGGATCAGGGGTGTTGAAGGCTAACCCATATGGTCCAATCCCACAGAAGAGGACAAACTTCTGAATAAGTTTGGGGCGGCATGGTGGTGTAGTGGTTAGCATGGTCGCCTCACAGCAAGAAGGTTCTGGGTTCAAACCCAGTGGCTGGCGAGGGCCTTTCTGTGTGGAGTTTGTACGTTTGCATGGGTTTCCTCCGGGTGCTCCAGTTTTCCCCACAGTTCAAAGACATGCGGTTAGGTTAATATGGGACGGCCTTGGGCTGAGGTGCCCTTGAGCGAGGCACCTAACTCCCAACTGGGCACTGTTAGCATGGCTGCCCACTGCTCTGTTATTATATCTGTTATTGCTCACGTGTGTTCACTGCTTTGGATGGGTTAGTAGCTCTTCTGTTCTTCTAGATTGGACCATATGAGCTAGCCTTCGACACCCATGACCCTGTCACCGGTTCACCAGTTGTCCTTTGGATCCTTAGACCACTCTTGGTAGGTACTAACCACTGCCTACCGGGAGCACCCCACAAGATGTGCCATTTTCTTTTTTGAGATGCTCAGACCCAGTAATCTCGCCATCACAATTTGTCTCTTGTCAAAATCGCTCAGATCTTTACGCTTGCCCATTTTTCCTGCTTCCAACACATCAACTTCAAGAACTGACTTCTCTTGCTGCTACAGGTTTATCCCACCCCTTGACAGGTGCCAGGGTAATGACATAATCAATGTTATTCATTCACTTCACCTGTCAGTGGTTGTAAAACATCCATCCATCCGTTATCTGTAGCTGCTTATCCTGTTCTACAGGGTCACAGGCAAGTTGGATCCTATCCCAGCTGACTCTGGGCGAGAACCAGGGTACACCCTGGACAACTCGCCAGGTTATCGCATGGAGATAACCTGGCGAGTTGTAGGTGTGAAAGACAAACTTCTAAATAAGTTTGGGGCGGCACCTACGGTCAACTTAGAGCTTACACCTACGGTCAACTTAGAGCCACCAATTAGCCTAACCTGCATGTCTTTGGACTGTCAGGGAAACCGAAGCACCCGGAGGAAACCCACTCAGACATCATAGTTGTATGTGTAATAGGTCATAGCAACTACGAAATTAGTTTAAAAAGGGATAGTATGGTTTTTAAAAGGATGCACTAACTGTAGTATTACCATGCTTTCGTCCAACAGTCAATGCTCTAGAGAAGGATCTCGATTAACAGCCCAGATACATTAACATTTACTTAGAACCTAAAAATTTAAGTGAACATTGAGGTAAAATGCACCATGGTTTTCATGGTTACCCAAAAAGCCATGAAAACCATGAATAACTATAAACCATGGTTAGTTTTCATAGTAAAACCATGGTTAATTTCCGTAAGGGACTTGGTTTGAAGGTCTGCCCCTCGGACCTGCTTGATCCATCCTGGTGCCCTGTGTCTGGTCGGAGTTTTATCTCATCGCTCCTGTAGAGGACGGCCCCATGAGGACAGTTGAAGGTTACACCTGGAAGACGCTCTGGACTCTTACAGTAATGCTTTTATGTCTGAGGACTACAGTTGACTTGCTAACTTTAGGACTGCAGTTGTCATGAACAGTTTTGCACTCAAGTTTCCATCAATGAAGAGTTACAACATCAACGAAACTGACTTCACGTTAAAACTGTTAATGTTATAGTCATGCTGTCTGTTGTTGCCCAAATGAGGATGGGTTCCCTTTTGAGTCTGGTTCCTCTCGAGGTTTCTTCCTCATGTCGTCTGAGGGAGTTTTTCCTTGCCACCGTCGCCACAGGCTTGCTCATTGGGGATAGATTAGGGACAAAATTAGCTCATGTTTTAAGTCGTTCAAATTCTGTAAAGCTGCTTTGCGACAATGTTTATTGTTAAAAGCGCGATACAAATAAACTTGACTTGACTTTGAAATTCTCCCAGTGAAGCTGGTTTGGGATTGACTAGGAGACCAAATCTGGCCACTGGGAGACCAGTAACTATGTTAAAAAATGCTCTGCCTCTTGTTGGCACCTGGCCCACCATCCTGGTCCAAAAAGCCTCTGATGCTCTATGAAGCATTGAGTAAGTCAAGAGGGAACGTATTGATGCTGAGTGGGGGAGTCGGTCTCTCTCTCTCTCTCTCACACACACACACACACACACTCTCTCTCTCTCATGCACACCCCATTATTAGGACCCGCTTGAGCGTGCATCTCCTCTCTGGATGTTTTCACAGCAATATTTTAATCTTTACCTATCTTTTTAATTCATTATTATTATTATTATTATTATTATTATTAATTATTATTATTATTATTAGCTCCTTATTATTATTATTATTATTTGGAGTGTGGAACTCGAGGATCATCCGCGCGCGCTCTTGCCGTCTACCCCGAACAGAAGAGCGCGCGCCGCGCTGCCATTGTGGCCCTCCGGTAACGGGGAAGCACCGTTTAGTGCACGCGCTAGTACACACGCACGCACGCACAAAAGGCAAGTGTGCACGAGGAATTGACCGAATGAGGCAGATTTGCGTCGGACAGATCGGTCTTTAACAGTCGGGGTTTGTGTGAGTGGAGCAGCAGCCGCCTGTCACACAACAATAGCGCCCGGTGAGGCAGAGGCACTGCCTTTATAGAGTCAAGAGATCAAAGGAAAGGAGAGAGAGAGAGAGGAGGGACGGAGGAAGAGCTGCCAAATGGGCTGCACAACATAAGCGTGCGTGGAAATCTGCGGTGCCATTTGGACTGATCCAGGAGAAAATAAAAGCATGAATTCTGCCGAGGCAGCTGAGGAAGGACCGAATGAGCCGGATACGGACCCGTTTTTCAAGACAGGTGGGTTGGGTGTGTGTGTGTAGTCTCTTTTGTCCAGTTGAACCCAAAGAGTGACCAATGCTTTTGTTAAGAGGATGTGTGATGCCTGTGTGATCCATCTTTGATAGCCTATGTATAAGACTTCCTATCACGGCACACCCTGTGCTATACATTTCCCCACTCTACCCTCCTACAAGGCTACAGAAGAATCACCAGCCATGTTCCTCCTCCATTCTGTCTTCCTAATGCTGCTGGATGGAGTCCGAGTCTGTCCATGCTCTGGAATGCTGTCTGTCCATGCATCTGGACTGCACACGAAACCTGCATCTACAGGCCACAATGTGGCCCCGTTGGCCGTTGGTCATTAGTTGTTGCTGGCTGTGCACTCCCTGCACCTGCTACTTCACTATTAACGTTGCGCTCCTGCATGCCGGGAGTGGCTGGCTGCTTTTTTGTCAGCCATGACGTTGATGCATGGTTTGCAAAGCCTGTTGATTCACGCCGACCAGCGACGACGTCCTTCTTTGAATTGTAGTTCGGTTTGTTGTTGAGCTGAACGATGGATGGTGTTGATAGGATCCCGGTATCAAATCATGTGACTCCTTAGTCAACATCACAAACACTTGAGTCGGAATCAGAAGATAGAGATCCAGCGATTTTTATCAATCATGAGTCAAGCCTAGTTTGCTTGATTCAAACTCATAGTTTTGATCTACTGTATGGGCTCATGACTAAACTGTAAGTCTGAACATTGACCTAGTTCTCTACATCCCACCCACTTGGGCTTGGGTACATTGGACATCTTTTAGTCAAGCATCCTACGCTCCTGGATAAAACCCATTCTCCTTGTCTGTCTGCAGTTATCTGTGCATTTGAGTAAGAAGGTCGGTGTATTTAAGGTATGGTGTGTTTTGTGCATATAAATGTGCCTGGTGTGTGTATATGATCAACCCTTCCTGGATGGCACGTAGGGATACAGTGATCCTGATACTGGTATCACGTGTTGATCTGATTCTTTGCTTATTTCCTTGTACTCATCCTGGAATCCGGGTGTACATTGTCCGAATGAATAAGTGACCCAAAATGACAAAGATATGGATATTTTTCATGAAAATATCAAGACCAGGAACGACAGCATCGTCCTACAACACAAGTAACCCGATAAAACATGCTGTTTAACCTGTGAGTTTTACTTTAAAGTTTATTTTTTTAAACGTATCGTGTTTAAACAGAGAACGTGAAGGTGGCCGAGCTGATTGTGCAAAATGGTATCGGTGAGTTTGGTCATGTTGGTGCTGTGAATTCTGAATTCGCAAGTCAGGAGCAGTGAAGCAAAGTGAAAACACTTGAGCGCTAAGACAGGCGTGATTGAGGTTGGCCTTAATCATGCTCTCTATTTCAACACAATGACATCATCAACCTAAAACTCAGCACCTAGAGCCAAATAAAATGTTCCCTGATGTCCCTGAAGCAGGTTATTCATTTCAGTATCGGTATCGATTGGTATCAAAAACATTCTCGTACTTGTACTCCAGTTTTTAAAAAGCGGTGTCAAGGCATTTATAGACAGCAACATCTTTACACGTACAAATATTAACTTCCTGCCGCTGGGCCTCATTTGTCAAGCTGGATACAAGCAAATGTATTCAAACACTGTTCACAGTAACGTTTACACATGAACTGTGGTACTTGTATCTTACAAGAGCGCATGCGGTTTTATAAATTTACATACAAGACGACTCGCTAATATGAATCTCGATTGATCAGCCTCAAATTGGATAGTTACTGTGATTTAATATGTGGGTTGCACGGTCAAGGTTAAATGGCTCATTTATTTTAATCACACACACGAAACGTTTCCACAAAACCTGTGAACATTGTTTCATATCAGCGGCACAAGAGAAACTCGATAGGTTACAGCAAACGACGATCCGTTCAATCGATTCGCAAAGAAAGGGCTTTTTTGTAATCAGCTGCAGTAGCTTAGCTGCATTACTGGAAGATGGATCACGCAACGCATTTACAAGATGCACTTTACTACTGAAAACTCCACTCTGTCTCCCTGCTATGAAATCCGTAACCTTGGCGCGATTTTCGACACCAACTTGACATTTGAACCCCACATCAATCAGTTAACCAAAACAGCTTTCTTCCACCTCTGCAATATTGCCCGTCTCCACCCATTTCTCTCTGTTTCAGCTGCTGAAACTGATTCACGCCTTTGTCGCTTCCCGTTTGGACTACTGCAACAGTATTCTCTTTGGATCCACCTCCAAAGCCCTAAATAAACTCCAGTATGTCCAAAACTCTGCTGCTCGACTTCTCACTCAAACCCGCTCTCCAGAAACTTCACTGGCTCCCCATTCCTTACCGTATCCGATATAAACTTCTTCTCCTCACCTTCAAATCTCTCCAGAACCTCGCCCCCTCCTACCTGACTGACCTGCTCCACCCGTACACCCCTTCCCACAGTCTCCGATTATCGGATGCCAACTTCCTTTCCACCCCTTTCAGGTCCAAGCACAGGACCTGGGGGGATAGAGCCTTCTCAGTTGCTGCCCCCACCGTCTGGAACTCGCTTCCCAAATCCCTCCGTGACTGCGCCGACCTAACCACATTCAAGTCATTGCTCAAGGCTCACCTTTTTAAATCCGTCTTTAATGTTTGTGTTTTGCCGCCTTTATTTTGTTTTTGTATGATTTTTACTGTTATATCGACTTGCCACTTGGAAAGCATCTTTGAGCATTGTTAAACGCGCTCTATAAATAAAATTTATTATTATTATTAGGGCGGCACGGTGGTGTAGTGGTTAGCGCTGTCGCCTCACAGCAAGAAGGTCCGGGTTCGAGCCCTGTGGCCGGCGAGGGCCTTTCTGTGTGGAGTTTGCATGTTGTCCGCGTGGGTTTCCTCCGGGTGCTCCAGTTTTATGGAATCAATTTTGTGCCAAAATGTTCATACAATACTTTTGAAATATCAGACAAAAACGACAAATCAAAATACAAAAAAAAAAAGTCAATTTTTTTAGACTGGCAAACAAATTATTCGTGTAATCGTGCAAAATATCAGTCTATTACTCTTCAGAAACCTTTTATTTTTGTTCCACGTCTTTCTCAGTTTTGTTTGACGTAATTTATTTTGGTTGCAATTCCAGCTTTCTCGTTTGCGCTCCCTGACTTTTTGCTTGCAGTTTTGGCACAAACTTCACGTGTGGGTGGGCTGTCCAGGAATGCATTCCCATTGGGTAACTTGTGTTTGACTGACAGCTACGCTCAGCGATTCCCCCGGAGGCTGTTGCGGCCATTTCCTACTCGGATTCTGGCGGACTGTTTGCCGAGTGACCGATCCATTGATGGTAAACAAGGATCGAGTGGACTTCAGTGGCGACTGTGATATTGAATTAATTCAACAAAGTGTAAGTACGGGACAAATGTGTTGTATGTGTTGCAGTAGTACACATTACGCAGGTGTTTCGTGGCAAGTCAAATGTTAGACTTCGCTCCGCTACCCAATATAATAGCTGTCTTGCTAACGTTAAACACGCCTGCATAATGTGCACTACTGCAACACATACAACACATTTGTCCCATACTTACACTTTGTTGAATTAATTTAATATCATAGTCATCACTGAAGTCCACTCGATCCTTGTTTACCGTCAATGGATCGGTCACTCGTCAAACAGTCCACCAGAATCCGAGTAGGAAATGGCTGAGCGTAGCTGTCAGTCAAACACAAGTTAGCCAATGGGAATGCGTTCCTGGACAGCCCACCCACACGTGAAGTTTGTGCCAAAACTGCAAGCAAAAAGTCAGGCAGCGCAAACGAGAAAGCTGGAATCGCAACCAAAATAAATTACGTCAAACAAAACCGAGAAAGACGCGGAACAAAAATAAAAGGTTTCTGAAGAGTAATAGACTGATATTTTGCACGATTACACGAATAATTTGTTTGCCAGTCTAAAAAAATTGACTTTTTTTTTGTATTTTGATTTGTCGTTTTTGTTTGATATTTCAAAAGTATTGTATGAACATTTTGGCACAAAATTGATTCCATACGGTTTCCCCTACAGTCCAAAGACATGCAGGTTAGGTTAACTGGTGACTCTAAATTGACCATAGGTGTGAATGTGAGTGTGAATGGTTGTCTGTGTCTGTGTGTCAGCCCTGTGATGACCTGGTGACTTGTCCAGGGTGTACCCCGCCTTTCGCCCGTAGTCAGCTGGGATAGGCTCCAGTTTGGGCGGCACGGTGGTGTAGTGGTTAGCACAGTCGCCTCACAGCAAGAAGGTTCCGGGTTCGAACCCAGCGGCTGGCGAGGGCCTTTCTATGTGGAGTTTGCATGTTCTCCCCGTGTCTGCGTGGGTTTCCTCTGGGTGCTCCGGTTTCCCCCACAATCCAAAGACATGCAGTTAGGTTGACGTGGGGTGGCCTTGGGCTGAGGTGCCCTTGAGCAAGGTATCGAACCCCTGACTGCTCCCCGGGCGCTCTGCTGTGGCTGCCCACTGCTCTGAGTGAGTGCGTGTGTTCACTGCTTCAGATGGGTTAAATGCAGAGGATGAATTTCACTGTGCTTGAAGTGTGCATGTGACGAATAAAGGTTTCTTCTAGTTTGCCTGCGACCCTGTAGAACAGGATAGTTTGCCTGCAACCCTGTAGAACAGGATAAAGCGTCTAGTATTATTATTACTTTCGTCATTTTGTTGTTTTCAGCTTCCTGCGAGCTTTGCCTTTTTATGGAGTTTTATGGGTGGGGCTAAATGAAAGTCAGCTTTGCTACGGATACGCTTGGTGATTTACGGCTGAGTGGTGTTTCTTATGAAGAAAATCAGCAAATTTTGAAAAATTTTGGACAGTTTAGGAAGAACTAAACGTTTGGTTTGGCAATGAAACTATTTCCACACAACTTGAGGAAAAGACTGATAAATGAGGCTCAGTGTGTGAAGGACATGAATTGTCTCTGTAGTTGTGCATATACTGTGTTTGTGATTTTGTGTGTGTGTGTCCACATCTAGTAGCTTAACTTGAGTACGTATCGTCATATTAAGCATGTATGCTCATGCTGCTGTCCTGGAAAAGCTCCTACACCTACCTGTGAGGTTGAACTTTGCAGAAATCAGGGGGCCAATAATACACAGTGTGTGTTCATCAGATGAGCTTGTTCACAGCACGAAACATAAGCATGCGCTTCAGGGGCTGGGCTTGCCTTCACTACACGTCTAGAATCAGTCGTTTGAACGTGCTTAGTGATCTCGGTTAATCCTGATCCAGAGAGAGAGATTGATTCAGAGCTTTATGCGTAAATGTTGGCAGTTTCAGCGATTCACATTATCGGAGTTGATGGGTCAATGCAGAATCGGGTCAAACATCTAAACAACTCTGGTGTCCTTTATAATTGTTTTTTTTTCCTCCTGAAAAGCAGCTTTGAGGCTGCTGAGTGTGCTTTTCTGGATCACTAGATCACTGTCAGTGTGTGAGGATTGATGGATACCCAATCACTTCAGACAGTACAGACAGGAATTTAAACTCAGTGTGTAAGTGTGCATTGTGTTTACGCTTTTTCAGAGAGACTACATTTCTTTACATTTAAATACACACACATTTAAAATAAAAATTTTTTTCCTGAAATTTTGTGTTCTTGATTTTGGCTTGGCTCCGTAATCACAAATACATACTTGTACCATTCTAATTAACATGAGGCTGTACTGATACAGTATTGATCCTGCCAGTGTTGTAGTCAAGTCGCTAAACCTCAAGTCCAGTCTCGAGTCCTCAGTGTTCAAGTCCAAGTCATTAAAGAAAATTTCGAGTCGAGTCCGACCGAGAACAAAACTCCATCCGCACCATTTGACGGTGGCTCTTGCTGCCTTTATATGAAAGCGTCTCTGCTGCTGTGTTGGACTAACGTTCCTGCTCGACTGCACCATTTTAGTTAACAGGCTACAGATAAAAAAGCTTGTTCATCACTCAGCAAGCCCCGCCCACTATCAACAGGGCAAATAACATGAGAGAGGGTTAACACTAGCTAGTTCATCGCTCAGCAAGCAAGCCCCGCCCACTATCAACAGGGCAAATAACATGAGAGAGGGTTAACACTAGCTAGTTCATCGCTCAGCAAGCAAGCCCCGCCCACTATCAACAGAGCAATGAACATAGCATGTCACTTCCTTCTCTGAGTGTGGTCTTGCCAAATGATGATTGAAGTTCAAGGTTGTCCCCGTCGTCTCCTCGATAGTTCTTCTACATATGGAACACATAGCAGTGCATTTTCCCCCCCCACTGCATGAGAAGTCTGTATAAGCAAAATGGACAATCCTAGGGGCGTTCTCTCTAGGCATTTTAGCGCCGTTAACGTTAGTTTGTTCCTCAACATGACGTATGAACAGGTGAACATGCATTCTCTTCTCTTGGACAAAATTAGTATCAAAATTAATGTAGATATAAATATCTTATGCCAAATTATGACGTTACAAAAAATAAAGAAGAAAATCAGAGTCCTTGTCTTGAATTGATGAGTCCGAATGCAGTTAATGCACGAGTCCGAGTCATCAGTGCTCAAGTCCAAGTTGAGTCATGAGTCTTTAAAATTAGGGCACGAGTCGGACTCGAGTACTACAGGCCTGGATCCTGCGTTTCCTTTGTATTCATAACTTCTTTTTAAAAAATTCCAACAAAACACTGACCTAAATCGGAATTCCCACTTCGTTGACATGAACACACCTGATGTCAAATTGGTGGCGCACTAAATAGCTAACACTAAAAATAACTCAGTTTGCACCTTTTTTTTTCATTTTCAAAAACTGACCACAGGTTCTTCTTCTTCTTCTTATAATACAGACAGGGCACTTTTTTTGATGGAATAAAAACATGTGACATGATGTCACATGTCGGAGACGTAAAACTTCCGCACTGGCGAGCGACTGCGACAGTTTGTAAACAGACATGGCCGCCAGGTTTGCTTCGTTAAATACGTAAGATTTTGAGAGAATTTTGAAAGAGAAAGACGCGTTGAACACCTGAAAAGAGTGTGTATGTATGATGATGAAAATAATAATAATAATAATAATAATAATGGCTTTTTTCGTGGTATATCAGATATATTCCATTCAGCTTCCCGTCTTCGACTCGTTCAATATCATGCTCGCTGAATGTAATATATCTGATATACCACACAAAAAAAGCCAGCCAATATTATTTAAGTATTAATAAATATTTCTACTCTAATACCTCATCATTTCTATCGTAACAACTTCACAGGGATTTTTATAGTGGACTCTGTACATAAACAGATATTTAAAAAGCATGTAATCACTGATATGGTGATGTTTTCTGTGAGGAGGCGTTGATTAAGCATTTTTGAAACTGTTTGTGCTTTGTAACAGTCAGGGAAACGTATTTTTTTCTAGTACGGTAGCTATAACGTAGTGTAAGTAACAATATACAATACTATACACTCACCGGCCACTTTAATAGGAACTTGTTCTTGATTCTAAGATTCCCGTTCTTGGCTGCAGGAGTGGAACCCAATGTGTTCTTCTGTTTCCTGTTGCATGCTGAGGTGCTTTTCTGCTCACCATGGTTGTAAAGAGTGATTATATGAGCTGCTATATCCTTCCTGGCAAAAAAAGCTTGAACCAATCTGGCCATTTTCTGATCTCTGACCTCTCTTATCAACAAGGCGTTAGTTTCCACACACAGAACTGTCGCTCGCTCACTCACTCTGTGTTTTTTGTTTTTCGCACCATTCTGTGCAAACTCTAGAGACCGTTGTGCGTGAAAACCCCAGGAGATCAGTAGTTTCTGAAATACTCAAACCAACACCCATGCCACAGTGTAAGAAAGTCACACTTTGAGATCATGATTTTTCCCATTCTGATGTTTGAACATTGTGAACGTTAATTAACTGAAGCTCTTGATTTGTATCTGCATGATTTTATGCATCATGCTGCAAATATCGCTCACGGTGCTGGTTAATCATTGTACGTTTGTTAAAGACGCGTAATATCGGACTCACAAGGACAAAGGAGTGCAGGATGAGTTTTGTTATTAGATCGAGATTGACCTAAAATATTGGGTTGGTGGATTTCCCGATAAAATCCACTTCTGTTTTTTTTTCTTTCTTCAATCCATTACATTAATGTATGTGATGTAACATTTTTTTCCCCTTTTTTTAATGTAAAGACTTTTAGTGATCTTGATTTAAGTATTATTAAGATAATCTCTGGATGTCCTGATTGATGGCAAAAACAAAAAATGTACTATTACATTTGTGTGTGTGTCAAGTCAAGTTTATTTGTAAAGCGCTTTTAACAATAAACATTGGCGCAAAGCAGCTTTACAGAATTTGAACGACTTAAAACATGAGCTAATTTTATCCCTAATCTATCCCCAATGAGCAAGCCTGTGGCGACGGTGGCAAGGAAAAACTCCCTCAGACAACATGAGGAAGAAACCTCGAGAGGAACCAGACTCAAAAGGGAACCCATCCTCATTTGGGCAACAACAGACAGCATGACTATAACATTAACAGTTTTAACATGAAGTCAGTTTCGTTGATGTTATAAACTCTTCATTGATGGAAACTTGAGTGCAAAACTGTTCATGATAACTGCAGTCCTAAAGTTAGCAAGTCAACTGTAGTCCTCAGCCATAAAAGCATTACTGTAAGAGTCCAGAGCGTCTTCCAAGTGTAACCCTCAACTGTCCTCATGGGGCCATCCTTCACAGGAGCGATGCGATAAAACTCCGACCAGACACAGGGCACCAGGATGGATCAAGCAGGTCCGAGGGGCAGAAGAGGCCAGCATCTCAATCCCAGGACCAACATGTAACTCAGAGGGACAGATTGGGGGGGGAGAGAGAGAGAGAAAGAAAACACATGTTGTTAAAATGACAAGTACTAAATCTGTGTGGTAGGCTCGCAGAGACGAGAGTCTTGACATCAGGCATAACACACAACAATGGCATGTTAATATGGTTAAAAAAAAATATCATGACCTGCTCTGGCTGGATGCTTGATTGGGTGATGGGAGCACACTCCTCAGCAACGATGAGATGCAGATGGGACCCTTAGGGCTGGCCAAGACAATTCAGCTGCATTTCACCGGGTCTGGGACATGCGACAGAACGTCCGACAGCCGATTCCCTGCAGGCTACGATAGCCAGTCGAGGTCTCCACCCTCTCCACCAAAAGATTTCCTGTTGACTCCATGTAACTCAGAGGGACAGATTTGGGAGGGGGGGGAGGGGAGGGAAAGAAAACGCAGGTGGTTAGGTATGCCCAATGTCACCTGAATAAGTAGGAACAGTATACATATTGCACCGAGTACAAGCAGGGACTCCGGCAACTAACTATGACAGCATAACTAAAAGGGGAGAGCCAGAAGGGAGCATGGGGGAGCCCCGGGACATAAAGCAGCCAGCCACTACACCGTCAACAAACTCGAGTGAGCAAGCGAGTGGGGACTGACAGCATCCATACATCCCAGTTTACCGAAACACTCGATGTCTGAGGATCCTCCAGATCTACTCCTTTACCTCATAAACACCATTAACAAAAGGCTTGACTAAACAGATATGTTTTCAGCCTAGACTTAAATGCTGAGACTGTGTCTGATTCCCGAACATTAGTGTGTCTACAGTGTAATATGGAAATTAAAAAAAAACAACTAGTTTTGCAACGTGTGGCTCAATAGTTAGTAGTTTGTCATTTTCCGAGTGTTTTTCAGCCCTTAGTTTTATATTCATGTCACTGAAAATGCAAATTGTGATCGATTCCCGTGCCGCTCTCTTGAGATGTTGGTCTCGGGAGTACAGAGATTACTCCATTAATGCTGCCATGCATTTTCAGTTCATATTTATCCATCACTTTAGGCTCAATTTGCTGCATTTACCAATTACGCAACAGGGGAAATAAGTTTATTTGAGTCAAATAATTGAATTTGGCCGTCACTGCAGTCACCAGATGTGTGGCCTGGAAACCCAAAAGGTTAAGCTGCTTATATTTATATGGGCTTTTCCCATGGATTACCTACTACACGGGGTAAATGTGTCTGTCACACACAGTAATCTGTTTTCTGAGGCTGTAAAGGCTGCAAACACAAAACTGCACTGTGAAAGTGTTCCTGATGATCGAGTCAGCCAGATAATAACGTCCAAGGACAATTTTTGTGCTTTTGTATGCCTGAGGCATGGTGGTCCAGTGTGAAAAATCTCATTATCTCTCACTTACATGTTCATGCGTTATGATAAACGTGTTGGGAACGACTCGGTGTGTTTTCCCCGAGGACGTCTATTACAGAAGAGTCTCGAATTCCAAAAGAATATCACCAAGAGTCAATGCACTAGGAAACATGCATCCCGTATCCCATAAGGAAGTCACAGTTTCCGTACAGTGGATCATGTAAACACATAAGGGCATTAGTCAGAACCTGAATAGGACTGAGGTTAGTGTTGGGTCCATTCTGTTGGAATGAACTCCAGCAAATCTCGACTTGGCTGCAGACACTGTAATGAATGGAATGAAGACTATTAGCTGAATGAACTCTGAGACCTTTTTTTTTTTTTAAAGATGAGGCATTTTTTTTCCCCTGACAAATCTTATGGACGCAGCAGATTTTGGTATGCAAACAACCAGCCAGGTTTTGAAATATACCAATATCCTGATATTCGGATAAAAACCATTCCGGAAAACTATTCATCCTGTAATTGAATTTTTGCGAAACATACTTCCTTGTATATTTCATCGGAAAACGTGTTCCCAATTTGCCAAACATCACTAAAATGCTTCAAAACCACCAAAATAACTATGGCTTATACAGTATTATTCTATCCACATTCACTGGATATGAGCAATCGCGCTCTCTAATTGGCTACTCTATTAATAGGATATCAGCTCATATACCGTGAGTAGAGAAAAATAAAATAGCAGTGTGCATCAAGTCAGATATATCACTATCAAGTATTTAAAAGAAACAGTAATGGCGAAAAGAATATCGGGTGTCTTTTTTTTTTCCCCCTTCTAATATCTCCTGTTCCACACTCCAGCCCAGTTGTTGGCAGTAATGCACCTTTAAGTTGGTTTGCCAACCGCCAAAAAACACAATGGCGGAGCATGTTGCTGAACCAACCGAGGACGAAATAAAAACTCTACTTGAAAACAACCCCCCCCCCCCCCCCCCCCCCAAAAAAAAAAAAATCAACAAAATATGGAATGAAAATATTTGACGGTAAGAACGTATCTTTTTCTATTTTTCAAGAATTATTATAGCATTTTTCACAAATTGCTCCTGTCATTTCGCTGGTTTGTTTACATTTTAAGTGGGAATTATTTTGTCAGATGTTTTGTATAAAGTTTTTATTTATCGAAAAAATAAATATGCTCCGTTTCTCAAAATCCAGTGAATGTAGATAGACTAAAACAGTTATTCCACTCAATCTTGTCATACATAGCTTATAGCCAACTCGATGCTACGTGCCTCGTCGGCTATCAGCTCATGTACGACTCGATTTCGATATATATCTAATAACTATAACAATATTGATTACAATCATGAAACGGCTTTCATAATTTATACTGTAATGCTAGATTTGAACTCTCAAATCTGATTGGTCAGAAGGTGTTAATTCATTTTCTGTAACAGCAGCTCTGACTGTCCTTCAAGCGACAAGGTTTCTATCCATGCACTCGTTCTAATGTTATCGTTTCTATAGTAACAATTCATTCACATTACATTAATGGCATTTAGCAGATGCTGTTATGCACAGTTACATACATACCCAGATCAGTCTGGGGAGCAGTTAGGGGTTAGGTGCCTCACTCAAAGGCACTTCAGCCATTCTTGCTGGTCTGGGGAATCGAACCGGCATCCTTTTGGTCCACATGGTCTGGTATGTCATTAAGACTAGGATTAAAACGTGTTGTAACAAAAGAAAAACATCATCATTGTTAATATGGTGACGCTTTCTGTAATCAGATTGAACATTTATGCAAGAAGGTGTCAGTGTCAGCACTTTGGGCCAGACAGTAAGTTTTCTGCCACAGGAAAGTCTTCAGGGTAAAGGGGTGTACGTTTTCTGGTTTCTTGCTGCAAGTTGCATTTCTTGTCCTGTTGGCTTTAAGAGAGAGAAAAAAGAAAGGCTGCTGATGAAACGACTTCTAGCTGCTGTGATGTCTGTGATAAAAGCTTGTGTAGCAACTTGGCTCAGTGATGTTCCACGACATTAAATGTAGCTATTAACAGATAAAAACTATGACATGGCATTTTGTATAATGTAATTGTTGGCAAAGTGCTGTGGAGTAAGAGGAATAAAACATGTCGGAACGTAGAAACAGGAACAGTAGTCTGCACCACATCTCTCCGTTGTTGATTATTTTCCAATAATGTCTCTTTCCCGAGTGTTTTATTCTGTACATAATAAGCTCTGTGTTCTCCTCGAGAGCTTTTCTAGGCCTGCAGGGACCATCACCAGTCAACTGATTGGACTTCTTATTGTTGTTCCAATCCGAAACAATATTGGTAACATCCAATATGCCACATTTACTCTTATAGGTGGAATCCAGAATATCAGAGGTTTTAGGCTTGGGGTTTACACCCTGCTCTTTCTCTTAATATAGGTGTATCAGTTGGAAATTCAATCCAAATTGCTTGAAACTGGTCTCAAATTGAAACTGCTTTCAAATTGCTTGAATTCAGAGTTGAACAAACAGACTTTTTACAGAATTAAAATGTTTATCCGTTCTTGAGATATTACAAATCAAAGACTGAAAAAACGTCTGTTTTTTCTGTATGAGGATCACATGGTCCAAAATGGGCCTCATTAACCAATGAGATCAAATGGGTTTTTTTTCTTAATATAATGTTTTTATTTTTCAAGATATTTACATAGAAATTGGCAGGCACATAGATGGTTGTATACTGAATACAATGTTTGAAAAATTAGTAAAAACCAGTTATGCAAATTTGTAGTTAATTAGTATTAATTATGCTAATTGGGTAAAAACGTTAAATTGGTACACTCAAAAAAGTAAGAAAAGATTATCTCTAATCCCCTCTTTGTGCTCTGGAGGCCTTTGTATTTCTCAAAAGTAGGGCTGACTAGTGTTTATATGAAAGAATATAAATGATGATATTCACAGCTTTCAAAGCAACCTCAAAAAAAACTGTCTGATCCACATCCAATAAATAATTCACATTAACTGAACTGAAATCGACACTCGTGTTTCTGGATTTTTTAAAATATCATTCCGACCGGCGGCACGGTGGTGTAGTGGTTAGCGCTGTCGCCTCACAGCAAGAAGGTCCGAGTTCGAGCCCCATGGCCGACGAGGGCCTTTCTGTGTGGAGTTTGCATGCTCTCCATGTGTCCGCGTGGGTTTCCTCTGGGTGCTCCAGTTTCCCCCACAGTCCAAAGACATGCAGGTTAGGTTAACTGGTGACTCTAAATTGACCGTAGGTGTGAATGTGAATGGTTGTCTGTGTCGATGTGTCAGCCCTGTGATGACCTGGCGACTTGTCCAGGGTGTACCCCGCCTTTCGCCCGTAGTCAGCTGAGATAGGCTCCAGCTTGCCTGCGACACCCCCCCCCATAGATCTCAATATTTTTCATCAAAACAACTTTATATTCTAAAACAGTTATTTATTTACATGAATCAGTTTGATTTGAAAAAATAAGTAGGTAAAGCTATGAAAACTCACTTCAAAGTCTCCCATGACTCATAACGTCAAAACTAGCAGAGGGAAAATTTTGCTGAATCCTTCATCAGAAACAGTGAGAGCAAGAGAATATCCCTATAAAAGTTATCTGATTGATATTGATGAGTGATCCAGTTGGAAACCGATCAGGAGAGAGAGAGAGAGAGAGAGCCTGACCGCTTTCCCGTGACTCAAAAAGAAAAACATCGGCAGTTTCCCGACGTCACGCGAGCAGAGTTCTTACTCTGTTGTACTGACTTTAACCTGCCGTTACTCCCAAAGTACTGAACAGGTCATAACCAGATACATTTCTTTTGAAAGCAGAGATTATAAGCTTTTTAATGATCGTATTGACGATAGAAAATATTCAAGAGTTAAGCAACGACAGATTTGAAAACTTAGATGAGCGTCTGCATGGAAAATTTTCACAGCATGGCCAGCGAGCATCTGATATGCCTACTTAATGGATTATAACTACCCAGAGGATGTCTCCAGTACCTGCCGTACAGTCTCCTGTTTTTGAAAAAAAAAAATCACGTTCTCAGCATCCAGACTACAAAGCAGAGCAATTTGCCGAAGCAGCATTTTACATCATCCGTAGTGGCCGTATGGCTTAACGGGGAATACAAGGAAAACCACCAGCATGCATTACTACACATAAGAGTAGAGGATTGGTCTTGAATTGCAGTCTCGAGGGAGGAGAATCTCCAACACGCATTCACTCTTCCGCAGCCGTGCAGCAGATGATCTTTCTCAGACCCATGGCCGAGGGTCAGAAGTGTTGCTGTAGCAACTGTTGCCAAGATCTTTAGTCTGGGAGATGGTGAAATCAATTTCATAAGCTTTTATGGACTCCAAAAATGATTGATGTCATTGTTTCTGGGTTTTCCTGAAGCTCTGCAGTCATGGTCAGTGGGTGGATGATGAAACAAACCTTTCCATTGGGTTTGATGAGCAAGTGTTTTATTTCTCTTATACCCACAGCAATTTGCCAACAATTACGATTTAGTATTTAATAAAGAATAACATGACACACATTTAACAGTTATTCCACGAAATCGAGTCGTACATGAGCTGATAGCCGACGAGGTGTGTAGCACCGAGTCAAGTCGGCTATAAGCCGTGTACGACGAGATTGAGTGGAATAACTCTTTTATTCTATTCGCATTCACTGGATTTTGAGAAACAGAGCATTTTTATTTTTTGCAAATTCGGTAACTAAAAACTTTATACAAAACGTCCGACAAAATAATTTCTGCTTAGAATGTAAACAAACCAGCAAAATGACAGGAGTAATTTGTGAAAAATGTGATGATAATTCTTGAAAAAAAAGATACGTTCTTACCATCAAATACATAATTTTTATTTTTTTTGGGGTTTTGTTTTTGAGTAGAGTTTTTATTTCATCTTCGGTTTGTTTGGCAACACGCTCCACCATTTTCCTCCTCTTCTTCTTTAGGGTTTTTTGTTTGTTTGTTTGTTTGTTTGGCAAACCAATTTAAAGGTGCATTACTGCCACCAACTGGGCTGGAGTGTGGAACAGGCAATATTTGGGGGGGGGAACTATTTTCTTTTAGCTATTTCTGTTTTTTTTTTAAATACTTGATAAACTTGATGTGCTCCACCGTTTTGTTTTTCTCTACTCATGGTATATGAGCTGATATCCTAGTAGTAGACTAGCCAATCAGAGCGCATGATTGCTCATATCCTGTGAATGTGGATAGAAATAATAATTTTTATTCATTTATAGTTACATTTCATCCACAAAATTTTTTTCCCATTATCACTAACATTATAGCAGCTATAAACGTCAGAAACCAAGAAACGAGAAAATGTCAACTCTGTTCTGAAGACTTTCATGTGGCAGAAAACGTAAGCTCTGACACTGCAGACTCCTTCCTAAAATAGTAAATAAATCTACATTTAAAAAAAATTAAATCACCATATAAACAATTATACTGTATTTTTTTTTGTTAGATGATAGTGTTAGATTATGTGACGTGTCTACCACACAGTGGTGCTTGAAAGTTTGTGAACCCTTTAGAATTTTCTATATTTCTGCATAAATATGACCTAAAACATCATCAGATTCTCACACAAGTCCTAAAAGTAGATAAAGAGAACCCAGTTACACAAATGAGACAAAAATATTATACTTGGTCTTTTATTTATTGAGGAAAATGATCCAATATTAAATATCTATGAGTAGCAAAAGTATGTGAACCTCTAGGATTAGCAGTTAATTTGAAGGTGAAATTAAGTCAAGTGTTTTCAATCACTGGGATGACAATCAGGTGTGGGTGGGCACCCTGTTTTATTTAAAGAACAGGGATCTATCAAAGTCTGATCTTCACAACACATGTTTGTGGAAGTGTATCATGGCACGAACAAAGGAGATTTCTGAGGACCTCAGAAAAAGCGTTGTTGATGCTCATCAGGCTGGAAAAGGTTACAAAACCATCTCTAAAGAGTTTGGACTCCACCAATCCACAGTCAGACAGATTGTGTACAAATGGAGGAAATTCAAGACCATTGTTACCCTCCCCAGGAGTGGTCGACCAACGAAGATCACTCCAAGAGCAAGGCGTGTAATAGACGGCGAGGTCACAAAGGACACTATTGGTAACTTCTAAGCAACTGAAGGCCTCTCTCACATTGGCTAATGTTCATGAGTCCACCATCAGGAGAACACTGAACAACAATGGTGTGCATAGCAGGGTTACAAGGAGAAAGCCACTGCTCTCCAAAAAGAACATTGCTGCTCGTCTGCAGTTTGCTAAAAATCACGTGGACAAGCCAGAAGGCTATTGGAAAAATGTTTTGCAGACGGATGAGACCAAAATAGAACTTTTTGGTTTAAATGAGAAGCGTTATGTTTGGAGAAAGGAAAATGCTATATTCCAGCATAAGAACGTTATCCCATCTGTGAAACATGGTGGTTATAGTATCATGGTTTAGGCCTGTTTTGCTGCATCTGGGCCAGGACGGCTTGAATGAATTCTGAATTATACCAGCGAATTCGAAAAGAAAATGTCAGGATATCTGTCCATGCACTGAATCTCAAGATAAGGTGGGTCATGCAGCAAGACAACAACTCTAAGCACACAAGTCATTCTACCAAAGAATGGTTAAAGAAGAATAAAGTTAATGTTTTGGAATGGCCAAGTCAAAGTCCTGACCTTAATCCAATTGAAATGTTGTGGAAGGACCTGAAGTGAGCAGTTCATGTGAGGAAACCCACCAACATCCCAGAGTTGAAGCTGTTCTGTACGGAGGAACGGGCTAAAATTCCTCCAAGCCGGTGTGCAGGACTGATCAACAGTTACCGCAAACGTTTAGTTGCAGTTATTGCTGCACAAGGGGGTCACACTAGATACTGAAAGCAAAGGTTCACATACTTTTGCCACTCACAGATATGTAATATTGGATCATTTTCCTCAGTAAATAAATGACCAAGGATAATATTTTTGTCTCATTTGTTTAACTGGGTTCTCTTTATCTACTTTTAGGACTTGTGTGAAAATCTGATGATATTTTAGGTCAGATTTATGCAGAAATATAGAAAATTCTAAAGGGTTCACAAACTTTCAAGCACCACTGTATGTCCATGTGAAGTAGTTGTTACTCTAGATACTATAAGGAATAAGAACAAACACATTATGATAAGCATCTGATTTGCTTGATAGCCAGAACTACTGTCAGAGACGCTGTTACAGGAAATGCATCAACACTAATCAGAAGTTGAGAATTCGCAGTATAATCTCCATATGCTACGTCATGCACATGAAAATAAGTTTGTCCAAATTTGCCAGTTTTCCATGATATCATTTAATTCACCTCATTTCTGGCTTTTAGTCAAGGTCTGATCTCATGGTCCATACTCACACAAATATACAACACAGAACACTAATACTAGGCCAGTGCCAGCTATTGTTCTCGGAGTTTGAATAGAGGAGGGTGTAGTGCACCCGTGGGTCAGAGTTTTATTCCGGCTGCCCTTGACTGGAGTCGGATTCGCACAGCCATTTGGCAGCGCCTTGCCATGATTGGTTTCATTTGGTGATTACGGAGAGCAGCCCATTTCCCAGTTCTCCTGGGAGGTTTTGTTGTGTTGGTTTTTTTTTTTTTTGATGCACTGTGATCCTGTAACATGGGAAGTCTTTCCTCTCTAAGAGGTTTCCTGTCCACTGATAATGTTTTTCACCATGAATGGCGCCATGTATATGTGCATATGTGTATGTGTTTATTTCAGCTCGCACTGGAGCGGCCTTTGTACATCGATCATTTCCTCCTGTAGCTACAACACGATGACGTATTCATAAAGCATTACAAAAGTGATGCATGCCATCATTATGAATTATTAATACAGCACTTTGTATTCAGTGCTCAATGTCTCAGTGAGTTGCTCACTGTCTGTGACCACAGGGTTGCCAAATCCTCTCTTATTTATTTATTTATTTAAATTTCACCATTTTGATTTCCTGCTATGGGATTTTCTTAAATTGTTGGCAAGGTATGTTGAGTTATTTTGTAACACAGACTAAACAGGTTACTAATGGGTTCAATGGTGTCAGTTATATCCGTTGGTGGTGTAAGAAGTTGTATCGATGCTAAATGGTGATATGATGTTGGCCAATATGTTTTGTTACTATTACATCACAGTCGTTTCCTGAACACTTCCGTTTTTCAATTTATCAAAGAATACCTTTTATCCATTTATAGTTATATTTAATATTGTTGAAAGTCTGTGAAACAAGTTGTCAGTTATATTGTGGTATACAGTATAACAGTTGTAAACAGTCATTCCCTCACTAAACTCTCTCTCTTTCTCTCTCTCTTGCAGTTATCAAGATAAAAATGCTGCTTGTCATGTTATTGAGAAATCTTCAGGAAGTCCTCAGTTCTGTAGATTTTATTTATTTATTTATTTTTCTTTCTTGGAAAGGGAACTTTACTGACCGTTACATCATGTTCAAATAAATATGAAACAAACATCCAAACATCTCCTTACACCATAAACTTCACCATATCAACAATGATGCAGTCGTGGTCAGAAGTTTACATACAGTGACATGAGTATCATCTTGGATATGAATGTCACGGCAATATTTGGGCTTTAAGTAATTTCTTTCAACTCTTCTTTTTTTGTGGCAGAATGATTGTACAGCATACATCTTTAATAAAAAAAACCCACTAGAATTTGGTGCACAAGTTTTAATTTTCTTTGGGTTTTCTGAAATCAACACAGGGTCAAAATTATACATACAGGGTCAAAAATATATACATACAGCACACCTAATATTTGGGTAAAATGTCTCTTCACAAGATTCACCTTGACCAAACATTTTTGTTTCCCATGAACAAGCTTCTGGCAGAATTCTGGTTGGATATTTCACGACTCTTCATGGTAGAATTGGCAGAGTTCAATTAATTCTTTTTTTTTTTTTCTTTCTTGGCATGGACTCGACTTATAAGTACGGTCCATATATTTTCAATAGGGTTAAAGTCAGGGCTTGTTTTAAGCTTAATGTTAGCCTGCTTTATCCTCCACAACCAGCTCTGATGCGTGTTTGGGTTCATTGTCCTGTTGTAATTCCCAAGTCGTGTTCAAGTTTCTGATGGTTTATGCTGAAGAATTCTGAGGTAGTCGTCCTTCTTCATTATTCCATCCACTTTGTGCAATGAACCAGCTCCACTGGCAGCAAAACCGCCCCAGAGCATGATGATCCTACCACCACCAGCTGGTACAGTGTGCCTCTGGTACATGGTGGTCATTGTGGCCAAAGAACTTAATCTTTGTCTCATCTGACCATACGGCTTTCCTCCAGAAGGCTTTTTCTTTGTCCGTGTGGTCAGCTTCAAACTTTAGTTAAGCTTGAAGGTGCCAATTTTGGAGCAGGGGGTTATTTCTTGGATAGCAGCCTCTTAGTCCATGGTAATGTAAAACTCCCTGAGCTGTAGACAGTGATCCATCAGCTTCCGGTTCATGGCAGGGCTGTGCCATGGTGGTTCCCAGGTTGTTCCTGACCATCCAAACCAATTTCCTTTCAGCTGAGGGTGACAGTTTGGGTTTTCTTGAAGCAAAGTGGCTTGGCAAAGTGACTACACCTCACAATAACTTGCATACAATTGTTTGAACTGATCTTGGAATTTGCAGTTGTTTAGAAATGGCTCCAAGAGATAATCCGGAGTTGTGTACATCTGCGATCCTCTTTTTCTCAGATCTGCACTGAGCTCCTTGGACTTTCCCATTTTACTGTGTGTTGGTCAATCCAATGAGTGCTGTAAACAAACCCTTTTTATGAAGCCACAGAGAAGCTACCAGCTGTAGTCAATCATGATCACTAACAGGAAGTTAAGAGACCTTGGCCTTGGCAAGATAAGAGACATTTTGGAAGTTTCAGCACCTCTGAATTAATAATGTAAGTGAGCGTATGTAAATATTTGACGCTGTATGTATAATTTTGACCCTGTGTTGATTTCAGAAAACCCAAAGAAAATTAAAACTTGTGCACCAAATTCTAGTGGGTTTTTTTTTGTTTTTTTGTTTTTTTTTAATTAAAGCTGTATGCTGTACAATCATTCTGCCACAGAAAAAGAACAGTTCAAAGAAATCACTTATTATAGAAAAGGCCTACATCATCCCTGGCACTCTCATTGGGGTTAGAATGCAGAATAGCGGACCCAAAACATCCGGGTTTTTCTGGTCATGTGACGCGAGATCTCAGAGAGGCTCCGTTGTTCAGGCCAAATTAGAAATGGGTGAAGTACACGAATATACCGAGTTAGGGTTAAAAACCGTTTTTCCGGTCATGAGACGCGAGACATCAGCGGTCTTGTTCAAAATGGCGACTGGAAAAACGATCTTAATTGGGTCTGCTATTCTGCAGTAGCTCCCTCATTGATTCGAAATTAGGTCAGGGGAAACCCATTTCATGTTTAAGGGGAATTTCCGAATCCAATTGTGCTATATGACAAAATTCCTGCTGCATGCTCGCTGCACACAGTGCATATGGCGCAACGCGTCACCCACTTCTGCTGGCTCCAGCGCTAAATGTGAAGTGCCTATACAGTGGTGCTTGAAAGTTTGTGAACCCTTTAGAATTTTCTATATTTCTGCATAAATATGACCTAAAACATCATCAGATTTTCACACAAGTCCTAAAAGTAGATAAAGAGAACCCAGTTAAACAAATGAGACAAAAATATTAGAGTTGAGCCGGATACTCGGCTAAAACGAGTATCCGGTACAGATAAAGCACTTTTGCCGAGTACGAGTATTATATGAGTAATACGAGTCAATATCTGTGCTCGGACTGAATGATAATCCTCACACAGCGTCACAGCACCCCTCCCCTACACACACCGCTCTGCTCACTCACAGAGAACAGCTCTCTCATATGTTGAGGATGAAAACTCTTGTTCATTACATTTCATTTCATAATTGCAACCGCATGTGTTGTATTCATTGTTGCAAAACTTGTTCTGTAAATAGTTCGTTTGCTATCGTGATCAAAACCATTGATCTGAAGCTCAATGCTGATGCTGTCCTGTAAATAGTTTTCTAATCAGCAATAAATATAACAATTTCTGATCAACCCATATCAATTGCATGCTTAAAATAACATACTGGTTAAAGCCCCGCCTGTTTCAAGACAACCAGACCCACTTCTGGGTTAAATCCCGCCTACTTCTGGGTTAGGCCCCACCCACTCCGAGTACGGATTCGGATACAGATAATTCATATGGTTTACAGATAATGCTGTACTCGCTCATCCCTAAAAATATTATACTTGGTCATTTATTTATTGAGGGAAATGATCCAATATTACATATCTGTGAGTGGCAAAAGTATGTGAACCTCTAGGATTAGCAGTTAATTTGAAGGTGAAATTAGTCAGGTGTTTTCAATCAATGGGATGACAATCAGGTGTGAGTGGGCACCCTGTTTTATTTAAAGAACAGGGATCTATCAAAGTCTGATCTTCACAACACATGTTTGTGGAAGTGTATCATGGCACGAACAAAGGAGATTTCTGAGGACCTCAGAAAAAGCATTGTTGATGCTCATCAGGCTGGAAAAGGTGACAAAACCATCTCTAAAGAGTTTGGACTCCACCAATCCACAGTCAGACAGATTGTGTACAAATGGAGGAAATTCAAGACCATTGTTACCCTCCCCAGGAGTGGTTGACCAACAAAGATCACTCCAAGAGCAAGGCGTGTAATAGTCGGCGAGGTCACAAAGGACCTCAGGGTAAATTCTAAGCAACTGAAGGCCTCTCTCACATTGGCTAATGTTAATGTTCATGAGTCCATCATCATTAGGACACTGAACAACAATGGTGTGCATGGCAGGGTTGCAAGGAGAAAGCCACTGCTCTCCAAAAAGAACATTGCTGCTTGTCTGCAGTTTGCTAAAGATCACATGGACAAGCCAGAAGGCTATTGGAAAAATGTTTTGTGGATGGATGAGACCAAAATAGAACTTTTTGGTTTAAATGAGAAGCGTTATGTTTGGAGAAAGGAAAACACTGCATTCCAGCATAAGGACCTTATCCCATCTGTGAAACATGGTGGTGGTAGTATCATGGTTTGGGCCTGTTTTGCTGCATCTGGGCCAGGACGGCTTGCCATCATTGATGGAACAATGAATTCTGAATTATAGCAGCGAATTCTAAAGGAAAATGTCAGGACATCTGTCCATGAACTGAATCTCAAGAGAAGACAACGACCCTAAGCACACAAGTCGTTCTACCAAAGAATGGTTAAAGAAGAATAAAGGTAATGTTTTGGAATGGCCAAGTCAAATTAAAGTCCTGACCTTAATCCAATCAAAATGTTGTGGAAGGACCTGAAGCGAGCAGTTCATGTGAGGAAACCCACCAACATCCCAGAGTTGAAGCTGTTCTGTACGGAGGAACGGACTAAAATTCCTCCAAGCCGGTGTGCAGGACTGATCAACTGTTACCGGAAACATTTAGTTGCAGTTATTGCTGCACAAGGGGGTCACACCAGATACTGAAAGCAAAGGTTCACATGCTTTTGCCACTCACAGATATGTAATATTGGATCATTTTCCTCAATAAATAAATGACCAAGTATAATATTTTTGTCTCATTTGTTTAACTGGGTTCTCTTTCTCTACTTTTAGGGCTTGTGTGAAAATCTAATGATGTTTTAGATCATATTTATGCAGAAATATAGAAAATTCTAAAGGGTTCACAAACTTTCAAGCACCACTGTATAGAAGTGACGACATTCGTGGATTAATATAAACCTGTGATTTAAACAACAGTGTCAGAGTTGCTGTTATAGAAAAGTAATCAAGGAAATTAATACAAGACCATTTCAGGACCTTGATGTGATGCGCAAATATTACAATATACAGTATTTCGAGTATTTTTATTGTATTGATTACTGGGCTGATTTTGTCACGCAGATCCCCCAACCCTGTATAACACTCTCCTCTCTCTCCTCCACAACTGCGATACACAGCAAGACCCAGACACCATAATGCGTAATTACTACTTGTGTGACTTCTAGACCTGCTTTATGTGTGTCATGTGCTAGCAGGAGTGGAGGATGGGGATGTGAACGTCTGGTATGTGTAATTGAATAAGTTTCCTCACCTTGTTCTTGCTGTTAGACCCATTAGCGCATGTGCTAGCCCTCCAGGCTTTGCAGAGAAGTAGGTGTGAATTTCCTGACATAACTCCTGTCTAACATAATTTGAACGCAGAGCGGCAAACATGTTCCTTTTTACGTCACAGAAATGCTCAATGTCCTTCCTGCTGGTAAATCAGACGTGAAAATTACTGGAAGGTTAATGAAAGCTGGTTGAAATTTCTCAGGCGCTGCTCCATGAGTCAGACTGGCTCAATATCACTACTGCAATGTTTTGGGGTTTTTTTCTGTTTATTTTTTTTTCCCAATTCTAATTTGTGTAATATTATGACATAATTCACCCACGTACATTCCCAGGAGCAACATTTTAAATCTCTATTATGTAAAAACAGAATAAATGCATGAAAAGAGTAAGAAGGATTTCTGCAGTCCTTCGGTATGTCATGTGAGCTCCTTTGGCAGCCGCTGCTCCTCGGCTGCTGTGACACCAAGCCAGTGACCCAATGAAAATGCAGTTGTTGGATGTGCTCCCGTTCCTGCAAAAGGTCCTGATGAAGTTGCTGGCTGTTAACACTCAGAGGGTCATACCGTCTCCAGATGTTGCAATCCAAAGCATCCAACAAGTGATCGATGGGGTTAAAGCTCAGGGGTCGTTTCCTAAAGGCTAAACGTAGACGGCTTAGGGACCAATTTTGGACATGAGCGTAAAAAAACAAGCAAAAAAAACCCAGGATTTAAGTGTTTAAAGAAAAAAACCCTGGCTCTCCAGAGCAATATTGTCAATAAATAATGTGAATTTAATATAACTTGATGTTTGACTGGTGGAAATTTGGGATTAAAAAGGCTCTATGGCTCCAATAAATGACCAACTCTTACTGTATACATTGAAATCACAAGTCTAATATTTGATATGTTTAAAAATAGAAAGTAAGGGCGTTTGTGATATATTTTTAACATTTAAAATGGTCTCTAGCTGTAAAAAGCTTGAGAACTCCCAAGTGACTAAGACCGACTCATGAACCATCCAAAATGGCTGCTGCTGGCAGTTGAACAGTGCAGTTAAGGTAATGGTTCGATATAAATAACAGTGAGCTTTAAAAACATACCATGTCAGTTTGTTTACTGATTTTAATTTTTTTTTTTTAATTTTTATTTTACTTTTTGCATTTGGATTTGAGCTTATTGTGCAGCCTGCTACTGCATTTCCCAATCATTTATTCAGTCTTATAATATTACATAGACACGAGTGTTTTACTGGGAAATACACCACTCGTATTTTTCATCCGCACTCCATCCGGCACATGGAGAACCAAAACCGTGACACAAATCTCTATGTGTCACTTGTGAGGAAATCGATGAATTGTTTTGATAAATTTGGGGACTTTTTGTTTGTGAATGTGTCTATATAATAAAAAGAAAATCACACGTTGGCTTGAAGAGATGAAGTTGATCTACTAGTGTTGAAAAACTCTCATTTTTCATACAAAATATATCGTGGATCCAAGTGACAGATTTAAATAATATTGGCTGGCGTTGAGTGGTATATCAGATATATTCCATTCAGCTAGCATGATATTGAACGAGCCGAAGACGGGTAGCTGAATGGAATATATCTGATATACCACGAAAAAAAGCCAGCCTAGGAGGATATGAGGACTGTTGGTGTGACGGAAAAGGATACGGAGGACAGGAGGAAATGGAAGGACATTATCCGCGGTGGCAACCTTGAATGGGAGGGAACAGCAGGAGGAAGAGGAAGAAGAAGATTGTTTGTTTGTTTTTTGGTGTAAAACAACAGAATTAGCTATTTAAACAAAATGTCTACTGTGATCGGCCATAATTCTTACATATAGTTACTTAATGGTAGTCCGTATACAGTACGTAGTGACTCCCTGATTAAAACAGAAAGGGCCATATTCACAATTGAGTGTACATTGGTATTTAGATATCAGATGTAACGACAGGCGCTCTTCAGTATTTGTGCGGTGCGATATCAGCTCAAGCGAGGAGCCGTATTAAGTCCAGCGCTGCTGTCTGACCGTTTGATATAATCATAATGTGTCACACAGAAATTTATGTTTTGAACACTGTATATACAATCATTTATTCATTTAGCGTTTTGTAGCTTCTAGAAGTTGTGTGTACAAGTAACTGCTGGCTCATCATTTTCAAAACAATAGGATGTGCTGGATCAAGTGCTATTTTATAATAGTGGAAGCCATATTGTCACATTTAAAGCAGCTTTGAGGTGATTGTGATCATTACAAGCATCCTACACTCCTATTAGATTATTATTTCAATCCTTGTTACCTTCACTTTCTCATATCATCAAATTAGTCTTTTGCTGAAGTGATTTCTACTTCAGTCCGCATTTTTCTAGCCCCTGATATATATATCAGAGGGGAACCGTCAGGGCCTTCTAGGTATTCAGAGAAGGCCCAAACATATCAGCATTTCAAATGTTCTACTTAATTTATTTCATTATAATTATTCTCGGGCGGCACGGTGGTGTAGTGGTTAGCGCTGTCGCCTCACAGCAAGAAGGTCCTGGGTTCGAGCCCCGGGGCCGGCGAGGGCCTTTCTGTGTGGACTTTGCATGTTCTCCCCGTGTCCGCGTGGGTTTCCTCCGGGTGCTCCGGTTTCCCCCACAGTCCAAAGACATGCAGGTTAGGTTAACTGGTGACTCTAAATTGACCGTAGGTGTGAATGTGAGTGTGAATGGTTGTCTGTGTCTATGTGTCAGCCTTGTGATGACCTGGCGACTTGTCCAGGGTGTACCCCGCCTTTCGCCCGTAGTCAGCTGGGATAGGCTCCAGCTTGCCTGCGACCCTGTAGAAGGATAAAGCGGCTAGAGATGATGAGATGAGATAATTATTCTCTTCTAATTTTAACTTGGCCTCATTTTCTATCAAATTTGCTTCAAAAATGAAAGGGTTATTGTCCTGAAAACATTAAAATTGAGTTATCTATCCAGTGAGATTGTTTTGTTTGTTGTCTCGAGGCTGAGAAAAGTTTAGAGCTGCTCACTCATCGGTTAGGACTTCATTGCCGGGACAGAAGGCCATGGCAGTGTGTGTTTCTGTCAGAAGTGACAGATGACTGATTTGGTTAATAAGATTTTGATTTATAGTGAGAGGAACCAAAAATTTATCGCTCTAGGCCTTCTCGAAGACCAGCACGAGCTTAACTGTGAGTCGGCGCAGCAGTGAAGTCGCCTTCCAGCCGGTGTAGCGTTCATCACTAGTGTTAGCGAATGCTAATAAAGTGGTCAAGCCAGTGCTATCGAGAGCTACAGGCTAACAACTGAGAAACTAAGAATTCTGTCTCCAGACTCTTCTACACTGCACGCTCGCGACAGTATTTTTCACTCAGACTTAAGTATTCATTTCCCTGTGTAATTTATTTAGTTACTTTTAAGATCAACATCGACACCTACACACAGCGGAGTGACCTGGCAGCCTGCCGCTAATCCCTTACAAAATCCTTTGCCCTGTTGCTTTTTTGGTGTCTGGCTAAGGTTTGGCTGAGCTCAAGTCCCAGCTGTAACAGTAATGGTTCGCCACTGATTCATAGTACCGTATACAGTCATGCTTGAAAGTTTGTGAATCCTTTCGAATTGTCTACATTTCTGCATAAATATGATCTAAAACATCATCAGATTTTCACACAAGTCCTAAAAGTAGAGAAAGAGAACCCAGTTAAACAAATAAGACAAAAATATTATACTTGGTCATTTATTTATTGAGGAAAATGATCCAATATTACATATCTGTGAGTGGCAAAAGTATGTGAACCTTTGCTTTCAGTATCTGGTGTGACCCCCTTGTGCAGCAATAACTGCAACTAAATGTTTCTGGTAACTGTTGATCAGTCCTGCACACCGGCTTGGAGGAATTTTAGCCCATTCCTCCATACAGAACAGCTTCAACTCTGGGATGTTGGTGGGTTTCCTCACATGAACTGCTCGCTTCAGGTCCTTCCACAACATTTCGATTGGATTAAGGTCAGGACTTTGACTTGGCCATTCCAAAACATTAACTTTATTCTTCTTTAACCGTTCTTTGGTGGAACGACTTGTGTGCTTAGGGTCGTTGTCTTGCTGCATGACCCACCTTCTCTTGAGATTCAGTTCATGGACAGATGTCCTGACATTTTCTTTTTGAATTTGCTGGTATAATTCAGAATTCATAGTTCCATCAATGATGGCAAGCCGTCCTGGCCCAGATGCAGCAAAACAGGCCCAAACCATGATGCTATAACCACCATGTTTCACAGATGGGATAAGGTTCTTATGCTGGAATGCAGTATTTTCTTTTCTCCAAACATAATGCTTCTCATTTAAACCAAAAAAGTTCTATTTTGGTCTTATCCGCCCACAAAACATTCTTCCAGTAGCCTTCTGGCTTGTCCACATGATCTTTAGCAAACTGCAGACAAGCAGCAATGTTCTTTTTGGAGAGCAGTGGGTTCCTCCTTGCAACCCTGCCATGCACACCACTGTTGTTCAATGTTATCCTGATGGTGGACTCATGAACATTAGCCAATGTGAGAGAGGCCTTCAGTTGCTTAGAATTTACCCTGGGGTCCTTTGTGACCTCGCCGACTATTACACACCTTGCTCTTGGAGTGATCTTTGTTGGTCGACCACTCCTGGGGAGGGCAACAATGGTCTTGAATTTCCTCCATTTGTACACAATCTGTCTGACTGTGGATTGGTGGAGTCCAAACTCTTTAGAGATGGTTTTGTCACCTTTTCCAGCCTGATGAGCATCAACAACGCTTTTTCTGAGGTCCTCAGAAATCTCCTTTGTTCGTGCCATGATACACTTCCACAAACATGTGTTGTGAAGATCAGACTTTGATAGATCCCTGTTCTTTAAATAAAACAGGGTGCCCACTCACACCTGATTGATTGATTGTCATCCCATTGATTGAAAACACCTGACTCTGATTTCACCTTCAAATTAACTGCTAATCCTAGAGGTTCACATACTTTTGCCCCTCACAGATATGTAATATTGGATCATTTTCCTCAATAAATAAATGACCAAGTATAACATTTTTGTCTTATTTGTTTAACTGGGTTCTCTTTATCTACTTTTAGGACTTGTGTGAAAATCTGATGATGTTTTAGGTCATATTTATGCAGAAATATAGACAATTCGAAAGGGTTCACAAACTTTCAAGCACCACTGTAAATATTTTTATTTTGGATATATTTCTACTGTGGGAGAAATCTGGAAATCTCAGAAGTATGAACCACGCGCAGGTGATTTGATGATGATAATCTACATGATCCCAAAGAATTTGTTGGTTTGTTACATTTTGGGAACAAGTTTTTCAGATGTTTTATAGTAAAACTCTATTCGTGAACAGGATGAACCTTCATCAAAGTGATTTTTCTGTATGTATAGAATGTGTATTCATACGGTGTAATTATATACACTTGGATTTGCCGTTCTATCTTTTTCCTATAGCTCATATCGCGCTTCTGGATTTTGTGAGATACTTCCAAGTCCATTGTTCTCACTATCAGCATGAACGTTACTCCTGAATCTTAAATTAGCATGTATCCATTGGTCCTTTACAACATTACTTTGTGATTTGTTCATCTTCACAACTTTTTGGAACTAACTGCAAATGCTTGTCTTCTTTTCATGAGCAGGTTTATGCATATGGTATACCATGATGAAAATGGATTTAGAGAGACAGTGAGTGGTCGAGGAGAAACGGAGGCGGACGGAGAGGACGTGTTTGCGTGTAGAGATATTGTACGTGACACAGTGGTAAAATATAAAGCCCGTGTGTGTGTGTGTGTCTCTGGTGTCCCGCAGGACTGGTGGAAAGCATCTGTTTCTCAGTACATTTAACATGTCATGTTAAGGAACAGCCTCTCTCATTCAGGTTAAATAGTTTATGCAATCCGTGGTAGAGAAACGAAGGGAAGCCCAGAGTAGAAAAGTAGAGAGGGAGAGAATGATGGATGTGTTCTAGGTGTCTGTGTGTCAGAGAGAGAGAGAGAGAGTGTGTGTGTGCGTGTGTTCGTTCAGTCTATGTGACCTGCATATTTACAGTCTGTGTATGTGTCAGCTGTCTGAATTTATCCATGTGTGGATGCATACATGTCAGGTGTGTGTGTGTGTGTGTCCAGATGTGACTGGTCAGGATTACACTCACTAAAGAACTGGTGTACGATTAAGTCTGCCTGCAAAAAACATTAAGGAAATCTCTCAAAGTCCAAACACTGCCAACATTTTTTTAAAAAAATATAGTCAGTATTATAGTAGACAGGGTTGCCAGATTGATATCTTTCATGCCATCCACTGTTCAAAAATTTTTTGAAAAAAAAATTGAAATATTATATCCAGGAAATAATTGTGGGGAAAATTTAATTTGATTTGACTCAAGTAGGCTTTATGTAGGCTTTATTTAGGCTTTGTAAACCGAAAATGCCAACAGTAATTCATTTTTACCCCCTGCTGGCTGAAAGGCCCAAGTGGGGATTATGTCATGGCGATGTCCTCCGTCCTGCGAAGGGAACACGCCTTCTGAAATGAACTCCTCTCACAATTTTTGGAGGAATTTCACGAAACTCGGCAGGATTCTTTGTTATATGTCGGTAATACGCATATTGCAATTTCGTTCAGTTCAGTCGCATTTTACCAGAGTTAAGGCCTAGTTGCCAGCGGGGGATATTATGCTCTCAGAGCACTCTTGTTTAAAAAAAGATGCAGAAGATTCATAATTCTTAAATATAGATGTAGAAAGAGCCATTTGAAAATGTACTACTGTACTTCCTCTTAACAGGGAATAATCAAATGAATATTTATATAGAGGATATTACATGGTTGTGCGAAGATATGAAGTTTATCTTCGAGTGGTGAATGTAGATATCACGAGTGAGTGAAGCAAACGAGTGAAAATAATATTTCAACACGAGAAGATAAACTTCATATCTTCGCACCACCATGTAATGTTCTTTATATTATATGGATACATCCACATCACATCACACATCACATTATCTCTAGCCGCTTTATCCTTCTACAGGGTCGCAGGCAAGCTGGAGCCTATCCCAGCTGACTACAGGCGAAAGGCAGGGTACACCCTGGACAAGTCGCCAGGTCATCACAGGGCTGACACATAGACACAGACAACCATTCACACTCACATTCACACCTACGGTCAATTTAGAGTCACCAGTTAACCTAACCTGCATGTCTTTGGACTGTGGGGGAAACCGGAGCACCCGGAGGAAACCCACGCGGACACGGGGAGAACATGCAAACTCCGCACAGAAAGGCCCTCACCGGCCCCGGGGCTCGAACCCAGGACCTTCTTGCTGTGAGGCGACAGCGCTAACCACTACACCACCGTGCCACCCCTAGGAGTGACATCATCAGAGTGAAATATCGGGAATTATTATACATACAGGACACTTTTTCGATAGAATAAAAACGTGTTCTATTCCCTTCTAGCGGGTTTCATTCATTTGGTTTGATATCATACAATATTGTTAGCATATCGCTTATCCAATGTGTATTACATCACTCTACGTAATGGAGAACGAGCGTTGAATATGGTTTACGATATTGCATGGTTGTCAAGACAACATGATGTCACACATCGGAGATGTAAAACTTCTGCCCTAGCGAGCGACTGGGACAATTTGTAAACAAGCATGGCTGCCAGGTTTGCTTGATTAAATATGGAAGATTTTTGAGAGAATTTTGAAAGAGAAAGACGCGTTGAACACCTGAAAGGAATGTGTATGTGTAATAATAATAATAATAATAATAATAATGGCTTTTTTTCATGGTATATCGGATATATTCCATTCAGCTACTCGTCTTCGACTCGTTCGGAATGGAATATATCTGATATACCACTCAACGCCAGCCAATATTATTTAAATCTGTCACTCAGATCCAAGATGTATTTCATATGAAAAATCCGAGTTTTTCAACACGAGAAGATAAACTTCATGTCTTCAAGCCAACGTGTGATTTTATTTTTATTATATCGACACATTCACAAACAACAAGTACTCAAATTTACCAAAACTATTCATCAATTTCCGCACGACTGACAGATAGAGATTTATGTCACGGTTTTGGTTCTCCATGTCCCGGATGGAGTTTGGATGAAAAATCTGAGTGGTGTATTTCCCAGTAAAACACTTGTGCCCATATAATATCTGACAATATGCGCCTGAGATATAGCAGTTAAATTACTTTGGTAATAAATAAATAAATAAATACATCAGTAACGTCAGAGTTTTTATCCCAGACAGCAGAACCAAAGGAAACCTAATAGGGGAAATCTCTCAATCTGACAACGCTGATATCGGTGCTATACACTGGCATGGCCATTTTGTTTAAAAACGCATTGCTTTAGACAGCATGTTTCTTTTAATCTTTTCGATGAAATTAATAAGGCTGTGTGAATGAATGCAGTCCTGAATACGCTGTCTGAGTGTAACTCCTAGCTGGTTTTCTTTTCTTTTCCTTCTTTCCTCTTCTCACATCTCAGTTCCATCTCTCTCGGCCGGATCTCTGAGGAATGACGGCGTAAAGGCTGCTGATGTTCTGACGGTTCTGAGGGAAAAGGTCGCCTTTGTCTCAGGTCAGCACCAGAGCACTTTTCTTAATTTTATGCAGCATGGAACTATTAAAAGTTAATTAGTGAAATATGACAAGAAAAAGGTCTTGTTCTCGGAGTACGTGGCTCGCTGAGTGGTTTAACACGGAGAATCGTTCTTGGTCTAAATCTACTGTCTCTCTTTTAGGAGGCAGAGACAAGAGAGGAGGACCCATCCTGACCTTCCCTGCCCGCAGCAACCACGACCGAATAAAGCAAGAGGACCTGCGCCGACTCGTCACCTACCTCTCTACCGTGCCCAGGTGCTCCGAACCCTGTCCAGATTTATCTCCGTGTGCCGTGCATGTGATCCGCTCACGTCAAGTGCTTTGTGGAAACAGTGTGAACCACCAGGTGTTCTAGTAGGATGGTGTGAAGCGCCTATGAAAATGAATAAATGATGCATGTTTGATGTGGGGGATGTGGAGATCAGCCACTGATCTGAGCAGATGGTGTGTCACTGCAGCTGCTATGGATGATATTTATATCTTGTGTCAGGAGGGCAGGCAAAAAAAAAATCAGGTATCATGCTTAACCCGAGCTTCAATGACATCCATGATTTATTTTACAACACAAGTTGAGTTTCATACTTTTGACAACCTGCTTATAGTGGTGCAGTGGGAGATATATACCACCATCAGTGTCATACTTAATGTCCTAATTAGCACCAGAATTTCTAAACACACAATAAATTTCAATACGTACGTACTTCAGCTGCCCACAGGCGAGCCTGTTGTCTCACACGCCAGTCATCCCGATTGTCCATACGTGCTGCGAGTTCCTCTTTTGTGTTGACACCAACGTCATCTTTCAGTCAATGTATGTCTTGATTGGTCTACCACGATGTCTTCAACTATGCACAAGTTCCCACAGTAAGACATTGTTGGCTGCAACCAGAGATGGACAAAATACCCAACTTCATTGCTTAAGTCAAAGTGCAGTCAAATGTTACTCCGAGACAAGTGAAAGTTGTACAGTCAAATTTTTACTTAAGTCAAAGTACTGAAGTACTAGCTTTTAAAAATACTTAAGTATTAAAAGTACATTTTCTGTCAACGCTTACAATACATACTGAGTTTACTGACTAGCTTGTAGAACCTGTAGAGCTGAAGCTCCACCTGACATGCTCGCAAACTCTTTTCAAACTCGAAATCATATTAGGTAGCTAATGTTACTAGAAAAGAAAGATGTCTACATTCTGTTTATTTGGCAAGATTATGCTAAAACATATTTCTGAAAGGACTTCAGAAAAGTTAACGTTATTCATGTTCGTGTGTAAAAAAATGGAGTTATGCTAACGGTGTCCAAGTTAACTAGCTATGTGTTAGCCGTGGACAAGGCTATGGCAACTGGGTGGGCAAATCCATAGAAAGTCATTTGACTAACCAGACTGCATAGCTATTGCAGCGTTATCGCTAGCTCTAAAAGCACAGACAACTTTGTTGCAAGCTTTCTCTTGGAATAAAACGTTTATATACCTCAATATGCTTCTGCAGGTTGGACGGCGAGTTTTTGTAGGCTCCGTTTTAGGCAAACAAATCAAACATTTAAAGTGAAACGAATCTTTATTCCTTTCAGAAAACTGAAGCATGGGTTCTAGGTATTGCCATGGATGCGTGCATTCCCCAGAAGAACCGCCTCCTTCCATCAACTGATCATGTTCAAATAATGCTGCTGAGAAATCATTGAACTTGATTTTATCCAGTCTATGGACATGATGTGACCCTAGTGATTACTGATAGGCTGTCTCAGTGTCACCTGCGAAAAACCAATCACGTTTTAGAAAAGCAAAGCAAAAACATCCACTTTCAAATCTGCTTCATAGTAACGAGTAACGAGGACCAAATGTAGCGGAGTAAAAAGTACGAAATTTGTCTTTCAAATGTAGTGAAGTTAAAGTCATAAATTTCCAAAAAAAATAATAGTCAAGTGAAGTACAGATGCACCGTGAGTTGGCCTAGTGGTTAGCATGTCTGCCTCTCGATCGGGAGATCGCGAGTTCTACTCACGGTCAGGTCATACCAAAGACCATCATAAAAATGGTACCTACTTCCGTCTGGCAAGGCACGCTGCAATACAGATGCACGTGGGGAGTCAAACTCTCGCGGTTACCAGAGGACCAGCTCCCCACTGTAACCCTAGCTATGTAATGGGCGAGAGGCCGAGGGCTACGGAAACGGAGATCGGCGTCGCCCTATGCGCCACATGGCGTAGGAAGGACTTCGATTTGAAAGTACAGGTACTCAAAAGGCGTACTCAAGTACAGTACTTAAGTAAATGTACTTCGTTCCTGTCCACCTCTGCCAGCAACACCCATTCTCCTGACAGCTATTTAGCTGCAAATAGATAGTAGTTTTCCATACAGAACTGTATTTGGAATGCGATCTTGCCGTCTGACATTGAGTACTGTTCTTAGCATTCTTATATAAGTAACATTTACTGATCGTTCAAGTTGTTTTTTGTTAAAGTCTAGCTTTCTGATCACTGAGCACTGTTTCGACTGTAGCAATCCAAAACGACAGCTTTACACTACAAGATTAAATTAGATTTTCACGTTAGCTTTCCATGCTAATGCTTTTCTAATTATGTCTCGCTCAGAAGATTGTACCCAAGCACAGAGATATTGAATATCTCTCAAATATCTCTCAAAACTTCAATGCAAACATATTTAATGTGTTTTCAGGATGTTTAAGACGTGTTAGCTTGCTAACTAGCGGTCATATCTGTTTTATTTTCTTCAGTCCGTGCAATTCTAGCTAGTTAGCACTGGGCAACTAGCTTATACTAAACATGAAAAAGAACTTGTGGGAATACTCCTAACTGCTATAATAGATGTGTGTGTGTGTGGGGGGGGGGGGGGGGGGGGCATAAAAGGCGTATATAAGTACTTTAGCTACAAAGTGACCATGCTAGGCGTTGATAGTAGCTAACATTACCTCAGCTAACTAGCAGCAAAATCTGTTAGCTAGCATCAAATATTCATTCAACACACACACAAGTGATTTTTAAATTACATGTGTTGACCGGTGTGGTAAATAAATTCACAGGACAAGCAGTACATTTCCTTTCAAATTAATATACTAAGCTATGTAGCCAAGTTTCTCCTCCTGAGAAAATAACAATACAGTTAACAGTGAGGAAGGTTAACAGAATAGTTTGGTTTATTGTAAGGGTGACCAAAAGTGTCATTTTTGTCATGGTTATGGAAATGCTGTATATTTTCGCTTTATCTATTAAAGGCTTCTACAAGTGGTTAGGGGTCAGACCCCATTAAACCACCCTGGAATTCACCGTGGCTATGCTGTGTGTGAATGATGCCGTGAGAAGGACTGGGGTACTACCTTGGGCGTATTCCTAACGCGTAGTGCTCCCAGGACCGCGAGCTGGCCTAGTGGTTAGCATGTCTGCCTCTTGACCGTGGTAGGGTCATATCAAAAGACCATCATAAAAATGGTACCTCTTGCTGTCTGGCAAGGTATGCTGCAATACAGATGCGAGTGGGGAGTCAAACTCTTACAGTTACAAGAGGACCAGACCCTCACTGTAACCCTAGCTGTATAGGCGAGAGGCCGAGGGCTATAGAAGCGGAGATCGGCACCGCCCAATGCGCCTTAAGGGCGTGGTTATTCCTGGGAAGACCAGATTCTGGCACGGGAGAGACTTTGACTTTGAGTGTTCCGAGGATAGGTGCACGACACAATTCTTGTGAACAAGCAAGTGTTGTTTTTTCACAGTTTACCACAAAAAGACGTAAACACTTTGCCTCCTGCATGGTAACTGCTCACGCAGTTGCTACCTATTATAAATGTGGTATTCGGTGTGTTTCATCCTTATTTGTTACTGCATTGGCACCAAGCAGCTTTATTATGGTCTGGAAACTCACAGTGAATCTCCGTTTACAGCTTGCAGTATGAGAAACCATAAAGGCTGTGATTGTTTTATTGAAATGTGAATCATTGCAATTAAACCCTCAACACTGCATCAGTACATATTTACTTTTGCACACTGCATGCTGGCTACATTGAGCTTGATTTGGTTTTATTTGTAGAAGCTTCATGAAAGTTTTCTGGTATTTTAATGTCTCTCTCTCTCTCTCTCTCTCTCTCTCTCTCTCTCTCTCTCTCTCTCTGTGCAGTGAGGATGTTAGTAAGCGTGGCTTTACCGTAATCATTGATATGCGTGGCTCTAAGTGGGACCTGATTAAGCCGCTACTGAAGACGTTGCAGGAAGCGTTCCCAGCTGAGATCTGCGTGGCTCTAATCATCAAACCAGACAACTTCTGGCAGAAGCAAAAGACCAACTTCGGCAGTGCTAAATTCACATTTGAGGTTTCTAACTGCGTGTTTTAATTTGGTGCTTGTCTCCGATATACAGTCTGCCGTGTTGCAATTCTTGGATATACTCATTTACATTGATAGTTGATGACTTTCTAAACTTTCTGCAAAATATCATTATAGAATTTGATGGCTATCTCCGGAATTAATAAGATTTGAGATGTCAGATAGCGGACCGTATCCGACAGCATAACTGCTCAACGTTGAAAGATACAGATAGTAGGAGTTTAATGGTTCAGTAGGTTACACGAAGGTTATGAATTTTAAATCCCAGGACTTCCTGAAAGCCACTGGAAGTTTCTATTGCAGGAACCTTTTCAGGAACTCGAGGACTTCAAGTGCCAGTTTTGAAAATTGCATGCGTTTCATTTAGCATATGATTACTACACTAGCTAGCTTAGTTCAGAGGTTCTGTGGTTAAATATTTCCTGGTATCCTCTAATTTCAGACATGGTCAGTCCAAAGCTTCATAATAGCTCTTATTTTTATAAAGGCCACATTTCCTTGTTTGGGCAAAGTCGTTACCTCAATTTCTATTTTCAAAGTCATTCTGAATTGAAACAAATCCACAAATAATAAAAAAAAGAACAAAAAGTCTGTTCATGTCCAAATACTCTGTTGTTAATATTACAGGGTTAATAATGTTGTGATATTGGTTATTACAGTTGTGAATGCTTGCTTAACTGTATTAAAATTCTGGGATGTTTCATGGTTAAGTGTGGTTGGTTTATTGAACTCCTTGACCCCTCTTGTTCGTTGCAGACGAGCATGGTATCCGTGGAGGGCCTGACTAAACTGGTGGACCCGTCCCAGCTGACGGCCGACCTGGACGGCACGCTGGAATACGACCACGTTGAGTGGACAGAGCTGCGTGTGTCTTTAGAGGAGTTCACGTGTGGAGCGCTGCACCTCCTCTCGCGCCTAGAGGAGCTTCAGGAGACGCTCTCGCGCCAGGAGATGGCCGCGGACGCTGAGGAAGCACGCAAGCTGCTAGAGGAGCATGCACGCCTGAGAAAGAGCGCCACCAAGGCGCCAGTGGATGAGCTAGAGCATGAGGGACAGCGTCTACTGCAGAAAATCAGGGACGGCGGGGACGGTCGCCTGTCTGGAGGACCTGACTTTCAGAGCCTCGTTCCCAGAGTCACCGCCTTGCTGGACAAACTGCAGGCTGCGCGGCAGCACCTGTTACAGGCCTGGCATAAGCGCAAACAGCAATTGGATCAGTGCTTCCAGCTTCGACTGTATGAGCAGGACGCCGAAAAGGTGAGGAAAAGATGAAATATGAAAAAATAATTTGAATTGTTAACTTTCTTGGATGGCTGATTAAGCACCATAGAGCACTTGGGACACATTTGTTTATATAGACAAATAACAGAGATCGCATTTTTTCGACTTGTCACAAATGCAAGCTAGTTTAGGAGCGGTTAACTAGCTGTTTTTGATTTTATGCTTATTTATAGATCCTTGCACATTTTTTCATGACAGAGAAAGCATGTATACCTATATTCTTAGGCCATTTAAATAATTTATTGGGCATTAAAAACAACTTTATTATTGCATGCTGAGATGCTTTTCTGTTCACCATGGTTGTAAAGAGTGATTATATGATTTACTATATCCTTCCTGGCAAAAAAGCTCGAATCAATCTGGCCATTTTCTGATCTCTGAACTCTGTCAACAAGGCGTTTGTTTCCACCCACAGAATGGTCGCTCACTCACTCACTCACTCACTCACTCACTCACTCACTCACTCACTCACTCACTCACTCACTCACTCAGTGTTTTTTGTTTTTCGCACCATTCTGCGTAAACTCTAGAGACTGCTGTGTGTGAAAACCCCAGGAGATCAGCAGTTTCTGAAATCCTCAAACCAGTCCATCTGGCTCAAACCAACACCCATGCCACAGTGAAAGAAAGTCACACAAAAATTGAGATCACAGTTTTTCCCATTCTTACGTTTGAAGTGAATGTTAATTAACTGAAGCTCTTAATTTGTACCTGCGTGATTTTTATGCATCGTGCTGCTGTCAAGGGATCGGCTGATTGGAGAACTGCATCAAACAGCAGGTGGATGGTTGTTCCTAATAAAGTGGCCAGTGAGTGTCATGTTGAGGTGATAACAGGCTATTTTTATATTTATTATAAGAAGAGCAATTTAACAAAGATGCGTTTTTGTAAAACCACATTAAATGCAGTTATATTAAAATGATGTACTGTGTATTAAAATGTTTGTTTGTGCTGCACAATCAAGGGTGAGCAATATTACACAATTTTGTCAATGTCACGCTAAATTTCATGGCACTCTTTTGTGGATATTGTCGGTAGACTGACTGAGATTGTTCTGTCTGATTTTCTTCCTTTTTATTTTTTGTTTACTCAAAAGTTTGTCTTGTAAACTTTTCACGCCATGGGTTTTTGTTTTTTTAAACGGGGAAGCCCATGGGAGATTAGTTAGCGGTCAATGCTAAGTGTAATTACAGTGTAATATTAGTCACATGGAGTCTTTTCTTAAGAATTTACCGACACATCTGAGTGAAATGTTAACATTCTCTATGTTTTTATCTGGTTTTCATTGTCATACTGCCTTTACAACATCTGCATAGAAGACTTAACTTCTGTTTGCTGACTAAATTAAATCTTCAGGCTTTCAGTCTTGCTAGTTAGCGAGCTGAACGATTAGCCTTCTTCATAAGCCAGTGATAATCCTACAATTATAACCATTTGAATGTCTAGCGTGTCATTTGTTTACCATCTCATAGGTCATTGTGTTATGAAATCTGCGTCTGGGTGATGTAATTGTTCTCTAAGTATCTCACAACTATGTCTGTGTATTAGGGTAATAAAGGCTTAATGTAATAATGCATCTATATAACAACCCATGGTGCAGTAATTGGGTGAATATGAAATTTAAACAGAATGATGATTCTTTGCTCGGGAATGCTGTAATGTTTAGTTAAGGATTTAATTGTGGAGTCATTTCCAAATGCTAAAACAGGATGGTAATGAAGTGAGGAATGTTGAGGTCTGTCTGGATTTTCATAACAGTGATGTTTCTCCACTTTGCTCTCCCAAGAGGCTGGTTTTTGTGCGGGAGCTTGTGTTCCGTTTAAATTCAAACCGAGCAGGAGTTTCACACAAGCCCAGTCCTGCCGGCACGGCCCATCTGTGCTCCGATATTGCCAGAACACCACTGACATCCAGCCTGAGAGAACAAATGAGAAAGAGACAGTGTGAGAGAGAATAGACCTTATGACAAGTGGTACAAAGAGAGAACGGAGTGAGAAAACTTGTGGTGAAAGAATGACATGGAAAGCTGAAATGAAGATCGGGTATTCTCAAGACGGATAACAGGACAAACGCGATATACGGTTGACTCTGAAATCATTGGCACCCTTCAAAAGACTGAGCAAAAATTGTCATAACGTTTGATTTGAACTTTCCATTAAAGCATTTGGAAACTTATTCTTCAATATATAAGAATGATCCAAAAGAACTATTCTATATTTATTACACAATAGTATTTTCTCCAAAACATTGGTCAAATTTATTTAAGCCTATAAAGAATATTCATAACAAATCCAAACCTTGGGAGAAAAAAAGAAAAGAAAAATAAATCGTTTTCTTCTCAGATGAGACCAAAATTGATTTCTTTGCCAAACAAGAGGACTGGATACAAACACAACCCCCTGAATTAACTGTAAATTACTAAGATTTTAGCCCAAATCCTGGTTGCGTCTGCCACAAGGTTACAACTTGCCTGAACGTACATCAAAATCAACACAGAAATTCTTTCGGGATGCAAAATAAAAAATTTTCAGTGACTTTCTTAGTCTCTGGGTTTGACCCCTACTCATAATACGTGGTCTAAAATGGTACCCAAATGTGTAAACCTCAGACTGTTGAAATCTTTTGTGTGTCAGCGTTTCCATGATCTTCTAGTCAAAGTCCTTCCCATGCTACCAGGCACATCGGGTGGCGCCAATCTCCGTTTCAGCCCTCGGGCTCTCGCCTACTACATAGCTAAGGCTATGTTGGGGGTCTAGTCCTCTGGTAACTGCAAGAGTTTGACTCCCTACTAGCATCTGTATTGCGGCATGCCTTACCAGATGGCAGTAGGTACCATTTTTATGATTGTCTTGGTATGACCCGATTACGACTAGAACTCACAACCAAAAGATGGACACGCTAACCACTAGACCAGCTTGTGGTCTGATCTTCTAGAATAGGCTCTAAGCTTGATAGACCTTGATAGAGGAAGAGGCTTAGTGATGTTATTTTCTCCAAGACAAAAGTAAAAAAAGTCAAAGTCCTTCCCATGCCAGGACCTGGTCTTCCCAGGCAGTCTCCTGTCCCAGTACTAACTTGGCCCTTAAGGCGCATTGGGCGGCGCCAATCTCCGCTTCTATAGCCCTCGGCCTCTTGCCTGTACAGGTAGGGTTACAGTGGGAGTCCAGTCCTCTGGTAACCACAAGAGTTTGACTCCCTACTCACATCTGTATTGCAGCGTGCCTCACCAGATGGCAGTAGGTACCGTTTTTACAACGGTTTTTGGTATGACCCAACCACAAGTAGAACTCACAATCTTCCGGTCAAGAGACGGACACGCTAACCACTAGGCCAGCTTGCGGTCTGATCTTCTAGAATAGGCTCTAACCTTGAGAGGCATAGAGGCTCAGTGGTGTTATTTTCTCCAAGACAAGTTTCTGCAAATATTAATCATATGGGGTGCCAATACTGATCAAGAAACTTTTATGTTGAGAAGCATATTGTGTTTAAATTAAATCAGCCAGGCTCAAAATATGACATCTACTTGTTGTTCGTTTTTGTGAAGAGTTGCAGAGAAAGTAGGAGTGAATTTAACGGTTTGTACTCTGCCTATGGGCAACTAAATTTTTCTGTGACTCGCGTCTGCTGCTGAATAAATACGCCTGTTCTGTAGTAAATATTTATGCAGGAGTGCTTGTTTTTGATTGGTTCAACTCGATAATCTATGCTCCATGAGGCTCGTTTATCACCATATGGCCTCATAACAGGAAGTACTTCAGACTCCGTTAAGCAAGTGTGCTGTCCTTTTTCTCACCTCTCTCTCTCTCTCTGTATGTAGATGTTTGAGTGGATTGGCCACAACAAGGAGCTGTTCTTACAAACGCACACAGAGATCGGGGTGAGCTACCAGCACGCCACCGACCTTCAGACGCAGCATGACCACTTCGCCATGAACTCCATGGTAGGATTCTTACAGCATGTGATATCATTGTTTTACAAAAAGTCATCCTCATTATAGTCAAGTATCTCAAAAAGCCCTGCTATTGAATAGCTTGTTCACGGAAAGTTATTTGCTTTATCACTTACATTTGAACACCTGCAGCTGTTTAGAGTGTTTTTTTTTATTATTATTATTTTTAATTTAAAAGAATTAGCACAAACATTCAACAAGTTGTCATATCAAGTGTTCGCTGGATTTGATGTGTTTAAGTGAGTTAAGTTGGTTTGACTGGGATAGCTGTATAATTTGGTGAGTTTCAACTAGATGGATTTTTTAAGTTGCCTTTATTATTGCTATTGATGATAAGTTCTAGTTTGCTGGATTATTGTTATCAGTGAGCTGGGATTTGCTGGATGCTTTAACTGCTTTCAGATTAACCGGATAATTTTTGTTATTATTCACATTCCCTGGATATGAGCAGTCGCACACTCTGATTGGCTACTCTCCTACAAGGCTATCAGCTTATATACTGTGAGTAGAGAAAAACAAAATGACGGAGCGTGTTGCTGAACTACCCGAGGACGAAATGAAAACTCTACTTGAAAATAAAACCCCCCAAAAAACAAAAAAAGCAACAAAATATGGAATTAAAGTATTTGATGGTAAGAACGTATCTCTTTTTTATTATTATTTTTCAAAAATTATTATTATAGCATTTTTCACAAATTGCTACTGTCATTTCGCTGGTTTGTTAAGCAGAAATGGTTTTGTCGGACGTTTTGTATGAAGTTTTTATTTATCGAATTTGCAAAAAATAAAAATGCTCTGTTTCTCAAAATCCAGTGAATGTGGAGAGAATAAAACAGTTCTTCCACTCAATCTCATCGTACACGGCTTATAGCCGACTCGGTGCTATGCGCCTCGTCGGCTATCAGCTCATGTACGACTCGATTTCATGGAATAACTGTTAACTATCTTGATTATATTGTTTGATAAACTCCATTTGGATTATTTCATGAGTTAGAATTTGCTGGATAATTTGATTAGTTTGAGTTGCCTTTACTCAAGTTCCATTTAGTTGAGTCGTTTGAGAAGTTAGAATTAGCTTGAGGTCTAAATAGCTGGGTCATGTGATGAGTTTATGTAAGATGGATAGATTATTTCATAAATTTGAGTGAGCTGGATCAGTTTCTGAGTTGACTTTGATAAGTTTGAAATGGCTGGATGATTTGCTGGATTTGTTCTAATGTGATCATTTGAGGAGTTCCAGTTAGCTTGAGTATTTGAAGAGTAGAATTTAGTGTTGTAGAACCCGAGACTGGTCTCAAGACCAGGTCTCTGTCTCGAACGCATTTTTACTCTGTCTTGTCTCGGAATTTTATTTCAAGACTGGTCAAGGCCACAACTGTGTGGATTTCACTAAACTGCCTGTGCATTGCCTGATTTATTTGTTACCATCGTTACTGTAATTGGATGTCAGATTTCATGCTTCAAATGCAATCAATAACGTGACTCGTTGCTAATTTGAAATTTTTCTTCCTGTTAACGGCTGTCACCCCTCCCCCACCCCACCTCCTTTCACACCCACTGGTCTGGTCCTGGTCTTGACTCAGTCTCACTCTTCCTTGGTCTTGGTCTTGACTTGATCTCAACCCCTCGAAGTCTTGGTCTTGTCTTGGTCTTGACTCGGTCTCACCCTGCCTTGGTCTTGGTCTTGACTCGGTCTCACCCTGCCTTGGTCTTGGTCTTGACTCAGTCTCACCCTGCCTTGGTCTTGGTCTTGTCTTGGTCTCGATACACTCTGGTCTTGGTCATGACTTTAGGTACTCTTGACTACAACACTATTAGAATTACTCAGATCATCAGAGTCATCAGAATTAGTGAGCTTAATGATCTGCTGATTCATTTTTCTCCATTCATTGTTTCAGACCAACCTGATCTCCACACTGAGATTTTCTACCAGTGTCATAGCACAAAAATCATTGCACACGGCTGTTGCAAGAAAAACTGAAAATGACAGAAAATCCTTTTGTAAATTTTTAGGAATGCTTTTAAACGTGCTCGTGATGGCTTGTGTTTCCTCTTTATATTTATTCAGAACGCCTATGTGAACATCACACGGATCGCCTCGGTCGCCACACGGCTGTGTGAGGCAGGCCACTACGCCGCCGATCAGATCCAGCAGGTTTCAGCACAGCTGGATCAGGACTGGAAGAGCTTCGCCTCATCTCTTGAGGAGCGCAGCGCCATTCTCGCCATGTCCTCTGTTTTCCACCAGAAAGCTGAGCAGGTCAGCCGTGGCTGTAATATGTTTACCTTTTAAGAGACGGGTTAATGAGCTTCACTGTGTCCGCAATCACATTTTGGCAGAGGAATGAAATTAAACCTTGAAATTGTTTATCCAAAGCTTAAATGTTTCTTTGGTTACTTTAGAAATGTGATCCAATCATGGCATCAAAATCAAATTTGATAAATTAAAAATTATCGCTTTCTTGCATGGGTGACCTTTCCTAACTTTGTTGCAAATAATCACTTATTATTTGCTAGCATCTGCGAATTGGTCTTGTTTAATTTGCTGTGGCTGGGAAAATAACTCCCACTTTGTGTCACTGAACAAATTTTCCCCTGATCTCCTGCAGCTAAATGTGCTAACTCTGCTTATTTGGATCATTTGTTTTATGTTCTTCTGACCTGGCTACCTCCTCCTTTGGTGTCCGTTTAACAAGAACATTGCATTCCTCCTCTCAGAATTTTTTTCACGTTATTCATAAATATAAATACAAGCACTGCTAATTTAATGCCTTGTTAATATGCGTTACCTCCTGCGTAGTCCTTTTTTTTTTATTTATTTAATTTCTGGAGCCCACCATATCACTCTAACATCACTTACTTTAAAGGAACAGTCCACCGTACTTCCATAATGAAATATGCTCTTATCTGAATTGAGACGAGCCGCTCCGTACCTCTCCGAGCTTTGCGCGACCTCCCAGTCAGTCAGACGCAGTCAGACGCGCTGTCACTCCTGTTAGCAATGTAGCTAGGCTCAGTATGGCCAATGGTATTTTTTGGGGCTGTAGTTAGATGCGACCAAACTCTTCCACGTTTTTCCTGTTTACATAGGTTTATATGACCAGTGATATGAAACAAGTTCAGTTACACAAATTGAAACGTAGCGATTTTCTATGTTATGGAAAGTCCGCACTATAATGACAGGTGTACTAACACCTTCTGTGAGCTTCGGCAGCGCATTGATACGGAGCTCAGATATCAATGCGCTGCCGAAGCGCGCAGAAGGTGTTAGTACGCCTGTCATTATAGTGCGGACTTTCCATAACATAGAAAATCGCTACGTTTCAATTTGTGTAACTGAACTTGTTTCATATCACTGGTCATATAAACCTATGTAAACAGGAAAAACGTGGAAGAGTTTGGTTGCATCTAACTACAGCCCCAAAAAATACCATTGGCCATACTGAGCCTAGCTACATTGCTAACAGGAGTGACAGCGCGTCTGACTGCGTCTGACTGACTGGGAGGTCGCGCAAAGCTCGGAGAGGTACGGAGCAGCTCGTCTCAATTCAGATAAGAGCATATTTCATTATGGAAGTACGGTGGACTGTTCCTTTAAATCCTGAATTTACGAACAGGCAAATGTTTGTATTTTCACCAACAGAGAGATTATTTGCCACATAAATTCTGTTTGTTCTTGGTTTGGTAGTTTCTGTCTGGTGTGGAGGGTTGGGTGAAAGCGTGCAGTGATGGAGGCTTGCCCACGGCGATGCAGGAGCTGGAACTGGCCATCCACAGCCATCAGAATCTGTACGAGCAGGTGACCACTGCATACACCGAGGTACGTGCTCACACTGCTCATAATGCTTTCATCTGAAGATCACGGGGTTTTTTTTCTTTTTGTTCTTTTTTAAATACCCTAATACTGTATTAAAATGAAGCAGAAACTTTATGGGGGATTCAACGAATGGACTGTATGGAGTGAAATCAGAGTCAGAAGAACCTTCTGAGTTTGAAATTTGGTTATGGTTTAAAAAAAAAAAAAGTAAGATATTTAACAGTTATTCCACGAATTCAAGTCGTACATGAGCTGATAGCCGATGAGGCGCGTAGCACCGCCGTGTATGACAAGATTGAGTGGAATAACTGTTTTATTCTATCCACATTCACTGGATTTTGAGAGAGAGAGCATTTTTATTTAAATTTTCTGCAAATTTGACAAGTAAAAGCTTTATGCAAAACGTCCGACAAAATAATTTGCACTTAGAATGTAAACAAACTGGCGAAATGACAGGAGCAATTTGTGAAAAATGCTAAAATAATAATTCTTGAAAAATAAAAAAAGGTATGTTCTTACCATCAAATACTTTCATTCCATAGTTTGTTGCTTTTTTTTGTATTTTTGTTTGGGTTTTTCCCCTCCGAGTAGAGTTTTTATTTTGTCCTTGGTTGGTTCAGCAACACGCTCCACCATTTTCTTCTTCTTTAGGGTTTGTTAGCGGTTAGTAAACCAACTTAAAGGTGCATTACCGCCACCGACTGGGCTGGAGTGTGGAACAGGCGATATTGGGGGAGGGGGGAAAATCTATATTCTTTTAGCTATTTCTGTTTCTTTTAAATAATTGATAACAAAGCCGCCATTTTGTTTTTCTCTACTCACAGTATATGAGTTGATATCCTAGTTGTCGAGTAGCCAATCAGAGTGCGCGATTGCTCATATCCAGTGAATATGAATAGAATAATTGAATATATTTATTCTGGACCTCACAGCCGACTGGGACCTTTGTGTATGGGGTTTGCATGTTCTCCCCATGCCTGCATGGGTTTCCTCTGGGTGCTCCGGTTTCCTCCTAAAGTCCAAAGACATGTCCAAACGTTTTGTGTGTCTGATGTGATTACAGAAGGAAGCATGTCTCTGTCCTCTTGCAGGTGAGTCAGAAAGGGAAGACGTTGCTGGACGTCCTGCAAAGGCCACAGCCTCAGGCTGACTCTGGCTCGGGGCCAGTGGGCGCAGACTACAGCCAGGCGGTGCGTGCCGTTCTGGACGTGATGCACGAGGTTGTGCACGAGCACCGCAGGCTGGATGGTCTTCTACAGCACCGCAAACTGCGCCTGCACCAGAGACTGCAGCTGTGTGTGTTCCAGCAAGACGTGCAGCAGGTGTGATGTTGAATATGACACACACACACACACACACACACACATGTATATGCATAAAGAGCGAGAAGTGAGAAGACATGACAAATTTGTGATGCCTATTATTCAAACGGGTGACAAATTAAAAGGGGGGAAAAAACGACAAAGTCTGTTCGTAAAATGGTGGACCATGACGAACATGCATTAGCGAGCTTTGGCATCAGTGATGAACACAACATTCGTCCAAAAGAACTCTTCCTGAGTGTGAAACGTTTTCATTTTTATCAAAACATTCCCTGAGCACTGTAGATGGGGGGAGGAGTCATCCTGGAAAAGACCACGCCCATCATACTGTAGGCTGATCAGTCATAAGCACTTAGGATTGATTTGCAGTGATGTGTTCGTCTAAGTGCATGACTGGACCCAAACCATGTCAGAAAAATAAATAATTACCCCTCACATCTTAGCAGAGACATTAATTTTAATGTTTTGTCTTTATTTATCACTCTTCTCTAGCTAATTTTGTGAATGTGGCATATACACAGTCTATATGTATGTATACATGCATATACATGTTTGAGAGTGTGTGCGTGGGACAGTGAGTGTGTAGGAGAGAGAAAGAGAGAGGCTGAATCACAGCGCGGGGTGAAATTTGCTCTGCGTCCTCTCTGGAGGTTTGGTGTATTATGTTTGGACTGTGGTCAATACACTCCTGACAATACAGAGAGCTTCCTGCGCACCGAGGCCTATTATTGCGCTTTGAATGCTTCCCTTTCAAACGGTTCGTCAGGGTCTCAGGAAGGTAGACAGCCGCCGGCGGAGTGCTCGAAGGACAGGTTTGCCAGATTATACGATAACACCGTATTAATCCTACAGTGAAATACACTCACTGGCTACTTTATTAGAAACACCCATCCATCCACCTGCTGTTTTATTTGATGCAGTTTTCTAATCAGCCGATCCCTTGAGAGCAGCATAATGCATCAAATCACACAGATACAAATCAGGAGCTTCGGTTAAAGTGCATATTCTGGACCAATTTCGTTTTTTTTTTTTTTTATATGAAAGTATGTCCCTTTACACACTTATCCAGAAGGGTAATTTTGCACAAGGCCATCTGTCTACAGCAGAAAAAAATAAAATCACAAAACGCATCTGGAAAAATCCCAAGGGAGTCTGGAGCCAGATTCGTGACGTTATCTGCAGAAGCGCTAGCAGGCTGCGTGAGCTTGCGCAGTTTCAGTGCACAGCCTGTGTAGACCAAACGCTCCCATTTCTCTCTCATTGTCCGGTCTTTTGAAAAACGATGAGTACTAATCCCATCAAGATTGGTGTTGCTACACCCTCCTACGATCCATCTGTTAACCGTTTTAATAATTACGTGATAACGTTGAAGAAATTTGCAGAAAACCACCAGGTCGTTTTCTCATAAACAAACCAGCGCTGACGTAGGATTCAGAAGGAGGCGTCCCGCAGATGACGTCACGAAAATCAGTGTTTCCCGGGAAATTCAAATGCAAAGTTTTTTCATAGGAGGACCAATTCGCCTCAAATGGCTTGATTTCAACTGAATTTTTCTGGTATTGCGCAAGGTAAAAAAAATTGTAGAGAATGCAGAATGTTACAGATATTTGACCAAAGTTTAATATAAAATAGGAGAATTACATTGATCTTGCTCCTGAATTTACCCGTGATATGCACTTTAATGTTCACAATGTTCAAACATCAGAATGGGGAAAAATTGTGATCTCAATTTTTGTATGACTTTCTTTCACTGTGGCATGGGTGTTGGTTTGAGCCAGATGGACTGCTGGTTTGAGTATTTCAGAAACTGCTGATCTCCTGGGGTTTTCACACACAACAGTCTCGAGAGTTTTCGCAGGCAGAATGGTGCGAAAAACAAAAAACACTGAGTGAGTGAGCAACAGTTCTGCTGATAAGAAAAGTCAGAGGAAAATGGACAGATTGGTTTGAGCTTTATTGCCAGGAAGGATATAGCAACTCATATAATCACTCTTTTACAACTGTGGTGAGCAGAAAAGCATCTCAGCATGCAACAGAAAACAGAACAACACATCAGGTTCTACTCCTGCAGCCAAGAACGGGAATTTTAGAACAAGACCAAGTTCCTATTAAAGTGGCCGGTGAGTGTGTACGCAAATGATTCCAGTGCAAAGGTGTCATTTCAAACCTAATTATATATATTCAAAACATGTATATTTAGGATCTGGTAACACTGTTTTTGAACAAGCGACACTGATCAGCCATAATCTTAAAACCACCTGCTTTAATATTGTGTAGATCCTCTTTGCGCCACCAAAACAGCTCTGACCACAATGTAGGATTAACCCATCGACGCATGGACTCTGAAGGTGTGCTGTGGCACCAAGATGTTGACATTAACAGCAGATCCTTTATGTCCTGTAAAATGCGAGGTGGCTCCCATGGATCGGATTCACTTTTCCAACACGTCCCACAGACACTCGATCAGAATTAGATCTGGTGAATCTTGAACTCTTTTATGTTCCTCAAACCATTCTTGAACCATTTTTGCAGTGTGCCAGGGTGCATTATCCTACTGAAAGAGGTCATAGCAATTAGAAAACACCGTTGCCATGAAACCCTAGGTATATATGGACTGCAACGATGTTTCGGTAGGTGGTACATGTCAAAGAAACATCCACATGAATGCCAGGACCCAAGGTTTCCCAGCAGATCATTGCCCAGAGCATTAGACTGCCTCCACCAGCTTGCCTTCTTCCTATAATGCTCTGACCCAGTTGTCCATCCATCCATCCATCCATCCATCCATAACCGCTTATCCTGTACAGGGTCGCGGGCAAGCTGGAGCCTATCCCCAGCTGACTATGGGCGAGAGGTGGGGTACACCCTGGACAAGTCACCAGATCATCACAGGCCTGACACATAGAGACAAACAACCATTCACACTCACATTCACACCTACGGTCAATTTAGAGCCACCAGTTAACCTAACCTGCATGTCTTTGGACTGTGGGGGAAACCGGAGCACCCGGAAGAAACCCACGCGGACACAGGGAGAACATGCAAACTCCACACAGAAAGGCCACTGAGCTTGAACTCCGAACCTTCTTGCTGTGAGGCAACCGTGCTCACCACTACACCACCGTGCCACCCACAGTTGTCTAGAAATCACAATTTAGTGCTTGACAAAGTCACTCAGATTCTTACGCTTGCCCATTTTTCCTGCTTCCAACACATCAACTTCAAGAACTGGCTGTTCACTTGCTGCCTAATATGATAGATGCCATTATGACGAGATAATTAACAGTTATTCCATGAAATCGAGTCATACACGAGCTGACAGCCGACGAAATGCATAGCACCGAGTCAATCTCATGTATGACGAGACTGAGTAAAATAACGGTCTTATTTTATGCACATTCACTGGATTTTGAGAAACACAGCTTTATTTTAGGGCTGTCAAACGATTAAAATTTTTAATCGCGATTAATCTAATAAAATTATGTAGTTAATTGCGATTAATTGCAAAAAAAATCTTTAAACATCTGTTTAAATTGTACTCAAATACATTTCTACATCAGAGCAAACATTTGAATATATGCTCTGATGCTCCATGTCAATTATAATCAGACGCTCCAGGATTTCGCGATGTTGCGATTTGCAACTTCAATGCAAATTCAACCAATCCCCGCGAATTCAGGGCGGTGTTGCAATTGTGTCCAATCACCGCAACTTTCCCGCAAATTTGACCAATCACTGGCGTCGTCTTGAGGTGACGTTGACAAACTACCTTCCGCCTTACTTTCAGTATTGCCAGATTGGGCGGTTTTCCGCCCAGTTGGGGGATTTCAAGTGCATTTTGGCGGGTTTTCAACATATTTTGGGCTGGATTTTTGCCAAAATGGTATTTTATTTTCCATTGTTTAGGCAGCTTCAGCATCATACTGTGAGATTCTGTTCAAATTGTTTTTTTTTCTTCTATGAAGCCTGAGCCATTTATTTTATTAGTTTATAATTATTGTTTAATTTAGTCTTCAGGAGAGACTGCCTGCACACAGTACTAGTTTTAATAGTGTTTTTTTCTTACATGAAAGCTGAGGCATTTATATTATATTTTAAGGTAACTTCATGTTGTGCTGTGAGGTTCTATGCACTTTAACTTTTGAACCAACAGGTGCATTTGGATAAGTAAAGCCTATTTTTCTGCATTTTTGTAGTCCTGGTAATCTTTTATATTGTTAAAGTTGTTTATAGGACCATTTCTCAGTGTCTTTGTTCTTTTAATCAATAGTTTTTCAGTAATAACTTAATATTTAACATATCATTCAATTTTAATCCCAAAAAGAGAAAATCGCAACAATTTCTCGCAACTTTCACTTCCTCCCGCAGTGTAATCACAACAAAAACCTAAAAAACACCGCAACTTTCATCGCAATTTTTTGGAAACCCCCCGCAACATCAGACATTTTAGCCCGCAACAATCACAAAAAAGGCCCGCAGAATCCTGGGGGGACTGTATAAGGCTCATCTTCTCTGTGATAGACAAAATATAGGCCTAATGCACAAAATGGCATTCGGGTTTTGATATTAGATCTAGGCATGCAGCATATTCTTTCCAATGTAGCCTATCAGACATCTGTTGGGCATACTGTAGGCTATGTGCAAAATACGGTTTGGAGAAATAACAGACTATATATTTTTTCTCAACTGTAATGGCTGCAAGCTACACTTCGAAGAGCAAAGAGGAAGTAGTTTGACTCCTGCAAGTTCATTCAAGTGAAGCAGTAGGCTATTTGGAAATCGCTAGGCTACCTACAATCTACAGGTGAAGATAAGGGAATGTGCGCATTCCCGATCATAGCCCATCAGATATCAACACATTTCACCCAGTAACGTGAAAGTAAACGGAACTCGCACCGCATCGCATATGCAGACTACACTTTAACTGACCATGTTGCGGGTTTATCTGACAAGTTGTAGAGCTACGTTTTACCACAAAGTTAATGTTATAACTAGCTTTATTTTGCATGCTAGTCTTCTTCTTCTTCTTCTTCTTCTTGGTTCATCCAATGCCAGTAGGCGCTGGTGATGGAGTTAAGGGAGTTATGCAGAGGGGTAGTACCTTTCCGAGATGGCCTTCTAGGGGCGTCCTCGACTGGTCCTCCTGCACCCAGCACTATGTGATGCGTAAAATAGCACCTTTCGCAGTTGTTGTTCTGCAACTAGCCTCTCCATAGTGAAGACCGTCCGTGCGTGGTCAAGAGCCACATCCTTCGCGAGGTAACTCTGTTAATATGCATGGGCATAGACCGAACACGGCGGATCTAGAGGTGACCCAACCTCGATAAAAAGTACCTCTACTCTTTACGGGGTAGTTGTAGTTCCTGTGGCGATCATTGACAAACTGATGGCTCGGCAGAGAGATCATCGCAGCTTCGCGGAAGATCATCCAGTATGACAACGGGAAGGTGCATTGCTCCAGTTAGCGGAGAACCGTAAAACATATTCAGGTGTGGCGAGCCGTTTATATATCCAGCCATTAGAAAAAACATCAGCATGCTAGTCACCTGTGAAAATCTGCATTGTTCCTTACCAAGATGAGCCCAATTCACTGTTGTTTAAATGCCCTGTGATAACGCCGTCATTTTTTTAATCGCGATCAAATTAAATTGCGTTAACGCACTAATAACGCGTCAACTTCGACAGCCCTACTTTATTTATTTATTTATTTGTTTGTTTATTTTTGCAAATTCGATAAATAAAAACTTTATCCAAAACGTCCAACAAAATCATTTCTGCTTAGAATGTAAACAAACTGGCGAAATGACAGGAGCAATTTGTGAAAAATGCAATAATGATAATTCTTTAAAAATAAAAAAAGATAAGTTCTTACCATGGGCGGCACGGTGGTGTAGTGGTTAGCGCTGTCGCCTCACAGCAAGAAGGTCCTGGGTTCGAGCCCCGTGGCCGGCGAGGACCTTTCTGTGTGGAGTTTGCATGTTCTCCCCGTGTCCGCGTGGGTTTCCTCCGGGTGCTCCGGTTTCCCCCACAGTCCAAAGACATGCAGGTTAAGTTAACTGGTGACTCTAAATTGACCGTGAGTGTGAATGGTTGTCTGTGTCTATGTGTCAGCCCTGTGATGACCTGGCAACTTGTCCAGGGTGTACCCCGCCTTTCGCCTGTAGTCAGCTGGGATAGGCTCCAGCTTGCCTGCGACCCTGTAGAAGGATAAAGTGGCTAGAGATAATGAGATGAGATGAGAAGTTCTTACCATCAAATACTTTCATTCCATATTTCGTTGGGGTTTTTTGGGGGGGGGGTTGTTTTCGAGTGGTTTTTATTTCATCCTCAGTTGGTTCAGCAACACGCGCCGCCATTTTGTTTTTCTCTACTCACAGTATATGAGCTGATATCCTAGTCGTAGAGTAGCCAATCAGAGTGCACAATTGCTCATATCCAGTGAATGTGGATGGAATAATCACTGTTATTCATGTCACGTGTCAGTGGTTTTAATGTCATGGCTGATCGGTGTCCATTTTAACCTGTTAAAGCAAAGTGTATGTTCACGTATTTATATCTCTCATGATGATGATAACATAATGTGTCAGTAATACAGATTTTACGTTTGCAGTACAAGTATAACTGTATCGCTATTATAATCTCAATAACTTCATTTTAGAAAGATTTGATGCATGTTTTCTTATGAGGTGCATGCTTCAGGTAAATGAGCTGGTCTTGTGATTTATTTAAAAGAAAACCACTCACACACGCTTTAATAGGAACTTTGTTCTTGATTTTAAGATTCCTGTTCTTGGCTGCAGGAGCGGAACCCGATGTGTTCTTCTGTTTCCTGTTGCATGCTGAGATGCTTTTCTGCTCACCAAGGTTGTAAAGAGCGATTATATGAGTTACTATATCCTTCCTGGCAAAAAAAAGCTCGAACCAGTCTGTCCATTTTTCTCTGACCTCTCTTATCCACAGAACTGCCGCTCACTCACTCAATGTTTTTTGTTTTTCGCACCGTTCTGTCTGTGTAAACTCTAGAGACTGTTGTGTGTGAAAACCCCAGGAAGGAGATCAGCAGTTTCTGAAATACTCAAACCAAAAATACTCATCTGGCTCAAACCAACACCCATGCCACAGTGAAAGAAAGTCACACTTCACTGTGAGATCACAATTTTTCCCGTTCTGATGTTTGAACATTGTGAGCATTAACTGAAGCTCTTGATTCGTATCTGAGTGATTTGATGCATCGTGCTGCTGTCGAGGGATCGGCTGATTAGAGAACTGCATCAAACAGCTGGTGGTGGTTGTGGGTGTTCCTAATAAAGTGACCGGTGAGTGTAGAACTGCGTCTAGATTCAAGGAAAAGTGTAGAAAACTCTAAGGTGTTGCAAAACTTTAAAAAAAAAAAGTTTGTACTTGGTGAGGTGATGTGAATAAAAGTGTTTCTTTAGGATGCTGTGTGGATCGAAAACTGCACAGCCTTTAGGTCATGTTTATAGGTTGCTGGTTGTCTTTTTTTTTTTTCTTCTTCTTCAAACTGTTTTATTTGCTGGAAGCAGAAACATTTGGTTGTGTGTGTGTGGTGTGTGTGAGAAAGAGAGAGAATCCTTTAAGGATTGAAAAGGGAGAAACTGAATTGGAGTGTTGCAGTTTTCTGTAGAACTAGTCGATTGTGATTTCGGGATTTGACTCCTGAAGCAGGTGTGTGTGTGTGTGTGTGTGTGTGTGTGTGTGTGTGTGTGTGTGTGTACAGGTCCTGGACTGGATCCAGAACCACGGAGAGGCGTTTCTCAGTAAACACACTGGTGTGGGGAAGTCTGTACATCGGGCACGAGCTCTACAGAAACGACACGATGACTTCCAGGAAGTGGCACAGGTATGAAGTGTGTGTGTGTGTGTGTGTGTGTGTGTGTGTGTGTGTGTGTGTGTGTGTGTGAAACACAAGCATACCCAAACCCTACTTAATGTGTATAATGATCCATGACTACTGTTGTTTCTGGTCAAATATAATTCCATAAGAAATGAATAAAACTCTTGGGGGAATGCTGTTACAGAGAAACAATCAACAATGTGGCTCTGTACAAAGCGGAGTTCCTGTTACCAACCTGAAGTTGATTATTTTCCCGTAAATGCACATATCAAAGTGTTTTATTCCTCTTATACCACAGCAAATTGTCAGTCATTCATTTTTTTTTATTAGTGACAGAATTACTTCATACTTTTTGTTTTATCATCATGCCCCAGCGCCGAAGGCGGTATACTTTAGGGGTCGACCGATAATCGGCCTGGCCGATATATCGGGCCGATATTCTGCATTTTTAGGGTTATCGGTATCGGCCATAATTTCCACCGATATGCCTTTTTACAGCCATTTCGTTCCTAACGCGACCGTCACTGCACGTCCTTTCCTGCACTCGCCTCTCTGAGTTCAAGAACACGGTCCCGCCCACCGCAACATCAGATTTGTTTGGCACAAGAGATATAGCCAATCAACACGCGTAGCTAAACGCTGTGAACTGTTTCAAAGCGGCCGTATGGGCACTCGGGCAGAAGCAGATCCCACTTCAAGGTAAGGACACGCTGCTTTTGCCGCAATAAGTCACAAACACACAAGTTGCAAAAGCACAACATCATTATATGTTTACATTCTTCATCTACTACTCGTTAAAACTGTCCATTTGCATCTGTGTAGCCAGGCAAACTTAGCTTACGGAAGGAAGCACTTGAATTAGCCTACAACCAACTAGTCTCACTGAAACTACATGTAATGCTTCCTTCACTACAATATAATCCTCCTAAATTGGGAATATTAGGCTTGGGCATTAAAAGCATTAGAATGTAGATGGTTACTTGTTAAGTTGTTACATAATAGGGAGTGATAGCCGACTTTATGTTTGATTTTACTTTTTAAAAAATGCTGCAGGCAGCTCCCTACACTTGATTTGTTATTTAAAAACTACTTGAAGTTGGTAAGTCTTACTTAGTTCTTAGTGTAAAAGAACCCAGAGTGTATTTTCATTTATTTTCCACTGAAAATGGTGAGCTGTAATATAGTAGGGAGTGATTTATTTTTTTATTCGTGAATATTTATTTTATTATTATTTTATTTCTCATTTTATTCTAACTAATGTTTGACTTTATTATACAAATGCTGCTGGCATCTCCCTGCACAAAATTTCATGTTCAATTTTACAATTAAACATACATTTCATGGATATGAAGGTCTGTGTCAGTGTGTGCTATGTTTAATTTCATGTGAATTATAATGTTTACATTTATCGGTTGCACATATCGGTTATCGGCATCCCAATTCCATAATAATCGGTATCGGTATCGGCCCTGAAAAAAACATATCGGTCGATCCCTAGTATACTTTATATATATATATATATATATATATATATATATATATATATATATATATATATATAAACAACCTGGAGAGACAAACCCCTACATGGCATGTACCACCGTCAGATAGAGGAAGTGGCTGATATCAAGAAATCCTACCAGTGGCTGGATAATGCAGGACTGACAGACAGCACAGAGGCACTAATCATGGCAGCACAAAAACAGGCCATAAGCACAAGAGCCATTGAGGCCAGGATCTACCAGAGTAGATCAGACCCAAGATGCAGACTGTGCAAAGAAGCCCCTGAAACAGTCCAGCACATAGTAGCAGGGTGTAAGATGCTAGCTGGATCAGTGTACATGGAGAGGCACAACCAAGTGGCTGGGATAGTATACAGGAACATCTGCAACCAGTATGGAATAGAAGTACCCAAGTCCCAATGGGCCATACCACAGAAGGTGGCTGAGAACAACAGGGCCAAGGTTCTGTGGGACTTCAGCTTCCAGACTGACAAACAGATCCTGGCTAACCAACCGGACATAGTGGTGGTGGACAAAGAGCAGAAGAGGGTGGAGGTGATAGATGTGGCGATCCCAGCTGACGCCAACATCAGGAAGAAGGAACATGAGAAACTTGAGAAGTATCAAGGGTTGAAAGAGCAGCTGGAACGGATGTGGAAGGTCAAGGCTTGCATGGTCCCCGTGGTAGTGGGGGCACTTGGGGCAGTAACCCCCAAACTGGGAGAGTGGCTCCAGCAAATCCCAGGAACAACATCCGAAGCCTCAGTCCAGCAGAGCGCAGTCCTAGGAACATCGAAGATACTGCGCAGAACCCTCAAACTCCCAGGCCTCTGGTAGAGGACCCGAGCTTGAGGATGACATGGATACCACCCCCCCGCCGGGGGTGAGAAGGAGATTTTTTTTTTATATATCTGTCTGTCTGTGTCTCCGTATTTCTGTCCATCCAAAACACCCTTTTTCTCAGCAACCACAAATTATAGCCACTTGGTACCAAACTTCAGCTTGGGGTTCTATACCGTGTATACCGTTTTCAGGTCTGTCCCACATCAACTTCCTGTTTACTGACTTAATGTATTTACAAAACACATAGCGTGGATTTACAAAATTTTCGTAACACTTTTTTCTCAGCAACTACAAATCACACCTGCTTGATATTTGGTACCGAGCTTCAGCTTGGGGTTCTATACCGTGTATACTGTTTTCAGGTCCGTCATACATCGACTTCCTGTTTACCGACTGAATGTATTTACGGAACATATAGCGTGGATTTTGATGCTATTTCAAAATGACAGTTTACCAGGATGCTGTTTGAAATCCCTGGCGAGAACACTGCTCTTTACTTACTTGTTTCAGGGTTAATTACGTCACCCGCTACAGAGTAAGTGGGGCGAGGTATTGTTTTCGGTCAGGTTTCTTTTTTTTTTTTTTGTTAGCAACGTTATGGGAAAACGGTTGTACCAATCTTCATGAAACTTTCAGGATGGATGGCATTGGTCTCAAATAGAACCTCCAACATTTTGAGGGTCATCCGGTCAAGGTCACCAAAAAGATCAATATTGTTTTTTTTCCACAATATGTTCCTTCATATTCTTCATATTTATTTCAGACCAATTCCAAAATGTTCATCTTTCAATTCTGCTTCCATTGATATGTCACATGATGGGGTATCTCTCATAGTTTTCTTAGTGGTTGGGGGTCAAATGTCAGGGGTCAAGGTCACGGGTTTTCAAAGGCTCATAACTGGGAAACGATTCGAGATAGAGAGATACTTAATATTACTGACATATAGAAAGTCATACATGGGCTCTCATTTGGCACCATGAGTGACCTTGAAAGGTCAAACTCAAGGTCACAGGTTTTCAGAGGCTTATAACTTGAAACCGGTTAATGATAGACAGATGTTTACCATTATCAACATATAAGAAGTCCCATATGGGCTACCATGACCTTTGCCCTTGAATGACTTTGAAATGTCAAACTCAAGGTCGTTGATTTTCATAGGACTATAACGTGATTGCTGCTGATTGAGAAATATTACCATTATTGACATGTAGGTAGTCCCATATGAGCTTTCATTTAGCACCATGAATGTTGACCTTGAGTGACCTTGAAATGTCAAACTGAAGGTCTCGGATTCTCCTTGTAAGGTGAATGGACCAGACTGCCGGGTGAGGTTTTGTTTTTTGTTTTTTTGGGGGGGATGTAAGTGAGCAGTAGCTCACAGCTGATCTTGTGGGGTTTTTTTTTAATCTGTTTGTAGTTACATTTAATGTTGTGAAATCTCCAGGAAAGAGTCGGACTTGTGTTATCGGAGTTTTTGAAGTTAGAAGACTTTCCTTGGTGTTAGATAAATTTCATCAGTACCTTCTGAGCAATCAGAATTAAGAACTCAGTCGTGCCGTGGTATAATATGATATGATGGAGTGGAATTGCTAAATTATGTACCTCTCTCCCTGTCTGAAGAACACGTACACCAACGCTGATAAGCTGTTGGAGGCGGCCGAACAGTTGGCTCAGACGGGTGAGTGTGACCCAGAGGAGATCTACGCCGCCGCCCATCACCTGGAGGTCAGAGTTCAGGAGTTTGTGCGCAGAGTGGAGCAGAGGAAACTGCTGCTGGATCTCTCGGTGTCCTTTCACACACACACCAAAGAGGTAAACATCACCCACCCACCCACACACACATTACATTTAGCAGACGCTCTTAAAAGCATCCAAAGCAACGTACAGCATAACCATGGGGAGAAATTGGGGGTTAGGTGCCTTGTTTAATGGTCCTGTTGCTGGTCCAGGGACTTGAACTGGCAACCTTTTGGTCCCAAAGCTGCTTCTGTAACCATTAGGCCACACACACATTTGAACATCACAATCCTGCATACAAAGGCTATTATTGTATGCTTCAACATATTATAAGAAAAATATATTTTCTTTAGTGTTATTAATGTCGTGAGATTTATTTATTTATTTATTATTTCACGATTGACAAAGAGGTCAGAGTATCCATGCGCACTAGCATCTACAGCATGAGAGAAGAAATCATAAGGTTTTTCGCAGAGGAACAAACTGAAAAATGCTGTGTGTGTGTGTGTCCAGCTGTGGTCGTGGATGGAGGAGCTGCAGAAGGGCCTGGTGGAACCCGTGTGCTCGGAGTCGGTGGACTCGGTGCAGGAGCTCATCAGGCAGTTTCAGCAGCAGCAGAGCAGCACACTGGACGCCACACTAAACGTCATCAAGGAGGGAGAGGAGCTCATCCAGCACTTACGGTGAGACCGGAAAATCAACCACATTCCCAGATGAAATGAAAGCAAAGACACCGTTGTGCACTGGAGCTACCAAGCAAGCTCCGTGCCAGATGTGTTCATCACTGAGTATTCAGACCTTTAATATTGCACTCAGGCTGCCAGATAGAACAGCTGGAGGGTGCGTCTGTCCTCCAGAGCTCCGTCACCTGTTCATCTCTCTGTGTGTTTGTCTATAGGGACTCGGCGCTGGCGAGTAACAGGCTGCCCCATGCCAGCTCCGTGGCTCATATCGAGAGCGTGCTGCAGCAGCTGGATGAAGCGCAGGCTCACATGGAGGAGCTGTTCCACGAGCGCAGGATCAAACTCGACATCTTCCTGCAGCTGCGTGTCTTCGAGCAGTACGCCCTGGAGGTGTGTCTTACATGCGTCATGTGCTCAGGAAGACAAACGGCATTTCGTTTGTGCATTTTGTGTATATGTTTTGCGTGCCCTTCTCTTCCGTTTTGGTGGAATCAGAGTCGAGCCTGGAGTGCTTATCGAGCGCCGCTGTTTGAACAGATGGATGTTGCGATTCAGTTTGTTGATTGTGCGCATAGGTCAATAGTTACAAAGTTGGCGACTCAGTGGAGGTGTTTGTTGCTAGGGAATCTGCGTTTATTCGTTTCGTAGCAAGTGAGCCTACAGGACATTCAGCTGACTGTGAGTCAGAGATGTGTTTAAAGGTGCAGTAGCTGATTTTTTATTTCTATTTTTTCTTACTAGGATAAATTACCTGGCCAATATGCCTACAGTACAAGTGTATTGCTTGAGAAAATCCATTTGGAAAACTGCATTATGGGCTGTTATGCGCCGTTTGTGTTTACTTTACTTTAGCATCTTTTTATAGACACTCTCCAACACCCCTTCACTCCACCCACATCACAGTTTGTTCAGAAACAAAGTGATGGTTGGGATCGGTACACGCTCAGCGCAGCCTGATTATAGTTTTACAATAAATGCTATGGAGTCATTCATTAATGGTGAAGGGGATGAAGAATAATGGTGATTATTTGAGTTTTTTGTGTGTAAATTATTAATATTTTTTATTATCCGTCATACAGGACATTTTTTTTCGATGGAATAAAAACATGTTCTATTCCCTTCTAGCAGGTTTCATTCGTTTGGTTCGATAGCATGTATCGTTCGTGTTATCGTTGGCATATCGCTTATTCTATGTGTATTACGTCGCTCGACATAGCGAGTGACGTAAAACACGTAATTCTCTATGGAGAATGAGCGTTGAATATGGTTTATGATATTGCATGGTTGTCAAGACAACATGACGTCACACGTCGGAGATGTAAAACTTCCGTGCTAGCGAGCGACTGGGACAATTTGTAAACAAACATGGCTGCCAGGTTTGCTTTGTTAAATATGGAAGATTTTGAGAGAGAAAGACGTGTTGAACACCCGAAAGGAATGTGTATGTGTAGTAATAAATAATATTGGCTGGCTTGTTTTCGTTTTCATTCCATTCAGCTAGCATGATATCTCATCTCATCTCATTATCTCTAGCCGCTTTATCCTGTTCTACAGGGTCGCAGGCAAGCTGGAGCCTATCCCAGCTGACTACGGGCGAAAGGCGGGGTACACCCTGGACAAGTCGCCAGGTCATCACAGGGCTTAGCATGATATCAGCCAATCTTATTTAAATATTCTTATTATTGCTTTCTACTCTCAGGTTACCGGCGAACTGGACGCATGGAAGCAGGATCTGCTGCACCAGGCGGCTGAATTTAACACCGAGGAGCTCACGCTGGCCGAGCAGAGGCTCCACCGTCATACCGAACGCAAACTCGCCATGAACAACATGACGTTCGAGGTCATCCAGCAGGGCCAGGACCTGCACCAGTACATCATGGAGGTGCAGGCGTCAGGTGAGACAGACACTCATCCTGTTCACAAAAAGCACATCAGAGCTTCCAGTGACACACCTGATTTCACTGATTAAGCACCAAATGCTATCAGCCAGGACTTTAATTAATTAAATAAAGCCCGTTCATCAATAATTGATTTGAACAGAAGCTTAAAACCAACACAGAATGAAGCGTCTCTCAGCGAGGGAAAAGAAAATTCTTTTTACAGGATCCCAGGGTTTTGGTTTTTTTTGTTTGGTTTTTTTTTCTCTTTCAGGCTTAAAAGTTAGAAGCAAGACAGTGTCTAGACACTACGAAAAAAAAAGTGCGCACTGGATGCCGGCGATTTTAATAAACTGAATGGGGAGCTCAGAAAATCTGCTTAAGCATGTGACGTGCGTAGCTCGTCTCTGAATGCACACAACTTGAATAATAAACAATAAAATGAAAAGCCTGTACATGCCTGTGAGCTAGCCCGGCGTGTGATTTGCTAATTTATGTTAAAGCCTGGTGCTTAGTCATGAGTGTTTCTGACAGCAGTCAGAGCAGAGAGAGAGAGAGAGAGAGAGAGAGAGAGAGAACGGTGCATGGATGAGTGAGGGCTTTAGAGAGGAGGAATGAAATGCAGTACGAGTGTGTGGTGTGTTTTCAGTAGCTCCTGTGGGGTTTCTCCTACACGGACCACCTCCTTGGAGTGCATGGGCTGTTTGGGAAGCTCATCAGAAGATCGACAAGATGGAGCCCTGGTGGGAGAGGAATAAGAGAGAGAGAGAGAGAGAGAGAAAACCAGAAAAAAGTCCGAGCAGGTAGGCGTGAGGACAAAGAGCGTCATGTGTTGGTGAGAGGAAGACAGAGAGAGAAATGGAGCGAGAGAGCTTTTCCATACAATTCCACGTACACAGTGTGTGCAGGGGTGGGGTTGCTATGGAAACATATCCCCCCCCCCGGTTACTTTCCCTATACCAAGGTTGCCATGACGACAGGCCCCCCTCGTTAGTCACCGGCGGTTTGCTGACGGACACGGTCCATCGTTCACGTCCAGGGTTTGCTGTGCGTGCAGTGTGAGCTCCTGTACACGCCACCCTGTCATGCACCTATTACGTTCCCATGGGAACCGCCTCCTGCTGCCCGGTGTGAAGTTGCCATGGAGACTGCATCACGCTGCCCGCAGGGAGTAACTGTAGGGGTGAAATGAGCATGAAGGAGGGGTAAAATACCCTTTACTCCTCCAGGAGACTCAAACACATATATGGATGTGTGTGTGTGTGTGTGTGCGCGCGTGCGTGTGTGTGTACTCATACAAATATTTGTGTGTATTTGAAAGAAGAAAATGGTGTGTCCTGCATCACTGGGTAGCTGGGTCACTTGGTGGTTCTGCACAAGCACTCACCTGGATGTTATGTCCTCTCTCTCAGCTCTCACACACTTTTTTTTTTTAACAATTACACACAGAATTGAGAACAGCCTTCTGGGACATCACACTATGCACGTCTTATCTCAATAGTGCCTCCTGCTGGATGCCTGTCTTTACTCACATCCCTGCTCTGTTTAATCTGTCTGTCTGCCGCCATCATCATTGTTGAGGGTCAGCGATCCAAGAACCCGTCAACTCCACTTCGAGGGTGATCATAGCACACCAGAGGGACTCGACTGGTGTCGGGTACACATACACATCTACGGGCTATTTAGAGTAGCTGATTGAACTTATCTGCATCTCTTTGGACTGTGGGATGAAACCAGAGCACCCGGAGAACCTGGCACAAGAAGAACATACAAACGCCACACGGAAAGGCCCACTGGGCTAGAACTCAGAACCTCCTTGCTGTGAGGTGACAGTGCTAAATCACTGCACCACCATGCCACCCTGCTCATCATTACAGGAGCCAGTTATGACATAACAGTGCACTCGGTAATTAGAAAAAAATAAGTAAGTAAGTATGCCCTTTATTATCCCACAATGGGGAAATTCATGTGTCGCAGCAATACATCATACAATCAACATGTATCCAAGGATAGACAACATACGTACAAACACAGGACCAAAGTTAAAGCTAAAGGATATTGTAGCGCGTATCGAGTGTGGGTGGAGCACAGAGGACGGCAGGACAATGCTTTGAGGCAGATAGGTCTATTTTATTTTCACAACTTTTCAGTCTAAATACTTCCATATACACACACACACACTTGGCTGGTCCCGGGTTGCGCTCCCTCTCCTCTCTCTCTGCCTCCTTAAATAGGGAGCGGTTACTGGGAAAACACACACAAACACAGGTTAATTACCCTCAGGTGTAGCGATTCTGCCACTCCAGTGTCGAGTAAAAGCGAGCCGTGCCTAGTCGATCGAGCAGCTCATCAATACGAGGCATTGGGTACGCGTCGAATTTAGACACCGCGTTGACTTTTCTATAGTCCACACAGAACCGGACCGAGCCGTCGGCCTTGGGAACCAAGACCACCGGGCTGCTCCAGTCGCTGTGGGACTCCTCGACGATGCCCATTTCGAGCATGGCCTGAAGTTCTTCCCGAACCACCTTTTTTTTGTGTTCGGGTAATCTATAAGGACGGCTCCGCACTACCACCCCCGGGGGCGTCTCTATGTGGTGTTCTATGAGGTTAGTGCGACCGGGCAGGGGCGAGAACACATCCGAAAACTCGGCTTGCAACTGGGCGACCTCCGTGAGTTGGGTCGGGGAGAGGTGGTCTCCACAGGGGACCGGAGAGGTACGTGATCCCAATGACCCTTTTTGGACCTCCAGCCCCAGCTCCGCCTTCTCCGGAACTACCGACACCAACGCCACGGGGACCTCCTCGTTCCAGAGTTTCAGCAGATTGAGGTGGTAGATCTGTAGTGCCCCCTCCCTGTCTGTTTGCCTAACCTCATAGTCGACGTCCCCGACTCGCCGTGTGACCTCAAAGGGTCCTTGCCACTTGGCGATTAATTTGGAGCTCGACGTGGGCAACAGGACGAGTACCTTATCTCCCGGAGTGAACTCTCTAAGGCGCGTGCCCTTGTTGTACAGGCGGGCTTGCCGTTCCTGGGCCTGCCGCAAAGTCTCCTGAGTTAGGTGGGTGAGCGTGTGGAGTTTTGCACGCAGATCCATAACGTACTGAATTTCGTTTTTGCTCTGTGAAGGTCCCTCCTCCCAATTTTCCTGCAGAACATCTAAGATGCCGTGCGGCTTACGCCCATATAATAATTCAAACGGGGAGAACCCCGTGGAGGCTTGGGGGACCTCTCGCACTGCAAACAACAAGGGTTCGAGCCACTTATCCCAGTTACGTGCGTCCTCACTTACGAATTTTTTGATAATGTTCTTGAGGGTGCGATTGAACCGTTCAACTAAACTATCCGTCTGTGGGTGATAAACGCTGGTGCGGATCGGCTTAATACCCAGTAGCCCATACAGTTCGCTCAGTGTTCGTGACATAAACGAGGTGCCTTGGTCAGTCAGAATCTCTTTCGGGATTCCAACCCGGGAGATGACGTGGAAGAGGGCCTCCGCAATACTGCGTGCTGAGATATTGCAAAGAGGCACCGCTTCCGGGTATCGCGTTGCATAGTCCACCAGAACCAATATAAAGTGGTACCCTCGTGTTGACCGATCTAATGGCCTGACGAGATCCATCCCAATTCTTTCGAACGGGGTCTCGATTAATGGTAGGGGGCGCAAGGGCGCTTTTGGAATGGCCGCTGGATTTACTAACTGGCATTCGCGGCACGCCGTACACCACTTACGGACGTCGCCGCGAATCCCCGGCCAATAGAATCGGGCCATTATCCGGGCGAGTGTCTTATCCTGCCCGAGGTGTCCAGCCATGGGATTAAAGTGAGCCGCCTGGAATACCAATTCCCGGCGGCTCTTTGGAATTAACAATTGGGTGACTCGCTCTTTCGTCTGAGTGTCCTGCGTCACTCGGTATAACCTATCCTTCAAAATGGAAAAATAGGGGAAGGACGGGGTGGCGTTCGGCTGGAGCATCTGACCATCGATTACTCTCACTTGGTCAAACGCGTGTCGCAGAGTCTCGTCTCGCGATTGTTCCAGTGGGAAATCCGCGAGGGATTCCCCAATAGAAAGAGGAGGGGCTGGTGGCTCCTCACTCTGTCGCAGAGATGACGTAGACGGCTCTGCGACCGCAGCTCCAGCCAAAGCGACACCGGGACCCTCCCCTGTCAACCGGCAGGACCCACTCTTTACTAGGCGTGCCATGAAATCCCGGCCAATCAGTCCCCAAGATCAAAGAGTGGGTAAGGCGAGGATTAACCGCCGCCTTCACTATCGATTTTTCCCCTCTGAAATGTATATGGACCGACACCAACGGGTAGCTGTGAATATCCCCGTGCACACACAACACCTTCACCCCTTGTGCTCCCCCCAATGCCTCGTCTTGCACCAGGCTTTGGCGGATCGAGGTCTGATTGCAACCTGAATCCACCAACGCCTGATATGTAGCCCCTTGTACACTTACCGGTATGCGATACGCTCCGGCCCGATCGAGGGCAGCCTCTGGCGCGTCGGGGATCCGCACCACCGCCCCCACTTCCATCGCTGCACACTGTTGCTGCAGGTGGCCCGGTTCCCTGCAGCGCCAGCAAACCGGCCCGGGCCTTCCCTCTGCAGCTGTGTTCTGGGGCTCACTCACCTGAGGGGGGGGGAGAGACAGACACAGAAGGGAGAAACGGGAGGGCACCACGGGTGCGGCGGGCCGGCTGGGGTGGAGCCGGCCCCCGCCTCCGCGGTGGGGGAATGGGGCGAGGATGGGACACGGGAGGAGGGGGGGGAGAAAGAGAGAGAGAAGAGGAGAGAGAAGCTGATGATGTCCGCTGTCCTGCCGCCGGAACAGCCGCCAGATGATCCTCCGCCAGTCCCACGGCCTGATCCACCGACGCCGGGCGGTGGCACTGGACCCACTCCGCGGTTCCGGCTGGTAAGCGGGCGATGAACTGTTCCAGTGCCACCTGGTCGATGATTCCCTCGGTGTCGCAATCTTCGGCCCTCAGCTACCGCCAGCAGGCGTCCCGGAGCTGCTGGCCGAACGCGAACGGGCTGCCGACTTCCTCCATCCGCAGCGCGCGGAAGCGCTGGCGCTGCTGCTCCGGCGTGCACCCCACGCGCTGGAGGACAGCCCGGCGAAGGTCGGCGTAGGCCAGCCTGCGGTCAGTGGGGAGCTGTAGTGCGGCCAGCTGCGCCTCTCCCGTCGGGAGGGGGAGGAGGCGCGCCGCGCGCTGCTCCATCGGCCACCCCGAGGCTTCGGCGACCTGCTTGAACAATGTGATGAATGCCTTGGGGTCGTCCTGCGGGCCCATCTTGGTCAAGGTGAGGGGAGACGGGCCCGTGGCCGGGGCGCTGGTGGACCCCGCCGACGCGAGGAGACGCCGGAACGCCTCTCGATCTTCCTGCTGGGCCAGCACCAGGGCTTCAAAGCGGCGCTCCTGCTCCTTTCGGAGCGTGACAAGTGCCTGGTGCTGGCTCTGCTGAGCCGTGGTGAGGGCGTGGACCAAGTCCGCGAATGGGGAGGATTCCATGGGGCTGCTGTGTTGGTGCTCCACCTTAACCCCGGGTTTCGGCACCACTGTAGCGCGTATCGAGTGTGGGTGGAGCACAGAGGATGGCAGGACAATGCTTTGAGGCAGATAGGTCTATTTTATTTTCACAACTTTTCAGTCTAAATACTTCCATATACACACACACACACACACACACACACACACACACACACTTGGCTGGTCCCAGGTTGCGCTCCCTCTCCTCTCTCTCTGCCTCCTTAAATAGGGAGCGGTTACTGGGAAAACACACACAAACACAGGTTAATTACCCTCAGGTATAGCGATTCTGCCACTCACCTTCCCTGGCTCCACCCTCCTGTCACAGACCGGCGCTTGACCACGCCCCCGCTGCCACAGATATATACAAGATGGATACAAAAGGGGGGGATGTTATGAAAGTAAAAGTGTTGTTACTAATCGACTAAATAAATAAATAAATACATAAATAAAAAGTTACAAATACACAGACAGTGCAGTCATATAGCAGCATAAAAGGGGATAAAAAATCCTAGCAGCACAAGATCATCATCATCATCTTCATCACCCTCATCACAAACCCCCTCACCCCTACCACCCAACCACCCTCCCCCCTTCTCCCACAGCATCATCATCACCATGACTACCGCAGAGAGTTGTTAAACAGTCTAACCACAGAGGGAAGAAAAGACCTGCGGTACCTCTCAGTCTTACAATGTGGGTGGATAAACCTGCCGCTGCTCAGTGGGCTCTCCAGGGCTGCCATTGCTCCATGCAAGGGGTGGTGGACATTACCCAGGATTGATGACAGTTTTGTCATCATCCTCCTGTCCCCCACCACTTCCACAGGGTCAAGGCCACAGCCCAGGACAGAGCCAGCTCTCTTGACCAGTTTGTTTAATTTCTTTGCCTCTGCCACTGTGATGCTACTGCACCAACACACCACACCATACATGACAACAGATGCGACAACAGAGTCATAGAAGGTCCTCAGAAGGGTGTCCTGCACCCCAAAAGACCTCAGCCTCTGTAGCAGGTGGAGTCTGCTCTGACCCTTCTTGTAAAGTGCCTGTGTGTTAGCAGCCCAGTCAAGTTTCTTGTTGAGGTGGAAACCCAGATATTTGTAAGAGTCCACAATCTCAATTTCTACACCCTGAATATTCACGGGTACAAGGGGAGGGGCTCTGCGCCGGCGAAAGTCCACCACCAGTTCTTTTGTCTTTCCAGCATTAATCTGGAGGTGGTTCTGTTGACACCATGACACAAAGTTCTGGTTTAATTCCCTATACTCCCTCTCGTCTCCGTTGTTAATGAGACCAACCACGGCTGAGTCGTCTGAGAATTTTTGTAAGTGACAGTTTGCAGTATAGTGTGTGAAGTCAGCTGTATAGATAGTGAAGAGAAGAGAGTAAAAAAAAAAAAAAAATCCCTTGACAGCGAGGCGAAATTTTTTGTGATTTTATTTATCTCTAAACTGATTCAGCCTTATACAGCTGACTACAGAATCACTGGCACCTTTAATGAAAATGAATAATTAACAGTTACTCCACGAAATCGAGTCGTAGCCGAGTCGCCTATAAGCCCTGTACAACGAGATTGAGCTGAATAACTGTTTTATTCTATCCACGTTCATTGGATTTTGAGAAATGGAGCGTTTTTATTTTTTGCAAATTTGATAAATAAAAACTTTATCCAAAACATCCAACAAAATCATAAACAAACCAGCGAAATGACAGGAGCAATTTGTGAAAAATGCAATAATAATAATAATTCTTGAAAAATAATTTAAAAAAAGATACATTCTTACCATCAAATGCTTTCATTCTATATTTTGTTGCCTTTTTTTTGTATTTTTGTTTTCGAGTAGAGTTTTTATTTCGTCCTCGGTTGGTTCAGCAACATGCTCCGCCATTTTGTTTTTCTCTACTCATGGTATATGAGCTGATATAGTAGTAGAGTAGCCAATCAGAGCACACGATTGCTCTTATCCAATGAATGTGGATAGAATAAAACTATATAGAATATTATCATGGACTCCCTCCTGCCAGGATGTACACTAAATCGACAAACAAATCAAGGGTGAGACACGATACAGGTGAACACCATCAGGTAACACTGCAATGACAGGTCAGGGGCGGAGAATAGAATGGGAATAGAACAAACGCAAAAGCACACAGCATGAATTGAAACAGAGGTGAAAAACGTGCACAGTGTTTTACAAGGTCATGTGCTTTTCTTTCTTGTCTCAGCCTGTCCTGTCATTGACCTGTTCACCTGTTCCGTGTCTCGCCTTAGATTTCTTCATCGATTTATTTTCAATCTTTCTTTGTTCCAAAGTCTCCTCATTTTTTTTTTTTGTACGTCCCCAAGCTAATAGTTCATGATCCTTGCTTGCCTGTATCTTGACCCTTATGGTTTATGACTACAATTCTTGGACTCCATATATTAAAGAGGTTATTATTTTTAAGCACTTTCTCTTAACCAAGTTTAGTTTTAGCAAATTCTTTTTAAAAGCATTCCCAAATAGTGAATATTTTAAATGCTTGTTTCAAAATTATAGGCATCCCACAATGAATATTCTTCCCTGGAAAGAAAACCAAAACAGAGCCTCGTGTCTAACGAAGTGGGAGACACTTTTGTAACTTGAGAAAAGCTTCCTGAGAACAATATTGATGACATTGTGAATTCCGCTACATTCCGGGATATTTTATCTCAAAAGCAAGACAATCTTGCTGTTGCTACAAAGATAAGACTTGATGGTAGTCTACGGAAACCCTGTGGTGTGACTCGACGAGAGAAGGCTGACCTAAGAAAACAAACGTAAGAACGTAAAAATTGTGAAATTTTTCCGCATTATGAAGGGTCCAGAATTCTCAATCTTTGTTAGACATTCCAGGAATACTGTTCTTATCACTAGAGGGGGCCTACAGTTAAAACTAGACGGCCTTTCGATTTCATAAAATCGGTGAAATTTAGTTCCCTCTGAAATTTGGTCATAGTGATATATGTTTATTTCTGTAATATCTAAAAAAAATATCAGGCCGTTCTGTGGCTGGGAAGTTATTTAATTTGAGGAGATTAAAGCAAATAATGTGCATGAAATCGCTCGCTTCGCGCAGTCAAGCAGACAGAGGAAGTCCGTGTGTATGTGTGCACGTGCGCAGGTTTCCCTTTGACCGTGCACTGACCGTTCCATCATTCTGTCGCTAAACGAACAGCTGATCACACCGAGGTGCTCGCTGAGCGCCGATATTTATTAGTTTAGTCCTGTGTTTCCTTTCCTTCGTATATAACATAAGGTCTTTTCTTCTCACTTTCTTTCCGTTACTGTAGTCGGTCTTTCACGTTTCATTCGCACACTCACGCCCTCCATTTTTCTCTCCTGTTTCAAATTTGTATCCCACAATGCTTTGTGCGAACGGGGAAAGCCCACCACGTCATGCATGACGTAGTATCTTGAATTGGGTCATGGTGAAGCAGGAAAAAATAGTGTAGAATTTAGAGCCCTAAATTCATGAATTGTTCTATTAAAAAACGAATAAAATTGGAAGTCTGTGATTCGAATTCGGTAGCTTTCGGTCGACTAAACCAAAAAAAAAAGGGAAAAAAAATTGGGTGTCGGGGAAAATTCTTTTTATGACCTACACTTGAAAAATCAGAAAGGCAGCACAACTTTTTAAAATGTTAACCGGAAGGGCGCCAATAATTTTGCACCTTGTCGTTTGCTGAAAAGGTTGTGTTCATTTTGCAGGGGGAAAAAAAAAGTTGTCATAAAATTGTGAATGAGTAACTTCAATTAAAACTCTACAGTGAAAGATGAATTTGTGTTCATATGTTGATCGTAGCATTCGTTTCAATGGAGGGTGCCAATAATTTTGGAGTTAAGTTGATTATTTATGGACTGCACTGAAAGACAATGAACAATTTTTTTATTTAATTTTTTTTCTTCTTCTCTCTGTCTCTCGCTGTGTGTGTGTGTGTGTGTGTGTGTGTGTGGTAGGTATGGAACTTACTGGAGAGAAGGATGTGGATCTGGCAGCTCAAGTCCAGGAGCTGCTGGAGTTTCTGCACGAGAAACAACACGAGCTGGAGCTGAGCGCTGAACACACACACAAGCGCCTCGAGCAGTGTTTACAGCTTCGCCACCTACAGGCTGAAGTCAAACAGGTCTGTGTGTGTGTGTGTGTGTGTGTGTGTGTGTGTGTGTGCATGCGTGTGTGTGTGTGTGTTCATGCACCACATTGCTCAATCCTCAGCACACATGCACACACCTGGTGTTTTTTGCTGATAGTTGAGTTTCCATTGTCATGTCAGCAAAACAGAAAAAACCCAGTGCTTTGGTGCTCGATGCTGTCCAAGTCTCTAAGTGATGCCATTAGCTCTAATTGTGAATGTCAGCTGATGGTGTAGCTCGCTCGCTCTCTCTCTCTCTCTCTGACCAGCATGTACTGCGTTGGTTGCATTTCCTGTCCAACAGAGAAATGAATCAGTTCAAAAGCCAGCTTCTTTGTGGCCTTGAGCAGCAGACAGGAAGAAGACTATCTCAGACTATGTCATGCCATGACACCACAGCAGTGTTAAATTCTCTATTCTGATTGTTCAAAATGTCTTGATTCATTTTCAATACCAGCAGCAGGTTGTCTGACAGTAATTCCAGCTGCAAATCACAGTTTTATATCAATGCACTCGTACTAATGCATTACACAGGGACTGCAGATGTGTATATAAAATGTTGTGTGTCCAGGTTCTCGGCTGGATCCGTAATGGCGAGTCGATGCTCACGGCGAGTACGGTGAATGCCGGGTCTCTGTCCGAAGCAGAACAGCTGCAGAGAGAGCATGAGCAGTTCCAGCTCGCCATTGAGGTAATGACATCATCAGCTTATCACTATGTAATTGGTTCTTTATATTCTTCGTCTCCGTTGGGAATGAAGCTCAATTTAGGTTGCATTGCACTGATCTGCTTTTTACCTTGCTTTATAATACCAATAGTTCAGCTGCATTGGGTGCATTAAAGCAGCGGTATGTAATTTTTTAGAACCCGCTGCAGGTAAGCCATGCAAGTTGCCTTAAAGAGAAAAGTAATCTGTAACCTGACATAAAATGTTAGTAAAAGTTTGAAATGAAGTAACTTCAATTCCACAAGGATATACTGCATAAATATTTTCTGCTTTTTAAAATGACAGACTGCACCTTTAAGTTGCAAATTATTCAGTACAACCTATAAACCATAGGAGCAGAACTAACCGTCTGAGAAATGTGAACTTGGCAATAAATTACGCATCGGAATTGTTTGTTTTATTTATTCATTTATTAAAGTGACATCTGCAAGCCGTACACCTACAAGAAACTCTAAAGTGCCCCTTAACGTTTTTTGCCACTTCAACACTCAGTAAATATGTGTGATGAGTTTAATTTAGCAAATTGACTCCTATAATTCACAACTAATGACAACTGGTTTAAACCAGATCTTGGGAGCGAGCTTAAGAGCAGCTCTGATTGAACGCCAAAGCGTTTCCTCTGCCAGACACTCCAGAGGCAATCAAGGTTAAAACACTGCAGTGCACCAAGTTCATTTTTGAAATGAAAATACATTTCTTCTTCTGTTTGTTTGTAAACAAGCGCAGCGTTAGAAAACAGTTGTTCATTTCCGTGCTAATGAAAGGGGACAGATGGATTCAGTGATGCTGCTGCCAAGGAAGAAATAAGAAAGTACATAGAGCCAAAGGAAGCTAATGGGGTTAACTGATTGATAAAATGGCGTGATGATGTATTAAAGGGGCCTTGCCTTCCAGTACACGTTTCAATTATTTTATATTACTCCTTGAGATGATTTTGTAAAGTTTGCAAATTAAAAAAAACCAACAACGCATTGTTTTTTTTTTCCTCATGCCATTTTAGCATGGTATGAAAACCCTGGAGGATAAAACAGACTGATTTTGCAGCTGTGCCTTTAAATATTAACCCTCTGGGGTCTGAAGGTATTTTCTGGCACGCTAATGATTTTGGCATGCTCTGATTTTGTCATCAATTTCAACAAATCTAAGCAGTATTTTCAAAGTCATACAACTTTTTTGTCTTCAGCACAAGTTCAGCTACAATAATATCTATGTAGTATGTATATCATGCTTGATTGTATTTTATAAAAAAATAACAGATAAATGAAGCTGTTGTAAAAAGCAGTTTTAGAAATGTGTTGGAATGTATGGGGGAAAAAAAACATGACCTTACCCATTGTGACGAACCGTTTTTTGGTTACTTGAGGTGATTCTGTTCAGTCAGAGGAATGGATCAAGCACAAAAACTTAAATCTGCTCCATTGATTTGGACAATTAACTGGCCATCAAAAAATTTATGTCCTATTGTTTTGGGATAAAGGGTTGGCAGTGGGAGGGGTATTCAACGCGAAGGGTAAAAAATGTCCATTCCATTCAATGAGAAGAGTGAAAACCAGGGGCGCAGATAGGATTTTTGAACTGGGGGGGACTGAGCTGTCAGCAAATGATTCCATTTTGTGTATATATGTATGTGTGTGTGTGTGTGTGTGTGTGTGTGTATATATATATATATATATATATATATATATATATATATATATATATATATATATATATATATACACACACACACACACACTACCGTTCAAAAGTTTGGGGTCACTTTGAAATGTCCTTATTTTTGAAAGAAAAGCACTGTTCTTTTCAATGAAGATCACTTTAAACTAATCAGAAATCCACTCTATACATTGCTAATGTGGTAAATGACTATTCTAGCTGCAAATGTCTGGTTTTTGGTGCAATATCTCCATAGGTGTATAGAGGCCCATTTCCAGCAACTCTCACTCCAGTGTTCTAATGGTACAATGTGTTTGCTCATTGCCTCAGAAGGCTAATGGATGATTAGAAAACCCTTGTACAATCATGTTAGCACAGCTGAAAACAGTTGAGCTCTTTAGAGAAGCTATAAAACTGACCTTCCTTTGAGCAGATTGAGTTTCTGGAGCATCACATTTGTGGGGTCGATTAAATGCTCAAAATGGCCAGAAAAATGTCTCGACTATATTTTCTATTCATTTTACAACTTATGGTGGTGAATAATAGTGTGACTTTTCATGGAAAACACAAAATTGTCTGGGTGACCCCAAACTTTTGAACGGTAGTGTGTATACATGTTATTTCACCTCCCTCACTGCCATCACCAGGAACTACCTGCAGGCCAGGACAATGATAACATTTTAACATAGCCTATGGAAATCCAAAGTTTACACATTATCATCACGTACAGAAATTGCAAAACTGCAAAACTAGTTTTAAAACCGCTAAGTTCCAACTGTTAAACATAGCGAGAGGCTGGGCTACGTGTTTGTGTGTAAAGTGTAAACCAGTGCATCCTGACTTTCTAACTATGCCTGTGTGTTGCGTGAGCGGCAGTCAGTCAACAACTCTTCGCAAAGTTTCCTTATGAAACAATATGCTCGCTGAAATTATGGCAGGGAACGCCAGATTAAACATTAAAACTGCCTTCTGAGCACTGTATCTACAGGCTACCACCGAAAGAAGGAGGCTACCAGAAAGGCTTCTCTACTCCGTACGATTTTACTTTCACTACGACATTACTTTGAACAGGCTATCAAAAAATTGCAAGGTGATATGATAAAGTAAGGCACAGTTTACTTACAGTGGTTTTTTTGGGGTTTTTTTTGAAAAAATGATGCAATCGTTTTCTGCCTTTTGGCACCCTTCATCATGCCGTGTTGGGGTCCTGAACTAGGAGGAGCTGTCCCCGATATGCCTGTCAAACTTGTTGTGGGTAACCATAGCAACCAAGCTCGAGCTCGCAACCTGTGCAGTCTGCGCAGTTGCAACTATGTCTGTACTGCTGTGCACCTCAATAAATTGAATGGTAATTAGTCTTTTGATTTTTCCGTGAGGTTTGCCTTATGCAAAGAAAGACAGCATAGACGTTTTTTCCTCCCTATAAGTGGGGGGGACCGAACGAGGTGAATTTAAATCTGGGTGGGACGAATCCCCCCCCGTCCCCCCCTCTATCTGCGCCCGTGGTGAAAACCCCCTCACTGCCAACTCTTAATCCCGTCACGTCAAGTCCCAATGGGTAAGGTCATGTTTTTTCACACATTCCAACACCGTTCTAAAACTGCTTTTTACAACAGCTTCGTTTATCTGGTATTTGACTTTATTTGACTATTCACTGTCTTGAAACTAACTCTTGTACTATTTTACTCCGTTCAGAGCCACAACCGACTCTGTTACGCAATTAAGCTGTAATTTTGCTCCCACTCCAACTCCAAATTTTACCCTCTAAACTCAAAATAGAGCAAAATTAACTATTTCTGAGGAAAATACTTTTAGTTCAGGAAGAACTGCTGTTATTTTTCCTGTGTATGCACTACAGCGCACGCATATCAACCGATCTGCTCATCAGAAATAGAAGAAATATTTACACTTACTCGAGTTGATCTTTGGCTGGATCGACTCGAAGTTAAAAGAAAAAAGGAACCATTCATCAGTGTCGCAGTTCTCAAGATCGAAATGAATCGCTAATAAAATAATAAAATATAATATTATTTTATTATAAATAATCATCTGGGTGTCAATAATTGTGGAACGATGTCACGTGATCTGATACGCTAAGTAACCGGGAATCAACTCTCTTTTTTCCCCTCTAGTGGAAGTTTGAGTAACTCTTTATGCACAATTTACGTATTGAAAGTCTTTTCTACTTTTGCAACGGCCAAAAGATCATTAAGGTGTTGCTAATTGTAGCCGCCGCTCTAGTAATTCGCAAATAAATTGCAGAAGTAAATCAAGCATGGCATCAGAGAATGAACTGGATTCTGGATTTATTATTATTATTATTATTATTATTATTATTATAAGCTAAGCTTGACCCTTTGTTCCTGCAGTCTCTTCTCCATGCAGATTCACTTCAGAGGACGCATCAGAGCGCTCTCCAGCTCCAGCAGAGAGCTGAGATAATGCTGCAGGCCGGTCACTACGACCCGGACGCCGTTCGTGCCTGCGCTGAGACTGTGGCGCTGCACTGGCAGACCCTCATGCTGAAAATGGAGGACCGACTCAAGCTGGTCAACGCCTCGGTGGCCTTCTATAAGACCTCTGAGCAGGTGCAGTGCGTGAAAGCGGAGGAGTGTGTGTCTGTTGCAGGGGTGAACACTCTTATTGCAGAGCGTACGCTTAGCATGTTGAAAGGAAAGACGGTTTTGAGGAAAGGACAAGATTAGGCTTTAATTATTTTCATTCTGTACTGTAAGTTACAGTTACATGACCCATTAGTTCAGGTAACATTATGAAATGTTCTCTTAGTTTGTGTGTGTGACCCGCTCAGGTATGTAACGTGCTGGAGAGTCTGGAGCAGGAGTACAGGAGGGAGGAAGACTGGTGTGGAGCGCATGACAAACTGGGCTCTACGTCAGACACGGACCACGTGGCTCCTCTCATCAGCAAGCACCTGGAGCAAAAAGAGGCCTTTCTCAAGGTTAAACACACACACTCACATATTGACTCACATGCACATACACGAACACACTGCATTTGTCCCGATACACCTTGTTCTGTTTGAGTAAGAGCCTGGAAACACATCTATGGTTTTCACTCCCTATAATGCTTCTGTAGCACATTTAAACCAAACCTGCTGCTGGAGTGTTACTCGCCTGCTAAGTTTACATCCGAAACAGCTGAAAGCATATCGGAATATCGATTTAGCGTCACGTGTCTCGATGGAAGCACGTGTTCATGCTACCAAGGGAAGAGTTAGCTAGGCGGTAGGAACTGGCGAGACCAAAATGCCATGAAAATAGGAACATCTTTAAAAGAACCTTTGTTTCAAACCCTATCACTGGCGATCCACTCTACAGGTGTATAAAGGAAGGTGCAGAAAAGTAGCACTCCAGGAAATCTCTCTCTCAGACAGTTGTGTGTCGGTTTTGCGTGCAGGCGTGCACTCTCGCCCGCCGGAATGCTGAGGTCTTTCTGAAGTACATCCACCGCAATAACGTGAGCATGTCAGGGGTCACCAGCCACAACCGAGCACCTGAGACACAGGTCAAAGGTCGGTCTGCAAAGCTTGCCTGAAATATCTCACAGCCTGCCTTTAAATAAGCATGCTTACATACAATATGTGCATGCGCTTTGGTGTATTATAACATGGGTTTGCGCATATATATATATATATATATATATATATATATATATATATAAATAAAAAATGTGTGTGTGTTGTGATAGCCATCCTGAGCGAGCTGCTCCAGAGAGAGAATCGTGTCCTGCATTTCTGGACGCAGAAGAAGAAGCACTTAGACCAGTGTCAGCAATATGTGCTGTTTGAACGCCATGTCAAGCAGGTGAAGAGGAGGTTTTTTTCTGACCTAAAGGACGCTTTAAGTCCTTTATTGTCAATTCAGTGTGTATTAATGAAGCCAGCGGTGTCACTGATAGACCGCTACACGCTAGCTATACCAAGAGGTTTTCTGGAGCTTTACGGTATAATGTGTCTTTGTCAAAACGTAATCAGAAAATATTCAAATATCATTTTGATGGTTGCAGGAAACTGAAAAAATATATAAAATTTTAGCTCAGACCTTCCAGCTGGAGTTAACGCGAGTCGTTATGACCAAAACGGATTCCCTATAATGTAAGAGTGGAATAAAACACTTGGGGGTGTGCTGTTCTAGGAAACTAATCAAAGAGGAATCAAGTCAATTATGAATAATAAAATGTATTCTATCCACATTCACTGGATATGAGCAATCACGTGCTCTGATTGGCTACTCTCCTACCAGGATATCAGCTCATATACTGTGAGTAGAGAAAAACAAAATGGTGGAGCGTGTTGCTGAACCAACTGAGGATGAAATAAAAACTCTACTCGATATGGAATAAAGGTATTTGATGGCAAGTACTTTTTTTCCAATAATTATTATTATTATAGCATTTTTCACAAATTGCTACCGTCATCTCACCGGTTTGCTTACATTCTTCTTCTTTAAGCATTAAAATTTGTTGAATTTTTTTCGACTGGTTCAAAAGCTCAAAGAAGTTTGAAAATTAATTTGAATATTTTACTACACACATGTGCAATTTGTCATGTGTCCGCTAAGCAGAAATTATTTTGTCGGACGTTTTGTATATGGGTTTTATCCCCCGCTGGCCGAAAGGCCCGAAGGGGGATTATGTCGTGCCGATGTCCGTCCGTCCTGGGAAGGGTGCTCACCTTCTGAAATCTTTGGAGGAATTTCATGAAACTTGGCAGGATTCTTTGTTACTTGTCGGTAATACGCGTATTGCAATTTCGTTCAATTCAGTCACATTTTACCAGAGTTACGGCAAAGCACTCTTGTTATTTATTGAATTTGCAAAAAATAAAACTGCTCTATTTCTCAAAATCCAGTGAATGTGGATAGAATAAAACGGTTATTCCACTCAATCTCATCGTACATGGCTTATAGATAACTCGGTGCTACGTGTCTCGTCAGCTATCAGCTCATGTATGACTCGATTTCATGAAATAACTGTGAAGTATCTGGATTTGCAGTTACTGAAGGAGATACTAGTGCTTTTATTCAAAATGAAAAACTCAAGATTGATAGGTTAGTTAGCATGTTAGCCATTAGCATGGTAGAATGTTAGCCATATAATAATATATACGAATATAATAATATACAGTTATTTTCCTATAACAGCACTTACACAGTATATTGTGCATAACGTGTCCTTTCTGATGTTGCTAATGAGATCTCTCTATTTTGTCTTACTACTACTTCTTCACTCCCATTTTTTCATTACTCAGGCATTGGACTGGTTGCAGGAAACGGGTGAGCACTATTTGTCCACGCACACATCTCCAGGTGAAACCACAGAGAAAACTCAGGGACTGCTAAAGGACTATGAGGAATTCCGTGTCTCTGCAAAGGTACATTGCGTGTTTATAAAATAATTGCCAATGTTCTCCTCTTGGACTAAGTTGATAGAAAACCTTATGCTTTCTACCTGATTATTTATCAAGTTTCGGGGGAAAAAAACTGCTTCAAGTCAAAAGAAAACAGCTTTTTCGTTTATTTGGTGCATTATAAGCCTATAGTCTTACAAATGTAAAAATCGTTTGCTCCCAGATCATATTAATCGATTGGATTTTCTTCCATTCAGTCTTAAATCCAGCCCTGATTGCATACCAAAGAAAGTGAAATTGGGTTTTTATTATTCTCATTGCATAAATTTGTTTTCTGTTGAATTCACTCGATTCTCTAAGTACAGTCTAATGTCCCCTTCAGCAAACCCAGGAGAAGGTGAAGCTGTTGATTCAGCTTGCTGGCAGTTTGGTGGAGAAGGGGCATGTCCATGTGGCTGAGCTGAAGCGGTGGGTGTCCACTGTGGACAGGCGCTACCGGGATTTCTCTCAGCGCATGGGCCAGTACCGCTCTAGTCTGGACCGAGCGTTGGGGCTGAGCTCGGAGGTGAGGAGCTCGTCTTGACCTATGGCCTTTCTGGATAAAGGAATATTTCATACAAAAAAAAAAAAAGCAACTCTTTGAAGTTGGCCTGGTGTCACTTTTGGGTGGCTATGTTGGCCCTCCCTATCCAACACTGGGTCAATGTTGGCAAAAGAGCACTTTTCACAAGAGCCCTAACCAACATTGGTCCAGTGTTGACAAAGGCACATGTTTCATAACAGCTCTGCCAAAGTTGGGCCAATGACAGCCAATCCATTGGCCCAACAATGTTGGCAAAAACAAAAAAACACTTTTCACAAGAGCTCTACCAAAAATGGTCCCAATGTTTACAAAGGCACAATTTTCATAGCAATCCTACCAATTGTTGACCAAACTTGGCCCCTAGTGTTGGGCCAATGTAAGCCAGTCCATTGGACCAATGTTACCAAAAAAACCCCACACTTTTGACAAGAGCCCAACCAACAATTGTCCCAGTGTTGACAGAGGCACAGTTTTCATAGCAATCCTACCAATTGTGGACCAAACTTGGCCCCCAGTGTTGATCCAGTGTCAGCCAGTCCATTGGACCAATGTTGGCAAAAACCACTTTTCACAAGAGCCCAACCAAAAATTGTCCCAATGTTGACAAAGGCACAATTTTCAAACGAATCCTACCAATTGTGGATCAAACTTGGTGCCCAGTGTTGGCCCAATGTCATCCAGTCCATTTGACCAATGTTGGGTACCAGCAACATGGTGGACTTAAAGATGTCCCAAGAGACAAAATTACATTCCCAAAGGAATATCTGTATCTGATTGGCTAATGTCAGTTTGCTACTTTAGTAGTCACTTTAACAGAACATAAACCACTTTAATATATACCATCCTCCTCCTCCTCTTCTGACTCTCTTTCTATTTCCAGACTTCAGGGTTTCTCCTTGTCTTTTGATTTGACCCTTTATGTTGGTTTTATTTCATTTCTAAGATAACGTAATACAAGATTCAGGTTTTTAACAGCAGTGTATCGCGGCACGCTATGTTGTCTCTGACAGGACTATAAAGACCTGGAGCTGGACATTATCCCCGCCAGCCTGACCCACACCGACCCAGAGGTCAACCTCAACGACCCCAACCATGAAGTCAACGAGGAGAAGAAAAAATCCGCCAGGAAGAAAGAGTGAGGCAGCCAAAAGTGTGAAAGCATCAAATGCATTCGTTCAGTTTTTTTCCCTTCCTTTTCCGAAGCACTTCCAGACAGTGTGTGCTCTCAGTCCAGCTTATCACATTTTCTTGCCAACTAGTTCCAGGAGGAAAATCCTTCTCTGATCAATATTTCAATGTACAGAGTGCTTTTCGTGGAGCTCAGTGAAACTGTGTCTCTGCTGCTGCAGGTATATCATGGCAGAGCTGCTGCAGACTGAGCGAGCGTACGTCAGAGATCTGCAGGAGTGTCTCGAGGTGTGTTTTAGTCCTTCGTCTTTTTTACAGACCATCCAAAATGTTGAATTATAAATGAGGTGTGTTTAACTGTATGGATTTCATATCAAGGTAAGGGGCAAAAGAGCAGTTCAGTTGAATAGTGAATAAGACTGACTTATTACACGTTACACCACAGGACTGTTGAATTCTCCATTCTGATTGGTTAGATGGTGGTGAATTAAATGTAACTATAAATGGATAAAAAGTCTGGTCCAATGTTCTTAACCTTTTAGTCAAATTGCCATGGTAACTTTAGGGTGAAACGCCACTTTACATCAAGCCACATGACACTGATTATTTTCCTCGAACAGCATGCCCCTGAAGTGTTTTATTCCTTACTTACAGTGCCTTGCAAAAGTATTCATCCCCTTTGGTGTTTGTCCTGTTTTGTCGCATTACAAGCTGGAATTAAAATGAATTTTTGGAGGGTTAGCACCATTTGATTTGCACAACATGCCTACCACTTTAAAGGTGCACTTTTTTTTTTAAATTGTGACACAAACAATAATTAAGATGAAACAGAAATCTGGAGTGTGCATAAGTATTCCCCCCAAAAGTCAATACTTTATAGAGCCACCTTTTGCTACAATTACAGCTGCAAGTCTCTTGGGGTATGTCTCACATCTAGCCACTGGGATTTTTGCCAATTCCTCAAGGCAAAACTGCTCCAACTCCTTCAAGTTAGATGGGTTGCGTTGGTGTACAGCAATCTTCAAGTTATGCCACAGATTCTCAATTGGATTGAGGTCTGGGCTTTGACTAGGCCATTCCAAGACATTTCAATGTTTCCCTTTAAACCACTCCAGTGTAGCTTTAGGAGTATGTTTAGAGTCATCGTCCTGCTAGAACGTGAACCTTCGTCCCAGTCTCAAACCTCTGGCCGACTCGAACAGGTTTTCCTCCAGAATTGCCCTGTATTTAGTGCCATCCATCTTTCCTTCAGTCCTGACCAGCTTTCCTGTCCCTGCAGATGAAAAACATCCCCACAGCATGATGCTGCCACCACCATGCTTCACTGTAGGAATGGTGTTCTCAGGGTGTTGGGTTTGCGCCACACGTGGCATTTCCGCCACACATGGCGTTTCCCATGATAGCCAAAAAGTTCAATTTTTGTTTCATCTGACCAGAGAATCTTCTTCCATGTGTTTGGTGAGTCTGCCACAGGCTGTTGGGCAAACTCCAAACTTTTTTTTTAAGCAATGACTTTTTTTTTGGCCACTCTTCCATGAAGCCCCGTTCTGTGGAGTGTACGGCTTAAAGTGGTCCTATGGACAGATACTCCCATCTCCACTGTGGATCTTTGCAGGTCCCTCAGCATTGTCTTTGTTGCATCTCTGATTAATGCCCTCCTTGCCCGGTCTGTGACTTTTGGTGGGCGGGGCCTTCTCTTGTCAGGTTTATAGTAGTGCCATATTCTTTCTCATCTCATCTCATTTTCTTCCGCTTATCCGGGGCCGGGTCGCGGAGGCAGCAGTCTGAGCATGGAAGCCCAAACTTCCCTCTCCCCAGACACCTCGGCCAGCTCCTCGGGAAGAACACCAAGGCGTTCCCAGGCCAGCCGAGAGACATAGTCCCTCCAGCGTGTCCTGGATCTTCCCCGGGGCCTCCTCCCGGGGGGACATGCCTGGAACACCTCCCCAGGGTGTTCCATATTCTTTCCATTTTGCTATAATGGATTTAATGGTGCTTGGTGGGATATTCAAAGTGTGGGATATTTTTTTATCACCCAACCCTGATCTATACTTCTCCACAACTTTTGTCTCTGACCTGTTTGGAGGCTCCTTGGTTCTCATGTTGCTTGCTTAGTAGTGTTGCAGAGTCAGGGTCCTTCCAGAACAGGTTGATTTATACAGACATCATGTGACAGATCATGTGACACTTTGATTGCACACAGGCGGCACTTAATCAACTAATTATGTGACTTATGAAGTGAATTGGTTGGACCAGCTCTTATTTAGGGCTTTCATATGAAAGGGGGTGAATACTTATGCACACTCCAGATTTCTGTTTTTTCATCTTAATTATTGTTTGTGTCACAATAAAAGAACAATGTGCACCTTTAAAGTGGTAGGCATACTGTGTAAATCAAATGGTTCTAACCCTCCAAAAATCCATTTTAATTCCAGCTTATAATGTAACAAAACAGGACAAACACCAAGGGGGATGAATACTTTTGCAAGCCACTGTAGAATGTAATTTAAACAGAATCTCAGAGAAGATTTTAGTGCCTGGATTTGGGTCAATCAGCTGTTCAAATTGACTTCTTTTCACAGACATTCTTGTGGGAGATGACGAGCGGCATGGACGAGATCCCACAGGGAATCGCCAACAAGGAGCACGTCATCTTCGGGAACATTCAAGAGATCTACGATTTCCATAACAAGTACATCATATACACTAAAAGCTAGACGGCCTTTCGATTTCATAAAATCGGTGAAATTTAGTTCTCTCTGAAATGTGGTCATTGTGATATATGTTTATTTCTGTAATATCTCAAAATATCAGGCCATTCCGTGGCTGGGAAGTTATTTAATTTGAGGGGATTAAAGCAAATAATGTGCATGAAATCGCTCGCGTCGCGCAGTCAAGCAGACAGAGGAAGTGCGCATGTGCAGGCTCTTTGTTTTCTTCTTCTTTTGGGTTTTATGACAGCTGGCATCCACAGTGTTGCATTACTGACATCTACAGGTTTACCTTTGACCGTGCACTAACAGTTCCATCATTCTGTCGCTAAATGAACAGCTGATCACACCGAGGCGCTCACTGGCCGCCGATATTTATTAGTTTGGTCCTGCGTTTCCTTTCCTTCGGATATAACATAATGTCTTTTCTTCTTACTTTCCGTTACTGTGATCTGTTTCATTCGCACACTCGCGTCCTCCATTGTTCTCTCCTGTTTCAAATTTGTATCCCACAATGCCTTGCGCAAACGGGGAAAACCCACCACGTCGTGCATGACGTAGTATCTTGTATTGTGTCATGGTGAAGCAGGAGAAAATAGCGGAGAATTTAGGGCCACATGGCTCTAAATTCATGAATTGTTCTATTTATTTATTTATTTATTTATTTATACTAATAAAATTGGAAGTCTGTGATTTGAATTCAATAGCTTTCGGGTCAACTAAACAAAAATAACTGGGTGTCAGGGAAAATTCTTTTTATGACCTAAACTTGAAAAATCTGAAAGGCAGTCTACCTTTAATATTAATGGTTTATAGCTTGGAAAGTCTTTTCCTGTTATTTTAATTTGATTTTGCTTGAAGTAATTGTGAAAATAAATAAAACTTTTTATGACTGTAGCATTTTTCTGAAAGAGCTGGAGAATTATGAGCAGCTTCCTGAGGATGTTGGTCATTGTTTCGTTACTTGGGTAAGAGCTCAGATTACTTAAGTTGCTCTGTCTAATATACTTTTATACAGTGGTGCTTGAAAGTTTGTGAACCCTTTAGAATTTTCTATATTTCTGCATAAATATGACCTAAAACATCATCACATTTTCACACAAGTCCTAAAAGTAGATAAAGAGAACCCAGTTAAACAAATGAGACAAAAATATTATACTCGGTCATTTATTTATTGAGGAAAATGATCCAATATTACAAATCTGTGAGTGGCAAAAGTATGTGAACCTCTAGGATTAGCAGTTAATTTGAAGGTGAAATGAGAGTCAGGTGTTTTCAATCAATGGGATGACAATCAGGTGTGAGTGGGCACGCTGTTTTATTTAAAGAACAGGGATCTATCAAAGTCTGATCTTCACAACACATGTTTGTGGAAGTGTATCATGGCACGAACAAAGGTGATTTCTGAGGATCTCAGAAAAAGCGTTGTTGATGCTCATCAGGCTGGAAAGGGCTACAAAACCATCTCTAAAGAGTTTGGACTCCACCAATCCACAGTCAGACAGATTGTGTACAAATGGAGGAAATTGAAGACCATTGTTACCCTCCCCAGGAGTGGTCCACCAACAAAGATCACTCCAAGAACAAGGTGTGTAATAGTCGGCGAGGTCACAAAGGACCCCAGGGTAACTTCTAAGCAACTGAAGGCCTCTCTCACATTGGCTAATGTTAATGTTCATGAGTCCACCATCAGGAGAACACTGAACAACAATGGTGTGCATGGCAGGGTTGCAAGGAGAAAGCCACTGCTCTCCAAAAAGAACATTGCTGCTCGTCTGCAGTTTGCTAAAGATCACGTGGACAAGCCAGAAGGCTATTGGAAAAATGTTTTGTGGATGGATGAGACCAAAATAGAACTTTTTGGTTTAAATGAGAAGCGTTATGTTTGGAGAAAGGAAAACACTGCATTCCAGCATAAGAACCTTATCCCATCTGTGAAACATGGTGGTGGTAGTATCATGGTTTGGGCCTGTTTTGTTGCATCTGGGCCAGGACGGCTTGCCATCATTGATGGAACAATGAATTCTGAATTATACCAGTGAATTCTAAAGGAAAATGTCAGGACATCTGTCCATGAACTGAACCTCAAAAGAAGGTGGGTCATGCAGCAAGACAACGACCCGAAGCACACAAGTCGTTCTACCAAAGAATGGTTAAAGAAGAATAAAGTTAATGTTTTGGAATGGCCAAGTCAAAGTCCTGACCTTAATCCAATCGAAATATTTGTGGAAGGACCTGAAGTGAGCAGTTCATGTGAGGAAACCCACCAACATCCCAGAGTTGAAGCTGTTATGTACGGAGGAACGGGCTAAAATTCCTCCAAGCCGGTGTGCAGGACTGATCAACAGTTACCAGAAACGTTTAGTTGCAGTTATTGCTGCGCAAGGGGGTCACACCAGATACCGAAAGCAAAGGTTCACATACTTTTGCCACTCACAGATATGTAATATTGGATCATTTTCCTCAATAAATAAATGACCAAGTATCATATTTTTGTCTCATTTGTTTAACTGCGTTCTCTTTTTCTACTTTTAGGCCTTGTGTGAAAATCTGATGATGTTTTAGGTCATATTTATGCAGAAATATAGAAAATTCTCAAGGGTTCACAAACTTTCAAGCACCACTGTACCTTAGTAATGTTGATTTTTCTCAATTCTGATTGCTCAGAAGGTATTGATTAATTTTCTATGTTTTAACGTGTTCTTGTTTGTGTAGTAATAGCAAAGTCACAGAGACGTAATCTAAAGCTAATAGCAAACGAATATTATTTAAATTAAAAAAATATACAATTGATCTAGTGAGGAGATGTTTGCGTAATGTTTAGGGAAGGAGTCTCCAGTGTCGGTGCTTTGTAACGGTCATTCACGGTCAGAAAACTTTCCGATTTCTTGGTAACAAAACACACTGCATTTTTGTCTCAATAACTTTAAGAAAAAAATAAATAAAGACAGAGGTTGGTAAGGGAACGACTTTTTAGTGTAACTATAAATGGATAAAATGTATGATTTGTCGTTGTTTACTAGGTATGTAATGATATATCATACAAGGATGAATCACGATACAAATTTATGATGATATTTGAATCAATGAAATAAAAAAAATGAATCATGGTTCTTATCAGGCTGATTAATCTCTTAGTTCTCTCTTGCTGTAATTATATTGTGTAGACAGCAGATGGAGGAATAGTATTAATTATTCCCTGAGTGCGAAGTCTTTACGGGAAAATAGCTGAGCAAGCGAGGTTCATAAGGAGTTTATTATATGGCTTTTTTAAATTATTATTTCTAAGATTAAAATGGATGTCTTTATAATGAGCTCGAGTCAGACTGGGCAGAGTCTGGCCGCCATCTTACCACTCCCATCGCGTGTATTTGGCTGATGTGTTAAACCGTTGTATCTGATCAAACTTAAATATAATATAATTACTGAAATAATTATAGTAGTGAAAGAGCTGTTCAAAAAAGGAAAAATGATCCGAGAGTGAACTGGAACAGAAAAAAAATCAATAACAGTGAAGAGGAGTGTGATAAAGATATGTAAGAAATGTGGGTAAAGTGGAGAAAATAAGAAGAGGTAATGAAAGAGGGGGAAAAAGTCAGGAGATACTTTTCTTGGGGCAAATTTGATTGGATGTGACGGTTTAACACATCAGCAAAATACACGCGATGCGAGTGGTAAGATGGCGGCCAGATGGCTTCATTCATCTCTAGAGCAGGGAAAAGGCTATGAGCTCTCCAGAGTTTATATGAAGCTCAGTGAATAAACGGCTAGCGGTTTCAAAACTGAATTTCTGTTAGCGGTTAGCAGTTTCTGAATGCTCTTTGTTGCTCTCTTCTTGAATAACTCGGCTACTCTTGTGTTTCGGCCGTTTTTGATTTCTAATTCATCTTTTTTGTTTGTTTTTTTGCAACATTGAAAGCCGGCGCCTTGGAAAGAAAGCCCATAATCGTCCACAGGCATTACAGGAAAATACTGCCCGCCAAGGAACCAATCAGAGTGCACGATTTTACCGGAAGTAGCTCGTGCCATATAATAACATACAATAACGGGACTGCATGTGATTTCACCCTAGATGGAAGTAACACAGCTCTAATGCCATGAAAAAACCACACACACAAAACATCTAAAACGAGAGAGCTCAAGGCTTTTTTTATTTATTATGTCGACCATATACAGTTGGTACAGTACACAGTTAAAACGAAACAACGTTTCTCCAGGACCATGGTGCTACATTAAACATCACAGGACTGCAGTCTACAACACACAAAGTGCAAGAGTGCAGTGAATGCAAACATTGCAGACAATAAACGACACACAACATAAAGTGCAAACATCAACAACAAGGACAGTGCAAAAAATGACAACGAGCACAAATAACAGAATACAGGTAGTCATCGACTTACGACTGCGTTTCGTTACGACTGGCCGGTCGTAAACCGATCTGGTCGTAAGTCGGCCTATGTTAAATGAACGTAAGTATATTGTGATGTGTAATGATATTGTAATCATCTTAAAGTCTTATTTTATCAACATTTTCTAATTTCATTACCTTGGCTCATTATTTGGTTTAAGTCAAACACTGCATACTACACTGTGTACAGTACAATTCGTTTAATATGTGCAAAACAGGGGCGGCACGGTGGTGTAGTGGTTAGCGCTGTCGCCTCACAGCAAGAAGGTCGAGAGTACGTGGCGAGAGGCTGGATGCTGGGCGCTGCCAGGAGCTGGGGCGGAAACTGTCGTACGCTCAGCTAGCTCAGCTGGAAAACACTTGCCAGTCATAACCAGACGGTCGTAAAGTCGATCGGTCGTAAGTTGCATAGGTCGTAAGTCAATGACTACCTGTATTGCCAACCTGCTACTGTTAATGTGTGGAAAGTTGAGTGTGCACATTAAGGTGGTAGGTGTTGTGTGATTGACTATACAGATTGATTTAACAAGAAATCGGAGCTCTTGTTACAGACCGCTATACGATAAAGAAAAGAGAAGCAAATGGAGGAAGTACAAATGTTCATAAAAGTTTATTAAGAAAAGGCCTGTTTGTTATTGCCTTTTTCATTTGTAATACAAAGAATATTTTAGTAAATAACTGATTTTATATTTTACTCCAATCTTTACAGATGTGCGTAAATAATTATTGTTGGTTATTAAGAAAATGAAACAAATGTTGGCTTGTTTGTTTTTTATTTAACAAAAGGAATATTTCAGTTCATAAAGAACAGGAAATAAATGTTGCATTTTTTTTATTTTGGTCATAAACTTTTCTTTTTTTTTTCAAAAATATCATGGTAAAATTGAATCTTGAATCAAATCGAATCATGATTTTAGTGAATTGTTACACGCCTGTTTACGAAATAAAAATTGTTGCACTGGCAAATCACGCAATGAACTAAACCACTTGGGGCATTCTGTAATTGGAAAATAACAACTCCAAATAACGTCTTTGATTATTGTTCTATTATAGCATGCCTCCAAGTGGTTTTTCCTTTACGTAATGTTCTGTCAGTCTTCATTTTATTACTTTAACATAAGCATCGCTTCATCGACAATATGCAATTAAACCTTCTTGAAACCACAATTTTTTATTTTTTTTATTTTTTAGGCTGATAAGTTCCACATGTATGTCACCTACTGCAAAAACAAGCCAGACTCGAGCCAGCTGATTCAGGGTCAAGCTGGACGCTTCTTTGACGTGAGTTTAATCTCTTTCTTGTGTAGAGAAAGACGCACTAACTGATCTGAGGATTACGTGGACAGTTAGATGGCAGCAGAGAGCTTCCTGTGAGCCTCTCTGTTCATCCCTTGATATCGCACTGGCTTTAATCTTAGACCAAACTGTAATTTTAGCAGCTTGTACAAACACCTCAACGTGTAATTAGAGTAATTACCCAAACATAAGGGTTACTGTGGTTTTTGTTTTGTTTTTTTAAATTTATTTATTTTATTTTTTAGGAGATCCAGAAAAGACATGGGCTGGCCAACTCCATCTCCTCCTACCTCATCAAACCTGTGCAGAGAATCACCAAGTACCAGCTGCTGCTTAAGGTAGGGCATAAAACTTCAATAATACTGCCAGTTAACAAGCTACGTATGTGCAGCATGGTGTGTTTTAAATGTGTCGTGTGTGTGTTAACAGGAGTTGTTGACTTGTTGTGAAGAAGGTAAGGGGGAGATTAAGGAAGGGTTGGAGGTGATGTTGAGTGTACCGAAACGAGCCAATGACGCTATGCACGTGAGCATGCTGGAGGGTAAGAGCTCACGCCATCTCTAAATACTCATCTCATCTCATTATCTCTAGCCGCTTTATCCTTCTACAGGGTCGCAGGCAAGCTGGAGCCTATCCCAGCTGACTACGGGCGAAAGGCGGGGTACACCCTGGACAAGTCGCCAGGTCATCACAGGGCTGACACATGGACACAGACAACCATTCACACTCACATTCACACCTACGGTCAATTTAGAGTCACCAGTTAACCTAACCTGCATGTCTTTGGACTGTGGGGGAAACCGGAGCACCCGGAGGAAACCCATGCGGACACGGGGAGAACATGCAAACTCCACACAGAAAGGCCCTCGCCAGCCACGGGGCTCGAACCCAGGACCTTCTTGCTGTGAGGCGACAGTGCTAACCACTACACCACCGTGCCGCCCTCTAAATACTCTAATCTAAAAATAAAAACACACACAGTGAGTGAAATAAAGTACATTTTATCATTTACCGCCTGATGAAACCTGTTTTGTCTGATTCCTGTATCATTTCCTGATCTTTGTGTCTGATTGTCAGTTTGATATCGTTTCCGCTGATTCTTCATTGATTCCAGTTTTAACATCCACAACGTCCTTTTGGATTCCAGGTTTTGATGAGAATCTGGCTGTTCAGGGTGAGCTGATCCTGCAGGACACGTTCCAGGTTTGGGACCCCAAATCTTTGATCCGCAAAGGCCGAGATCGTCACCTTTTCCTCTTCGAGATCTCTCTGGTGTTCAGCAAAGAGATGAAGGACTCGTCCGGACGCACGAAATACGTCTACAAGAGCAAATTGCTGGTAGGTTGTGTAGAGAATTAAATATTTAAATGATATTGGCTGGCTTTTTTTTCGTGGTATATCAGATATATATTCTTTTCAGCTAGCATGTTGTTGAATGAGTCGAAGACGAGTAGCTGAATGGAATATATCTGATATACCATGGAAAAAAAGCCAGCTGATATTATTATCCATACACATTCCTTTCAGGTGTTCAATGCGGCTTTCTTTTTTAAAATTCTTTCCAAACCTTCCGTGTTTAACGAAGCAAACCTGGCGGCCATGTTTGTTCACAAATTGCCCTAGTCGCTTGCTAGCGTGGAAGTTTTACATCTCCGACATGTGATGTTGTGTTGTCTTGACAACCATGCAATATCAGAAACCATATTCAACGCTTATTCTTCATTGGGTAGAGTGACGTAATACATGTAGGATAAGCGATATAACAACAATATTGCATGCTATCAAACCAAATGAATGGAACCCGCCAGAAGGAAATAGAACACGTTTTTATTCCATCAAAAAAGTGTCCTGTATGTATAATTGACATTATATCACGGCAGTTGAATTCTTGATTCTCATTGGTCGGAAGGTGTTGATAGTAGTTATGGCAGAAATTCTGGCTGCAATTCAAAATACACTTGCCATTGTTTAAACATCATCATGTCTGTAGTAATAACACTTTCGCACGGTGGTGTATGGTGGACGTTTCACGTAATCGAAAGGTATTGTAAAACCTGGAATTTAACAAAGGATATTGTAAAGTTTTCTGGAAGGAGACTGGAAGGAGTCTCCAGTGTCAGCGCTTTGTAACAGTCAGTAGGTTTTCCACCACAAGAAAGTCTTCGAGGGGAAAAACTCAAGAAAGCAGGGTTGGGTTTTTTTCTTTTTTTTTTTTTAACACCTCCTTAACTTCAAGTGAGAGAAAAAAAGAGTGGCTGGTGATGGAATGAACGTTTATAACTGCGAAAATGTAAGGGATAACAGGAAGTAGCTTGTTTGGAAGACGTTCCACAAACATCAATGTAACTATAAACGGATAAAAAGTAAGATGAGTCGTTCTTGAATGAATAAAAACTGTCTTCTTTGGGAATTTTTTTTTTAACTTATTGTGGGTCAGAGCAACAGAGTTTTTCTTTTTTTTTTAATGGATGCCTCAAGAACACCTCGCCAAATTTTTTTTGTTAATTGATAAAATTCTGAATTTATTTTTTTCCACTTAATTACATATCTGTCAGAGTTGGGAGTGACGGAGCACATCGAAGGAGACCCGTGTAAATTCGGATTTGCTCGGATTTTTTTAAAAACTTATTGTGGATCAGAGCAACAGAGTTTCTTTTTTTTTTATGGATGCCTCAAGAACACCTCACCAAATTTTTTTGTTAATTGATAAAATTCTGAATTTATTTTTTTCCACTTAATTACATATCTATCAGACTTCAGAGTTGGGAGTGACGGAGCACATCGAAGGAGACCCATGTAAATTCGCTCTGTGGGCCGGACGTACCCCGACATCAGACAGCAAAACCATCCTGAAGGTAAACTACCTGTTAGAAGTTCAAACCTTTATCGTGCCTGTGTTTGGCTGTGTCGTTGCTCGGATTTCTGTGGGATTTCCTCATGCACTCTTCCCCCCGCCCCCGCAGGCGTCCAGCATGGAGGTGAAGCAAGAGTGGATCCGGAATATCAGAGAGGTGATCCAGGAGAGGACGGTGCACCTTAAGGGGGCGCTCAAGGAACCCATCCACCTCCCCAAAACTCCATCCAGGCAGCGCAGCGTCAGCAAGAGGTCCCTAATATAACCCCTTTAATCCCCTCATGCTTTATTTCACTGTACTTTTCTTTAAATCGGTCCCTTCTTGTCTCTCCATATTTTTCTTTTTTAATCTAATTGTCGAACAAAGTCATACAATAAATGAATAAAGCCTTACTATGGTTATATAGACATAGCTATGAAAAAGAAATATGGATACTGTTGTAAAACTGTCACTTTTTGTCTTATATTAAAACTAATCGGACTTTTTTGTTTTTAACGGAGTTTGTAATTTTGTCTGGATCATTATTCAGGGAAACCACTGAAGACGCAGACAGTCAAGGCGACGCCAGCAGCCAACCAGACACAATCTCCATCGCATCCCGTACCTCCCAAAACACAGTGGACAGTGACAAGGTAGGACAACAGCTGTCCTCGATGTAAGACATTCTTTCGGACTGTTTCAGAGAGCTCAGTGATTTAAAAAAAAAAAAAGTTTGAGCAGAAATAAGTTCTTTACGGGCAGATAGAAAAAGAAGAACCATTTGACGCTGAGTGAGAGATCAGAAGATCCGACACCTTTTGGTTCATGTGAGCGCTGATGAAGTAAACGTAAATCATGTCTCATAGAGTTTGTTTAATATTTGACGTGGAGAGACACAGCGCCTTAACCAGGGGTGTTGGATTCATTTTAGATAATGAGCCATATTAATGAGAACTAACATTTCAACAACTCCTTGTAAATGCGGGGTAGGCAATTTATTTTCGAAACGTTTCATCTTGCGTCTGATCATTTCATTGGGTCCTTACCTGTCTGTCTACCTACGTGCACTTTTCCCATTGCACGTGAGTGGAATCTTCCGCAAGGCGAGGCAGACACGTTACAGACGTATCGCTAAAGCTAGCGAGCTAGTCAACAACTCCGAGTCCTAACAATAGCCATGTTTATGTTCATTATGATAATGTGAAGTGTTTTCTTACATGGGAATGAGATATGAGGTGGTTGGATACGACAACGACGGCCGACACTTCCCCACCAACGTGCTCTCTCTCTTTTTCATGGACTCATCCTTCAGCAGTAGTCAGGCAGTGCGCGTTCATGTGTTTTGTAGGAGTGGCTTTGGAGGGAGCGCTGAAAAAAGGGGGCTGGATTGTTCAGTTGGATGCTTTCTAAATCTAGTGTCAGATTTTTTTTTGTATTGCTAATAATGAAGTACACATCATTAGCAATTTTGTTAGTATGTGAGTTGATGGTCCTGGGTTTATCGCTCTAGGTTTTCCCAAAAGGAATAACCGAGACTATAACGGTTTTTAGAACATGTATGTTTGATAGCCCGGCCCTAGACAGCTACACTAATGCCTCCGACCAGTGTTGTAGTCAAGTCACTAAACCTTGAGTCCGAGCCCAGTCTCGAGTCCCCAGTGTTCAAGTCCAAGTCATAAAAGAAAATTCCGAGTCGAGTCAGAGAACAAAACTCCAACCACATCTGCTCGGCTGCCCCGTTTTAGTTAACAGGCTACAGATTAAAAGCTTGTTCATCGCTCAGCAAGCCCCGCCCACTATCAACAGGGCAAATAACATGAGAGGGTTAACACTAGCTAGTTCATCACGCCGCAATCAAGCCCCGCCCACTATCAACAGAGCAATGAACAGAGCGTGTCACTTCGTTCTCTGGGTGGAGTCTCGCCAAATGACGATTGAAGTTCGAGGTCGTCCCCGTCGTCTCCTCGATAGTTCTTTGTAGCAGTCCATGTAGGTGGGTGGAGCACAGAAGGACGGCAGGACAGAACTGTTTTAACAAAACTCTCTTTTATTTGCACTTTTCAGTTGCAAACACACACTCAGACACACGCCCACACATCAGCCGTCTGGTTGTGGAGAGAGACCCTCTGCTCTCACTCTCTCTCCTTAAGAAGGGCGCGGTCACTGGGAAGACACACAAACACATCAATTAACAACAGGTGTAGTGATTCTGCCACTTAACTTCCCCGACTCCGCCCTCCTGTCACAGACCGATGCTAGACCACGCCCCCGCTGCCACATTCTTCTACATATGGAACACATAGCAGTGCATTTTTTCCCACTGCACGAGAAGTCTGTATAAGCAAAGCGGGCAATCCTAGGGGCGTCTCTCCAGGCATTTTAGCGCCATTAATGTTAGTTTGTTCCTGAACATGACGTTTGAACAGGTGAATATGCATTCACGATGCACGAAATTAGTATAAAAATTAATGTAAATATCTTATGCCAAATTATTATGGCAGGTTGCAAAAAATAAAGAAAAAATCAGAGTCCTCGTCTTCAATTTACGAGTCCGAATGCAATTAATGCACGAGTCCAAGTCAGGTCACGAGTCCTGAAAATTAAGGCACGAGTCAGACTCGAGTACTACAAGCCTGGCCCCGATCCTCTCCTTCTTATGTTTCATGGTTATTCAAGTCCCTGATTTGCATGTTTTAGAGTTATGTTTCCTCTCATGAACATTCGTCCAGTTCCAAAATATTTCTGACACAGTCGCCGTTGAATTTGAACGCTAAACTTGAATCGAACATGGCTTCATGCAGTAGGATCACCTGATGCATCACCATGTCGCCCTTAAGTCATATTTATATAACATAATGGGTTGAATGCGAACTCTGATTACATCAAATTGTCCGACTGTAGCTCTGGAATTAATACAACTTGTTCACGGAGTCGATATATAGAACGGAAAAAGTGCATAAAGGCACACAAATATCTGAGCAGTTCTCAGATCTGTGTTCAATCCTGAGATCTGAATGTGTGAAAGCAAATGCATGTCGTCATTTTAGTATTCATAATATATTAGCACAGGACCAAATTTGTGTACAGATCGTTCTAATTTAGATTTTGATTCTTTATGGCTGTGTGTTCATGTGTGGTTTGTTTTCCCTCCGTGGAAAAAACTACTCTCTTCCTTCATGGTACAGTGTGTCAATGGACCTATATATGTGTGGGGTGTGTGTGTGTGTGTGTGTGTGTGTGTGTGTGTCTGGTTTGGCAGCATAGACGATGTTAGGGTGTGTCTATAATCCACACGTTCAAATAATACAGTTTTCTCCAAGTGAGTTCTGAAATGCTTTATGCAAAGCACAGTTCACAAAGACACTCGGCTCTTTCTTTTCTCTTATTGGCCATATGGTATTAAAATAGCACACAAACATATCTCTTTTTATCATAATATATATTTAGTGGTTTGTGTAATTGGGATTTTGGCTGGCATCCTCGAGAACACTAGCATGTTTGTCCCCAGTAGTGTAAAAAAAAAAAAATTTATTTTTGCATACAGCATGAATCACAGTTTGGCATTCAGCTTTCCTCAAGTCTTTTTGGTCTTTTGCTGCTTCGTCCCACTCAGTCTCAGTGACTCAGCCCTGTTTCTGCTCAGTGAGCTCCTGTGGAAAAGCTCTGTCTGATCTCAGATAAATGCTGTGGTGTGATTTCATTCTGCCTCAAGTATCACCAAGTGAAACAGAAGTGCCAGGGAAGATGTTGGTCTTGCTAGTGAGCGAATATAATGTGATTTTTATGTTAAATAAATATTCCCTTGCTCATATTCCAAGCAACATGTCTGTTTTTGGGAAGGTCACTGATACATGATTGGACATCTCACTTTAACTGTGGCTGTGTACAGTCAGGTCACACAAGCAGCTCATATTCTCTTCGTTTTATGCCTCCTTATTTAATCTTTATTACTGATGTTTAAAATAAATCCAGTCCAGACAGCAAGCAGGACTAGTTAGTTAGCCAACATTACCCAGGACTGAGAAGAGAAACAGCCCAAGTGTGAAAGCAGCCAGTTTTGCCAACTTAGCAGTTTTTCAGAGCCGTTGAGTAACTTTGTTTCAAAAAAAGAACCAAGAGAGAAATATCGCAATTTTCTGAACAGTTAGTGTTAGTGACTATCCTGCACTCAGTATGGCTGTCCTGCTCGATGACTAATCCCCAATCACCCTTGTTCCTAACAACAATCATTAATCATCATTGTTTCCAACAACCAACTACTGTTCACTAATGTTTCTACAACCAATCACCGTTGTTCCCGATAGCCAATCCCTGATCACCGTTGTTCCCGACAACCAATCATTAAACATCCTTGCTTCCAAAAACTAACTTCTGTTCATCAATGTTTCTACAACCAATCACCGTTGTTCCCGACAGCCAGTCCCTGATCACCATTGTTCCCGACAGCCAGTCCCTGATCACCATTGCTCCCGACAGCCAGTCCCTGATCACCATTGCTCCCGACAGCCAATCATTAAACATCCTTGCTTCCAAAAACTAATTTCTGTTCATCAATGTTTCTACAACCAGTCGCCGTTGTTCCCGACAGCCAATCCCTGATCACCATTGTTCCCGACAGCCAATCCCTGATCACCGTTGTTCCCGACAACCAATCATTAAACATCCTTGCTTCCAAAAACTAACTTCTGTTCATCAGTGTTTCTACAACCAATCACCGCTGTTCCCGACAGCCAATCCCTGATCACCATTGCTCCCAACAGCCAGTCATTAAACATCCTTGCTTCCAAAAACTAACTTCTGTTCATCAATGTTTCTACAACCAATCACCATTTTTCCCGACAGTCGGTCCCTGATCACCGTTGTTCCTGACAGCCAATCCCTGATCAGCATTGTTTCCAACAACTAATCATTAATCTACACTGTTTCCAATGATGGCACACTGTTTACCAATCTTTATACAACCAATCACCATTATTCCTCACAACCAGTCCCTGATTACCATTCTTCCCAATGACTAATCACTGATTCCTGTTGTTTGTCCCACCTACACACTTCTCTCCTTTTAGCTTTAAACTCTATTGCTGGTGATATTTAAAACTGAGTCATTTCCCAAATCCTCAGTACCACTGCTTCATTTTGTCTGTGTTCTCAATAGAAATGATAGAAATTTGTAATTATCTCTCATCTGTTCAATTCTGTTCTTTTCCAAGTGTCTTCAGAAAATCTTCCTCCTTCATGTGACACGTTGTGATATGCAAATGATCATGCAATGAATATGCAAATTAGTTGACCCCCACTGCAATCCACAACTTCTTCCCGCTATTCCTGTGGCTCGTTTTCCGTCTTTGTCCTTTGTGTCTGCCCTGTTTTTCAACCTGTCTTCTGGTGATGCTGAGTGTCCTCTTGAGCACAGATGACATTGTGGCTTTGGGATTTTTGCTGCATGTGTGGGTGGCTGCATTGGTCGCTACTCACTGTAGCACTAAGAATAAAAAACACTGACATATTTTTCCAGACATTTGGCGAAGAGATTTGTTGGACAGCGGTGTCATGGTGAATTTCTGCGCAGCACAGAGTGCACATTTCAAAAACAAGAACCAGCCCAAACAGGAAGCAATATAATTTCAGGTTGGTAGGTCAAGTTTATTTTATACCAACTTGAGACTCTGGAACATCCACGGTGACGACAGTAAGAGCACCGACATCATTCATCAGTTTATCGTGCAGTGATGCTATTGTAATAAATCACTTAAGTGTTTTGTCGTTTGTATCATCAGCTAGTTGATTTTGGCTGGAACAAAAATACTGATGCAAAGGGATTTTAACCCCTTAAACCCTCAGATTCATCCTAAAGCATATTTTCAGGAACTACTATGAATGAGTACTAAGTGATTTAGTAATGCCTATAAAAGCCGAAATAGTTTAGAAAAATATTACTGGATCTGCCAGCAAAACCTGGGAGTTTAATGAAAAACAAAATCACTGTAACAACCAACTTTAAAAAAAAATTAGAGACATACTAAGGATGTAATTGATGAATTAAAAACCTGAATAATTAATGCATTTTTATTTATTCCATCCACATTCACTAGATATGAGCAATCGCATGCTCTGATTGGCTACTCTATGACCAGGCTATCAGGTCATATACTGTGAGTAGAGAAAATGGCGGCACGTGTTCCTGAACCGACTGAGGACGAAATAAAAACTACTTGAAAACAAAACCCCAAAAATGATCAGGTATTTAAAAGAAACAGAAATGGCTAAAAGAATATAATTCCCCCCCCCCCCCCCCCAATATTTCCTGTTCCACACTCCAGACCAGTTGGTGGCAGTAATGCACCTTTAAGTTGGTTTGCCAACCATCAAAACCCCCCAAAAAACTAAAGAAGCAGAAGAACCACCCCCCCACCCCAAAAAAGAACAACAAAATATGGAATAAACAGATTTGATGGTAAGAACGCATCTTTTTTTCAATAATAATAATAATTATTATTATTATAGCATTTTTCACAAATTGCTCCTGTCATTTTGCCAGTTTGTTTACATCCTAAGCGGAAATAATTTTGTCGGATGTTTTGTGTAAAGTTTTTATTTATCGAATTTGCAAAAAAAAAAAAAATCAATAAAAATGCTCCGTTTCTCAAAATCCAGTGAATTTGAGTGGAATAAAACAGTTATTCCACTCAATCTCGTCGTATATGGCTTATGTTACGATACAACCAATCAGTGTTGTGTATATGACTGAAGCCCCGCCCACCTGATGCCCCGCCCACCTGATGCCAAATCAAATTACACTCTCATCAAGGATTCTTTGGATGAACAGTTCTATCTTTCCGATGTAGTATATGGAAACAAAAAGTTTTTGTTCAGTGATATTGTATATTTGTCTTAGTCAGTGTACAGTAACTAACCAGTATTACAAACTTTTTTTTGTGTGTGTGTGTGTGTGTGTGAGTGTGTGGCTGAATCCACATACTGTTATTGCCCAATCAGACCATACACACCCACATATGGTGTTTGACCTCAGGCTCTCTGTATGTAATCAGGCAATCTCTCTCTCTCTCTCTCAGACAGGACGGCACTCAGCATTAGACCTCAGTCGGTCCATCTTTAGTTAAAACCAGCACATCAACAGCTCATTATCATGCACAGAAGAGTTCAAGTAAGGGGGCGGGGCTAGACTTTTTAGACAGCCAATCAGAGTCAGGGATATTTTTGCGGGATTTAGGTTTTTGGTTTTAGGCTGGGTAGTTGGATGAGAGACACTGGTAGTGTCATGCCAAAGTGGAGAAGCTTCGCACAGCCCAAGGGAGCAAGACCTGTGAGTAACTCTGACTTTTTTTTTTTCATAATAAATCAGCTTTACTATGAACAATTTCTTTAAATCGAATAATCCTGGTCAACAAACAGCAGGTTTTGTTCACTAGTATATTCTTAGAGGAGAGGGTCTGTTGGATCGATTTGCTAAAAATAAAATAAAGGATTTTGTTTCACCTGGTGTAGCGTATGAAATGAAGTAAGACGTATTAAGGAAGGATTAGGCGGAGAAATTGTCTGGCTTCTGTGTGTTTTCAGGGAGGAGACCTTATTTCCATCTCTCTGGAAAGGTGTGTGTGTGTGTGTGTGTGTGTGTGTGTGTGTGTGTGAGAAAAGTCCTCTATCATGCTACTTCTTAGTTGTCTCATAAAGATGTTTATGAATTACAGATGAGAAATTGTTTGTAGTTGTACTGTTATTCAGGATCATAGTCCATGTTACATTACATGAAATCTTTTTTTTTTTTTAAGTAAAAGAGGTGCAGTGGGTATCGATGGCGCCTTGCAGCTTCCTGTTCGATCCTGAGCTTGAATTACTGTCTCTGCTACTGAGCTTCACATTTTCTCCTCCCATTTGGGTTTCCTCTGGGTTCTCTGGTTTCCTCCCACCTCCCAAAACATTCTAGTAGGTCGATTGGCTACTCTGGGGCTACGTCCAAATTAATACATTTTAGTTTGGAAACGGCGTTTTAAATAAAACTAAAACGATCTCCGTCCAGATGAGCGTTTTAGTTCTGTATTAGAAATCTCCATCCATGATAACACACCTGAAAGCGCATATCACATGACCATTCATGTAAACCAGGTATGCGCATGCTGGTAGAAAGCTGATGCGGTTTATTCTCCTCCAGAAAAGGGTCACTTGACAAATCAGGGAAGGATATATCATAATGGATAACGCCCAGTCAGGAACGGAACATGGGTGTCTGCGACATGGTTTCCAAACGTCTCCGTTTTCGACCGGAGTTTTCAAACTAAAACGAGGCCAGCAGTGATTCCAAACGTTTTTGTGCCTCGAAAACTTCAGAGTAATGTGGGCACCGGGCTTAACCACAGCAAAAGTGATGCATTTTAAAACTAAAATGTACAGTATTATTCCATCCACATTCACTGGATATGAGTAATCGTGCGCTCCGATTGGCTACTCTACTACTAGGATATCAGCTCATATACCGTGAGTAGAGAAAAACAAAATGGCAGAGCGTGTTGCTGAACCAACCGAGAACAAAATACAAAAAAAAAAGCAACAAGATACGGAATGAAAGTATTTGATGGTAAAAACATATCTTTTTTAATTATTTATTTTCTAATAATAATTTGTTATTATTATTATAGTGGCTAGAGATAATGAGATGAGATTTTAGCATTTTTCACAAATTGCTCCTGTCATTTCGTCGGTTTGTTTACATTCTAAGCGGAAATGATTTTGTCGACATTTTGTATAAAGTTATTATTTCTCGAATTTGCAAAAAATAAAATAAAAAATGCTCCGTTTCTCAAAATCCAGTGAATGTGGATAGAATAAAACAGTTATTCCACTCAATCTCATCGTACGTGGCTTATAGACAACTCAGCCACTCATGTACAACTCGATTTGGTGGAATAACTGTTAATTATAGTGGGTGTGAATATTTGTGGTGAAAATTTGTCAGCCAAAAGATTTCGCTCACAAAGATAGTAAATTGGGACGAAAGTACCACAGCCAGATGACCTGGCGACTTGTCCAGGGTGTACCCCGCCTTTCGCCCGTAGTCAGCTGGGATAGGCTCCAGCTTGCCTGCGACCCTGTAGAACAGGATAAAGCGGCTACAGATAATGAGATGAGATGAGTACCACAGCCATCTGTGACTGAGAGTTTAGAAAAATGGCCGTGCTTTCTGAGTGTGAAGGTCATACTCTTTCCCTCCTGTCAATCACATTGACACGAGCCAATCATGGTCATCTGTGAGCTTGTGTATGCGGAAGAGGGCGAAAAGCGCTCTCCTGATCAGCATGAACAGCAGATTGAACAGATTCACTTGGCTGCCTTGACATGTCCCAGAGCAAGCACGTGTTCAGAGTGTGTGAAGCTTCCTCAGGAATACGGTTAAGAACTAAATATATATCATATTTTTGATTTATTTACCTTTTCTTGCTTTCTGCCTTCATTATATAATTATATTAAATGAAATAAACAAAGACCTTCTGTGAGCAGGGGTGTACAAACCTTTGACTGTTAATGTGGCTGTGTGTGTGTGTTTGTAGTTGCACTAAGCATGAGCTCACTCTTGGAGTGTGTTCTCTCTCTCGCTCAGGAGGGAGTGGCGGTTTCAGCTCTGTTCAGATTGTTTGTTTGTCCAGTCCGATTTCTTCCTAAAGTCTGAAACGTGCAATCTGATAACTTCACATTATACAAACATAACGTTACATAAGATGCAGAAGAAGAAGATGAAACACTAGCAGGTGTACACTAACCTCCAGAGCTGTGGATTATGCTTCGAGGAACCTGTGGTAGAACATGAGCCTCAGCAATACTTACAGTATCAAATGAAGGATTAGGAGTGTGTCAGGTTTATTAGGTTGATTTATATTTTATTTTAATGCCTGGGAGCCTTCTGTCCATGTGGAGGACACTGTGTTCCATATGGTGGTAATTCCTGGCCAGATGTGGACAATCAGAATGGGAAGAACGGCATGCTCCCTTGAGGAGGGTGTTCCTCTCCTCCTCCTCCTCCTCCTCCTCCTCCCTGCCTTCATCATTGTCATCTCTCATTACTCTCTCTTTTTTTTTGTGACTCTTGAGGAATTTCTTGTAGCAAAGAGCAGACATACGACATACTATTACTTGTTTTGTAGAAAAGTTTCCCGCACAAGTGGACGGTTTTTAGTTTCATGGGAGCAAGCAGTCCTAAGATAAACATTCATTGACATGAACGTGTCCATTCATTCATCCTGATGTTAAGGTCACACATAGCTGGTTGATCCGTGAGAACCATGGCTGGGGCCTTCCTAAATTTGGGTGGAGTAAATATGCAAACGAAGCCATGGTAGGCATGACGGAAGACACGGGTAAAAGTAATGGCGGCATTGACATTTAGCGACGTATGGTCTTACGGCAGTGCATACGGTTTTCACGATTGTAGTACGGCATAGCTACAGCAAGACAAAATAAGCCACGCCCCCAAGGCAAAATGTTCTGTGAATATTTTGAGCTCGAGGGTTGCTACGGTAACCCCTGGTAGCCCACATAAGCCTCATGGATGCCTTCACAGTAGCGACGGATGAATTCATCCAGCGCTTGACCCACACAGAGGTGGACAAAGTACCCAACTTTGTTTACTTAAGTCAAAGTACAGATCCCACTGGACAAATGTTACTCCGATACAAGTGAAAGTTGTCCAGTCCAATTTTTACTTAAGTCAAAGTACTGAAGTACTAGCTTTTAAAAATACTTAAGTATTAAAAGTACATTTTCTGTCAACGCATTGTTGTATTATTGCCACAACGCTTACAAAACCTGACGCCGTTACCAAAAACAGAAATGTGAATTCACAAAATGAACGCATGCTGTGCCATCATGGTGGTTTAACGTTAAGCTAGCTAGTCAGTGAAACTCCACTTGACATGCTAGCAAACTCTTTTCAAACAAGAAATCATATTGGGTAGCTAACGCTACTAGAAAAGAAAGATTTCTGCATTCTGTTTATTTGGCAAGATTATGCTGAAACATATTTCTGAAAGGACTTCAGAGAAGTTAACGTTACTCATGTTAGCGTAACTCAATTTTTACATGGTAACTAACAGTGTCCAAATTAACTAGCTGTGTGTAAACTTTAGCCGTGGACAAGGCGATGGTAACTTGGTGGGCAAATCCATAGAAAGTCATTTGACTAACCAGACTGCATAGCTATTCCAACATTATCGCTAGCTCTAAAAGCACAGACAACTTCATTGCAAGCTTTCTCTTGGAATAAAACGTTTATATACCTCAGTATGCTTCTGCAGGTTGGACGGCGAGTTTTTGTCGGCCGTGATGTGGTTCGTTTTCGGCAAACGTTTAAAATGAAATGAATCTTTAATCCTTTCAGAAAACTGAAACACGGTTTCTAGGTATAGCCATGAGTGTGTGCATTCTCCAGAAAAAAACGCTTCCTTCTATTCTGCCATCAACTGATCGTGTTCAAATAACGCTGCTGAGAAATCATTAAACTTGATTTTATCCAGTCTATGGACGTGACGTGACCCTAGTGATTACTGATCGGCTGTCTCAGTGTCACCTGCGAAAAAACCAAGCACATTTTAGCAAAGAAAAGAAAAAACATTCCGTTTCAAAGCCGCTTCATAGTAACGAGTAACGAGGACCTTGACAGAAATGTAGTGGAGTGAAAAGTACGATATTTTTGCCTTTCAAATGTAATGAAGTTAAAGTCATAAGTGTCCCCCCCCCCAAAAAAAAAATACTCAAGTAAAGTACAGATACTCAAAAAGCGTACTTAAAGGTGGGGTATGAGATTTTTTTCAGGAGTATTTTTTACCATATTGCTTGAAAAGCTCCTCACACCCATGTTGCAAGCAGTACAATAGAAGGTTTGACCCAAAAACGAAATATTTTAATCCAATCTACAGTGTAAAATAAAGGAAAAACGCCATCCAATCATATCGAGGTACCACCTCAAAATGATTGGATACTGACACGTCAATCAGACTGAAGCCCGTGAGCAGCCCGTCCCTTCTGTGTGTGTGTGTGTGTGTGTGTGTGTGAGAGAGAGAGAGAGAGAGAGAGAGCGAGCAGCCCCTCCCCCAACCCGCGCTCAGCAGGGAGAGACAGAAATGCACAGAAAAAGGTCCCTCCAAACAACGGGGATTTACACGAAAACGGAAGGAGATATTCACAAAATTCACAGTGAGTGCCACAAGGCTCTCCTGAACACACTGATGTAATTTTTTTGTCTGTAGTCTAAAAAGTGAGGTCACTAGAGCGAGTTAAAAACGAGTGACTTTTCTGCCAAGTTTATAATGGAAGTCTATGGGGCTGCGCGCCTGTCCTCTCCTCACTTTCAGGCTTCTCATTCAAAAACTGCAAGTTCTATCGTGTAGGTAGACACATTGTGTGAATCAGGACAAGTGTGGCTACTACTTTTGAGAAAATTGTGTGTGTGGAGTGAAAATTGGGGCTGAAAACACAGTTTAAATGAGAAAGTTTGAGCTATTTTTCCAAGCTCTCTACACTCTAACTTAACGAGACGCGGGGGGTGGGAGCGTGGCGAGGGCGGGCTTGTTTCTTTTCAAAATATGGCTTGCGGGAACCGTTATTCCAAAATCTCGTACCCCACCTTTAAGTACAATACTCAAGTAAATCTCCTTTGTTAATTTCCACCTCTGGACCCACAGCAGTTTTCAGCACAATGAAACTTTCCAGGGATGGAGGCCAGTGTAGCTCTACCGGCTCTCACGTAATCCGAAGGAAGGGCCCAGAACGTGTGCAGAACGTTGACACCCCCCGGAAGGCTCAAAATCATCTTCCGGTGTCAACGGTGAAGTGATTCCGGCTATGTGAGACCTTAGCATTAGTAACTGCCTGGTCAGGGTTTATAGGGTATAAATAAGGTTACTGGTTTTTAATATTTTGAGAAATAGACCCAATTAAATTTGTTAGAAAATATTGCAAACAGGAACTAACAAGCAGGATTTAAAAAAAAAAAAAAACAGTCCCACATATACAGCATTTGTTAAGTGATGAAGCAGAGGTTGAGAAACTTTCAGAGCAAGAATAAACACTCCATGCTGACACTGTGAAAATTTCTACCTGTGAGGGTTGTTTGCCAGTGTTTCCAAGCACATAGAGGGTCGTTTAATTTAATTTTTTTTTTTTCCAGTTTAAGCCACACTCACTTAAGGTTCAAATCCAAATGCAGATCCAGATACACGTCGTGACATTCCAGTCCACCCTACTACATAAACGATTGATTTATTAATATTATAGTCTCGCACTCATATCAGCTTTTCAATTTTTCTTCTAATTTTTTTCCAGCATGTCTTGAGGTAATATGATTTTCATAATGCATGCTGATGGCAGCTGCTCATCTCATACACACACACACGCTGATGTGAATCAGACGACGGCTGAACTGATCGCTGAGCCTCAGTCAGATCAGTTACAACTCGCAGAATTCTGAGATGTACCAGGGCTTTAATACAGTGCCAACATCCTGGGGCAAGTGTCAAAGGTCAGGTTTAGGGATGGGCAGGAAAAAGAACAAGGTTGGAGTAGACTTAGCTATAGTGCGTGAAATACGCACAGCTGTAAAAACTGAGCACTTCCATGTTCGCTTGACTCGCTGAGTGATGAATGTAGCTAGAAAGAGACCAAGGGGGGATAGGAGTGTGTGTGTGTGAGAGAGAGAGAGTCAGTCTGTAAACACACACTCCCTGCTCCTCTCCTGCTGAGTGCAGCAGTGTTAATTAGTTGATTAGGGTGAGTCATGTGCTTCTGTCACAGCAGGGAACAACTATAACACTTACACACACACACACACACACACACACACACACACACATGTTCTGTATCCTCCCATCCTCCTGCTTTCTCTCGAAGTTGATTTATTTCTATATCTTAAAACAGTGGTTCTCAAAACAGCGTCCCAGGAATCCGTGAAACATAACCAGGGGGTCGCTGATCTTGATCCCATCATTAGCAATGTTTTCATAGTTATTATTGAGTTCTTATAGGGTTTATTTGGCTCTTATTGGGGGCAGCCTTGGTCCCAGAAGGTTGCCGATTTGATTCCCGGGACTGACAGGAAAAATGCGAGGGGAGTCGAGTGAATGAATAGCACTCTGTTCCCCTTGCTCTGTATGTATCATGGTTGAAGTGCCCTTGAACAAGGCATCTAACCACCAACTGCTCCTCGGGCGCTGTAACCTCACTGCCTACTGCTCTGGGTAGGTGTGTGTGCTCATTGCTCACTTGTGTGTGTTCACTGTTTCAGATAGGTTAACTGCAGAGAGGAATTTCACCGTGTGCTTGAGTGACAAAAATAAAGGCTTCTTCTTCTTCTTCTAAAATAAAGGTTTACCTTTATAGCTCAAAAACAAGTAGCTTAATAATGTCAAATAACGGCAACAATATTTAATAAAACAGTTCCAAAATGTACACATTTAAATAATTTCATACTGAAGGGAATTTGTTTTATATTAAATGGATTCCTGGCTGCAAAAAAGTTTTCTTTCCCCCCTAGCTTTTTGAAGAAATTCTATTTAGCTCCTTTTTTTCTATTTAGTCTACTTGATTTAAAAGTATTTTCTTTATCATTTGAGTTTAACTGATGTTAGATCTTGGGACAGACACGGAAAGTTCTGGAAGCAGATTTGCATCTGGGTTTTAGAGAATGATACATGGATACATGCTGCACGTTGTCAGAATGGCCAAGATGTAAAACACTTTCAACTTGCTTTAAAAATGGTTAAAAAATAAATAAATTACAGTCTTCAAAAAATGCAATAAAGGTTTTTAATTTGACTTGAAAATTTGAGTCAAATTACTTTTTTCGTAGGCTTAAAAGGAAGTTTGTTTATTTCGTTGATAAGATAAACTTTATTCATCCCTCGGTGGGGAAATTTACATGTTACGGCAGCTCACAAATAGAAAAAGAGTCAGGAATAAATGGTAACAAAAAAATAGTGTGCAATAAAAGTATAAAAATCTATCAGGGAAAAAATTGTATAAAGTAAAAACATGGGCTATATACATAACTAAATAAGAGTAGTACTTTAACTGAAATAGAATATTGCACTAATAAAATAATTGCAACTGAAATAAAGCCAGAAATATTGCACCGGGGCGGCACGGTGGTGTAGTGGTTAGCACTGTCGCCTCACAGCAAGAAGGTCCGGGTTCGAGCCCCGTGGCTGACGGGGGCCTTTCTGTGTGGAGTTTGCATGTTCTCCCCGTGTCCGCGTGGGTTTCCTCCGGGTGCTCCGGTTTCCCCCACAGTCCAAAGACATGCAGGTTAGGTTAACTGGTGACTCTAAATTGAGCGTAGGTGTGAATGTGAGTGTGAATGGTTGTCTGTGTCTATGTGTCAGCCCTGTGATGACCTGGCGACTTGTCCAGGGTGTACCCCGCCTTTCGCCCGTAGTCAGCTGGGATAGGCTCCAGCTTGCCTGCGACCCTGTAGAACAGGATAAAGCGGCTAGAGATAATGAGATGAGATGAGATATTGCACCAGGTAGTGAATGTTATTACAGAGCATAACATGAATAACGAGGATGGTGTGTGTGTGTGTGTGTGTGTGTGTGTGTGTGTGTAAAGTAACCAAAAATGACAAAAACACAGGCTATAAACGTAATTGTACACAACAATATCGGAGTGAGACTTAAAGGGGAACTGAAGTCATTTTTAAACTTGCTTATTTCTTAATTAACGAGTTATTAAATTACGTTTTCGGTTTTAGTAACCTTATATCGTGACTCGTATTGGCAACTAATTGCAATTAAGTATTATACGTATCGGCATATTCAGATTTTAGCCATGTTGAATGTGGTTCGTTTGGTCCACGGCAGGCGTCGCTTATCCACGCGATCTTCACGAGACTTGTGCGAGACTTCGAAACGTTAAGTGTCAGCCAGGTGTCAGTGCCGCCATTTTGAAAACTGTTTTCCAAACGAAATATTGCACAAAAACGAGTTTAAATGACGATTACTGCCTACTTTTTTCAAACTTTCCTAATTGCTATCAAAACAAACACAACTTCCGACTTGATTACGTCAGCATTCAAAAGAGGGCGTGCGTGTCTTTTGACAACGTTGGCAGATGTCGGTCACTTTGATTTCCGCTGTACGTTTTACTTCCGTCCTACGATGTCTCGCACAGGTCTCGACGAATCTCGTTTACGGCCATTGCTTTGACATATGGACTGATATATTCATCTCATTATCTGTAGCCGCTTTATCCTGTTCTACAGGGTCGCAGGCAAGCTGGAGCCTATCCCAGCTGACTACGGGTGAAAGGCGGGGTACACCCTGGACAAGTCGCCAGGTCATCACAGGGCTGACACATAGACACAGACAACCATTCACACTCACATGTCACCAGTTAACCTAACCTGCATGTCTTTGGACTGTGGGGGAAACCGGAGCACCCGGAGGAAACCCACGCGGACACGGGGAGAACATGCAAACTCCGCACAGAAAGGCCCTCGCCGGCCACGGGGCTCGAACCTGGACCTTTTTGCTGTGAGGCGACAGCGCTAACCACTACACCACCGTGCTGCCCTGGACTGATATATTACAGAGCATATTTCAAACACTCAACTTGCTATAGCAGTGACAAAATAACGATCAAAAATGCATTCCTGCATTTAATAAAATGAGAGAAAAAGAATGTTGATGCTGATAAAAAAAATTTGCCTTCAGTTCTCCTTTAAATAAGAATAATACTCGTCATTGAAAAGGATATTGTACCAAATAGTAGTAATATTATTGCACAGCATAAGTAGATGATGGCGATGAGATGCGAATAAAGTGATGACACCGTGATGGTGACATGGAGAAAAAACAGTGCTGTCATTGAAGAGTCTGGCAGCAGTTGGGATGAAGGACCTGCGTCCGCGTTCCGTCTTGCACCGTGGGTGCAGCAGTCTGCTGCTGAAGGAGCTGCTCAGAGCACCAACAGTCTCATGTCGGGGGTGAGAGGTGTCACCATGATGGACATTAGCTTAGGCCCTGTCCACACGGCAACGGATTCAGGTGAATCTGATAAAATTGTTTATCGTTTCGGCCTGGCGTCCACACGGCACCGGCGTTTTGGGTGCCCCAAAACGAAATCTTTTGAGAACGGGTTCCAGAGTGGAAAAATCTGGCAACGGAGCCGTTGCGAAGTCGTCTGGATGAGTAGAACGGATTTGTTTACGATGACGTCACAACCACATGTGCTTCACGCCGGGTAGAAGTGTAACGAACTTGATGCGAGTTGTCAACAAATCCTATAACTTGGTTCATGAAACGCGCTTACAAAATATTTTCACTGTGAATATTTATTGTGTAATGGTGCAAAGTGAGAGAGAGTGAGAGAATAGCCCTTAGGGCAGAGTCAATCCCGCCAGCAAAAATAGGGAAAAAAAAGGAGCGATCTCACCTCTTCAGATGTTGGTTTAAGTCCGACAATACATTCCTCAAAAAGGGCGTAGAAGAATAAAGTAATCCATCAACGTGTAGCATTCAATTTATTCCGGACCATTAAAGAATTGTGGAGGATCTCAATGTTGGCGTACCGGCTTCCATCTACCCCCGTTCATTCCTCTTTCTGCATCTCCATTCAAAAAGCGAGCACGTGATTTAAAGGGACTAAAGCCATAGGATAGGGAGTGAGAAAGTGTGTGCGTGTGACAGTGACAGGGATAGTCACTGTGCGCATGCGCAGTTATGCGCATGCGTCTACTTCTATTGTTCTGGTGTCTCCATGTCTTACAGCGCACCTAGAGGTGTGGCATGTGTATTGCATCGTTTTCAGCAAGCGTTGCGTTGCCATATGGACCTGAAATTTAACTGATCCGTTGCCCATGTGGACACGATATTTAAAAAAAAAAAAAATCTCGTTGCCGTTGTCGTGTGGATGTAGCCTTAGTTAACGCCGTTCTCTCACACACCTCCTCAGTGGAGTCCAGAGGGCAGGATAGAGCTGGCTCTTTTCACCAGCTTGTTAAAACGTTTCCTGTCCCTCTCCGACTTTTTTCCTCGCATTGTTCTTTAAGAACAGAATGGGAAAAAAACATGTTAATGGGATAATTACTGGCTATACCATGCCCAAGTACCCAGTACCTTTCTTGCCTACCTGCCTTTTTTTTTTTAAACCAGGGATGTGTAGATGGAGCTGGAAACAGTGCAGATCTTAATTGCTATAGAATCGTCCTGAAAATGTCTTAAGCGACTTTTCGAAACACTACGCAACTCTGATCTTTAGTAGTAGTGTAGCAACTGTCTTTATTGTTGTGTCAATCTGCTCCTTTGGTTTTTCTCCTGACGTTTTGTCTCTTGGTCCGTTTGGTAATTTAGCACTTGGGGGTTAAATCATGGTGTTGGAGATTACATGTCTGAATTAGTTATTTGACTTGCCCAAATCTCACCTGGATATTTTAGACAGAGGTGGACGATTTACTTGAGTACTGTACTTAAGTACACTTTTTTTTTTGAGTATCTGTACTTTACTTGAGGTTTTTTTTTTTTTAAACTTATGACTAACTTCACTACATTTGAAAGACAAATATCGTACTTTTCACTCCACTACATTTCTATCAAGGTCCTCGTTACTATGAAGCGGCTTTGAAACTGGATGTTTCTTCTTTTTTCTTTTCTTTTCTAAAACGTGATTGGTTTTTTCGCAGGTGACACTGAGGCAGCCGATCAGTAATCACTAGGGTCACGTCACGTCCATAGACTGGATAAAATCAAGTTCAGTGATTTTCTCAGCAGCGTTATTTGAACACGATCAGTTGATGGAAGGAGGCGGCTCTTTTGGAGAACGAATGCACTCTTGGCCCATGAACCCATATTTCAGTTTTTTGAAAGGATGAAAGATTCGTTTTGTTTTAAACATTTGCTTCGTTTGCCGAAAACGAACCACATCACGGCCTACAAAAACTCGCCATCCGACCTGCGGAAGCATATTGAGATATATGAATGAATGTTTTATTCCAGGAGAAAGCTTGCAGTGAAGTTGTCTGTGCTTTTAGAGCTAGCGATAACGTTGCAATAGCTATGCAGTCTGGTTAATCAAATGACTTTCTATGGATTTGCCCGCCAAGTTGCCGTAGCCTTGTCCACGGCTAACGCTAACACACAGCTAGTTAACTTGGACGCTGTTAGTTAGCATGTAAAAATGGAGTTACGCTAACACGAATAACGTTAACTTCTCTGAAGTCCTTTCAGAAATATGTTTTAGCATAATCTTGCCAAATAAACAATGTCGAAATCTTTATTTTCTAGTAGCGTTAGCTACCCAATATGATTTTGAGTTTGAAAAGAGTTTGCGAGCATATCAGGTGGCGCTTCACTGACTAGCTAGCTTAACGTTAAACCACCATGATGGCACAGCATGTGTTCATTTTGCGAATTCACATTTCTGTCTTTGGTAACGGCGTTAGGTTTTGTAAGCATTGTGGCAAGAATACAACGATGCGTTGACAGAAAATGTACTTTTAATACTTAAGTATTTTTAAAAGCAAGTACTTTAACTGGGCGGCACGGTGGTGTAGTGGTTAGCGCTGTCGCCTCACAGCAAGAAGGTCCTGGGTTCGAGCCCCGGGGCCGGCGAGGGCCTTTCTGTGTGGAGTTTGCATGTTCTCCCCGTGTCCGCGTGGGTTTCCTCCGGGTGCTCCGGTTTCCCCCACAGTCCAAAGACATGCAGGTTAGGTTAACTGGTGACTCTAAATTGACCGTAGGTGTGAATGTGAGTGTGAATGGTTGTCTGTGTCTATGTGTCAGCCCTGTGATGACCTGGCAACTTGTCCAGGGTGTACCCCGCCTTTCGCCCGTAGTCAGCTGGGATAGGCTCCAGCTTGCCTGCGACCCTGTAGAAGGATAAAGCGGCTAGAGATAATGAGATGAGATGAGAAGTACTTTAACTTAAGTAAAAATTTGACTGGACAACTTTCACTTGTATCGGAGTAACATTTGACCAGTGGGATCTGTACTTTGACTTAAGTAATAAAGTTGGGTACTTGGTCCATCTCTGATTTTAGATTTGTACCGAAGAACTGCTGCAGTAATCATAAAGACTGTCCTGTTTTCATCCCAGGAAACCTCTTGACAATATACTCGTATACTCACTCGGTACTGTTTCTCTCTACACACGTATACTGTAACGACTTATAATCCCATTGTCACCCAGAAGAGGATCGTTTCCATTCTGAGCCAACCAGGCCAATCTGGTTTGCTAATTAGTGATCAAAAATCTGCATCTGGATTTCTTTCCTAATTTGTGTCGTTCTACAGATTGTGTGTCTCGGAATGATTTTGTAATCTCTGTGTCTTTCTTTCCCTCCCTCCCCTGTCCTTTAGCTCTCGGGTGGCTGTGAACACACGGTGGTGCTGCAGGACTTTGTCGCGTGTTCGGCGTGTGAGCTGAGTGTCCACTCCGGACAGACGGTGGAGGTGTTGGAGCGCTCGAGCGATCGACCTGGCTGGTGCTTGGTGAGAACCACTGAGCGCTCGCCCCCTCAGGAGGGACTCGTACCCAGCAGCACCCTGTCGGTCTCACACTCGCGCAGCAGCGTCGACATGGACTGCTTCCTCCCCTCAGGGAAAGGTAGGGGGAAAGAAACGGAAGCCTCGTCCACACGTGGCAGTACCAGCTGTCTCGGGTGATCTGATTACAAGTGGACAGCACAAATGTAAAAAGGCGGACTGCGGGTCTTGCGTAAGTAATCAGGGATGTACAGTAAATGGATAACATTTGTAGAATGTGTCCCCGAAAATATCAAAGGGATTACCTACTGGGAGATTCTCTTGACCAGAAATTCTGACCACATGCAATCATTCAAGACATGAAACTTCCAGGTACGTCCTCCTCGGCTGTCCATTTAAAATCGGATCACTCGGGACAGATGTGAATAACACGAATGGACACAGTCTACACCCCCCTCTCGGTTAATTTCAATTAAGACATCATTTGTCGCATTGACTGACTTAGGCCATATATTTGATATGAAAGTGAATCAAACTCCATTTTTATCTCAGATTTATGAATGGCAGTCAGTTTAGGGGGCCAAGCATCAAGTGCTTAGAAATCTCTGTTTTCTTAAGAATCACTGCTTCTTATGGGATAAGATAGGAAAGTATAGTATCGTGTAACATGACATAGCTTAGTATACTATAGTAGACAATATAGGATAGTGTAGAAAATGGCATTGTATAGTAGGGTTTAATAAATTAAATAGGTATAGTTGTTACAAATTAGGATTGTGTAGTATGGCATAGGCGGCATGATGGTGTAGTGGTTAGCGCCGTCGTGTCACGACAAGAAGGTTCTGGGTTCGAGCCTAGTGGCCAACAGGGGCCTTTCTGTGTGGAGTTTGCATGTTCTCCCCATGTCTGCGTGGGTTTCCTCCGGGTGCTCTGGTTTCCCCCACAGTCCAAAGGCATGTAGTTAGGTTAACTGGCTACTCTAAATTGCCCGTAGGTACGGTATGAACGTGTGCTTGAGTGCACAGAAAGGAACTGGCCACCCTACTGCTGCGGTTCTAGACAAGTCAACCAAACATGGTTCACCTCAAGCCCGGATCGGGTTCGGCAGTGATAACGTAATACAGTAGACCAGGGGTTCGCAAACATTTACGATCTGGGCTCCTGTATCAAGTGTACTTTCAGCCCCCTCGGAAAAAGATAGATAAGCTATTACTTCTTATTGGGCTGTTTTTTATTGTTGTGTATTATTACAATGTTAGACAACGCAGTCCAAGACTGAAAATGTTCAATTTTGCCCTATATCCTTTTAAAAATTTCTGGATCCAGACGCGGTTCCGGATCACCTCCAGAATTTAAGTTCTTCATTGGGCCAAGACACACATCTAGTAAAATTTTCATGAAAATCCGTCTGTACATTTTTTTTTCAGCAAAGTTGCTAATGAACAAACAAACTCTACCGGAGGTAGCGTTAACGAATGTCTCAGTGTGACACATGAGCAGGGGCGATTTCTCAGAGACAACAAGGGAAGCCGAACTTCCCCTAAAATTCTCTCCCCAAACTGCGGCGTCTACGATGTTGAATTCTCATTAAAACAATAACTTGCATAACATAATATATACCCAAGATTGTATTTACGTTCATAACTATCCCTATGTCATCCTGTAACTTATTTGAGTGATGTCTGACAAACTTGCAGTTCGCTACGAGAATCACCTTTGTTGTCAGGCTGTAACCTTTCTTATTTCAATGGGCTCTATGGACTGGCAGTCGGGTATCCGTTGCAGTCTACGAGACGGCTCTGAACAGCCAATTTCGGCTAGTTGTTATTGGTTAAAATCTACAAAATCGTCACTTCCAGGGAAGCCGGGTATCTCTGGGGGTAAACGGGACATTGGGAGGGACAAGAAGCCGGGCTGATAAAGGATTATTGGAGGTGGTGTTTGAAAGACATGAGGAGGGCGGTCGCTGTACTTCGGCGAGGAACATGGTAAGCATGATCAGTCAGTCCCTAGCGGATGTCGAGAAAGTGTAGTCGTGTGCCAAAGTGCTGTCCGAATTTCTTTTCATATAAACGTTTCTTCTCATTGATGTCTCTGTACATTACTCTGTAAATAAATGTAAATATTACTCGTTGTGCTCCGTTAACTTTCATCCATTCTATCAGTTTGATCATTCGTTAATTCACTCGTTTATTTCATTTGTAGTTCAATCAACGTGGTTGTAGGCTAGCTTGAGCCTTATTGGGATCTGCAGTGCTAGCTGCTAACAGCTGGTATCTCATCTCATTATCTCTAGCCGCTTTATCCTGTTCTACAGGGTCGCAGGCAAGCTGGAGCCTATCCCAGCTGACTACGGGCGAAAGGCGGGGTACACCCTGGACAAGTCGCCAGGTCATCACAGGTCAGACACATAGACACAGACAACCATTCACACTCACACCTACGGTCAATTTAGAGTCACCAGTTAACCTAACCTGCATGTCTTTGGACTGTGGGGGAAACCGGAGCACCCGGAGGAAACCCACACGGACACGGGGAGAACATGCAAACTCCACACAGAAAGGCCCTTGCTGACCACGAGGCTCGAACCCGGACCTTCTTGCTGTGAGGCGACAGCGCTAACCACTACACCACCGTGCCGCCCACCAGCTGGTATCTATCTGCTATAATGGCAAACGTCGTGGACATGCTTTTGTCAAAACGTTTTGACACTCTGCCATATGAGGAGAAAGTGAGAATTAAAGAGCAAGGCAGACCAAAGCCCAAGCTTAATCTCATTCAAAAATCAGCAGGTCATAACAGGTCTTTCCAGGTGTCTTGGTATGAAAATGTGAACTGGTTGACTGGGTCTCCTGTACTGTAATGTACTGTTGGCCATGTCTTTTGATGAAGCCCTCTCAGGGAAATTTAGTTTGGTCAAAAGATGGGTTTGGGGACCTGGTGAATTGCAAAAGGGCTTGCAAAAGGCATGAAACGAGCAATGAGCATGTTACTTCATGTGCAAGACTTAGCTGTCTGAGGAGGGTCAGGGTGGAACATGTCATCGATGAAGGTGCTCGTATAAATAGTGTGCATCATATAATGTTCATGAATCTGAAGTGTGTATATTGTTCAGTAATGTTAAGAGAATGGTGGGCTCTGTGTTATAGGTTATACCTGGGTATAATATTCAAGGTTCTGTGTGTTGCATAGCCTACCTGGTTATGAATTTCCAGACTGTGTTGCAGAAGATGTTCAAGGATGTGTTGCACAGTTGGGTGTTGTGTTAAAGACTCTGTGTTGCATATCAGGGTACAGTATGATGTTCAAGGCTCTTCGTTGAATAGCCAGTGATTTTTGGATGTTTGATATTTTTGATTAAGGATATGAGGCACTAGCCTGGCAAGCCAGACTATAACATGAAATGTACAAGCAAAAATACTTTCTGCCACTAGGTGGGGTTGTCTAGTTCACTATGCTAATGGGGCACACCTTTCTATGCTTTGATATCCGGCCTACAGGTTTTACAATGAATGCGTAAAATGGGCTTCCCCTGTTTTAAAAACCAGCAGCCGCCATTGCACATGAGCCTGGTTTGTTTGGCAGAGTTCTCGAATTCTCGGCTCAATTTTAGTTAAACGCAGCCTCCAGTCATCCTCAATCTGTGCGCGATTGCGGTACTTAGTTTTGAGCGCGGTCAGTTTTGAAAAGCCTGCCTCACTCAAGTATGTTGTCGTGAAAGGTAGGAGAATTTTTAAGCCACCGTCATAGAGCTGGGGGTCCTCCTGCATCAGTGTTACCCAGAAGGATGTAAGGTGCTAAAAAGGTGCTTCAGCCTGCTGTCACTCTTCAGCTCAATAAGCTGCTCTTGTATTTGTAGTGACAAATCGTTTGTAGTGCAAACAAATGGGTCCCGAACCCATGAAAATGCCTGGTAGTCCTCTTTGAAAGTAGAAACTAACTGCTGCTTAAGCCTGGACAGGTGATCTGCAGCTGGTTTTGAAAAATAAAGGAGAAATCACTGCCGCATGCCTCAGTGATGACGTCTGCGAGGCTGGGGAACATGTCGCAATTTCCGACAATTATGCGGTCATGCCAGAGGACAAGTTTTCGGATGAAAGCATCCATTCTGTCAGCAAGGACCAACACGTTGGAATCTCGGCCTTGCAAAGACAGATTCAAACTATTCAGTCTGTCAAATATGACGACCGAATACGACAAGGAAGCTAGCCACAGGGAATCAGAGTTGCTTGGCCAGTTCCAAATTGCTTTCAGTCAAAAACAACTTCACCTCTTCTCGCAGCTCATACAAGCGCTGTAACACTCTCCCTCTGGAAAGCCAGCGAACCTCGATGTGCAAGAGCAGCTGTTTATGCCCAGAACCCATTTCCTGACAGAGGATCCTGAAAAACCGTGAGTTCAATGGACGCGACTTAATGTAATTTATCATCTGAACTGCCTGTTGAAGCACAGACTGGAAGAGCGTCGGCGTTTTTTTTAGCTGCAAGTGCCTCGCGATGGATATGAAAGCTGCAATGGTACGAGCTTGACTCGATTGCACAGTGGTGCGTTTCCGATGTCCATGATCTCTGAGGTGTGTCTATAAAAGTTCCTTGCTGAGATTTCAAATAACTCTCTGTTCTCATTGGCTGGACTGAAGACGTTCGTTATTTGTTGGTGCAACTGTAAACCAACCCCTTGCATTTGCCACTGAGCAGTCCGTGACCACACGCCCCACTCGCCAGGTGTCCCCCCCCCCCAGTTTGAGAACCACTGCGGTAGACTATAGGATGATCAGTACATGGGTAGTTATCAATCGGTATGATCATTATTGCATGATATTACATGGTAGAGTAAAATAGATAAAACTGGTACAATATAATTTACTACAGTGTAGAAAATAAAATTGTTATAGTATAGTAATGTATAATAGGGTACAGAACAGTATAGAATGGGAGATAAAATGGGTGCGTTTCCATCAAAACTCATGCACCGCATGCGTACTTTATCTGCTATCAACCATTAAAATGTTTAAAATTAGACGGCCTTTCGATTTCATAAAATCGGTGAAATTTAGTTCCCTCTGAAATTTGGTCATATGTTCATTTCTGTAATATCTTAAAAAAAAAAAACATTCTGTGGCTGGGAGGTTCTTTAATTTGAAGGGATTCCTCAAATAAATAATGTGCATGAAATCGCTCGCTTCGCACAGTCAAGGAGACAGAGGAAGTCCGGTATGCGCATGCGCATACTTGCCTTCATCATCTTCTTTTGGGTTTTCTGGCAGCTGGCATCCACGGTGTTGCATTACTGCCATCTACAGGTTTACCTTTGACAGTTCCATCATTCTGTTGCTAAACGAACAGCTGATCACACCGAGGTGCTCGCCAAGCGCCGATATTTATTAGTTTGGTCCTGCGTTTCCTTTCCTACATATATAACATGACGTCTTTTCTTCTCGCTTTCTTTCCGTTACTGTAGTCGGTCTTTCACCTTTCATTCGCATCCTCCATTTTTCTCTCCTGTGTCAAATTTGTATCCCCACAATGCCTCGCGCGAACGGGGAAAGCCCACCACGTGATGCATGACGTAGTATCTTGTATTGCGTCATGGTGAAGCAGGAAAAAATAGCGGAGAATTTAGGGCCACGTGGAGATAAATAAATAAATTAATTGTTCTATTTTTAAAAAACTAATAAAATTGGAAGTCTGTGATTTTGAATTAAGTAGCTTTCGGTCCACTAAACAAAAATAACTGGGTGTCGGGGAAAATTCTTTTTATGACCTACACTTGAAAAATCTGAAAGGCAGTACAGCTTTAAATCTGTGTGTCTCAAGCCTGTTTTTATTGGGTGTAATATAGTGGAAATAAGAGACTGAGATGTCAGATCTGGGGCGCGATCAGATGAAACTAAATACATTTCTGTGTTCGTGTTGACCTCCCAAGCTCATTATGTGAATTGGGTGAAAATGAGAAATTGGGGGGGGGGGGAAATCACACACACAGGCTAATAACCCTTTAGCAATTTTTTTTTAAAGTGAAAAATTTGATGTCAGATCTATACCATATTCACCGCATGCTTTAGGGAGGTCAAGATTAACACGAGTGCACTTGGTTCCACTGTATTGCGCTCCAAAGCTGAAGTTTAGTATAGTATAGTATGGTATAGTGTCACATGTCAATGATGGATGGAGCTTGATTTGCTCAAATAGCTGTAACTCATGAGGCTTTGTGTACTTACTTACTTAAACTTGGACACTCCCACGTCTTGCAACACGTGAGGCAATCACGCTTGTCCAGCACTTTCAGTTCACAGCCAGTATTATTGCGTCTTTCCATCCTCTACCAAGTAGTCTCTGTCAGTTGTTTGGCGCCAGGTCATTTTTGGACGTCCCTTCTGACGTTGTCTCCGGGGATTCCGTCGTAGAACTTGGTTGGCAAGCCTTGTTGGTGGAAGTCTAATCTAATCTACAGTGGATATAAAAAAAAAGTGTCCACACCCCGTTGAAATGATAAGCTTTTCTGATGTAAGAAAAAAAATGAGACCACGATAAATAATTTCAAAACTTTTCCCACTTTTAATGTGACCTATAACCTGTACAATTCAATTGAAAAACAAACAAATATGTTAGGGGGGAAAAATAAAAAACATACAATAAGCTGGTTGTATAAGTGTGCACACCCTTAAACTAATACTTTGTTGAAGCACCTTTTGATTTAATTACAACATTCAGTCTTTTTGGGTTCACACCTACCATCAATTAAACTGACTCTGATTAACCCCAAATAAAGTTCAGACATTTACTCAGTTGCATCCTTCAGCAAAAACCAGGGTTCACGGAGAGCTTACAAAGCGTCAAAGGGATCTCACTGTTGAAAGGTATCAGTCAGGAGAAGGGGACAAAAACATTTCCACGGCATTAGATATACCATGGAGCACAGTGAAGACAGTCATCAAGAAGTGGAGAAAATATGGGACAACAGTGACGTCAGGGATCGAAACGGGAATTTGGGAGCACTGGTCCATTTGGACCAGTGCCTCTCAGAGGTACTGGTCCAAATGGAGTAGCACTGGTCCGTATTTATAATTACAAATTTCAAGCCGATTTTATATATTTATTCATATAATACAGCCATATTATACATGAGTGATCAATTTCAACTGTCTATAAACTTCTTCCTCAGTCATCTCATTATCATCACAATCTTTGAAACCCTCATCCAGATCATCATCATCTATCAGTGACACTGTGGGGCTTAGGTTGATTGATCCGTGTATCCTTGCTGGTGCTAGGTTGATTCGGCTCATTCTGATTCCTAGATGGATCGGTGGATGATTTGGGTGGAATGGTGGATGACTTCTTGTGAACACTCTTGAATAAGGGCCACATACTTGTTGAGCGATATCCGTTTGTTTTGATAGCGGTCAGAAATGTCAAGCCAAGGACTTTTAAACTTCGCGGGGGTCTAATCTATCTGACCAATAGCGGTTCAAGTTACATTTGTCTTCACGGGCAGCAACGAAAATGAACGGGAAGAAACGAAACTTCGCGCAGCCATGCTGCATGTAGCAGTGTATACTGCGCACATAAACAATATGGCGGTGCCCGCGTCTATGCCAACTTGACAAATGTCTCACAAAATCTATTGAAATTATTGTAAAAAACTGTAAAATAGACCAAGTTCTGCTTAAAATGGGCGAGAATCGTTGATAGAAACCATCGAGGCAGTGAGTAGTTTGATATATAGCGTGGCGAGCCAGTCACCCACTCGGTCGAGTACATGTTGTCACTAGTCGCCCGTACCCTTGCCAACTCGCATTGGCGAGTGAGCGACCGCCTGTTTCGATCCCTGTGACGTTACCGAGAACTGGACATCCTTCCAAAATTGATGAAAAGACGAGACGAAAACTGGTCAGGGAGGCTGCCGAGAGGCCGACAGCAACACTGAAGGAGCTGCAGGAATTTCTGGCAAGTACTGGTTGTGTACTACATGTGATAATCTCCCATATTCTCCATATGTCTGGACTATGAGGTAGGGTCAAAGAAAAACATCCAGGCCCGGCTAAATTTTGAAAAAAAAACAAAACCCAAACATCAACTCTCCCAAAAGCATGTGGGAAAATGTGTTATGGTCTGATGAAACCAAGGTTGAACTTTTTGGCCACAATTCCAAAAGGGACGTTTGGTGCAAAAACAACACTGCGCATCACCAAAAGAACCCCATACCCACGGTGAAGTATGGTGGTGGCAGCATCATGTTTTGGGGTTGTTTTTCTTCAGCTGGAACAGGGGCTTTCGTCAAGGTGGAGGGAATTATGAACAGTTCTAAATACCAGTCAATTTTGGCCCAAAACCTTCAAGTGTCTGCTAGAAAGCTGAAGATGAAGAGGAATTTCATCTTTCAGCACGACAGTGACCCCAAAAAAGTTTTGGAACGGCCCAGCCAGAGCCCAGACCTAAATCCAGTTGAAAATCTGTGGGGTGACCTGAAGAGGGCTGTGCATGAGACACGCCCTCGCAATTTGACAGATTTGGAGCGCTTTTACAAGGAAGAGTGGGCAAATATTGCCAAGTCTAGATGTGGCAGGCTGATAGACTCCGACCCAAAAAGCCTGAATGCTGTAATTAAATCAAAAGGTGCTTCAACAAAGTATTAGTTTAAGGGTGTGCACACTTACGCAACCAGCTGACTGTACGTTTTTTTGTTTTTCAATTGAATTGTACAGGTTATAGGTCACATTAGAGGTGGGAAAAGTTTTGAAATTATTTATTGTGGTCTCATTTTTTTACATGAGAAAACCCTATCATTTTACCGGGGTGTATAGACTTTTTATATCCACTGTATGCTTTACGCAGATTTGCTCAAAAAACTGAAAAGCGTGTTCATGACAAGATTCCGAGGAAGTGTGCCAGTGTTGGGGTGTCATCTTTCACTTATTTTAACTTCACATAAATGTGATTGAGCCGAGATTTGGTCGATGTTTCGGCAGTAGAGAAACTGTAAAAAAATGATTAGTTTCACTTTTAGTGAAATATTTCAAACCTGAACAGATGAGTCGGGTTAGTTAAGGAACTAAAAATATCACAAACGTACATTATTCAAGAGAGAACTCGATGAGTTTGTTTTATTGTTGGTATTACGGTTGCTCATGCAATACCTAAGCTATGAGGAAAGAGCTGCACTCTGGAGGGGATGAGGTCTCATCTGTTTTGAGGATGGACTTCACGAACGATCTCTGGAATTGACAAGAAACAAGAATTTCAAATTCAGCTGTATTTAAATGGTCGGCTCGGAGAAACGTGCTCCTGGGCCGTCCTGCGGATCGTGCTTTCTGGTTAAAGAATAATTAGTGCGAGCTCGTTAATTAACAGATGAGGCGACTCCTGGGTGGTGACGATGACGATGATGAAGATGACTGTGCGTTTCCTGCTGTGCCTTTGAGCCGAATGAAAAGTTTTTTGTGTTGGCTGACGCTTCAGATGTATGGTTATGAGAGAAGTGCTCACTCGCATGATGTGGTCCTCTGGGGGGTAAAAACGGGAGGCACGTGGAAGTGATCGTGCATTGTTAAGGAAATGTATCACACCTTGTGTACGTTTTGTAATAACTCCAGAGCTGATAATGTAACCAGGACAGTCATGATGGTGACAAATTATTTTAGCGTTTGGGATTTTTTTTTTTTAATGCTGATCTCGAGTCCTCAGGAATATACAGTACTGTGGATTCCTGTCAGTGCTGGAATGGGGTCGGCTATGTTTAGAGTTTATGTTCTGTATTACGCAACCAGCAGTATTGTCCTCTTCTCGTTTTTCCACCCCCCACTTAACTTACAGATCCTCTTTCCTCAGCTTGCAAGAGCACATTTTAAACATCCCCTCACAAGGCCTTTATTTTGAACAGAGTGCTCGTCTGTTTAGACCTGTTTGCTGTTTGGGCCTCCGGCTGGATACAAACTGATCCTATGAATAGGAAAAGGAAGTAAACGGGGTGAAACAGGGTCTGGTCCAAACACTTCAGAACTAACCACCTTGTGAAAAGACGGTGGCCTTGGTTTGATTGTCAGCTGCAAAGCAATATTTAAATTTGTCAGATATTTTATTTAAATTATTATTTTTTTTTACATGGTCGGTTATCTCGGATATGATCTCAAACCCATTTAAGAGAACATCTCTGTTGCGACGGGAAGGAGACGGGCACAAGGTGCTGAAACACAGACGCTTTATTTAAAGTGGGCCACTGCAGTATGCAGTCGTGGGATGTGTATAGAAGGACACACACACACACACACACACACACACAGAAACATTTTTTTTTTTATTACTAAATAATAATTTCATGATTTCTGGAAACCAGGTATAATATTGTTCCTAAGTGATTGATTAATCACTAAAAAAAAATTATTGCAATATATACTATCTCTCTCTCTCTTACACACACTCTTGCGCTCTCTTTCTCTCTCTCTCACACACTGTCTCTCTCTTGTGCTCTCTCTTTCTCACACACACTCTGTCTCTCACACTCTCTGTCTCTTGCTCTCTTTCTCTCTCTCACACACTCACTTTCTCTCACCCCGCCCTGGTCCCTCCTCTGTGTGGTGTAGAGTAGGACAGACTGAACTTCTCACTCAGCTTTAGTGCCAGACAGACCCTCTGTCTCCCTCTCTGTCTTTATCTCCCTCTCCACCTGTCCCTACATCTGTCTGTCTCTCTGTCTGTCTGTCATGCGAAGTTGGAGGTCGTGTTCTTGTGGAGAGTGTTTCAGGTGGATTATTAAAAAGGTGTGCTGTTGTGAGGGGACAGGTGCGTACATACCTCAGTTGTGTCATTAAGACATTAAGGTCTGAGTGTGTGTGTGTGTGTGTGTGTGTGTGTGTATAGATTGTGACATTGAGACAAGTGTGTGTGCAGATTTAACTTGTTTTTCCAGTCTGCTATGAGATGACTGCACGCTCCTGTATGAGAGAGGTGTTAGTCCCTTAAGTGTGTGTATAGTTCTCCTGTGGAGAAGGTGATAGTGCTGAGAGAGGCGAGCCGGCCGAGTTAATCATCAGGTTCGTTCTCAAACTAGTGGAGATTCTTAAACTTGTGACCTGAGTGCTGCTGAGCAGGTGAGTGAGTCGGACCCTGAACCTCATGTTCAACGCCGCGACAGGACACACACTGAACCTGCAGACGCTTTCATCCTTTTGTTGTTTTGCATGAAGTTTTCGCACAAAAAAAAAAACGAGTCTCGTTTACTTCAAAGGCTGTTTATTTAACAGAATAAATATTATGATTATATATGATTTTACAAGATATGAACCTCTGTTTATATATATAATATCTAGGGAAGTTCAAAAAAATGTGAAAAAAACAAAAAAGTGACACTAAGTTACAACTTGATGCTTATTAAATGTTTTTCTTCTTTAAAATGCATAATTTTCTTTATCACTTCAGATTTAGAAAAAGAATTCTAAAATTGTCATTTAGAACAATGTTTACATTGTAATTTTAACAGTAATTCATTATATACAAAAAATGATGACAATGTCCGACATCTATTTTTAATTTAAATTTTATTTTTGTTTATTATATATTATAAAAGTGTTCTGTGTGTGTTATATAAAATAATAAAATATTTAAGATGTAATAATGTATACATCACATCTCATAATAGCACAGTTACATTTTTGGCAAATATATTTTTTTTACATTCTCTTTAAACCTTTATTCTCAATTCACAGATGCTTTATTTTTGGATATTTGAATTCATTTCAATTAATATTTGATTCCCAGTTTTAGCCTGGACACGGAGTGTTTAACAGAACTACTCCATCCTTTGATGAATTTAATGATACATTTTTCCCCTTCTTTCTCCATTTCTTCATCATTCACTACTTGTCCTTTATTTCTACTTAAATTGTGATTTGGTTTTCTGACTGTATTTGAGTATGCGCATATGTTTCTGTGTGTGTGTGTGTGTGTGTGTGTGCGCGCCTGCATCTAATCATGCACTGTTTTCTTCTAACCTCATTTCTGACCAACACTCCAGTGGCTTCTGGTTCCTGTTTGCTTTGAAGCTGTGTTTGATCTCGACGGAGCTGAGATAAGACGTTTCGGTTATGAATCTGTTCTGATTCTTTGTGTGTATATATATATTTTTTCTCGGAATGTACGTCTAACTCGCATAGACCTGTGCACATTTTTCCAGGAATGAGAAACGTGCTTCAGGAATTTCAAATGTGATTTTGCTTTTGTTTGCATGTGTAAGTGTTGGTTTCTAGTTGAATTAGAGTAGACAAAATGAAATTGTACTGCATTCTGCGACTTCAATGTGTGCGCACTGCTTCAAATTCAGGTTTCTAATAATATAATTGAGGTATGGAAAGCTCGATGATGGTGTATTAGGGTCATAAAAACAAGTACAGAGGTGGGGAAAGGGGGTAACGTTCAGAGAAAAAACATGGATGTTCTTCGAGATTATAAAGTCTTACTGTACATTTGCGAGGGGAAAAAAAACGTTCTGAGATGAAAGTAATATATTTACAGTTGTGCTCATAAGTTTACATACCCTGGCAGAATTTTTGCTTTCTTGGCCTTTTCTTCCCCACTCATGGTTCGTGGTTGGGTGAAGCCATTTATTCATAAACAACTGTGTTTTCTATTTTTAAATCATAATGACGACAAAAAACATCCAAATGGCCCTGATCAAAAAAGTTTACATACCCCAGTTCTTAATACCGTGTATTGCCCCCTCTAACATCAATGACAGCCTGAAGTCTTTTGTGGTAGTTGTGGATGAGGCTCTTTATTTTCTCAGATGGTAAAGTCGCCCATTCTTCTTGGCAAAAAGCCTCCAGTTCCTGTAAATTCCTGGGCTGTCTTGCATGAACTGCACGCTTGAGATCTCCCCAGAGTGGCTCAATGATATTGAGGTCAGGAGACTGAGATGGCCACTCCAGAACCTTCACTTTGTTCTGCTGTAGCTAATGACAGGTCGACTTGGCCTTGTGTTTTGGATCGTTGTCATGTTGGAACGTCCAAGTACGTCCCATGCGTAGCTTCCGGGCTGATGAGTGCAAATTTGCCTCCAGTATTTGTTGATAACGTGCTGCATTCATCTTTCCTTCAACTCTGACCAAGTTTCCTGTGCCTTTGGAGCTCACACATCCCCAAAACATCAGCGATCCACCTCCGTGCTTTACAGTAGGAATGGTGTTCCTTTCATCATAGGCCTTGTTGACACCTCTCCAAATGTAACGTTTATGGTTGTGGCCAGAAAGTTCAATTTTGGTCTCATCACTCCAAATTACCTTGTTCCAGAAGTTTTGAGGCTTGTCTCTGTGCTGTTTGGCATATTGTAGGCGAGATACTTTGTGGCATTTGCTTGGTTTTAACAGAACCCCTGATTTTCCATTTGTTAATCACAGTTTGAACACTGCTGACTGGCATTATCAATTCCTTGGATACCCTTTCCTGTTTTATACAGTTCAACTACCTTTTCCCGTAGATCCGTTGACAATTCTTTTGCTTTCCCCATGACTCAGAATCCAGAAATGTCAGTGGTTGGATGAAAGATGCAAGAGTCTGTCTGGATCCCAGAAACTCACTCAGCTTTTATGCACACACACTGATTACAAGCAAACAGATCACAGGTGAGGACGTTACCTTTAGTAGCCATTCAAACCCATTTGTGTCAACTTCTGTGCATGTTATCAGGCCAAAATCACCAGGGTATGTGAACTTTTGATCAGGGTCATTGGGGTAGTTCCTGTTGTCATTATGATTTAAAAAGAGAAAACACAGTCGTTTGACAATAAATGGTTTCACCCAACCACTAAGCATGAGTGGAAAAGATGTTTTTGTGTTATCATTCATATTCTCTGAAAAATGGTCAAAGAATCATAGATTCTTGGGATATGTACGGACAGGTTGACGGCTGATTTCGCTGGTACATGTGACTAGTGACAATAAAGGGCTTCTGTTTCTGATTCTGCCAGGGTATGTAAACTTGTGAGCACAACTGTATGAGAGGAAAAAAACCCCGCAGATATTCTCTGAAACAACAGATACATGCTTCCTGGCTGCAGTTCATTCTGAGAAATGTAGTTGAAAATTTCTTGGTGCTTTTTTTCTTTTATTTTGCATAATTCAGAAGGAAAGACTGCATTTCCTGTAACTTTTGGCTCAACCATGGCACCTGAGGCGTGATGACATTGACCCAACTCTGCAAAGTGAAGCAAGGTGGTTCCTTCGCTTCACTCAAACACTATATTTTCAGTTTTGTTTGTTTTTCTCATAAATGTATGACTTTAATCTCTGCGTTTTTACTCGCAAAATTCTGTGTTAAATCTTTTTTTTTTTTCTCTGAATATTACGGAGAAAAATTTTCCCTACAGTCGCCCGAATACTCCACCTCCATGCCAAGAGATTATTTAGAATGTTTGCTAGAAAAAAAAAGTTGTTTGTGAAACTACCACAACTTTGACTGGAACTGTTCTCTGGTCTGATGGAACAAAAATGGAGCTTTTTGGCAATAAACGCTCGCGGTGGGTTTGGTGTAAAAAGAAAGATAGCCATCATGAACAGAACCCGATCCCAACTGTAAAATATGGTGGAGGTTCTGTGATGTTTGTTTTGGGGCTATTTTTCTTCCAAAAGCCCTGGAAACCTTGTTGGGGTTCATGATATCATGGACTCCATGAAATACCAGGACATTTTAAATCAAAATCTGGCTGCCTCTGAGAGGAAACTAAAACTGGGTCATCACTGGATCTTCCAGCAGAACGACGATCCAACGAACACAAAAATGGTTCACTGAGCAAAGCTTCTGCCCTGGCCATCTCAGTCCCTGGCCCTGAACCCCTGTGAAAAGCTGAAGAAGAGAGATCACAAGAGAGGGCTGAGGATGATCTGGAGAGATTGTGTAAAGAGGACGGGCTCAGATGCCCTGCTCTGGATCTCCAGCCTTATCAAATGTTATAGGAGAGACTCAGGGCTGTTTAACTGGCAAAGGGAAGGCGGACAAAGTATTAAATGCAAGGGTGCCAATAATTGTGAACATAATTATTTCTCGATGAGGGATTTGTTGGACTCTGAATAAATGTATTTCAATTAAAGGTTGGATTTCTCTCATTTTTTCCAGCCTGAGATGAAGCGACTTCACCGAAAGTTGGATTTTTTTTCTCATCGCCTTTACAAGAGGTGCCAATAATTGTGGAGGGTAATTGCGATTTGTTCCCCCCGTTAAGCCACTGCTAATATTTCTCTGATGCATTTTAAAATGTTTCTAGACTAAAAAAAAAATCCAAAATTAATAATCAGTATGATCAAGACCATATGCTTAAGGGCTACTGTGGTATAGTCGCAGTGAGAACATCTCATCTCATCTCATCATCTCTAGCCGCTTTATACTGTTCTACAGGGTCGCAGGCAAGCTGGAGCCTATCCCAGCTGACTACGGGCGAAAGGCGGGGTACACCCTGGACAAGTCGCCAGGTCATCACAGGGCTGACACATAGACAACCATTCACACTCACATTCACACCTACGGTCAATTTAGAGTCACCAGTTAACCTAACCTGCATGTCTTTGGACTGTGGGGGAAACCGGAGCACCCGGAGGAAACCCACGCGGACATGGGGAGAACATGCAAACTCTGCACAGAAAGGCCCTCGCCAGCCACAGGGCTCGAACCCGGACCTTCTTGCTGTGAGGCGACAGCGCTAACCACTACACCACCGTGCCGCCCCGTGAGAACAATAATACTAATGTCATCTCATCTCATCTCATTATCTCTAGCCGCTTTATCCTGTTCTACAGGGTCGCAGGCAAGCTGGAGCCTATCCCAGCTGACTACGGGCGAAAGGCGGGGTACACCCTGGACAAGTCGCCAGGTCATCACAGGGCTGACACATAGACAACCATTCACACTCACATTCACACCTACGGTCAATTTAGAGTCACCAGTTAACCTAACCTGCATGTCTTTGGACTGTGGGGGAAACCGGAGCACCCGGAGGAAACCCACGCGGACACGGGGAGAACATGCAAACTCCACACAGAAAGGCCCTCGCCGGCCCCGGGGCTCGAACCCAGGACCTTCTTGCTGTGAGGCGACAGCGCCAACCACTACACCACCGTGCCGCCCCGTGAGAACAATAATACTAATGTATTTATTTTATTTTGTGTGGCAACAGAGCATGATTAGGTGGGTACGTTTCCACCTCTCCATTTCCCTCTGTGCTTTTGTGAACAAAAATCTATTTCTCCTCAGAGAATGATAAAATTGTCGATTTCAGCAAATTCCATGTCCACGTGTTCACGAGTTCAGATCAACCTGTGTGAGTACGAGATAAACCCGGTATGTTGCCAGGTTGGAGTGGTGATGAGCAACTAAACGTCGTCTCAAAGCTGAAATAAGATGGCTTGCTTTTTATTTTCTACTGCAGCTTTTTTTTGTTTTTTAAGTTAAGTGTAGTAAAAAGCATTACTTATTTTGGTACTTTCCATCTCTTACTCAATCTCCGTCTGCGTGTGTTTGTTGCTATAAACACGAGGCTTGAAAATGAAGGCGTGTTGCATTACACGGACACTCTGGCACAGTTTCACTTCTCTGTGACTGCAGAAGCACTCACTGAGTCATGTGTGTTAATGGTGCGGTATGTTGGCATGGCAAGATCAAGTCCGTCCAGTTTGGCAAACCTTCTGGAGCCCAATCACAAGAATGGACTGGCTTTGAGCTGCCTCGTCACACTTCCTGAGTCGAGCCTCAGAGAAGGCTATCGTGTCCTCTTCTCTTCTGATTTCATACTCGATTTTTAGTTATTTTAACTCTCAAAAAAGTAACAGCACTGATTTCCGGTGTTCTGTACGGTAATCTTTTTTCCCCCTTCATTTTTGTTATAGTTATCGCTAATACTAATTAACACAAAAATACCTTCTCCTGTAGAGAATTACCCAGTGAGCAGTTCAGAGGTGAAGTCGGAGTCGGTGACATCACTGCAGCCTCAGGCATCTGTGAGCTCGTTGCCGAGCAGCTCGCCAGGACCCAAACGCTCTGGAACGACTGGAAACACGTTAAAGAAGTGGCTCACCAGCCCTGTGCGACGCCTCAGCCACGGCAAGGGAGACAACGCCAACGCCAAGAAACCCAACAACAAACAGCGCAAACGAGACGGCCGTAAGAGCGTGGACCTGGGAGCTCAGCAGGAGGACAGCGCTGAGGAGGTGGGTGGAGTCAGGGCAAGGCGTGACGGGGGTTTTAGTCAGGCGTCGGGGTGGAGGCGTGTGAAAGAACGCATGGGATACCTGATTCCTGGATGTTCCATTGTCCTGGATTTCAGTGCATCACAAAAGAACGTATTATGTTAATGAGCAAGGAAACTATTTATACCACAGATAAAAAAAAGCGCATGATGTTCTTTCATAAATAAAAGTTCATTTTATTGCTGTGGACTAAAACACTTCAGGATATACGATTATTGGAAAATAATCAACTTTAAGGTGATCACAAGTAACTCCACATTGTCAGCCTGCACCAAACCACCCCTTCACTGATTATTTTCCTTCAGTGCACAGTCTTTTATTCATCTTTTAGTTGTACATCAAGTAGTTGTACTTAAGTTATTCCACGAAATCGAGTCATACATGAGCTGATAGCCGACGAGGCGCATAGCACTGAGTTGGCTAAAAGCCGTGTACGATGAGATTGAGTGGAATAACTCTTTTATTCTATCCACATTCACTGGATTTTAAGAAACGGAGCTTTTTTTTTTTTTGCAAATTTGATAAATAAAAACTTTATACAAAACATCCGACAAAATCATTTCCGCTTCGAACGTAAACAAATCGGCGAAATGACGGGAGCAATTTGTGAAAAATGCTATAATAGTAATTCTTGAAAAAAAAAAAGTCCTTACCATCAAATACTTTCATTCCATATTTTGTTGCTTTTTTTTGGTAGTTTTTGGGGGTTTTGTTTTCGAGTTGAGTTTTTATTTCATCCTCTGTTGGTTCAGCAACACACTCCTCCATTTTGTTTTTCTCTACTCACGGTACATGAGCTGATAGCCTGTGTGTGCGCGCTTTAGTGTTCAACTGAAGGATCTCTTTTTATTTTTAAAGTCCTTTTCTGTCTGGCTTTACAGAGAGGAAGACGAGGAGCAAACAGTGGAGGAGAGGACGAAGCCGAAGACGAGCCACACACACCTCTGCCTCCCCCAATGGAAATCATTAAAGATCCCTCAGCTCAGGAGGAGAAGGTTCAGAAGCTCTTTTCATCGACCTCCTGCACATTAAGTTTTTTTCCTAAGTTGTGTTTTTTGTATTGCGTAATTAACCTGTTGATTGATTATCACTTACTTTGTCATCTGGTTAGTTAGTAATTATAGTTTGGTGTAGGGGAAAAAAAACCCACGAAATTCTACAAATCGTCAACCTTTAAAATCAAAGCTTAGCTTCCGAGAAGCTAAAAATGTTGAAACGTATATGTCCTGGCACAAGATTTTGACGCAAAGTTGACAGGAATATAGTTTTAAAAGACATTTTGGTTTTCCTCTATCTCCAGAAAGCAGTATATGACTACGTTCAGACTGCACCCTGAAACGACCCATATCCGATTTTTTTGCCCATATGCGACCTGTATCCGATTTGTTATTGACAATCTGAACGACACAGATCCGATTTTTTCACATGCGACCCAGGCCGCTTGGATATGTGGTCCTAATTCCGATGCATATCCGTTATTTTCACATGCGACTGCAGTCTGACCGGACAGGTCGCATTCATGCGACCTACACGTCATCAACAAGAGACAAACGTCACTATTCTGCGTTGGCTAATCCCGCCTCTTTGGTGGAAAACAACATTTGTACAGTTTTCAGAATTTAAATAGACTTTTATAGAATTGATCAAGCTAATGGTGGATTTGGTAGGGACCTGGATGTTGATCTGTTAGCCTGATTAAATTAAACAGTTTCTATAACTGATTTATAACTTAAACCATCCTGTATTACAAGATTATAAGATTGTTCTGGAAATTTCCAGTAATTTGACACCTTCGGTCTCATTACTCTGCTGCTCACATTAATCAGATTATTGTGTGAGTTCCGCTGCCGCCACAAAAACCACATCGCCAGGTCTCGCCTCATCTCCATCGCAAACTGCACTGGTGTTTCTGCACCTTGAGCCAGCGCTGAGAGAAGTTGCAGAATTCAGCTGGCTATAAACAATCTAAATAAATATTTATAAAAATGTAGAAAAAGTTTATTAATATGACGAAATAAATATGTGCAAATTATTAAGCCTGAATTAAGAGTTTGGTAATACAGCGGCCGTATCCCAAATGACTGCCTACTGAAGCTCGAGTGCACTATATAGAGTTTAAAAATCCATTACTTCCTAGTAACATGTAGTGCACTTATATAGAAATTAGAGAGACATTTAGGAGTCAACCCTCATTACCAGGCTACACGTTTTCATTTCAGTTCAGAAACAAAAACACTCACGAGACCTCACACTTTAACACTAACCAGATAATTAAACAAACAAACAAACAAAAAATCATTAAACTTGAGTGCGCTTTTTTTTTGTTTATGTATTACGTAGATGTGCTTATTACGTGTCAATTTGCGCATGCGGGACACTTTTGGGTCGTTTTCCGTTCATATTGGAGATCGCATACAAGTCTCATATAATTGGTAATGTGAACGGCCTAACAAAAAAATCGGATTTCACAACAAATCGGATATGGGTCGTTTCAGGTTGCAGTCTGAACGTAGTGTATGACACCAGGGATTTCAAGAAACATAGTACTGGGGAGATAAAAGATGCTCAGAGGATATTAAAAAGAGAATGGTTATCATTTTTATTGATTCACTCTTCAACTGGTTGTGTTACTTGTGCTTATGAAGGAACGCTGTGAAGCCCAACACACTTTATGCCAAAGGGTTGGTATAAAGCCAATTTCTTTTTCCATTGTTTTGTCAGAAGGGTGTGCAAACTTTAGCAGTCAATGTCACCTTCCCTTTTCCTGTTGTTTTGGAAAAGTTTTTGACTAATGAGAATAATTCTGTTGATAGAGTCCAGAACCTGGATCCTTTGCTCCTTTGGCAGCGTCTGATCAAACACCCCGAGATCCAGAAACAGAGAAGAAGAACAAAGCCCTGAGAGGACGAATGTAAGAGTTCACCTAGTGTGTGTGTGTGTGTCTCTCTCTGTCGTAAAGAAAACACTCTAAAGCTGTTCTCTCTACAGGTTTGTAGTGAATGAAATGGTGCAAACGGAGAAGGACTACGTGAAAGACCTGGGTATAGTAGTAGAGGTGAGTGGGAGATGGCGAAACCAGTAGAGTGACATACAGCCAAAAATATCGTCAGAGCTGCTGTTCTAGAAAATCAGTCAACACCTTCGGACCATTCACGCTGTCAGAAAGTACCTTTAGGAGGTACAACAGCTGGTCACTGGGGCGGGTACCCTTTATATACAGTGGTGCTTGAAAGTTTGTGAACCCTTTCGAATTTTCTATATTTCTGCATAAATATGACCGAAAACATCATCAGATTTTCACACAAGTCCTAAAAGTAGATAAAGAGAACCCAGTTAAACAAATGAGACAAAAATATTATACTTGGTCATTTATTTATTGAGGAAAATGATCCAATATTACATTCTTGTGAGTGGCAAAAGTATATGAACCTTTGCTTTCAGTATCTGGTGTGACCCCCTTGTGCAGCAATAACTGCAACTAAACGTTTGCGGTAACTGTTGATCAGTCCTGCACACCGGCTTGGAGGAATTTTAGCCCGTTCCTCCGTACAGAACAGCTTCAACTCTGGGATGTTGGTGGGTTTCCTCACATGAACTGCTCGCTTCAGGTCCTTCTACAACATTTCCACTGGATTAAGGTCAGGACTTTGACTTGGCCATTCCAAAACATTAACTTTATTCTTCTTTAACCATTCTTTGGTAGAACGACTTGTGTGCTTAGGGTCGTTGTCTTGCTGCATGACCCACCTTCTCTTGAGATTCAGTTCATGGACAGATGTCCTGACATTTTCCTTTAGAATTCGCTGCTATAATTCAGAATTCATTGTTCCATCAATGATGGCAAGCCGTCCTGGCCCAGATGCAGCAAAACAGGTCCAAACCATTATACTACCACCTCCATGTTTCACAGATAAGGTTCTTATGCTGGAATGCAACGTTCTCCTTTCTCCAAACCTTAACGCTTCTCATTTAAACCAAAAAGTCTCATCCGTCCACAAAACATTTTTCCAATAGCCTTCTGGCTTGTCCACGTGATCTTTAGCAAACTGCAGACGAGCAGCAATGTTCTTTTTGGAGAGCAGTGGCTTTCTCCTTGCAACCCTGCCATGCACACCATTTGTTGTTTAATGTTCTCTTGATGGTGGACTCATGAACATTAGCCAATGTGAGAGAGGCCTTCAGTTGCTTAGAAGTTACCCAGAGGTCCTTTGTGACCTCGCCGACTATTACATGCCTTGCTCTTGGAGTGATCTTTGTTGGTCGACCACTCCTGGGGAGGGTAACAATGGTCTTGAATTTCCTCCATTTGTACACAATCTGTGACTGTGGATTGATGGAGTCCAAACTCTTTAGAGATGGTTTTGTAACCTTTTGCAGCCTGATGAGCATCAACAACGCTTTTTCTGAGGTCCTCAGAAATCTCCTTTGTTCGTGCCATGATACACTTCCACAAACATGTGTTGTGAAGATCAGACTTTGATAGATCCCTGTTCTTTAAATAAAACAGGGTGCCCACTCACACCTGATTGTCATCCCATTGATTGAGAACACCTGACTCTAATTTCACCTTCAAATTAACTGCTCATCCTAGAGGTTCACATACTTTTGCCACTCACAGATATGTAATATTGGATCATTTTCCTCTATAAATAAATGACCAAGTATAATATTTTTGTCTCATTTGTTTAACTGGGTTCTCTTTATCTACTCTTAGGACTTGTGTGAAAATCTGATGATGTTTTAGGTCATATTTATGCAGAAATATAGAAAATTCTAAAGGGTTCACAAACTTTCAAGCACCACTGTACTGTTTGTGTGTGTACCTTTTTTGGCCCTAAAAAAGGTACACATAGTTACCTTGAGGTCCAATAGTGTAGACTGTATGTTGGGGGACAGAAATGGACAACTCATGTTTCTGACAGTGCAGATATAAGACACACAGGCCTCATGTTTCTCTGTGTTTGCTGTATTTAAAGGGTTTCATGAAGAGGGTCGCAGAAAAAGGAGTTCCTGAGGACATGACGGGGAAAGATAAGATCGTTTTCGGAAATATTCATCAAATCTACGACTGGCATAAAGAGTGGGTCATGTTTTACCTTGTACTCCTTATAGACAAAGAGCCTTGAAAGATTTAAACATATCTTAAATAAAAAATTAAAAAAATTATAGAAAACTATAAGAGCAGCACACGTTAATATTTTATAAATAAAAATTAATGATTTAGGATAATAGTGAAAACACGTATGAGTAATGTTCTATCATAAAGGGTCAAAAGAGCACATTTCAGGTTCAAACTCGTTTTTCTTTTTTTTTTTTTAAAGGTTTTAGCATTAGACAACTTCAAGGAGTCAGTTTAAGTTCCTACAAATGTAAGCTTGAACAGATTTGTTGCAATGTGCATTTTCACGGCTAGATAGTTTGTATGGCTAGCTGTTTTCATACTAGTGGAGTTCTTTTTATGCGAGCTAAATGTAACAGATTTAACAGGAGACTGGAAACACAAAACAAATGAGAGCTAATCTATCTTAATATACAGTACGTCCATTTTGTATTTAATTGGGACAGCTAGCGATTAGCATTAGTTTGGTCAGAGTATGCACTAGCATGCTAGCTAATATGACAATTAAGGTGGGGTTTACATTAGACCGTATCAGCGGATCATCAGATTAACGTTTTTAAAAACGATTAGCGTGCACACAGCAACGCCAATACACGGATACGCTAATCACATGACTAATTCGGCACCCAAGTTGAAATGTGTCAGTGCGGCTCATCGCTTCCTCCTCAGCGGCTGCGCTCCAAATCACTCCGCCCTGAACAGCGAGTGCCCTCTGGAGGGTGCGCACTCCGGCCCTGCGCAGCTCACAGAGCGCGCGAGTGTAGTGCACGAGCAGTGATTCGGGACTGAGCCGCTGTGCGCAAGTCACTTACCACTTGCAAGTGGAAGGATGGCAAGCCTAAAGACCATCATAACTACACAATGGGCAGTATTTGCATCAGTATTTGCAGTATTTTCATACTTTTATACTCTTTAATGAAAGGTGATACAAGGCGGAAGTCCGCGCCGTTTTTCAGCAGTCGCGTCACATGACCAACGCCAGCGAATCAGGAAGGTGGATGTCACAGTGACGTTGTCCAATGACGACGCCAGCTAGAGCTCAGCACAGCGTATCCGCGTATTCTCAATGTTTACACAGCACCGGACCAGACACGATCTGGATTGAATACGTGGACCCTGGCGGATTCCCGTTTCCCGGCGTTTCCAGGCGTTTTAATGTAAACGGACAGTGCATCCGCGAAGAAAACGAGACAGATACGGTCTAATGTAAACTTGGCCTAAGAATACAGCTCGTTACTGAGCCTCTACTAATATTACTGAGCCTCACCCACATTAGTTCCTTGGTGAAAGATGTACTAATTTATCATCAGGAGCTAAAATCAGTGTGAGACTTCAAGCATCTTTTTCTTTTGTAAATCCTTCTCGTACTTTCGGCATTTTAAAGCACTTTTGGACTTTAACTTCAGTGTTGTACACCTTCAAATCTAACCAGAGTATTTATTCATGTGAGTAAGGATTTCGAGTAATTTTACCGCCTCTGACAGTACAACAGGACGTGCTGGTCTAGTGGAGCCGACACCCCGTTTTCACGTGTCATTACTGAAATGCTTTATTTGGGTTATTTGAAGGTTTTTTCTGGGAGAACTGGAGAAATGCCTGCAAGATCATGACAAACTGGCTGAGCTTTTCATCAAACATGTGAGTACAGAGTTTAAAAATACATTCCCACCCCCCTCAAAATGAATGAATAAAACATTCTCAGAGTTTCACCAAATTCACACGGTGCATTTGGGAAGTCATGACTAATACAGGAGTGCAAGTTTTATCTGAACAGTCTTCAGAGCTGTGATCTGAGCCTCTCATTACCCATATATTACACTCGGTGCAATTAATATATAAAATTTACCAGCTGGGAGGTCCGTATCGTGAAATACCGTGACCGAGGTCTTGAAAGTACTGACCAAGGCCCAGAGTATTTAAGGCCGAGGTCACAGTATTTCACCATACAGACCGACTTTAAGCTGGTAAATAATATATTTATTTTTTTCTTTACCAAATTCTAACAGAAAACGAGAGCGCCCGAAAGGGAAAACCGAGCCGCCATTTTGAATCCTCATTCACGGCTGTAATGCAAATTGCTTCCTCCTCGGTATACAAGTGCACTTCCATGGCAGGAAAAAAACTACATTTTGCCGCCTATGTAGTCCCCTATTTGTACAAAATTGAGTCATTCAGGATTCAGCCATGCTTTTGCTTGCCGTTAGCAAGTTAGAGGTTTTTAGCTTTCTCCTGCAATGTTTTATTTCTTCTTCCTCAGGGTAGTAAAACTTGCTTTCGCTGTGAACACTGTCGTTATCGCTATTAATGCTGAGAAATGCTGGCAAAAATTTATAAGATTTTTGATAATCTTGTAAATAAATCTTATAAAAGCGGCACGGTGGTGTAGTGGTTGTCACTGCTATAGCAAGTTGAGTGTTTGAAATATGCTCTGTAATACTGTACATCAGTCCAGGGTGGCACGGTGGTGTAGTGGTTAGCGCTGTCGCCTCACAGCAAGAAGGTCCGGGTTCGAGCCCCGGGGCCGGCGAGGGCCTTTCTGTGCGGAGTTTGCATGTTCTCCCCGTGTCCGCGTGGGTTTCCTCCGGGTGCTCCGGTTTCCCCCACAGTCCAAAGACATGCAGGTTAGGTTAACTGGTGACTCTAAATTGAGCGTAGGTGTGAATGTGAGTGTGAATGGTTGTCTGTGTCTATGTGTCAGCCCTGTGATGACCTGGCGACTTGTCCAGGGTGTACCCCACCTTTCACCCGTAGTCAGCTGGGATAGGCTCCAGCTTGCCTGCAACCCTGTAGAACAGGATAAAGCGGCTAGAGATAATGAGATGAGATCAATCTTATAAAAAAATAATAAATGGTGACAAAAAAAATGCTACTATGTTTGTTGTTGTGAATGAGCAAGTCGCCAGAGGTCCGTAACTGGGGTCCGTATCGTAGGATCCGGACCCGCTCGCCAGCCAATCAGAGCGCAGGATTTGATGGAAACCACACCGCGAAAAAAAAAGAGAGGATATTACACGATCACGCAAAGATATTAAGTTTATCTTCGAGTGTTGAACATATTCACAAGTGAGCGAAGTGAACAAGTGAAAATATTTTCAGTATGAGAAGATAAACTTCATATCTTCGCGTGACCGTGTAAATGTTCTTTATATTACATGGACACACACATCCACAAAACAAATACGCAAGTTAATCAAAAGAATTTGAATTTTGAACCAGTTCGCTGTTTTGACAGTCATTGGAGTGAAATATCGGGAAATGTGTCACTCAGATCTGTGATGTATTTCGTCTAAAAAATACAAGTATTTCAACACAAACTTCATCTCGTTAAGCCAACGAGTGATTTTCTTTTTATTATATAGGACACATTCATGAACAAAAAGTACCCAAATTTATCAAAACAGTTCATCGAGTGACACGTCACAGTTCTCCATGTCCCGGATGGAGCTCATATGAAAAATACGAGTGGTGTATTTCCCAGTAAAACTCATGTCCATATAATATACAGATTTATGCCGCACAAATGTAAACATTTATTATAGATACAAGTTAAAATACATGTTCATGGAAATATACTTATTTAATCAGCGTAATAGCATTATGTATACGGGGGACAGTCGTTGAGGAGACAATGGAGAGGGGTGAACGAGTTGAATGACTTCTTCAACTGGTTCAACCAGCCCATGTCCCACCCTCCCCCTCACTGCAGCAATCTCTCCTTCCCTCAACACACCTCCCCCCAGTCATCATAGGAGCCCCCTCCTCCCCCTCCTCAACACAGACTCCTCCATGCATTACTGCAAACCAGGTCAGAGGTCAACTGAGGAAGCTTCACCCCAGGAAAGCAGTAGGCCCGGACAAGGTGGGTCTCTGACTACTGAAGACCTGCGCTGCTGAACTGGGTGAACCACTCCAACGCATCTTCAACCTCAGCCTGCAGCTGGGGAGAGTGCCCACTCTCTGGAAGACATCATGCATCGTTACAGTTCCCAAAAAGAATTGGCCCAGCGAGCTGAACGACTTCCGACCGGTGGCACTCACTTCACATCTGATGAAGACGTTGGAGCGGCTCTTCCTCAGCCTCCTCAGACCCCAGGTACAACATGCCCAGAACCGTCTGCAGTTTGCATACCAGGCAGGTGTCGGTGTGGAAGACGCCATCCTCTACCTGCTACACCGAGCCCACTCGCATCTGGATAAGGGAAATGGCACAGTGAGGATCCTCTTCTTAGACTTCGAGTGCCTTCAACACCATCCAGCCCCTATTGCTTCAGGACAAACTGAACAGGATGCGAGTGGACCCCTGCCTGGTCACCTGGATCTCCAGCTACCTCACTGACAGGCCGCAGTACGTCAGGCTGAAGGACGTCACGTCCGACACTGTGATTAGCAGCACCGGAGCACCCCAGGGCACGGTGCTGGCCCCTCTTCTCTTCACCCTGTGCACCGCGGACTTCTGCTATGACTCAGAGCTGTGTCACATTCAGAAGTTCGCCGATGACACAGCCATCGTTGGGTGTATCAGTGACGACAGAGAGGAGGAGCATAGGAGCCTGGTGAGGGACTTTGCTGTGTGGTGCAACAGGAACCATCTGCAGCTCAACACCTTGAAGACCAAGGAGCTGGCCATTGACTTTGGGAGGTCACGACCAGTTCTGATCGAGGGAGTCAAGGTGGAGGCTGTGGATTCCTACAAGTACCTCGGGCTGGACTGGACTTGCAACACCAATCACTTGTACAGGAAGGGACAGAGCAGGCTATACTTCCTTAGGAGGCTGCGGTCCTTTAACATCTGCAGGAAACTCCTGTGGATGTTCTATCAGTCTGTGGTCGCCAGTGTCCTGTTTTACACCGTGGTGTGCTGGGGGTGCAGCACATCCAAGAAGGACACATCCAGGCTGGACAAACTGATCAGGCAGGCAGGCCGGCTCTGTGGTCGGCGTGAAGCTGGACTCTCTGGTGACGGTGTCAGAGAAGAGGTCTATGGACAAACTATTGAACATCATGGATGATGCCAGTCACCCTCTGCACACCGTCATCAGCAACCGGAGGAGCCTGTTCAGTGACAGAATGCTCCTTCCCAAGTGCAGGACGAACAGACTCAAAAACTCCTTTGCCCCTCACGCCATCAGACTGTACAACTCCTCTCTGGGGGGGGTGTAACAGGAGGACAGAGGACGGGAAGGAGCAGTAGCCTAGCCTAGCCTGACAAAAAGCAATACCGGACAATGTGCAATATAAAGTGCAATATCTCTCCTTCCACCGCGCCCCCACCTTCTCCCCACCTTTTTTTTTCCTTCTTCTTCCCCCTCCTTCCCCCCACTCCTCATATCTTATTCTTTTTATATATTTGTAATTTTAAATACTTTATTTTAATTTATCTACAAGTTTTTTCTATTTCTTTTCTCTGTTTATCTGTAATGATGCTGCTGGAATCTTAATTTCCCTGAGGGAACCCTCCCAAAGGGATCAATAAAGTTTTATCTAATCTAATCTAATTAATCAAATATACCATGCACTGAGAGGCTCCGGTTGAAATGATGGATTCTCTGAGGTGACTGGTACAGTACTACACTAGTCACCTCAGAAAATCTATGATTCCTGGAACCTCTCAGTGCACGGTATATTAGATTTATATCCTTCATCAAAAAATTCCAAACTGAAAGTGTTCAGATTGAATCTCGGTATAAACTCACTGGAGGCAGCCATGTTTGTTGTTTACATCGGAATGACTTTTGACCTGCGCATGTCCAATGTACCATGCTATCGCCTGCCTCGCTAGGCATGATCATGATACGTAGAGCTACACACACACAAACGCTCACGGAGCCACAGCTGGGACTTGAGTCGGCTGTACAACTTGAAATTGTGACGTCAGTTCATGGTATATCCAAGATACACCATGACTGACTCACACCATATCCTTTTCTCTTTTTTTTGACATCACGGGATCCATTGGTGGAACTATTTTAGGTCACATGAGCCATCCTTGGCCAATCCCTGCATGGGAATTTTTTGATGAGGGATATAATGTAGCATATAAAGTTGTTGCGGTATAGCGTACTAGAAAAACAGGTGCAGTATAATACACTGCAGTATAGTAGATAATAGCAATGGGGCAATTAAACTTTCTGAACTATGAGTCAAAAAAAGGTCCATTACTCAAAGCTCTGTTTTACACAATGCACACTAGCGGCCCCTAATGGTTACAGTATTACATTACATTCATGGGATTGAGCAGACGCTCTTATCCAGAGGAGCAGTTGGGGTTAGGTTCCTTGCTCAAGGGCACTTCAGCCATTCCTGCTGGTCCAGGGAATCGAACCAATAACATTTTGATCCCAAAGCTGCTTCTCTATCCCTGGCTTTTGTTCACATAATATGTCCATAATACATGGAGAATTTAAAGGTTTTTATTTTATTTAAGAAAAGCATGTGTTCAACAGTCTTAGGACTCAATCTGTTCCTTTTCTTATTAACACTCCCATGCCTTTGAAAAAAAATATGTTCACATGGAACAGAGGTGGCGAGTTTTTCATTTGTATCAGTAAAATTTTTTTGGAAAAATAAGTGCACTCCTGTGTTTAATGTTGATCATCTTAGTGCATGGTGTGAATTTGACGAAGATCTGAGAATATCCTTTTTTTTTTTTTTACTGGATGAAAAATTCAGTGTTTTCTGATTTTCACCAAATTCATAGCATTCCTTCTGAATGTCAAGACGAAGAGAGGAGCGTACTTAGTTTTGTCTGATGTATCCTCTGGAGTTAGAATGTTTAAATGTGTCTGTCCCAAACCTGTATGTTTTATTGAGTGCAAGATATTGCAAATTAGAGCATCGGATCTCCACTTTAGGGAGCGATCGAGCAAAACCCAGTGTTGTTCTGGGTTAGTCTTGAGCTCACTGATTCATGTTGTGAAAATCAGACCACCTCAATTTTTTTTTGGTAAAAGATACCTTATTGTCCAATTTTCACCAAAGGTGCTTTCGGGAGATCCGGACTAAGGCCAAGTTTACATTAGACCGTATCTGTCTCGTTTTCTTCGCGGATGCACTGTCCGTTTACATTAAACCGCCTGGAAACGCCGGGAAACGGGAATCCGCCAGGGTCCACGTATTCAATCCAGATCATGTCTGGTCCGGTGCTGTGTAAACATTGAGAATACGCGGATACGCTTGTGCTGAGCTCTAGCTGGCGTCGTCATTGGACAACGTCACTGTGACATCCACCTTCCTGATTCGCTGGCGTTGGTCATGTGATGCGACTGCTGAAAAACGGCGCGGACTTCCGCCTTGTTTCACCTTTCATTAAAGAGTATAAAAGTATGAAAATACTGCAAATACTGATGCAAATACTGCCCATTGTGTAGTTATGATTGTCTTTAGGCTTGCCATCCTTCCACTTGCAAGTGGTAAGTGATATGCGCTGGGATCACACACACAGCGGCTCAGTCCCGAATCAATGCTCGTGCGCTCCACTCGCGCGCTCTGTGAGCTGCGCAGGGCCGGAGTGCGCACCCTCCAGAGGGCACTCGCTGTTCAGGGCGGAGTGATTTGGAGCGCAGGATGCCTGCGGAGCCGAGCGTATCCGTGTATTGGTGTTGCTGTGTGCACGCGAATCGTTTTAAAAACGTTAATCTGATGATCCGCTGATACGGTCTAATGTAAACTTGGCCTAATACAGCAGTGCACTTTATCCCATCATGCTCCAGAGCTGAGACTGGAGCTTCTCATTTGCAAGATATTGCACTCGATAAAATCTGCACAAAAGTCAAATGTTTTAATGGTCTATATCAGGGGTTTTCAAAGTGTGGGAGAGTCCGCCCCCCCTCAGAGAGCAAATAAACAACAGCGCCCCCCCTTACAATTTTTGTTGTTGCTATACTTAATCTTCCATTCATATTTAAAAAAAAAAAGGTTGTTGTACACATTTTTTTCTTTTACACATTTTAAACATCTGTGCTTTTTTTTAAACATCTTTTTTTACACATTTAAAACATGAGCTTTATTAAAACATTCTTTTTTTTACACATTTTAAACATCTGTACTTTTTTAAAAACATCTTGTTTTACACATTTTAAACATCTCATAGCATCGTTAGCTAGCACCTCTTGGCAAACAACACACTGGCAATGGAGCATCTTCAGATCCAGTCCATGAAAATCCAAACTTTAAATAATCGTGGTCATACTTCCTTCTTTTTTTTGTTTGGCCCAGACTCTGTCTCCTCACTCACTGTAGCTTTAGGTACTAAAAATCGATCCATTTGTCTCTGGCAAAGGCTAGCTGAAGTTCGCTAAATGTCCGCAATCGTAACTTATTCTGGTTTATTTTTCTTCACGTTGCGCCCCCCCTGAAGAACTCTGGCACCCCCTAGGGGAGGCGCGCCCCACACTTTGAAAAGCCCTGGTCTATATCAATTAAAATACATGTGCAGTGCCTTAGTTTGGGTGAAAATATACCAATTGTATACAATTATTCTCCACTGTACTGTATTATACAACCCTGATTCCAAAAAAGTTGAGACAAAGTACAAATTGTAAATAAAAATGGAATGCAATGATGTGGAAGTTTCAAAATTCCATATTTTATTCAGAATAGAACATAGATGACATATCAAATGTTTAAACTGAGAAAATGAATAATTTAAAGAGAAAAATTAGGTGATTTTTAAATTTCATGACAACACCTCAAAAAAGTTGGGACAAGGCCATGTTTCCCACTGTGAGACATCCCCTTTTCTCTTTACAACAGTCTGTAAACGTCTGGGGACTGAGGAGACAAGTTGCTCAAGTTTAGGGATAGGAATGTTAACCCATTCTTGTCGAATGTAGGATTCTAGTTGCTCAACTGTCTTAGGTCTTTTTTGTCGTATCTTGCGTTTTATGATGCGCCAAATGTTTTCTATGGGTGAAAGATCTGGACTGCAGGCTGGCCAGTTCAGTACCCGGACCCTTCTTCTACGCAGCCATGATGCTGTAATTGATGCAGTATGTGATTTGGCATTGTCACGTTGGAAAATGCAAGGTCTTCCCTGAAAGAGGCGTCGTCTGGATGGGAGCATATGTTGCTCTAGAACCTGGATATACCTTTCAGCATTGATGGTGTCTTTCCAGATGTGTAAGCTGCCCATGCCACACGCACTAATGCAACCCCATACCATCAGAGATGCAGGCTTCTGAATTGAGTGCCGATAACAATTCGGGTCGTCCTTCTCCTCTTTAGTCCGAATGACACGGCGTCCCTGATTTCCATAAAGAACTTCAAATTTTGATTCGTCTGACCACAGAACAGTTTTCCACTTTGCCACAGTCCATTTTAAATGAGCCTTGGCCCAGAGAAGACGTCTGCGCTTCTGGATCGTGTTTAGATACGGCTTCTTCTTTGAACTATAGAGTTTTAGCTGGCAACGGCGGATGGCACGGTGAATTGTGTTCACAGATAATGTTCTCTGGAAATATTCCTGAGCCCATTTTGTGATTTCCAATACAGAAGCATGCCTGTATGTGATGCAGTGCCGTCTAAGAGCCTGAAGATCACGGGCGCCCGGTATGGTTTTCCGGCCTTGACCCTTACGCACAGAGATTCTTCCAGATTCTCTGAATCTTTTGATGATATTACGCACTGTAGATGATGATATGTTCAAACTCTTTGCAATTTTACACTGTCGAACTCCTTTCTGATATTGCTCCACTATTTGTCGGCGCAGAATTAGGGGGATCGGTGATCCTCTTCCCATCTTTACTTCTGAGAGCCGCTGCCACTCCAAGATGCTCTTTTTATACCCAGTCATGTTAATGACCTATTGCCAATTGACCTATTGAGTTGCAATTTGGTCCTCCAGCTGTTCCTTTTTTGTACCTTTAACTTTTCCAGCCTCTTATTGCTCCTGTCCTAACTTTTTTTGAGATGTTGCTGTCATGAAATTTCAAAATGTCTCACTTTTGACATTTGATATGTTGTCTATGTTCTATTGTGAATACAATATCAGTTTTTGAGATTTGTAAATTATTGCATTCCGTTTTTATTTACAATTTGTACTTTGTCCCAACTTTTTTGGAATCGGGGTTGTATGATAGGAATTTTTTCTACGATAGTGTAGTACAGCATATTGTCACCCCATACTAAAGAAAAACAAAAGGAGAGCGAGATCGTGATGTATGTACTTTCTAATTCCAGGAGAGGCGACTGCATATGTATGTGATTTACTGTCAGAACAAACCCCGCTCAGAGTTCATCGTGGCTGAATATGACACGTTCTTTGAGGTGAGAGAAATTTAAAAAAAAAAAACCACACTTGTTCTTAATTCCTCCATGATTTTATTTCACATGTACTGTTCTCGAACAGGAAGTCCAGCAGGAGATCAACTCCAGGATGTCCGTCAGTGATTACCTGATCAAACCCATACAGCGAATCACCAAGTATCAGCTGTTGCTCAAGGTGTAGTATAGTCACAGTCACGATCGCTTTATCTTACTGATGTGTTTCGAGGTATGAAGTGGGTGAAATTTTGTTTCCAGGACTTTTTGAAATACAGCTCAAAAGCAGGCTTGGACTGTCAGGAAATAGAGGTAAGATGCTTCAACACTCTGGTGTGTGCATGGTTTACTCCAGCTATTATAAAGAGCTTTCAGGTGCAAATCTTTGATAAATTGCAAAACAGACTTAAATTTTCTCGTGTACAATTTTTAGAAAATTTCCAAAAAAGAGGTTAGGGTTTTTTTTTTTCTTATGATATCCTGTATGTAAGAGTTCATACTCTCCTTTAACAATTATTTACCGACGGTGAAGTGAATAAAAACTGAAATGAAGTCGAGGTTATTATTCACCGATCTTCACTGAGCCTAAGGCGGCTAACTGTTTTAGCGTAAATACACTTTTTTTAATTAAAAAAAAATGTATTTCAAACTTCAAAAGTGGTATGCAAATGTAATAACAGCGCGGCGCAGACTTGGCACTTATCTTCACCGAGTCACATAAAATAAATCACAATTCCACCTTACCTTTGAATAGTTTTAGACTAAACTTCGTAGCATCTTTAATGCTTTTAGGAACAGCACTTTCTTTCATCAGTTGTGATTCTTCCTCACTTCCGGTGACGAAGCGATCGGCCGCCATTTTACCGAGTCGCCCATCGAGAAATGGTCAGAATTTCTCAACCAGTCAGCGCGTGAGATTTTCTATAAAAATCACCTGTGTTTTTATACTAAAGGAAAATAGTCAACAACAGAGTGACAATGCAGTAAAGCCCAGAGTATATCCTGAACAGAACGGAACGCTTTATTAATCCGTGCTAGCAGCGCTGGCGCAAATTGTCGCTCTTACTCAGTTTTCAACCAAATTTCACATGAAGAATACCTCTGGGCTGAAGTTCATTGCTATGACTTTTGGTGCTGATCTGGATCACTGATCCATGAAATACAGGATTTTAAAAGAAATTTTGTTTAGGGGACGACTTTCTCACTTAGCGTCATTCTCTATCTATCTCTTACCGTTCCGGATCTATAGAGTACGCTGACCAGACATCCCGGTTTGTAAGAGCTCGCGCAAATTACTATGACTTAAGCAGGGGCGTTGCACCAAATTCTGGGAACCTATGCACAAGCAGTGGCCATGGGCCCCCCCCAAAAAAGCTCACCAGTTAACAATGCTGAAAGTATCTACGGTAACAACAAGGGCGTACTACCAGTCCAGTCAGTTACTGTACGCAGCCACACATTAATCTAGCAACTCTTAAATGAATAAAAACCCCTAATCACACAATACGTCACTGAATCTTTGTTTTATTTGCAGAATGATTAAAAGTTGTAACAGTAAATGCCACCAAAGGTCACCAAACATAATAGGCCTGCATGAAAATTGAGCACCTTTGCATTGGGCTGAAGAGAACAGATTTTTATCAAGTAGCTTATTTATTACATAAAAGAAATGCCATTTCCAGATTTCAACATTAACAAAATACTTCCTTTAGAATGAAAGGTAAACAAAACTTGACTCTCTTGTCATTTTTCATTTTAAAAAGGGCAAAAAGAAAACCGGCTTCCACAAAGTGCTAAACACTGGAATTTATACCCCAGCTATTCATTCATTTATACAGGAATTTTTAAAAGTAACAGACAGTTACAGTTTAAAGGGCCTGGCTCAGCTTCAGCTGGTTTTCAGCAGGTTCCTGTTCTGCAGCACATAAAACAAACAGGAGTACAAGACACCAACACCAGACTGACAAGTATAAACACCACAATACAGTACAATAACAGCACAAAAACGTGGGACAAGGATAAAAGTAAACAATATTACACAGACATAAATCAGTTAAGGTTTTGAATAATGTCAGTGTGTGTAAGTATGTATGATGTGTTAGTGGTTGCAAGCAGGGCTTTGAACCAGAATTTTTTTCCTATTGGTTCGTTCCGAACAGAAACGGAATTTTAACGTTTCCGGTTTTGGGTTCCACCATTAAATAGACGTTCCCGAACCGGTTAGAACAAAAAAAATTTCGTTCCCGGAACGGTTAATTACGTTCCCTGTCAGCTGTTTAACAAATGGCTATAAAATTATGTCTCTGTCTCATCCAGCTTAAGCCAAATGTAGGCTAATTCTATTACAACCTTCATTAAATAAGACAAGAAATAATTCAAAACAATTATTTCAAATGTTGGCGATTTGGATTCTCAGTATGTCTTCCCATCTACACAAACAGAAAAAGTGCCAAAAATGAAAGAGAATTCGTTTAGTGTGTTACCAAAGGCTAGTCACGCCCTATAGAGGGCTACCGCATGACGTCACCGCGCCGCGAGATTTTGTTAGGCGCCATATTGGAAGTACACATCTATGCAAGTGCATACATACATAAAACAAACTACAGCTGAAATGTAGCCAGGGCCGGTTCTGCCCTAATCTGGACCCGGGTGCAACATCGCGCAACCCCCCCCCAAAAAAAAACCACCAGTCTAAATCAGGACAACCATCACATAACTATAACTATAAACATTTTATATCAACTATTTTAACTAAATGGGCTATAATAAATGAGCCTGCAGGCAGCCACGGCGGGCTGCCTCAGAAAAGTAACCATTCAGTGACAACTGAAGGCCTGCAGCCACGGCGGGCTGCCTTAAAAAGTAACCATTTGTCCTATCTTAAAACTCGTTTTGCATTTTCTGCCTCCTTTTTTGTATTTTCGACCCTCCGTTTATTTTCTTTCCTTTTCTGAAAACCCGATTTGTGTCCAGACATTTTGTTCTGCTACCAACGAACTAACTCGTCAGGTCTCGTCTCTCGAGCCCGCGATGATTCCCGTGGGAGGGGCAACAACTGATACATTTTTACAAACAGCCAATAGGGAGGTTGCATCGTTCAGGCTCTTCTTTGCTCAGACACTCAGTAATTCACCTAGTATTCACTAGCAGTCCACCTTCCCGCTCTCTCCATTCAATCAGCGAACGTCACACAGGAAGTGAACCCCAGCGGGTCATAGAAACTTGCGCAGGAGAAGAATGACTATTTGTAGGCTACAGAAACTTTGAGGAACGAAATAAAAACCGGTATTAACCGGTTACCATTATTTTTAATAAGCGTTTCTGTTCCGGAACATAAAAAATAATAAAGTTTCTGGTTTCGTTTCTGTTCCATGTGAAATAGAAAAAGTTCCCGGTTTTCGTTTTCGTTCCTTGAACCGGTTCAAAGCCCTGGTTGCAAGTATAACTATTCAGCAAAAGAAATATATAAGCCTTTTTAAAATGAGTACCGTAATAGATGGTGTTATTCTGATGTGATGTGGAATATCATTCCATGTTTTAGTGTAAGTGTGAAAGAATGATCGCTGGCCATAGGTGTTTCTAAAGGCTGGCACTGTAAGAAGTGCCCTAGTTACTGATCTTGTTGTCCGCCCCTGTTGCATGTTAATTGTTGGAAGGAACACAGCAAGACTAGCTATGGGACAGTTTGATTGTAGCTGAAAGTAAAATGTCATAGCATGGGTGTTAATGTAGTTCTGAAAAGTAAGAGCATTTGAGTGGGTACAGTGATGTGTCCAACTAGGAAGTTGATGGTGGATCTTAAATGCTCTGTTGTATAATCTAGCAATTGGTTCTGTGATTTCTTTTGGAGTGAGAGACCAAATAGGAAGACAATAAGATAATGTTGAAAGAATAATTGCGTGTAAATGTGTGTGTGATACTGAGGGTGACAAATATGGTCTGATCTTACTATAAACATATAGCTTCTGATTAACTTTACTTGCTAACTTAATTGTGTGTTCTCTGTAAGTAAGATGTGAATCCAAAATCACACCAAGATATTTATAGGTTTTTGTGGTCACAAGGTTTTGATTTGAAAGGGTAATAGGGACAGAGATGGACAGGCTTTTCCTTTGGGAATAAAAATACATACATTCAGTCTTCTTGACGTTGATGGTTAAATGATTTAAATGATATTAGCCTAATTATGTTATGGCCCAATATAATTTAATTTTCGATTAGTATACTATTGCAATGCAGAGAAAAAAGGCATCGTGTTATTTCTAATTTTGTGTTGTGCAGTTTTTAGCACTGACAATCGCGGTGGCATTGAAGCATTTATAACCGCGGGTGTTCATTTAACGTAGGCTATTTGCTTTCACATTTGGGCTCGCCTTTCTTGGGAAAGAAGTTTGTGAGCAGTTGCTTTCCCTCATTTCTTTTCTTGTCTCTTTCCTGCCTCTCTTTTCGTTTCTAAAAACCGGATTTTGTTTTCTTGTGCATCATCTTCCATAGCACAGATAGCCTACAAGGCGCAGCGCTGCTTCAGCAGAATGAACGCTATGTTAAATGCGCCGAGTTAAAAAGCCCGGTGAAAGCGGACTAAACCATTTCGTGCAAAGGGTGGGGGGGCCTGTCCCCAGACACTATATGTAGGCTAGGACAAACAATTCAATCCATTAATCAAACGATTTATTTACTCAAAACATTACATTTACATTAGTTAGCAACATATATTGTGATCTTTAAATGGTATTGATATTTTAAAGGAAAATTAAAATTACAGACTCCTCAAGGGCCCTCCCCCCACTTGGGGCCCTGGTAACTCAATGCTGCGTTCATGTGCTATGGGAAGATGATATTTTCCAGTTGGGAAGTGGTATTTACCAGTGTGTTGTGTTCACATGCTTTTGTTGTTGTTGACAAATTAAAGATGGTGGACCAGATTCAAGTTAGCAATAGTTAGTTAGCTATCGTTAGCAATAGCGTCTGCTCTGGATAGGTAAAAACAAACCATAACACATTTTTAAAGGAAACGGATTTCTGACGTATTATATTACACTTGTTAATGACACAACATTGCATAGACACAAAAAACTACCCACTAGTACTAGTAAAAAAAACTTTAGTAGCGTACAATGCTTAACATTCAAGTGTCTTGTACCGCTCGCCACCATGTTGAAAAGGTTAAAGTTCATCTCATCTCAGCAACTCGTGTATCAAAATTTTCTACGAGTTGCCCAGTGGAAAATACCACAAGAGGGGGCGTTCATGTGTGCTTTCCATGTCGGCGTTTGGTATTTACCATAATGCCCATAGCACATGAACGCAGCATCAGTCCCCCTTTTCCCCCCACTACGACGCCCCTGGACTTAAGTCACCTTCTCTATTTAGTTCCCGTTATACCGCAACAATTATAAAAAAAGTAATACTTCAGTACAATCTGTATGCAGTTACATTTAATGTTATGGAATGTCCATGAAACAAGTTCCTGTTATCACGTTATAGGACATTCCGAGCAGAAAATTACAGCAGCTCGATTCAGTCATTCATTCCTCGATTTTCTAAGTTAATAATGCAAAAAATCTTTAATTCAGTAAATTCTTCTGTCCTGAAAAACTTTCCTGCGTCAGACACTGGAGACTCCTTCCGTAAACATAGCTAAGCATGTCGTCATGATAACGAAGGCAGATCCAAATATCTTGTTGCAATGAAAATCTTTTTTTTTTTTCCCTCCTCATGTTTATGGTACGAAGACTTTTCACTGCACTGTAAGCCTTAACTCGTATTCTTCCCACCTACAGAAAGCAGTTGACCTGATGTTCTTGGTGCCCAAACGCTGCAATGATATGATGAACTTGGGGAGGTTGCAGGGCTATGAGGTGAGGCTGAAACCTTTAGCCATGCGTTTTCAATTCAACACACAACAGTTCAGTCCACATCGGGGATCATCTCGGGTCAAATCTGATTCGAACGTCAGTGCTCCTGGATTAGTGCCGTTCTAAAAGAAAAAGAAACCCTTTCTGGGTGTTGCTAAGGGCGTTTTCACACTTGGCACAAATACTAGAGTCCACACCCAAGATAGATTCTTGGACCACTTGGAGGAGGGGGTTGGTTTTCACACACAGGAATTCCTTCTGAACTGTGGATCAGATACACAGTCGTGCGTATTGTGGTCCTGGTGAATTATCGCATCAATCTTCTCAGCGTTTTAACTCTGGAAAGTTGCGTTGAAACTTTTAATCACTTGCTCATCGGGGATAGATTAGGGATAAAATTAGCTCGTGTTTTAAGTCGTTCAAATTCTGTAAAGCTGCTTTGCGACAATGTTTATTGTTAAAAGCGCTATACAAGCAAACTTGACTTGTTCTGTTTATATACCGAGAAACGTAACGTGGGCCGTCAGTGTTGTAGTAAGCAGGGAATTTATAGGATAATGACAATGTGGACAGCGTAATGACACTCCAGCCAGAGATTGGTGATCTGATACGAGTCGATTATACCGTAATGACCACGGTCACTCTGTTTACATGCACAAAATATTCCAGTTTTTGCCCTTATTTTAAAAAAAGTAGAGTTATTTACATGGCTAATAAATATGAATATTCTGATTGTCTAGTTGGTTTGTGTACAACGCACAGAGATGACCGTAAACAGATGAGAGGTCGTGTGTCTCAAACTGCGTTGCGAATTAAAGGGGAACTGAAGTCATTTTTAAACTTGTTTATTTCTTAATTAAAATGTTTTTCAATTACGTTTTCGGTTTTAGTAACTTTGTATCGTGACTCATATTGGCAACTAATTGCAATTAAATATTATACTTATCGGCCTATTCGGTTTTTAGCCGTGTTGAATTTAGTTCGTTTGGTCCACGGCCGGCGTCGCTTATCCACACGATCTTCACGAGACTTCGAAATGTGAAGTGTCAGCGCTGCCATTTTGAAAACTGTTTTCCAAACGAAATATCGCACAAAAACGAGTTTAAATGACGATTACTGCCTACTTTTTTCAAACTTTCCGGCTTGGGCGCACGCGTCTTTTGACAACATTGGCAGACGTCGGTCACTTTGATTTCCACTGTATGTTTTATTTCCGTCCTACGATGTCTCGCACAGGTCTCAACGAATCTCGTTTACGGCCATTGCTTTGACATATGGACTGATGTATTACATAGCGTATTTCAAACACTCAGAACTTGCTACAGCAGTGACAAAATAGCGATCAAAAATGCATTCCTATATTTAATTAATAAAATGAGAGAGAATTTTGATGATAAAAAAATTGCCTTCAGTTCTCCTTTAACAGTTATTGTTCACGGAGACTGAGGTGAATAATTGTTTTAAGGTCCTTTCTATAATCGCGGGTACATTTCAAGTGTTGACTCATCGTCGAATTGGGCGATCCATTAACAGAGTTGACATTTTGTGTCTTAACTCCACATGCTTACCTCAAACTAGCTACCACACAGCATGTATAAAAAATTTATCATAATATTGCTTAAAAAAAAAAAGTAGTGAGATTCACTCCAATATCACAATAACAGATTTGACAAATAATTAATCTATTGGTGTATCCTCAACATTTTGTTCAAATTAACGAGAGAAGAAACAGAACATGCCTTTCTGAAGTTTCCCGCCAGAGGAAGTGACATCACTCGGTACCACACGTATTATTACAAGTCTTTTTGTGGTTTTATAACAGAGTTGACCAGAACATTGGGATGGATACAAATATTTATCAATCACTGAAATTTCACATAATACAGAAAATAGACTTTGTATGCAATTGATTTTATAACAGTGAATAGAATAAGGCCCCCCCCCCAAAAAAAAAAAAACAGACTGTTCGACTGAATCACTTCCTGGTTATTGGAGTTGAAGATGGCCAGTAATGTGGGGGAGGGGTGGGAGTCATTTAGTTAACGTTTTATGGATAAATTGGGTCTAAAATATACATCAAGCACCGCTATTGGTGAAAGTTGGTCATAATTTGCATTAAAACTCATCTCATTATCTGTAGCCGCTTTATCCTGTTCTACAGGGTCGCAGGCAAGCTGGAGCCTATCCCAGCTGACTACGGGCGAAAGGCGGGGTACACCCTGGACAAGTCGCCAGGTCATCACAGGGCTGACACATAGACACAGACAACCATTCACACCTACGGTCAATTTAGAGTCACCAGTTAACCTAACCTGCATGTCTTTGGACTGTGGGGGAAACCGGAGCACCCGGAGGAAACCCACGCGGACACGGGGAGAACATGCAAACTCCACACAGAAAGGTCCTCGTCGGCCACGGGGCTCGAACCCGGACCTTCTTGCTGTCCGTGCCACCTGCTTTAAAACTGATTCAATAAATTTCTTTTGCGGGAAATAACAAAAGGTTTATCTCGGAGACGCAAAGCGTACCCCGAATTCTCGAATGACCCATAAATACAGAGGTGATTATTTCAAACTTCAAAAGCGGTATGCAAATGTAATAAAGGTGCAGCGCAGACTTGTCACTTATCTACGCCGAGTCACAAAATAAATCACAATTCCACCTTACCTTTGAATAGTTTTAGACCAAACTTCGTCGCATCTTTAGTGCTTTTAGGAACAGCGTTTTCTTTCACAATTTGTAATTCTTCCTCACTTACGGTGACAAAGTGACTGGAAGCCATTTTGCCAAATCGTTCGAGGTGATTATCGAGAAATGGTCCGAGTCTGTCGACCAATTAGCACGTGCAATTTTTTATAAAATCACCTGTTTGTTTTTACTAAAACCGAATAATATCGGAATAATACTGGAATATTTGCGTGCATGTAAACATACGGAGTACGTTTGGAAATCTTATCCCGGCTGAATAATACGAAAGAGGAAAAACAAAAATGCTGGGGAGGAGTGATAGCGCATGAAGATGTGAAAGAAAAACTAGTCAAAGACGAGTGGGAAAAAAAAAAAGCCCTGCTGAGTGGAATCCTATGGGTGAATGAAGTCAAAGACCACCGTTTCCAGATGGACCAGGGATCAGTTTCCCGACCACACCCACGTTAGGAAGAAACAGCGTTCAGACTTGACCCAATGGACCGAGTGTGAAAACACCCTAACACTGCTTGAAGTGAGGTTCCACTTCATCTCGGTCATGTTATCTGCCATACAGATGGTTTATATCTGATATGTTGCTTGGCTTACGTATTTAGGGAAAACTGACAGCTCAAGGGAAGTTGCTGCAGCAGGATACGTTCTTTGTGACGGAGCAAGATTCGGGTGTTCTCTCTCGCAGTAAAGAGCGCAGAGTCTTCCTCTTCGAGCAGATCGTCATCTTCAGCGAGCTGCTTCGCAAAGGATCCTCGACGCCCGGATACCAGTTTAAGAAGAGCATCAAGGTACTGAAATCAAGGGGAGTCTGAAGAGCTGGTTACATGATTGACAAATAGTTATGATTTTACCTCTGACTGTTATAAAGCGCAACAAAGTGTTAAACATCTCTTCGCAGAAAACTTCACGATATCAACAATTACACGTTTTAATCAGTTTATACAAGTCCAACAACTGACCTGTTACTCTAGAACGCATACTTTATTACAAATAAGTGCATTAATGTGTGTTAATTTAAATTTGTTAAGGTGAGCTTTCTGAGCATGGAACAGCACGTAGAGAGCGACCCGTGCAAGTTTGTGCTCTCGTGCCGTGGCTCATCCGAGAGACTAACGCTACAGGCCGCTAATATAGACATTAAGCAGGAGTGGGTACAGAGCATACGGGAACTTCTGGACATCCAGAGCAACTTCCTCACAGGTAGGAAACTGGAATTGGCATCATTTTAAGGAAAAAATATTCTGCTGTGCAGTGTTTACAGGTCGGGAAACATCAGAAAAACGGATGCAATGTTACATTTTTCAGGCCCAAAAATAAGCTCCACCCTCATTCAGATGACAACTATAAGACAGTTCGGGGTGACATAAACGCATGTCCATGCATTGTAATTCATTAGAAAGCTCTAAAAAATGACAAGCTCTCCGTTAAAATCTCTCAGTTCACATTGACTGTGAGTGCGATTTTTTTGCCTTTATTATTCGCAGCGCTCCAGAACCCACAGGAGTACCAGAAGAAGGAATCTGGGTCGTCTCACTCCCTGAGCCGCCAGGCATCCGGCAGCAGCCGCTCGTCTTCCTCACATCCCTCCACTCCGCTCAAACCTACTTCCTCTTCCTCCAACAGCAGCCCCGCCCACAAGCCCAGCAACCAGCAGGAAGAGGTCAGTGAGAAATCATGAAGAGATCAGATTTATTTATTGCATGGCCTGCATGTAGAATTTAAGTCTCAGTACTTTATTCAGAATTCAAACTGAAAGTTGGAAAAACAACATGCAGTGGGAATTTACTCAGCTTTATAGCTTAATGTACAACCCCGATTCCAAAAAAGTTGGGACAAAGTACAAATTGTAAATAAAAACGGAATGCAATAATTTGCAAATCTCAAAAACTGATATTGTATTCACAATAGAACATAGACAACATATCAAATGTCGAAAGTGAGACATTTTGAAATTTCATGCCAAATATTGGCTCATTTGAAATTTCATGACAGCAACACATCTCAAAAAAGTTGGGACAGGGGCAATAAGAGGCTGGAAAAGTTAAAGGTACAGAAAAGGAACAGCTGGAGGACCAAATTGCAACTCATTAGGTCAATTGGCAATAGGTCATTAACATGACTGGGTATAAAAAGGAGCATCTTGGAGTGGCAGCGGCTCTCAGAAGTAAAGATGGGAAGAGGATCACCAATCCCCCTAATTCTGCACCGACAAATAGTGGAGCAATATCAGAAAGGAGTTCGACAGTGTAAAATTGCAAAGAGTTTGAACATATCATCTACAGTGCATAATATCATCAAAAGATTCAGAGAATCTGGAAGAATCTCTGTGCGTAAGGGTCAAGGCCGGAAAACCATACTGGGTGCTCGTGATCTTCGGGCCCTTAGACGGCACTGCATCACATACAGGCATGCTTCTGTATTGGAAATCACAAAATGGGCTCAGGAATATTTCCAGAGAACATTATCTGTGAACACAATTCACCGTGCCATCCGCCGTTGCCAGCTAAAACTCTATAGTTCAAAGAAGAAGCCGTATCTAAACACGATCCAGAAGCGCAGACGTCTTCTCTGGGCCAAGGCTCATTTAAAATGGACTGTGGCAAAGTGGAAAACTGTTCTGTGGTCAGACGAATCAAAATTTGAAGTTCTTTATGGAAATCAGGGACGCCGTGTCATTCGGACTAAAGAGGAGAAGGACGACCCAAGTTATCATCAGCGCTCAGTTCAGAAGCCTGCATCTCTGATGGTATGGGGTTGCATTAGTGCGAGTGGCATGGGCAGCTTACACATCTGGAAAGACACCATCAATGCTGAAAGGTATATCCAGGTTCTAGAGCAACATATGCTCCCATCCAGACGACGTCTCTTTCAGGGAAGACCTTGCATTTTCCAACATGACAATGCCAAACCACATACTGCATCAATTACAGCATCATGGCTGCGTAGAAGAAGGGTCCGGGTACTGAACTGGCCAGCCTGCAGTCCAGATCTTTCACCCATAGAAAACATTTGGCGCATCATAAAACGGAAGACACGACAAAAAAAGACCTAAGACAGTTGAGCAACTAGAATCCTACATTAGACAAGAATGGGTTAACATTCCTATCCCTAAACTTGAGCAACTTGTCTCCTCAGTCCCCAGACGTTTACAGACTGTTGTAAAGAGAAAAGGGGATGTCTCACAGTGGGAAACATGGCCTTGTCCCAACTTTTTTGAGATGTGTTGTTGTCATGAAATTTAAAATCACCTAATTTTTCTCTTTAAATGATACATTTTCTCAGTTTAAACATTTGATATGTCATCTATGCTCTATTCTGAATAAAATATGAAATTTTGAAACTTCCACATCATTGCATTCTGTTTTTATTTACAATTTGTACTTTGTCCCAACTTTTTTGGAATCGGGGTTGTAGATGATAACCGTTCAGGTGCAATAATTTTAGCACTATTAAGCGAGTTTCATATACTGATGACAGCCACAAGTTATTTCTGTTTTTACATTCCAACGTTGGAAGATTGGCAATGAAATAGTTTCAATGTTCTAAATATTCTCCCATTAACATGACTAGTTTTTCTTTTTTTTTGCCTGCCAATTTCCAGCTACTTCTCCCTTAAAGGAGATACGCAGAACCTTTTATTTTTTAAATACATTTCTGAGTGGATAGTAGCTCCATCCTTGACTCTTGTATGCTGCATAAATGGGGAAAAAAATAAATTATATTATTTGAAGTTAAAATCGACCGCAAAGTTGGCATTCGAGCTGCCCCGCTGAGCCAGCCAGCCCTGAGTGCATGACGTCACAGTGGTAACCGGTTTTAAGGCCGAGGCCTTTGACAGCTACAGACCAAAGTCATAATGTAGAGCTCTTTTCCAAAATGCTATAAATCCATTTTGATTGTTTTCAGAAAAAATGACATTTATTTACCCAGACCCATAAATTTTGCAAATATTTAATTTATCCTGTTATAATAGACAGTTGGTTCAGTCTGAACATTTAACAATAATTGACAAATCTAACAACGTTATTGATTATAAATCCAAAGTTTATTATATATTTTTTCAAAATGCTATAAATCCATTCATTCTTTGTTTTTAAAACAAGAGAACATGCTGTAGATATATAATTTCAGGAACTTTCATCATACAATTTATAATAAAATCAAATAAGTTATACAGTATAAACACAACATTCATTCAGTTATGTTTAATCTTACGTTTTAAGACTGTCCACCACAGAAAACAACTAACTAAATAACAAATGGCCAGTTAGTTCAATTTTTTTTTTAAATGCAATCCATTCAACCTGCCACCTTAAATAGCATGACAAAACCACTAATTAAATAATAATCAGCCCGCCACCAGAATAGCGAATTTTCTTAGTTTGCTCTCGTTCATGGTGATCTTTGTTTAAACGACGTCTTCTACCACCTGGTGTAGGTCTCAGGTTCTTCAGAACCATCAAAAAGTATTCACAACCACCATTTGCAAAAGTTATTTGTGTTCAAGAAGCTACACAAGCAAACAAAACTCCTCGCTTCAGGGCGCCGCCATGTGGGATAGTGTAGAACGCTGACTGAACTCTGATTGGTCTAGAGGAAATGTCGCACTCTGCCAAAAAACAGGTGTAGCGCCTATCGTGTTTTAGAGAGAAACTACAATTTGCAGCACGTATAAACAAGGAAATATAGCGATTTGGCATGAAACATTAATGGAGCAGTGAATAAGCTCAGTACACAGCAGAATAGCGTGACGAACTTTTTTTTTTTATTTTTTTATTTGGCGTTTATCGCGTTTTGGAGAAAAGAGCTCTTCAAATAAAAACGTATGGTGAAAGTAAGAAATACCGTTATTGACTTGCTCAACTAAGACTGATTTGACTTCAGTGATTGTGGGTTGACTCTCATTAGAACAGGATAGGTATTATAACTTAAGCAACATGCATGCATTTTCACTGATAAAACGTCAAAGGCTAATTAAATAATCTTATACCGGTAACTTAAACACACAATCCAAGTTACATGTATTAATCTAAATGCAGATAAAGAACGAGTGTTGTTTTGTATCCAAACGAGAGTCGGAGCTTACCCGTCGGTGTTCTCGCTTCTTGAAGGCTGATCTTGTGGCTGATTGTTTTGAAACAGTCTGACTTTCAGTTGTTCGTTCAGTTCTTTGTTCATTTGCTTCTTCCACGTAAGGGCGAGATATTGCTGCTGAGGCAAACATACAGTATCCAGTGGAGAAATCAGACAGCTGCTCCACTCATTCTCCATACTGAGTACTCCGCCATTACTGCTCGGCTCAGGCAATTACTAAAACCCGGGATGGGATGGAACGTCACCGGTTTTAGCAACAACCGCAGGGAGGTCACGTCCTGTTCCGTCCCGGGTTTTACCAACAACCCTCAGCTCAAGCCACAGGAGAACTGGTGCAACTGAACTTGCTTTCCTTTAATTATTGGTACTGCACCCTCTTTCAATACGGGCTTATAGCCAACACTCCTCAACAGATCAGAGGTTTTGTACGAGTCTTCAGTAAAATGTGCAGAGCGACCACTTAGTAGGCGCCCAATGTGCCCATGAACTTCTCGTAAAACGTGTCCAAGTCTTTGCAGTTTGAAAATACTTGGGCCATGAGTGCAACATAAATCCACCTTCTATCATGTTGCTGCACCCGCCAGCAACACATCGATGTGGCATGGCGATAAATTAGCTCAGAATGGAAGCTCAAAGTTGCAGTCAGCTCTGTGTTTTAGTATAGCGGAAGTGGCGATGAGACCGATAGACTTCCTGCTGTGACGTCACGCATGTCAAGGTCATTCACTCAGACTGCTACCTATATGAATCACTTTATCGTAAAAATTACTATATTAGATTTATTGTTAACGCTTAAAACTATTCCTATGCCATTCTTGAGGTCTCAAGGCATTTATAAAACACAAAGCATATATGCTTTAATCATTTGGCAGCTACCAACCAGGGAGGGTGAGGGTGAAGTCTAACGGATGTTTCTTCAGAGACACTCGAAGCCAGACAGCTGCATCGCAGGGTACTGTAACATGCTCGGAGGGAAGCATTTCCCTCCATCTACCTGCTTTCGCAGGTGGTGTAGTAGAGTCACTAAACCTCGAGTCTGAGAACAAGACTCCATCTGCGCCATTTGACGGTGGCTGTCGCTGCTTTTACCATATGTGAAAGCGTCTCTGCTGCTGTGTTGGACTAACGTTCCTGCTCGACCGCCCCATTTTAGTTACCAGGCTACAGATAAAAAGCTTGTTCATCGCTCAGCAAGCAAGCCCCGCCCACTATCAACAGCGCAATGAACATAGCTTGCCGCTTCCTTCTCTGGGTGGAGTCTTGCCAAACGACGATTGAAGTTCGAGGTTGTCCCCGTCGTCTCCTCGATAGTTCTTCTACATATGGAACACATAGCAGGGCATTTTTTCCCACTGCACGAGAAGTCTGTATAAGCAAAGCGGACAATCCTAGGGGCATCTCTCCAGGCATTTTAGCGCCATTAACGTTAGTTTGTTCCTCAACGTGATGTATGAACAGGTGAATGTGCATTCTCTTGGACAAAATTAGTATAAAAATGAATGTAGATATAAATATCTTAGTCCACATTATGACGACGTTAAAAAAAAAAAAAAAGAAAAAATCCGAGTCCAAGTCAAGTCACGAGTCTTTAAAATTAGGACTCGAGTCAGAGTCCTGGACTCGGGTACTACAAGCCTGGCTTTCGCGTACATGAGCTCAAAGATTGCACTAATTCACTAGTGTCACTGATTGACAGGATAGACCCCTTTCACTGACGTCACCCGAAACCGGAAGTAAACAGACCCTGTGCCATTTTGGAAGACCAACAAACTCGTGATTAGAGGAAAATAACGGCAGCGGTATGTGAACCCACGAGAATAAAGTGGAGTGGCAAACAACTTAAACAAATCTGAGCTGTTTTACTTATGATTTATTGGCCCAACAGTAGACTTGAAAGAAACCTGTGTGAGACTTGGCAAAAAACTGTGGATATAATGGATAAGTCTGTGCATGATCTGCGGACACTTTGAGGTAAGCAAACGCAAGAAATTCAGATTTAAAACATGCTAAATTGGCCCCAAGTTGATAACTGTATGAGGAGCAAGCCTCCCAGACTTCTACAATTTAATAATAATAATAATTTAGGATGGTTTGGGGCTTGCTCACTGCTGCCAGGTTGGTTGTTGAGTAGCCTGACTGTTTTTTTTTTTTTCTTGCGTGTGGTATCATTGTTGACGCGAGGTTGTTTTTTGAACATGCCAATGCGGACACGATTTCCCCTGATGAGTTATGACTTCAGACGCGATGCGTGTGTGGAGTCCGCGTGATATGTGCGTAAGATAGGCTTCTCATGTGTTTGGAGATCCATGCTCCGAGACAAGCGCAAGCGCCCCCCCCCGCGCCCCCCCCCCCCAAGGGAAAAAAAGGGACCCCCCCGAAAATATCGGCATAGTTCGAACACTGAGTGTAGGCACTGGGTGTAAACAACAAATAGTTTACAATGTCTGGGTAGCAAACAGATGGCAGAATTGGTGTCCGGTCCTCCTTATGTTTCCATTCTCCCTTGCCGCGAGTCTTATCATATGGGTCAAACCCATCAATCACAGCCAGTTTCTCCACATACCGTGCCCTTTCTGCAGCTGGTAATGTACTCACATAACCAGAATTATCATCCATCGTGTCACTTTACTCTCGCTCGTACTTTGTTTTATATTGTGAGTGCATGTACTTGGTTTTCCCAATATGGCGCCTAACAAAATCTCGCGGCGCGGTGACGTCATGTGAAAGGGGTCTATAGAAAGAATAAGCCCCTCCCACCCAAAGAGCACATCCAATTTTTCTCTAGATTCCTGGCGACAGATGGTTGGAGAATTATTGGGATTTGAACTTGCGTTCCTGCAATAATTAGCCGAATGCTTTTTCAGAGCCCAAGAATAATTTTTCAGAAACACTTTCGTCCTCCATGGTGGTTGTTCTCACTTGCCTGACAGCTTGTGACCTAATTGGCTGGAGGGTGAAAAAGCTAGACGTCACTCAGCACTTCGGTGGATTTTTTTTTTTCCACTTTGGAAGATCTCAAAAACAAAAACAGACCTAAAAAACAATCAACTTCCTGCTTCTTTAGACCATCTTAAACTAGAACAGTGTCTGAAACACTGCCTCCTACAGTACCTATTCCCTATGCAGTGCATTATGGGTATTCTGTAGGCTCAAAAGTGATTTAGATTCCAACCCATTGCAGCATGTATTCTTTTGGATGTTATGGCTACAAAGGTTATTCTTAGCAGCACGAGTGGCCCAGTTTACCTTCTGTTCTCTCGTCTGTCTTCAGTCTCTCTCCTTCCCTCTCTTCATAATGCACCTTGGTCTTGGCATATCCTGCTTTCTAGGGCTGCAATAAATCAGGCTGTCACTGAGGAGCAGACTGGAGGAGCTACGTTTTATTTTTAAAACGTCTCCGAGCTCAGACCAGTCAAGTATTCAGGAAGCGAGACATGGGTCAAGGTCCTGATTAGTCACAAGTGGACTATAATTATTATAAAAATCATAAGACGAGGAAGAAACAACAGCATGATGTACAGAAATGCCAGTAAACATAAAGCAAACGATAAAACCAGTTCAATGTGTGTATGTAAAGTGAAAAAAAAAAAAAGCTAGTACTACACTTAAGTAAAATATTAAATGAAAACGCACCGTTCATTACATTTAATTTCGTACAGTTTTACAGTGTGAAGTTGGAGAAACAAAAGAATATCAAATTATATGAAGGTAACGTGTGCGCGTTTTGACCTGCAGGACCTGGACGAAGCAGAGTGTAACGGCTTGTCGTCGGTGATGGTGACTCAGGACTACAACGCCGTGAAGGAGGACGAGATCTGCGTGGTGGTGGGCGAGAAGGTGCAAATCCTGGCCACCAATCAGCAGAACATGTGTCTGGTGTATCGACCTGCCAACAGCCAATCGCCTGCTGCAGAGGGCTGGGTGCCGGGACACGTGCTGTCCTCGACCCGGTAAAGCCACGCCCCCTTCCCTGCTCCAAACTCTGGAATAATAATAATTTAAAAAAAAAACACTCACGAACCAGCCAGCATTTAGCGTTCAGTTTGACAACAGTGGACCCTACGCCGAGCCAGGACAGAACCAAAGACTTGCCAGTCAGAGTCTGACCCGTCTGTCCCACATCTTATTGCAGTACAGCTATGAACTGGAGATGCACACCAAGTTAGACTTCGGTGTGACATCATTACTGTTAATACAAGTCCAAACAGATGAAAAAAAGAGAATTAAATTATATTATTAATACTATTAATAATAATAATAATAATAATAAATAATACTACGATTGTCATGTATAGAGAGAAAGCTGAAGTGAAATTGTTAGTGCATTAAGTGTGGATGTTTCTGAATGTTAGTGTTCGACGTTCTCTGTTGCTCTGGAATGTACTGTTCTCTTCAAACAGAACTCTCTCGCTCTCTCTTTGTACTGTCTATGCCAAGTCATTTGCACACTGTGTATAATTGTTTTTTAAGCTCCCCCCCCTTTTTTTTTTTTTAAACAGAAAGCCTTATTATTTGCAGTTTATTTCCAAGGTAGGAAAAAAAACAACGGGGGGGGGGGGGGGGGGGGGGGGAACATTCTAACCCCCCCCCCCAAAGTTATCGCAAAGATGCCAAGTTGTGCAATACCACAAGTCACGATGCTCATCATTGTACCTTTAATGTAACTAAGAATTTTAAATGTATTATTCTGTATCATTTGGAAAGTTGTACATAATATTTTTGCCATGATAGAAAACAAACCAGATGAGACAAATTAAAAAAAAAAAAAAAAAAAAGGAAAAAAACAAAACAAAAAAAAAACTGCTTAGCCGGATCGGATAAATGATAGTAGTCCGCACTGTCGCCTCAGTCTGACAGTTATTTTTTACATTGACATCCTTCAGATTTAGAAAATCGCCCAGTTCATAGCCGGCTAAAAACATGTTTACTGAAGTTCATTAGAGTCAGTGTTGTTGATGGAAAGATCTTTATAATAGTCAGTATCTGCTCTAGCAGTTTTGAGTGGCCTCATGATTGCAGCTTCTTCCTGCAGAACTTTGTGTACATAAAAAAAAATAAATAAATCTCGCAGGTATTTCACTTATTAATCTCTGGAATGTGGTTCATAATAAAGCTGGCAATTTTTCATCTTGGACATTTCGGATTTGTTATTTCTTCTTCTATATATGAACAACAGCAGTGGACTACTGGATCAAGGGTATTCCAATGCCTTGCTTACAAAATCTCAGATGAGCCCCTAATATGACTGAATGAACAGCAGTTACCTATGATTAGTCTCATCTCATCTCATTATCTCTAGCCGCTTTATCCTGTTCTACAGGGTCGCAGGCAAGCTGGAGCCTATCCCAGCTGACTACGGGCGAAAGGCGGGGTACACCCTGGACAAGTCGCCAGGTCATCACAGGGCTGACACATAGACACAGACAACCATTCACACTCACATTCACACCTACGGTCAATTTAGAGTCACCAGTTAACCTAACCTGCATGTCTTTGGACTGTGGGGGAAACCGGAGCACCCGGAGGAAACCCACGCGGACACGGGGAGAACATGCAAACTCCGCACAGAAAGGCCCTCGCCGGCCATGGGGCTCGAACCCAGGACCTTCTTGCTGTGAGGCGACAGCGCTAACCGCTACACCACTGTGCCGCCCCCCTATGATTAGTGGATAGGTAGAAATAAAATGATATTTTTGACTAGCACCACCAATTCTGATCTTTACTCACCTCAACTCATGGCGGCTTCAGCCGAGTCACACGGGTGGAGCCCCAGTCCTGTCGATCAGTCATGCAGTTGGCTAACTCAGCAGTACTGACAGCACCCACATCCCTTATCAAGGGGTTGATAAAGGTTGCGGCGGGACAGCCTCGACTTCTGCAACCGTGGAGAGGCTCCACAGCACAAGCTCATCAGCAGGCAGATTCTTGTACCTAAAGCAGTGGCCCACAATGCCAAGCTGCCGTTTGGCCACCTTGTCAGAAATTCTGGGGAGGGTACCATACAAATCTTCATTTGGTACACAGCTCTTCCAGCTGATGTTCAGGGCCACACATAACATTCAAGTGTAGGAGCCATCAAGAGATCTTCCAAAAGGTAGAGGTAAGGGACCAGCATTCGCATCCGTACAGGAGGACGGACTCGTTGGTGGCCACAAAGAGCCTACGCTTCAGCCCATGAGAGACACTTGATTTCCAGATCTTACCTCATAGCATTCAGTGCCTGCCAGGCTAGTGCCTTGTGGACTTTGATATCCTGCTCAGTTGAATTAACCCACAAGCCTAGATACTTGAAATCGTCTCCTTCATCAAGCACCGTCCCATCGCTTGTGGAGCTGTAACATTGCAAGACATCACCTTGGCCTTCTTGTCATTTAGAACAAGCCCAATGCGATTACACACTCAATACTAGCCTGCAATGTTTGTGCCTGTTGGACATTATATAGCACCGCGATCTTGTCAGCCAAGTCCAAGTCTGTGATTTCTATGAGAGCGTCTTGGCGTGAACGTAAACCCGAGGTCAGATTCTCTGTGATAAATCGCCTTCCAAAGAGCATAATCAAGCACCATCACAAAGAGAAAAAAGGGATTGGAGTATCTTCCTGCAGCACACCCGCTGTGATTTCAAATTCCTTGGTATCACCATCTGGGGTCACAACCTTTGCTCGAGTACCTGTGTACATCATTTCAATCACCCTTAGTAGCCTCGATGGAATGGCATAGGCCTTGAGGATCTTGATAATTTTTCCTCAGTGGATAGAATCAAAGGCCTTCTTGAAATCCAGAAATGTGAGCACGACAGATAGGTTGTTCTTTCAGGCCTCCTCTAGGATTCTCCACAGAGCCAAAATGTGGCTTACTATCATCCCGTTTTCCCAGAATCTAATTTGGTTGTCCCGAAGATGGGGGTCAATGGGGTCACGGATGCGGTTTAGTATCATGGGGTTGTAGATCTTTGCAGTGGCACAAGTTAAACTTATGCCATGATAGTTATCCATGTTTGTTAGATTCCCCAATTCTGGCACAGGTAAGGTGTTGGAGAGGGACCACTGCTCCAGTCTGGAGCCATGCCTGAGCACCTGGTTACAGAAGGAAAGCATATCATCCAGGTCACAGGTCTTTATGACTTCAGGAGGGATATTGTCAGGCCCTGCACACTTTCCTAGTTTCAGAGAGATTGTGGCATGATAACTTTAAGCAGTGAATAAGCACAAACTTCTCTGTCCAGTCAAGGGCCCCTGAAATCAAAATGAACGTTTCTGAGCTTTCTGTACCTCTCTGTTAGGATTACACCAATACACAAAAAAATTGAGATATTTGTCTTTCAATTCATCACTTCTGGGAAAATTACAAAAATAGTTTGCACAGTACTTCTACAACACGCCTACTACATGGCATACCCACTTTGCAGCACCAACATCTTGCACACTGCACCACCTTCATTAAACCTTGGGTTAGGGTTAGAGTCAGGAACTTCTGGCTGTTAACGTGCATTAGCTCAAGCGGTGTGTCATATAGTAAAGTGGGTGTGTCTCATGGTGTGTGAGAATGCCAGTAGACCCTTCTCAAAAACTGATGACTCATCCTGTACTAGTCTTGTGTTCGTCCAACTAAATGCTCTCGAGAATGTATGTGCCCTGCCTCTAGGGGCGTTCCTTGCTCTATATTAGGAGCTTGTTAGCAGCAAATATGGTCAATCTTTGTAACGTCCTTAAAGGATATGGGACATGGATTTTTACCTGGGCATAATTACGTATAAAGGACATAAGAAATGCCATCTAAATCACTGCAGGGCGTCAAAAATGTGAAAATCATCACATTATTCAAGTTTTTCTATACATCAGCGTAAAACAAGGATTCGTTAATGAACTAGGTGGTCACGTGACCCGTGACGTCACAAAAACTTTCCAAGGAGCCAGCGCTTGGGAATCTAATGTTTAGGTTACCGAAATGGACACCATCGACAGTGATATTCCCGATGTTTCACAGAGATGTGAAGTTAGACCCTATCAATTCGAACCGATAGCTGGAAATTCACATGAACACGGATCTTGTCTTTACTCTGACGGGTCAGATGATTCTGAGAGTGAGAGTTCATTCAGCCCTCATGAAACTGAAAGCGGTCGGCTCGATAACACTTCCTGGTAAGTTAAAAACAATTCTGCTCAAAGGCTAATGATCTGTTGAAAGAAGTATTATTTTTGTATCGTACACTGAAAGTTCATCATAGATCTAGCTAAAGTCCGTTGCAAGCTAGTTTTTTTTTTGCTGATATTTTTCGAGATTGATTGAGATACAATGCTTCCAGAGTCCGAGATGAAAACATTCAAAATGGCGAAACGAGTCAGAATTATGATAATCAATAATTGATACACCCAAAATTATAATACTAATCCTTACCTCGGCTTTCAGTCGCTTAGCGCAGAGGTCTTCAACAGGGGGGTCGCGAAATCGCACCGGATCACTCATATCAACAAAAATATTCCTGCCCTGTCCCCTGGCCTTCGTGCAGGGATGCAAACAGGCGCCTTTCGGCGGATGCTGCCTTTTTCACGGCTGAATCGCGGAGATCTGATTTTTTAAAAAAATAGCGATGTTGGTTCATGGAGCATGAGGCATGACGTGTAAGGATGAGAGAGAGGCGGTTTGGGTCGGGAAGCTGCGCGCATTTGTGCACCCTGGCGCAGGTGTGCGCGGCTTCCCGATTTGAACTGTTGTTTTTTTTTTCTCATCCTTATGCTTCCTGTTTCATGAATTAATATCGCTCGGTACCTGAGTATTAATGTTGAAAGAATCCTCAGTGAAATGGTCCAAATACAGTTTGTGGGAAACAGTAGGTGCAAAGATTTTTCAATAGGTGTTCTGTAAAGTTGTCCTACCAAGCCTACTGCGCATGCACGAAGCCTACTGCGCATGCGCAGGTGAGTCCACACTTTCCTCAGCTTCGGGTCCTTGGGGAATGCAAAAAACCTTACTCCAGGGCATTTCCCATTGGAATTATTGCAACAATAAGCAGCACAATACACCATGATGTCCAATGTATGATGTCCAATGTACTTTAAAGACTATAAAAACAATTTTCTTGTCACCCACTTCTCCATTCATCTACCCGCTTGTGCTGTGCCCGAAAGTTTTTGTGACGTATGATCACGTGACCGCGGCTCTTCCGGTTGCAAAAAATGCATATCGGAAGTCGAGCAGAAATGCCATATAATCATCACGAATATAACGATTTTGCTGAATTTAATAGATGATTTTGTATTTGTTGATGCAATTAATTCATATTTTTAATGGAAAGAAACTGATATAGCGCGCTTTTATGTTTCATGTCCCATATCCTTTAAATTGTCAATTAAATAGCAGGCTACTAAAGCTACTCAGTCCTGTTAGCTCGTCGGCAGTGGATGTCCATCGCTAGCAATGATGACTTCTTCATTAGGATGTGCAGAAACACAGATGGGCCACGAGGCCCACATCAGAGCGACAGAGTCGTCCACAGCGGTGGCAAGAACGTCCTGGCTGAGCTGCCTTGGAATGTCTGGCTTCGTGAGCCCTTTGATGCTCGTCTTCAATTGCAGACACTGAGCTTTTAACTTTGCTTCACCATGTTGCTCTATCCGAGGCATCCTTTTCCCACGTCTGATCAATGATTCCGACATTCTTCATGTTCTTCTTCAAGACGTCTTTGTACCTCCGTTTCTGTCCTCCTTGTCTCCTCAGCTCAGTTGTCTGTAGAAAATCGCTTGGGGTAGTCGCATGTCCGGCGTGCACCAGATGTGTCCAGCCAAAATGAAGTTGGGAGGCTGTGATAAGGGCTTCCAGGCTTCCTGTATTGGCTCGCCTGAGGACTTCTACATCGGGGACCTTGTCCTGCCTGCCAACTTATTTTGAGGATCTGACGTAGGTGTCGGGGCTGTAGCCTGGTCAGTTTCTTGAAATGTTTACGGTAGCGTGTCATGCATTCGGTGGCATAAAGCAGAGATTGGAAGACTGTGGCGTTGTATACTTTCAACTTGGTGGTCCTCTTCATGTCACGCCGAGACCATAGTTGCTTGACTCTTGCCTACTGTAAATTTACTTCTAGCATTTGGAATAAACCCATGAGTATTGCAATATGAACCTAAAACCAAACAGCAGTCAAGTTGACAAGTTGTGCAAGGAAAGCTATGCTACAGTCACACATTCTAGACATTTTAACGTTAAAGAAACAAAATTTAGTTCCTTAAAGTTTGCTTTTGAATACCAAAATCATGATTTTGGTGTCATTTTATTTATTTATTTTAAACTTTCATACAGGTTTATATTGCACTGAATAACTGGATACAGTTTAACTGCTCTGTAATATATAAGGCATAAAAGACTTGGATTTTCATGTTATTATAGGAAAATACACAACAATATGGTGGCATGATGAAGCAGAGCTATTGTTCCCAGTCCAAAGTTGCTTATTTTCCAATAACAGCGTATCTAAAAGGGTTTTGTTCCTTTTATATCACAGCAATTTCTTAATGCAAAAAAAAAAATTTACATTTTCAAATTGACAAAAAAGGAAAAGGGCCCAAAGCAAAAGTTTGGGCACCCCGCATAGTTAGTACCTAGTAACACCTCCTTTGGCAAGTATCACAGCTTGTAAACACTTTTTGTAGCCAGCTAATAATCTTTCAGTTCTTACCTGGGGGATTTTCATGCATTCGTCCTTGCAAAAGGCTTCCAGTTCTACAAGTTTCTTGGGCTGTCTTGCATGCACTGCTCCTTTGAGATCTATCCACAGCTTTTCAAGGATGTTTAGGTCAGGGGACTGTGAGGGCCAGGGCAAAACCAGGGCTTGTGCCTCTTGAGGTGCGTTTTGGATCATCGTCTTATTGTAGGACCCATCCTCTTTTTAACTTCAACTTTTTTACAGACGGTGTGATGTTTGCTTCCAGAATTTGCTGGTATTTATTCCAATCCATGCTTCCCTCCACCAATGAAACGTGCCCTGTGCCACTGGCTGCAACACAACCCCAAAGCATGATCCATCCACACCCATGCTTCAGAGTTGGAGAGGTGTTCTTTTCCTGGAATTTGGCACCCTTTTTTCTCCAAACATACAGTGGTGCCTGAAAGTTTGTGAACCCTTTAACATTTTCTATATTTCTGCATAAATATGACCTAAAACATCATCAGATTTTCACACAAGTCCTAAAAGTAGATGAAGAGAACCCAGTTAAACAAATGAGACAAAAATATTAGATTTGGTCATTTATTTATTGAGGAAAATGATCCAAAATTACATATCTGTGAGTGGCAAAAGTATGTGAACCTTTGCTTTCAGTATCTGGTGTGACCCCCTTGTGCAGCAATAACTGCAACTAAACATTTCCGGTAACTGTTGATCAGTCCTGCACACTGGCTTGAAGGAATTTTAGCCTATTCTTCCATACAGAACAGCTTCAACTCTGGGATGTTGGTGGGTTTCCTCACATGAACTGCTCGCTTCAGGTCCTTCCACAACATTTCCATTGGATTAAGGTCAGGACTTTGACTTGGCCATTCCAAAACATTAACTTTATTCTTCTTTAACCATTCTTTGGTAGAACGACTTGTGTGCTTAAGGTCGTTGTCTTGCTGCATGACTCACCTTCTCTTGAGATCCAGTTCATGGACAGATGTCCTGACATTTTCCTTTAGAATTTGCTGGTATAATTCAGAATTCATTGTTCCATCAATGATGGCAAGCCATCCTGGCCCAGATGCAGCAAAACGGGCCCAAACCATGATACTACCACCACCATGTTTCACAGAAGGGATAAGGTTCTTATGCTGGAATGCAGCGTTTTCCTTTCTCCAAACATAACACTTCTCATTTAAACCAAAAAGTTCTATTTTGGTCTCATCCTTCCACAAAATATTTTTCCAATAGCCTTCTGGCTTGTCCACGTGATCTTTAGCAAACTGCAGACAAGCAGCAATGTTCTTTTTGGAGAGCAGTGGCTTTCTCCTTGAAACCCTGCCATGCACACCATTGTTGTTCAGTGTTTTCCTGATGGTGGACTCATGAACATTAACATTAGCCAATGTGAGAGAGGCCTTCAGTTGCTTAGAAGTTACCCTGGGGTCCTTTGTGACCTCGCCGACTATTACACGCCTTGCTCTTGGAGTGATCTTTGTTGGTTGACCACTCCTGGGGAGGGTAATATTGGTCTTGAATTTCCTCCATTTGTACACAATCTGTCTGACTGTGGATTGGTGGAGTCCAAACTCTTTAGAGATGGTTTTGTAACCTTTTCCAGCCTGAGGAGCATCATCAATGCTTTTTCTGAGGTCCTCAGAAATCTCCTTTGTTTGTGCCATGATACACTTCCACAAACACGTGTTGTGAAGATCAGACTTTGATAGACCCCTGTTCTTTAAATAAAACAGGGTGCCCACTCACACCTGATCGTCATCCCATTGATTGGAACCACCTGACTCTAATTTCACCTTCAAATTAACTGTTAATCCTTAAGGTTCACATACTTTTGCCACTCACAGATATGTAATATTGGATCATTTTCCTCAATAAATAAATGACCAAGTATAATATTTTTGTCTCATTTGTTTAACTGGGTTCTCTTTATCTACTTTTAGGACTTGTGTGAAAATCTGATGATGTTTTAGGTCATATTTATGCAGAAATATAGAAAATTCTAAAGGGTTCACAAACTTTCAAGCACCACTGTACCTTTGCACATTGTGGCCAAAAAGTTCTATTTTGATTTCATCAGTCCACAGGACTTGTTTCCAAAATGCATCAGGCTTATTTAGATGTTCATTTGCAAACTTCAGACGCTGAATTTTGTGGCTAGGACGCAGGAACGGTTTTCTTCTGATGACTCTTCCACAAAGGTCATATTTGTTCAGGTGTCGCTGCATAGTAGAACAGTGCACCACCACTCCAGGGTCTGCTAAATCTTTCTGAAGGCCTTTTGCAGTCAAACAGGGGTTTTTATTTGCCTTTCTAGCAATCCAACGAGCAGTTCTTTCAGAAGGTTTTCTTCATCTTCCAGACCTCACCCTGATCTCCACTGTTTCTGTTAGCTGCCATTTCTTAATAACGTTACGATCTGAGGAAACAGCTACCTGAAAACACTTTGCTACGTTCTTGTAGCCTTCTCCTGCTTTGTGAGCATCAATTATTTTATTATTCAGAATGCGAGGGAGTTGCTTAGAGGAGCCCATGGCTGTTGATTTTAGGGACAAGTTTGAGGAGTCAAAGAATTTATACAGCTTTGAAATCTGCATCATCTGACCTTTCCTAACGAAGAATTTGAACAAGCCACAGCGCAATAAGCTAATTAAGGTCTGGAACCTTGGTAAAAGTTACCTGAGAACTCAAATGTATTGGGGTGCCCAAACTTTCACATGGTGTTCCTTTTCTTTTTTTTTTTCCACTCTCTAATTGTACAAAACAAAAATAATACACAAATCTTGCAGAAAACACTGAAAAGAAATGTGTCGTCTTTACCTTTATGCCTTTTGGTGATTAGTTCATCTTCTGCTCACTTAACTATTCACAGTAACAGACATTTTAAGTAAGGGTGCCCAAACCTTTGCACACCACTGTGTCTGTGTATATAATACTTCTATTTATAGTTATGTTTAATATTGTGGAACGTTCATGAAACATGTTTGCTCCTGTTATACGTTAATACATTTATAATATCCCTTAATATATAGCTATTCCTTGATATAGCAACTCTAAACAGTTGTTCAATCACCAACTTCACTTTTTTTCTCCACTGACATTAATAAGATGGGGAAAAAAATAAAAATGCAGCTTGACGTTACAGGGAAACCAGAAAATGCACAGACTTTTATTTAACATTTATGGAAGGAGTCTCCAGTGTGAGTGTGTTATACTGCAAGGTGTGAACTTGTCTGTCCTGAAGATTTTCCCATGCTGGAAAAGCACTGACGCTGGAGACTCCTTCTATAAATGTTAAAAAAAAAAAATTCTCCTTAAAGTGCCATTCCACCATTGGATGTATTCTTTGGCATAAAATACAATATATTTTATGACAACATGACTAGACAGAGAAATCTTTTAGCTTCAAAATGATACATCAAACATAATTTTTTGACAACGACAAGTATATTAATTTTGCGACCAGTCACCTACCCTTTTAATTTCCGCGCGGTAGTGAAACGTGATGTCATTGGCAGGTTCCCCTTCTTGTGTACCACGTGTCGGTCTATTTTTAGACCAGGAAACCCCCAAAGTGAGAGAGTCATTTCTCCTCGTATATGGGGGCCAAAAAAATTGCGAAAAATTTTGAGTTAATCTTTCAGTTAGCTAGATTTATTGGTATTAGCTAGATTTATTGGTATTATTTTTATCGCGTTCTATCCGCCATTGCTGATAATATGTGCCACGTCACACGGTACACAAGAAGGGGAACCTGCCGATGACATCATGCGCGGAAATTAAAAGGGTAGGTGACTTTGGTCGCAAAATTAATATACTTGTCGTCAAAAAATTATGTTTGATATATCATTTTGAAGCTAAAATTTTCTCTATCTAGTGATACCATTTATATATGTTGTCAAAATATATTGTATTTTATGCCAAAGAATACATCCAATGGTGGAATGGCACTTTAAGGAAAGCTTCACCGACCAACTATTATATTTTTGTGCTTTTTTTTTTTTTAAATAACTGGTCTTTTTTTAAACATGTTTATTATTAGTCTTTGATTATATGTAGGCCATCCATTCTACAAGCTCCTGTGTAAGTTGTTAGTATAGAAACGATAATGTATTACAGTGAGAGCATTGATATAAATCTGTAATTACACCTTGTGTATTAATTACACTGCAGTTTTCAAGACTTACAGATCTAAAAAGTTTCTTATTCTGTTGGCGAGCAGCGCTGCCTTCAGGTCCGGGGGAAAAAGTGCAGGTTTATAGGTTTGGATGGAATCAGGAGAGTCCTGGTTTTAGGGTGGACAGTGGGGGCTCCATCCACGGGACACACCTCATAGTGCTGCATCAGCTAGGAGAGAGAGTGAGAGAAGGGGTGAAAGGGTAGTTCAGGATGGCTTGGATCAACAATCATAAAGACGGACTATGTATATCTTATTAGACAATACTATAGTAAACCCATACTGACTAAAAGCCCAGACTTTACTCAAACAATGGATCGGTCATGTAAATTACATTAAAGGACACTTATATAGCCTAACTCACCCGAGACAGAGCAAAGTACATCTCCAGTTCGGCCACTCGTCTCCCTACGCAAGCCCGGACCCCGACTCCAAATGGGATGGAGCTGTACGGGTGGTGTTGGAAACGTGATGTCCCCCTCAGCCAGCGCTCCGGAATGAAAGCTTCAGCATCTGGAAACTCGTTCTCATCGTGACTCACTGCATAGTGACACAGATGGAACTGCGTCTGAAATGGACGACAGTAAAGGCATATGCAAAGGGTCTGTTAAGTAAGTGCCTTTGAAGTAGATTACAAATTGAGTTTTTATATAGCTTTACCTGTTTTGGGAACCAGTAACCACCTACAACAGCCTCATTTTCCAGAATGAAGCGTCCATTACCAGACACGACAGGATACAATCTGTAAAAATAAATAAATACATTTCAGCAAACGTATTTGTCAGGTTTCGCTGTTGAGTCATTCCATGTCAATTCACACACCCTCCCCAGTGACACCTCTTCAATTTGCCTGATATTTATTTTATTAGTGCCTTATGATGTCAAAAGAAAGAATCCAAAATTTTAGCTTCCTAGCTGGAATGGTTTTTGAATTTTGGCCCTTCAAAGTTTGGGTGCCACGCCCATTTTTGGGGTCTGGGAATTGTACACTTAATTTGCAAGCATTTTTGGAGGCCCATATCTTTTGTTCTAAGGGGAATATAGACCTGTAAATTGCTAGATCTATGTATTCTGGCCCTGTCTATCTGATTCTGCACCTAAAAATAGCACAAGTTTACTAACTTTAGAGATATTAACCCCTTAAAAGTGGATTTTTTTTAATGACTTTTTTTTTTTTTTGACATTTCAGGGTTCCATATCTTGGAAAGTTTTTGTGTTGATAGGGTTTAAACTGATTTATCATCATGTTTGGGAACTCTACTGTGTACTTAGAGAGTTTCAGGGCACTCAGAGGTTTGGTGGGGGTACAGGAGGGCCCCAAATATGGCTTCGGGACAAAATTACTGTTTGGTACGTCCTACTTCAGGCCATTAGTTGGCCATGTGGGCACATGATGACTGGAATGAACCTTTAAACCTATCAACAGACACCTTTTATCAAACTTTTAAGCCAATAAAAACTTTATCCAACTCCTTCAATATAAACTAAGCATTTGTACATGGTACTGTTTTTGCATATTTTCTGAAAAGTCTGGAAAGTAGGTCAGCTATTGTTTTAACTGCCAATTCAAATCAAAAGGTACTAAAACACATTCAAATTATAAAATAGTAAGATTAAAACAAGGATAATATCACTGAACACATATTTGAATATATAAACTGACAGTTTACATTTATTAACCCTTTGCACACTGTACACACACACGTAACAAACTACACTTACTTAAGAATAAATTTGTCATGTGATCAGATCAGACAATTTTAATGAGGCATGGACACCATTTACTGCTGTAAAATACATGTAGGCACAATACAAAACTGTTCAACTCAATATAAAACCATAACCAGGCTTGCTGACTGACACTGACAGTTAAGCATGAATGTACTTTGGAAGAAGCATCTCAATTCTTTCTACCTTCATGCTTATAATAAAATAATCTTATATATATATATATATACACACACACACACACACACACACACACATACAGGGGTTAAATTGGGCCGGGGCTGTCCGGGGCTGAGCCCCGGCACATAAGCTCGGAGCGGATGGCATATGATCACGCACACATCAAAAGCAACAAACCCTTTTCACGATTTTCAGTTCTGAATAATTAAATATCGTTTTATTAATCAATAAACCCATGACTTTTATGAGATAGATCATAGTTTTCCTGATAACAAGACGACCTGTCAAAGCTATTTAGAACAGAACTTGCGATCAGAGATTCTGGTTTCTGGAACACTGCGTGGGTTGCCAATTCCGCTTTTTATAAGCGACTTTGGGGTTTCTTTTTTTGTGAGCTCGCTTTAAAAAAAAAATCAGAAGTCGTGGTTTGCGTGTTTTTGGGCTTGTGTTTCAGCGTTGTGACTTGTTTATAATTTTCTCCGTACACCGTCTCCCCTTTTACCTGCATACGATCCTAATCCATCAGAGGTGCTTGAACGAACTGTCTGTGCATTTGGCGAGTTCAATTTCCATAGTCCCCAGTTATCGACAGAAATTAGCCAGGGGGAAGGGGGAGATGTCAGTTAAAGTTAGCTACTGAGATTGACCAAAAGTTGAGCCTAACGTTGCCTCAAGTTAGCTACCTTTGGCAAACATAAACAAAACACTCGTCTTGCGCTCTAGCCTTAATTAACTGTCGATACAGTCAATTTCACTTTTATACAAGAAGGTTAATAAATTGTTTTGTTGTCTTGGATTTTTAGAGGTCAGCAGCTAAAGGTTAAAAATGAGGAAAGCAAAGAGGAGGAAGCTTACAGATTTCTTCAAAAGGTGGGCAGCAAACAACATATCTGTTAAAATGTTAATTATATTGCTCAACCTACCTCTGTAAAGTCAGCTAACAACTTATTAAAATGCACCAGAATTCAGCAAATAACATGTATGATAATAAAAAACTTCTGGGGGAGGACCCCCAGACCCCCCACTAATCATTTCCTTCAAACCAATGTACAACAACCTGTACAATCTGTTACATTGGCCAACCAATCTACATTCAAACTGCCATAATGTGTAGGGGGGCACTACAAGACACACATAGGCCTACAACACACAGATAAGGTGTATATCTCTGTGCAATATGATATGGTTATCAAATTAGAGGGTTATTTTCCAAAAAGTATATTGGGGCAGGGCGGCGGGGGCAGGGGCGGGTACGAGGCAGAGCCCCCCCACATAACCAATCCCAATTTAACCCCTGTATGTGTGTGTGTGTGTGTGTGTATATATATATATATATATATATATATATATAAATAAATGTCCCCTTTTTACTAATTGATATGCTAATTTTCCCCACGAGTGGCTAGGGGCCCCCTCCCCTTTTCTTGAAAAAAAAAAAAAAAACCTGATGAGTCTAGGTTTAACTTCCAGATCGGAGGTCAGAACAAATGTAGTAAAGCAACCAGGATGTTTTTCTTGGGATCATCCCCTTGTTTGCATCTTTCCCTTTCCTGTTTGAAAGATGCATTTAACTATTAAGTGTATAGTGGTCAGAGTTTGGTTGGATACAGGGAAAGGTGTCAAATGTAAAAAAAAAAAAAAAAAAAAAAAAAAAAAAAAACAGCATCGTGAAACGGCCGGGAAAGGGTTTATCTCTTGTAATGGTCAATATAACTAATGGGGTATTGGGTATAAATAATTTTCCCATAGATTAAAAACACTATATGGGTGTGCTTTTTTTTTTAAAGATTTTTTTTGGGCTTTTTTCACCTTTATTGGATAGGACAGGAAATGAGCTGGAGAGAGACTGGGAGGGATCGGGAAATGACCTCGGGTCGGAATCGAACCCGGGTCCCCGGATTTATGGTATGGCGCCTTAGTCGACTGAGCTTCCTCAGCCTCCTCAGACCCCAGGTACAACATGCCCAGGACTGTCTGCAGTTTGCGTACCGGGCAGGTGTCGGTGTGGAAGACGCCATCCTCTACCTGCTATACCGAGCCCACTCGCATCTGGATAAGGGAAATGGCACAGTGAGGATCCTCTTTCTTGGACTTCGAGTGCCTTCAACACCATCCAGCCCCTATTGCTTCAGGACAAACTGAACAGGATGCGAGTGGACCCCTGCCTGGTCACCTGGATCTCCAGCTACCTCACTGACAGGCTGCAGTACGTCAGGCTGAAGGACATCACGTCTGACACTGTGATTAGCAGCACCGGAGCACCCCAGGGCACGGTGCTGGCCCCTCTTCTCTTCACCCTGTACACCACGGACTTCTGCTACAACTCAGAGCTGTGTCACATTCAGAAGTTCGCCGATGACACAGCCATCGTTGGGTGTATCAGTGCCGACAGAGAGGAGGAGTATAGGAGCCTGGTGAGGGACTTTGCTGTGTGGTGCAACAGGAACCATCTGCAGCTCAACACCTCGAAGACCAAGGAGCTGGCCATTGACTTTGGGAGGTCCAGACCAAGGTCACGACCAGTTCTGATCGAGGGAGTCAAGGTGGAGGTTGTGGATTCCTACAAGTACCTCGGGTTGTGGCTGGACAGCAAGCTGGACTGGACTTGCAACACCAAATACTTATACAGGAAGGGACCGAGCAGGCTATACTTCCTTAGGAGGCTGCGGTACTTTAACATCTGCAGGAAACTCCTGTGGATGTTCTATCAGTCTGTGGTCGCCAGTGTCCTGTTTTACACCGTGGTGTGCTTGGGGGGGCAGCACATCCAAGGAGGACACATCCAGACTGGACAAACTGATCAGGCGGGCCGGCTCTGTGGTCGGCATGAAGCTGGACACTCTGGTAACGCTGTCAGAGAAGAGGTCTCTGGACAAACTATTGAACATCATGGACGATGCCAGTCACCCTCTGCACACCGTCATCAGCAACCAGAGGAGCCTGTTCAGTGACAGAATGCTCCTTCCCAAGTGCAGGACGAACAGACTCAAAAACTCCTTTGTCCCTCACGCCATCAGACTGTACAACTCCTCTCTGGGGGGGGGGGGGGGGGGGTGTAACAGGAGGACAGAGGACGGGAAGGAGCAGTAGCCTAGCCTAACAATAAGCAATACCGGACAATGTGCAATATAAATGTGCAATATCTCTCCTTCTGCCGTGCCCCCCCTTCTCCCCACCTTTTTTTTTCCTTCTTCTTCCCCCTCCTTCCCCCCACTCCCCATATCTTATTCTTTTTATATATTTGTAAGTGTAAATAATTTATTTTAATTTATCTACAAGTTTTCTCTATTTCTTTTCCCTGTTTATCTGTAATGATGCTGCTGGAATCTTAAATTTCCCTGAGGGAACCCACCAAAAGGGATCAATAAAGTTTTATCTAATCTAATATTGTGATGTGGGCGGCACGGTGGTGTAGTGGTTAGTGCTGTCACCTCACAGCAAGAAGGTCCTGGGTTCGAGCCCCGGGGCCGGCGAGGGCCTTTCTGTGTGGAGTTTGCATGTTCTCCCCGTGTCCGCGTGGGTTTCCTCCGGGTGCTCCGGTTTCCCCCACAGTCCAAAGACATGCAGGTTAGGTTAACTGGTGACTCTAAATTGACCGTAGGTGTGAATGTGAGTGTGAATGGTTGTCTGTGTCTATGTGTCAGCCCTGTGATGACCTGGCGACTTGTCCAGGGTGTACCCTGCCTTTCGCCCGTAGTCAGCTGGGATAGGCTCCAGCTTGCCTGCGACCCTGTAGAACAGGATAAAGCAGCTAGAGATAATGTGATGTGATGTGATATTGTGATGTACCTGAGTGTCTCCTTGATAACAGCTTTAAGGTACGGCATTCTGTTCAGATCCTCTGTGGTAGGCAGACGTCTGTCTGGACACACAGACACCACCTCCTGATAGAGACGATTCTGCACCTCAGGATCACGGGAGAGGTGATACAAAGTCCAGGACATGGTGTTCGATGTCTGAGAAGAGGAGCAATAAATGAATCAATAGTATATTTCCTTCTTCATGCTGTGATACAAGAGGAATATAAAGCACTTTGGGTTGCGCCAGGCCTGGAATTTTGTCATTTTAGGGGCAAGACCACTTGGCCTTTTGTGCTGTAAATCTTTTGAGGGCATGAAGGCCAAAAGCCAGGGCACCAAGGCCATAAAATAAAACAATGATTTTAAGTTCACGTCTACAATGAATTTAATTTAAGGACTAATGACTCTTCTGAGGAAGACTGGAGTCTCAGTCGAAACTATCAAGCAGGTAAAGAAACATCTCTTTCACTACTACAGGGGTCGGCAACCCTAGGCACGCGTGCCACAACTGGCACGCCGAGGAATTTCCAGTGACACACTGACGATGATACATAAACCTAATTATTCAACACATTAAAAAATGTTCAAACGTCATCTTGAACTGTCATTGGCTGTTGCATGGCGAGCCTGCTCTTTTAACATGACTACACAACAATATAGCGCCCCCCCCCTCCCAGTGTTGCCAGATACTGCTGACGGTTTCCAGCCCAAAATATGTTCAAAACCCACCAAAATCCACTTAAAACCGCCCAATCTGGCAACACTTCCCCCTCCCCATATTTCTCACGAGACGGGCCCACTTGATGCAGCAGTTGCGCCAAGATGGCAAAGAAGCCGACAGTCCGGGCTTTCCTCTCCTTGTGGACCAAAGAATATGGGTTCGTTTCTCAGAGGGACCGTGCTGTGTGCACGTTGTGTTTCGAAAGTGTTGTGTGTCGAACATCCAGTGTTAAACGTCATTTGGAGGCAAAGCACGAAAAGAATTTCAAAGATCAGGCAGATAGGGACAAATCACTCTCACGCGCAGTGTGCGGATATGGGAAGCAAGCCCACACTTTAACAGTCTTTACCTCAGCTAAAAACAATGCCACTGAAGCTAGCTATATAATTTCTCACGGCATAGCTAAACATGGAAAGCCATTCACAGATGGTGAATACATTAAGGAGGCCTTTCTCTCCGGCTCGGATAGTCTTTTTGAGGGGCTGCTAAATAAAGAGACAATAAAATCAAGAATAAAAGACATGCCCGTATCAGCCAGAACTGTTGAGCGACGAATTGGTGAAATGGCAGAAAACGTAAGGGTGCAGCAAACAACTGGCATAAAAGATGCAGCGGTATTTAGCATTGCGCGTGACGAAAGCGTAGATGTGAATGATGTGGCACGTTTGGCAGTGATGGCAAGATATTGTGATGTGACTGTGAGAGAGGAGCTCTGCTGTTTAAAGCCAGTGAATCCTGCTGGGCATCTTTACCCGAAAAGTTCAACTGTCTTCGCAATATCGCACCGGCTTTATTGTCAGTGTTCGGATCAACATATCTGTGTGAACAGATATTTTCGCACATGAAGAATGCACTTTGCCCCTCCTGAAGTCCTCTGACAACGGGCCATTCGGAAGCATGCGTCCAACTCAAAGTGCCCAATTACCATCCCCACATCTTGGAGCTAAGTAAGGGGAAGCAGGGCCAGGGATCACATTGACTGATAGGCAAAACATTTATTTTGTAACAAGGCTACTTCAAATTTGCAGTTTATTGTCAAGCCACTTTATGTAGGCTACTTGTCAATGTTCTCTGACACTCATTATTTAATTTTTTTTTCTGTAGTTTTATTATTCATCAGTTCCATTTCCATTAGGCTGCTACGTCTTTATTGTGAATAACTTGGGCCTGTTACCGACTGAAAGATTTTGGATGTTATTTTGTGAATTTGTAATAAGCTGCTTGCAATGTTGTTATCCAATGTGTGTGTGTGTGTGTGTGTGTGTGGGGGGGGGGGGGGTGTTCTTAAACCTTGTGTGTGAGGTTAATGGCATAAAACAAGTGCAATGGTGTTTTACATTTGCTCAATGCATTAAATATCCATATCCGTCTAAAATGTGTGGTGTCTAATTACACATAGTTAACAACACCTATTTGAATGGCACACTAACTAACAAGAAAATTTCTAATTGGCACTACATGGCAAAAAGGTTGCCGACCCCTGCACTATTATGTCTGAAGATAAGAAAATATTGAACACGTCTAAACTTATCAATCCATCACTCACTTCAAAAATTGTAAAACTTATTAAACCTACAGTGGGGCAATAAAGTATTTAGTCAGTCACCAATTGTGCAAGTTCTCCCACTTAAAAAGATGAGAGAGGCCTGTAATTTTCATCATAGGTACACTTCAACTATGAGAGACAGAATGAGGAGAAAAAATCCAGAAAATCACATTGTCTGATTTTTAAAGAATTTATTTGCAAATTATGGTGGAAAATAAGTATTTGGTCAATAACAAAAGTTCATCTCAATACTTTGTTATATACCCTTTGTTGGCAATGACAGAGGTCAAACATTTTCTGTAAGTCTTCACAAGGTTTTCACGCACTGTTGCTGGTATTTTGGCCCATTCCTCCATGCAGATCTCCTCTAGAGCAGTGATGTTTGGGGGCTGTCGCTGGGCAACACGGACTTTCAACTCCCTCCAAAGATTTTCTATGGGGTTGAGATCTGGAGACTGGCTAGGCCACTCCAGGACCTTGAAATGCTTCTTACGAAGCCACTCCTTCGTTGCCTGGGTGGTGTATTTGGGATCATTGTTCTGCTGAAAGACCCAGCTACGTTTCATCTTCAATGCCCTTGCTGATGGAAGGAGGTTTTCACTGAAAATCTCACGATACATGGCCCCATTCATTCTTTCCTTTACATGGATCAGTCGTCCTGGTCCCTTTGCAGAAAAACAGCCCCAAAGCATGATGTTGCCACCCCCATGCTTCACAGTAGGTATGCTGTTCTTTGGATGCAACTCAGCATTCTTTCTCTTCTAAACACGACAAGTTGAGTTTTTACCAAAAAGTTCTATTTTTGTTTCATCTGACCATATGGCATTCTCCCAATCCTCTTCTGGATCATCCAAATGCTCTCTAGCAAACTTCAGACGGGCCTGGACATGTACTGGCTTAAGTAGGGGGACACGTCTGGCACTGCAGGATTTGAGTCCCTGGCGGCGTAGTGTGTTACTGATGGTAGCCTTTGTTATTTTGGTCCCAGCTCTCTGCAGGTCATTCACTAGGTCCCCCCGTGTGGTTTTGGGATTTTTGCTCACCATTCTTGTGATCATTTTGACCCCACGGGGTGAGATCTTGCGTGGAGCCCCAGATCGAGGGAGATTATCAGTGGTCTTGTATGTCTTCCATTTTCTAATAATTGCTCCCACAGTTGATTTCTTCACACCAAGTTGCTTACAGATTGCAGATTCAGTCTTCCCAGCCTGGTGCAGGTCTACAATTTTGTTTCTGGTGTCCTTTGACAGCTCTTTGGTCTTGGCCATAGTGGAGTTTGGAGTTTGACTGTTTGAGGTTGTGGACAGGTGTCTTTTATACTGATAACGAGTTCAAACAGGTGCCATTAATACAGGTAACGAGTGGAGGACAGAGGAGCCTCTTAAAGAAGAAGTTACAGGTCTGTGAGAGCCAGAAATCTTGCTTGTTTGTAGGCGACCAAATACTTATTTTACTGAGGAATTTACCAATTAATTCATTAAAAATCCTACAATGTGATTTCCTGGATTCTTTCCCCCCATTCTGTCTCTCATAGTTGAAGTGTACCTATGATGAAAATTACAGGCCTCTCTCATCTTTTTAAGTGGGAGAACTTGCACAATTGGTGGCTGACTAAATACTTTTTTGCCCCACTGTATATCCTCCCATAATTTTTGTTCAGCTGACATCGAATGTGCAAGAGCGTCTTCAGACTGTACTACTACTACGCAGATTTTTGATTAATCAAAATTGAGCCTGGAGTACATCAAAATGTTTGACTGTAAATGGAACATACACTAGACTGTATATGAAAATGAATAAAAGTAAATGTTGTAATGATACCAAAAATAATGACAAAATCTCTTGCGATGGTGATCTCGTCAAGATGGCAGCAGTTACACTTCGGTTAAACAGCAAAAAGAAACATACAATACTAGTAACAAAACAATGCTAACTGCATAGATTAAAAAAGTGGCTATGACCAGACAACAGCATATATCACGTATCATATTACGGCAGGAACAAGCAGTAGTAACATCCATGACCTTACGCTTAAAGCTCGACAAAGGAAAAACTTGACAGCAAGCTAATTAGCATTTGTTACCGGCTACAGTCGGTACTCGGCACGTTAAAAGTGGGTCAACGTTGTAACGACATAACGTTACTGTACAAGCAATGCTTATTTAACGGTAACAAACTTAAGCTCTATATGTTGAAATTCCTCTCTTATTCGTTCATTAATTTATCACACAGTCTTGCCTGAGTCAACTTCTTCCCTCCTTCTGTGAAAATTCAACGTCTCAGACGCGGACACAAGTGGGCGGGGGATGCGTTTGATTAAGTCTCTTGGTTGGCTGGTGATAGATTGGTGTCATTATAGCATGTCGGAGCGGTTCATGCCAGGCTCGAGTCCGATCCACCACTGATGAGTTGCCCAATAAGAATCCAGAATGTCATCAAAAGACGTATTTTTTTCTCAATAGATGCAGGTGATGTTAAAGCCTATTGGCAGTCATGAGGCAGACTGCAAAAGCGCAAGGCATCAAGGCTACTGTGGCCTTATGGCAGATATTTTTTTCCAAGGGCAGAAGGCCAAATTGAGAGGGCACAAGGGCCATGGCCCTCGTGAAGTTCCTGCCCTGGGTTGCGCCATTATCGGAAAACCATAACTCCGATTGACCTCAAGTGGCATCACACCACCGTGCCATTGAATAGTTTTCAATAACAGTACAACGCAAAGTGCTTTATTCTTATGTGACAGCACAAAGAAAGAAATGCCCTACTTATTGCTGTTGAAGTGTGTAAAACGTTAGTTCATTTGCGTTATGTTACTTTGCCGCTTGATGCTCCACTTAAGTGTCTAAACGAGTAATTTAAGTCATGTGACAGAGAAACCAGAAAATACGAAGATGATTATTTAACGTTTATTGAAGGAGTCTCCAGTGTCAACACTTTGTAACAGTAAAACTTTCACCATGGGAAAGTTTTCAGGACAGAGGAGTTTGCATTTTCCTGTTTCTCAGTAACATGACAAGCTGGAATTGAGCAAAAAAGAGAAAAAAGGAATGTATAATTTTTTAAAAAGTGCAATCGTTGGTAAATCACTGTGGTATAAGAAAAATAATTAACAGTTATTCCACAAAATCAAGTTGCACATGAGCTGATAGCTGATGAGGCGCGTAGCACCGAGCTGTCTATAATCCGTGTACGACAAGATTGAGTGGAATAACCTTTATTCCATCCACATTCACTGGATTTTGAGAAACAGAACATTTTTTGCAAATTCGATAAATAGTGTCTGACAAAATTATTTCCGCTTAGAATGTAAACCAACCGGTGAAATGACAGGAGCAATTTGTGAAAAATGTGATAATTCTTAAAAATTAAAAAATATATGTTCTTACCATCAAATACTTTCATGCCATATTTTATTTATTTATATATATATATATATATATATATATATATATATATATATATGTGTGTGTGTGTGTGTGTGTGTGTGTATGTATATATATATATATATATATATATATATATATATATATATATATATATATATATATATATCACTGTGAGACATCCCCTTTTCTCTTTACAACAGTCTGTAAACATCTGGGGGCTGAGGAGACAAGTTGCTCAAGTTTAGGGATAGGAATGTTAACCCATTCTTGTCTAATGTAGGATTCTAGTTGCTCAACTGTCTTAGGTCTTTTTTGTCATATCTTCCGTTTTATGATGTGCCAAATGTTTTCTATGGGTGAAAGATCTGGACTGCAGGCTGGCCAGTTCAGTACCCGGACCCTTCTTCTACGCAGCCATGATGCTGTAATTGATGCAGTATGTGGTTTGGCATTGTCCCGTTGGAAAATGCAAGTTCTTCCCTGAAAGAGACGTCGTCTGAATGGGAGCATATGTTGCTCTAGAACCTGGATATACCTTTCAGCATTGATGGTGTCTTTCCAGATGTGTAAGCTGCCCATGTGACATGCACTAATGCAACCCTATACCATCAGAGATGCAGGCTTCTGAACTGAGCGCCGATAACAACTCGGGGCGTCCTTCTCCTCTTTAGTCCGAATGACACGGCGTCCCTGATTTCCATAAAGAACTTCAAATTTTGATTCGTCTGACCACAGAACAGTTTTCCACTTTGCCACAGTCCATTTTAAATGAGCCTTGGCCCAGAGAAGACATCTGCACTTCTGGATCATGTTTAGATGCGGCTGCTTCTTTGAACTATAGCGTTTTTAGATATTTTTTTGGGTGGGGCTTTTTTCACCTTTATTGGATAGGACAGTGTAGAGACAGGAAATGAGTGGGAGAGAGAGATGGGGAAGGATCGGGAAATGACCTCGGGTCGGAATCGAACCCGGGTCCCCGGATTTATGGTATGGCACCTTATCCACCTGAGCCACGACACCCCCGAACTATAGAGTTTTAGCTGGCAACGGCGGATAGCACGGTGAATTGTATTCACGGTGAAATGCTCTCTGGAAATATTCCTGAGCCCATTTTGTGATTTCCAATACAGAAGCATGCCTGTATGTGATGCAGTGCCGTCTAAGGGCCCGAAGATCACGGGCACCCAGTATGGTTTTCCGGCCTTGACCCTTACGCACAGAGATTCTTCCAGATTCTCTGAATCTTTTGATGATATTATGCACTGTAGATGATGATATGTTCAAACTCTTTGCAATTTTACACTGTCGAACTCCTTTCTGATATTGCTCCACTATTTGTCGGCGCAGAATTAGGGAGATCGGTGATCCTCTTCCCATCTTTACTTCTGAGAGCCTCTGCCACTCCAAGATGCTCTTTTTATACCCAGTCATGTTAATGACCTATTGCCAATTGAGTTGCAATTTGGTCCTCCAGCTGTTCCTTTTTTGTACCTTTAACTTTTCCAGCCTCTTATTGCCCCTGTCCCAACTTTTTTGAGATGTGTTGCTGTCATGAAATTTCAAATGAGCCAATATTTGGCATGAAATTTCAAATTGTCTCACTTTTGACATTTGATATGTTGTCCATGTTCTATTGTGAATACAATATCAGTTTCTGAGATTTGTAAATTATTGCATTCCGTTTTTATTTACAATTTGTACTTTGTCCCAACTTTTTTGGAATCGGGGTTGTATATATATATATATATACTTTTTTATATTTTTTTTGCATTTTTGGGGTTTTGTTTTCGAGTCGAGTTTTTATTTCATCCTCGGTTGGTTGAGCAACATGCTCCGCCATTTTGTTTTTTCCATTCCTCGTATATGAGCTGATATCCTAGTAATAGAGTAGCCAATCAATCAGAGTGCACGATTGCTCATATCCAGTGAATGTGGATAGAATAAAACAAAATTTTATAAAAACACAGGACTTCACACTGGGCTGAATCACACTATGCTGTCACTGATCATTACCCTATCCTGTTACTCAGGATAATGTTGGTAAATAAACATCACCCACAAGCGCACACTCACCGTGTCAACTCCTCCAAGCAACAGTTCAGTGATAGTGATATAAATCTCTGCCAGGGAGAGCTTTTTGCTTGATAACAGGTATGTAAGGTACATGCCCTCGATCTTCTCTCCACGCTGCACCTGCTCCTCTATCTGATGGACCTTCCTGTCAATCAAGTTCCGTGCTGAAATACAGCATGTTAAGGCGACACGTTAAAACGTACCATGTCTTACATCATAGCAGGTTTTAGTTCTTGAATAAATGTCTGGTAGTAAATGTCTCAGAGTGACGAAATCAGTGTTTTGAACCAACTTTCTAGAAACGCTAACTGTAGCACTTACTATACGCAAGATGCTTATGGACCAGTTACTAGGTTCGAAGGGAAAGCAGTTATAAATGGTTAAATAATAAAAACACACCTCAGACCAAAAGTTAGTTTAAATGCTGGCTTGTTTATCAAAAAAAAGAGTAGAAGTAATTGGGTAATTGCAATTATAAATTGGCACTAGACAATACATTTACAAATGTAACGAACTACACACACACACACACACACACACCTTTTGCATATAAATGCAATCAATCAGTTAGGGGAAAATAATAAAGTTTCTTATTATTCAATTGACTTAAACCTATTTGGTTTCAATATCTAATTTGAGCTCAGTTTCAATCCTAATTTTAGTCTTTATCCATCATAGGTTCTTAATCAGTTCCCAATTTTAATTGTTTAAGCAGCAAGTTATTGGGTTTTAACTATTTATCTTATCAACTCAACATACAGATTATCAATTCAACATAGGCCTATTTTAGAATCATGGAATCAAGTATTACTTTTAGAGATGAGAGTGGAGCAAAGAAAAAAAAAACCCTGAACTTTTGAAAGTCAAACTAAGATTGGGGGAGGGGCAACGTCCCCCGAAAATATTTTAACACCACCACGCAAAACCCTGCATTCTAGTGCATTTTAGTACTTATTTTCACTAAAACAAGTTATAACTTAAGCCTTTTTCTTTCATGTACAGTAATGATTAACATGTCAAAAATATCAAATTGAATTCCCCTCGTTAACGAGTAATTTTCAGGAGTGCATTTAGAAAACACGGTGACGTTCCTGGCTACAAAGTTCATTATTTTGAAAAAAAAAAATCAGACAGTTGAAGGTAAACTCAGCAAAATCCCAAAACAGTACTGTTAAAAAGTAAACGTCTGTGAGAGTTTCTAAAGCTTTCAGGTTTCAATGTTGGGGACATTGAGCCTCGTTTATCAATCTTTTAGCAGAGTTGTGCGTTTGTAGAAACTAAAGTGAGCTAAACATTTCCAATTCAGATTTATGTGAGTTGAAGCCAAATCTTTACATTAGTTCGTATTGTCTGTAAATTTAAACACACCAATGAATACCAAATTTCTCATGTAAATCAGGGGTCCGGGGGGTTCGGGGGGGTCCACACACTGACTGGCAGTCTGAGTGCATTATGTAACAAAAAATAATTCCCATTGCTAGTTTTAGGTAGCTTAGAAACCGGCTCTTCCATTATTGCTGTTTCTTGATGTTGTGTTCTAGAAACGGCACTAAAACTTAACTTCGAAACCACAAAATGCAACTTTGATCTCATCTCATTATCTCTAGCCGCTTTATCCTTCTACAGGGTCGCAGGCAAGCTGGAGCCTATCCCAGCTGACTACGGGCGAAAGGCGGGGTACACCCTGGACAAGTCGCCAGGTCATCACAGGGCTGACACATAGACACAGACAACCATTCACACTCACATTCACACCTACGCTCAATTTAGAGTCACCAGTTAACCTAACCTGCATGTCTTTGGACTGTGGGGGAAACCGGAGCACCCGGAGGAAACCCACGCGGACACGGGGAGAACATGCAAACTCCGCACAGAAAGGCCCTCGCCGGCCCCGGGGCTCGAACCCAGGACCTTCTTGCTGTGAGGCGACAGCGCTAACCACTACACCACCGTGCCGCCCGCAACTTTGATGAAAAAAATATATAATAAATTGCTTACCTCTCTTCACATCGAAAGAAGGAGGAAAGTTTTGCTTGTTTTGACATGGCGAATTATTAACACAAGAGGAAATACTTGTAATTTTCAACTAAAAAGACTGCAGCTACATCAGTTTTTCTTTGGTACACAACATAGACACAAGGTACGCCACCACTCTTGCCGGAGCGGTTGGGGGTTAGGTGCCTTGCTCAAGGGCACTTAAGTCAATCCTGCTAGTCTGGGGAATCGAACCAGCAACCTTTTGGTCCCAAAGCTGTTTCTCTAACCATTAGGCCATGACTTCCCCTAAATGACTTCCCCATGACTTCCCCCTTCCCCTGGTTTAACTCGTCAGCATGACCTTCCATCTCTCGTTCTCGTTCAGTCCTGTTGTCTTTTTTCGCAGAAAACCGCTTCAAGCATTCTGATTGGCTGGATCTACAATTTCTTAAAAGCTACCGTACTATTAAGCTAACTGACAAAATAGTTCACAAACAAGATGAAATACTACTTTTAATCTTATTACTCTGATTTCAACATTGTTTTTATCACTAATATGAATTTGTAAAATGATTAAATTCTGCTCAATATTTATTCTAATTTATTCAACTAATTATTAACTTATAAGCTATTTTCACCTGGGTTACATAACCAATTCAAATAAATAAATAAATAAATAAATAAATAAGATAGATGTGGGTGTAAATACAAAACAAAGAGCTCTCTTTAGCCTTAGAGACGTCATCCAGCATACCTACATCGTAGAGATCATCCCAGGCTTGGATGAACTGCTTCCAGAAAGGAAATATTTTCCGAGTCCAGCCAGGGAAAAACAATACGGTCTCGGAGTGTGTTAACATATTATTAGCTGCTGCAATAAAGCGGAGTGTTTCTGTTGGAATTTCCTCCTGTAAACAGCCCAAACGTGTTTCAAACAGGATGGAAGAAATGCCTAGAGAGATGGCGAGAGATATAGACATTTAATTCCATAACTATTGGCACTCTTCAGGAAATTATTACTCCAGTTAATATTACATATATTGCATTCTCAATCACTTATGTTTTAATCCTTACTTATATTATGAAGGCTTTAAAGGATGAAAAACAACGTACACAGTGTAGACTGAAGAATACCGACTTCTCACAAAACTGTACACCGAATTTTAACACCTGAGATTTGACCACGTTCGTTTTCTGAACTTTATTCCTAAGAACTCTTTCACTGACTCCACCTTCAGTCTCTGACCTTCAAAGCCGAACTTGTAGAGTTCAGAGGAGAGGTCGCACACGGTGCTCTCGTCCTGGCTGCGCAAGCGCACTCGCTCCACTCTCTGCAGCAGGTCCGACACCACGTCGTGAATGACTGGGGCATACGCTGATGCTTCTTGCAACTTGAGCATCTTTGGATTCAGAACACTACGCAGTCGGTACCACTTCTCACCGGTGCTGTTGGGAACAGAAGCGGTGTACTGAAAACAACACTCAAAGAAAAGATAGGAGATCTTATCAAACGATCATTCTTGAAGAATGAGGATCTGAGTGCTGAAAGAGACTCACTGAACATGGAGCCCGTACGCTTGAGCCTTCATATCGAAGTACTCTTTCCAGTGCGGAAGCATAGTGCGTACTGGGTATCTTCCCTCCTGACGGATCACCTGGGAGATGAGCTCTGCCGTCGCCACGTTTATAATGTCAAACGGCCCGAACCGTGAGCGCCAGATCGGCCCGTACAGGCGCTTGTGCTCCACCTGGAACCAAAAAAAAAAAGGTGTTCGTCCAGATATTAAAATCAGTGACAAATGGACATGCTTATCGAAGCGTTCACTTGAGTACATGGCCATTTCTCAGAACTATCTGCACCTCTGTGGAAAAACCACCATGACTGATCTACAGCAGGGCTCTACAGTGCGCACGTTTCACTCGCATTTGCGAGCAAATTTTTCAGCATGCGAACGACGAAAAAAAACCACGCGCATTCGTGCGAGGGCTTCTTGCGGCCGACAATTTAGGAAAGCACTGAGCACAGACGCGACGAGTTTAACATTCTAAAATGTATCAAACGTTAAACTGCAAAAGTATGTAAATCCAGTGCTGGATAGCCTACCTAATATAGTGAAAAAGTTACTTTTTTTTTGCCGTTCTGCCACATCTTTCTGTGATTGCCCCTCTTTCCCACGGTTGCATGTAGTGGGTGTGGCACTAGGTGGGAAAAGTGCTTTTTAGGGATTCATCAGATCATTCAATGGAGAGATAACTGAGAGCTGGTTCGGACTGAGCTGAGAAATATATTCGCTATGCAGAGAACAACGGCGTTTTTTTAAAAGCAATGATGGTGGAAACAAGAATAAAAGAACGGACTTGGAAGAAAGTGTAGTGAAGAAAGCTAGAACGACGGGAGAAGGTGCGGGAAAATTATATAATGAGATGGAAAGCGCACACCCCAGTGCAAACATTTAGATGGGAACATACAACACAGCAGAAAAACAAATAATATACAGTATATACAAATGGTGCATGTCACAACACAGCAGAAAAACAAAGAATATATATATATATATATATATATACACACACAACTGGGCGTGTTGAGTTGCAGATGTTAATTGCACATTAGTTATAGAAACTCAGTTCAGCTACAAAACTCAGGATATTGCACTGCATTTGGTATTGCATTGTATTGGGTATGGATGTAAAAGTGTAGAAATATAAATATAAAATATACAAAAGCTATAAAAAGTAAAAAGTTGCTCTGTGAGGTTGCACTGTAATAAGTATTGCACTGTATCAGGTAAGTGTGAGAATATTGTCCTTTTTGGTCCTTGTTGGTGCATTGTTGCACCTGCCGGAAGTGGCATCAGTCAGTGCATGTAATTAGCCTTTTCACATTACATCACTCGCAGAAGAACCTCACATCCGTTTTCAGCCTTTTGAATGGAAGAAGAGGCGGCATGCTAATCTGCTGGCTAACAAGTAGCAACCATAGAAAGTCAGTAAACTTCCTTTCCAAAACAAGGCAGATAGGTGACTGGAATGGCCGCTAACAATACGTAATGATAAACAACAATGCGCGATATTATTATCAATCTTATCTGTGAACCAGAGCTTTTTTTATTTTATTTCTTTATCAATTTTCATTTTATTTTTTTTCCCTGTGTGTTTGTGTAGTTTGATGTTTGAGTGTTTTGTCCGCCAGTTGTGGTGTAGCTCCGGACCCAGTTTTGGGCGTTGGTTCCCTCTAGGCCTTGGTTCGCTGTGGGTGATGCCTGCGCTCCCAGCTGTGGACTGCAGTGAGCTCGCTGCTCATTTAACATCCGTGGTTGTCCAGCGCTCTGCGCTTTAATGCTTGGCGTGATGTTCCGAGCGATGTTGCTCGGTGGCGTCACGGCGGCTGTGCAGGCGGTTTGGGACACACCAGCGCTCTGCGTGGCGGAGCGTCTCTGCTCGCTTTGTGGATCCACGGCATGGTGTTTGAGCGATGTGGCTGACGGCATCACGGCGGCTGTGCTGGAGATGTGGGACTCGTTTTCATGCGCCTTTTGGTGGGACTGTGGCTGCTACACCACTGGAATTACATCCTGACCCCTACTTGGTGGACTTTTTATTTTTTATTATTTATTCATTTATTTTTTATTATTGTTATTTTTTTCTTTGTCTATAATTGTAAAGCGTCCTTGGGTTTCTTGAAAGGCGCTATATAAGTTGAACTTTATTATTATTATTATAATGACACAGTTTTGTTAACATATGCTGCCGCCATATACCTCTTCTTCCATTCAAAAGGCTGAAAACGGATACGAGTTCCCCTGCAAGTGACGTAATGTGAAAAAGGCTAATTGTTCAAGGTGGTTATGGCCTGTGGGAAAAAACTGTTTTTGAGTCTGTTGGTCCTTGCTTTGATGCACCTGTAACGCCTGCCTGAGGGCAGCAAGTCAAAGAACTCAGAGCCAGGGTGGGAGCTGTCCTTGATGATGTTGTTAGCTCTGCTGAGCTCTGCTCTCTGTTTAGCTACTGTTTGTTCATTCATTCAGTTGTTCGTTATTCATTTGTTTGTTCATTCATTCGTTCATTCATTCATTCTCAATTGAATTTTGCGTTTTGTGTGTTGGTGTGTCAAAGGTTTGTGCTGCAATAAACCTTTAAAATGAAAACCTACTTGTGCTTGTGCCCCCATTTTTTTTCCCTGTGCTCCTAAAATTTTTAATTTACAGTAGGAGCACGTGTGTGCCTGAAAAAAAAAAGTTAGTGTAGAGCCCTGATCTACAGAGTCAATATGTACAAAGTACAAACTCAAATGTGACTCATCACACACTATAAAAACTGGAATATCAGGTTGTACTGATCATGATGACCTTTACTGATAATCTCCATGCTGCTTTTTTTTAAATTCTATTCACTGTTTGGTTTGGTCCTGTGCTGTTTGGTTTGGTCCTGTGCTGTTGTCTTGACCACAATAAATGTGGTTGAATGCAAAAGACATTCTCATTCTCATCTCATTATCTCTAGCCGCTTTATCCTTCTACAGGGTCGCAGGCAAGCTGGAGCCTATCCCAGCTGACTATGGGCGAAAGGCGGGGTACACCCTGGACAAGTCGCCAGGTCATCACAGGGCTGGCACACAGACACAGACAACCATTCACACTCACATTCACACCTACGGTCAATTTAGAGTCACCAGTTAACCTAACCTGCATGTCTTTGGACTGTGGGGGAAACCGGAGCACCCGGAGGAAACCCACGCGGACACGGGGAGAACATGCAAACTCCGCACAGAAAGGCCCTCGCCGGCCCCGGGGCTCGAACCCAGGACCTTCTTGGTGTGAGGCGACAGCGCTAACCACTACACCACCGTGCCGCCCGCAAAAGACATTCTGAACAACTAATTCATTTTTTGTGACAAAACATTCCGCGTTCTAGGTTTTACACTACCTTCGTTATCATATAATAAAAATAGTCAAATCCTGTATATTAGTGTTAAGTGTATTAATGTTTGCATCTTCCTCTCAGAATGTGATACAAGTCATCTGCTAACTTGCTCGTACATGCCTGTCCCTTTAAAACCTCCTCCAACCTGTTTTGTATCTCTGAACAGCTTCTGGATCCTGATAAAATGCTTGCCCGTGTTTTGTCTGTTCTTCCAATTTTTTTTTCCAACTCTGCCACATTTCACACTGTGATACAGTGCCTTGAAAAAGTATTCATACCCCTTGAACTTTCTCACATTTTTCCACCTTACAACCACAAACTTAAAAGTTTTGTATTGAGATTTTATGTGATAGACCAACACAGAGTAGCACATAATTGTGAAGTGAAACGAAAATGATAAATGGTCTTCAAAATTTTAAACAAATAGAAATCTGATAAATGTGATGTGCATTAGTATTCAGCCCCCCTGCGTCAATACTTTGTAGAGCCACCTTTTGCTGCAATTACAGCTGCAAGTCTTTTGTGGTATGTCTCTACCAGCTTTGCGCATCTAGACACTGAAATTTTTGCCCATTCTTTGCAAAATAGCTCAAGCTCAGCCAGATTGGATGGAGAGCGTCTGTGAACAGCAATTTTCAAGTCTTGCCACAGATGCTCAGTGGGATTTAAGTCTGGACTTTGACTGGGCCATTCTAACACATGAATATTCTTTGATCTAAACCATTCCGTTGTAGCTCTGGCTGTATGTTTAGGGTCATTGTCTTGCTGGAAGGTGAATCTCCTTCCCAGTCTCAAGTCTTTTGCAGCCTCCAACAGGTTTTCTTCCAGGATTGCCCTGTATTTAGCTCCATCCATCTTCCCATCAACTCTGACCAGCTTCCCTGTCCCTGCTGAAGAAAAGCATCCCCATAGCATGATGCTGCCACCACCATGTTTCACAGTGGGGATGGTGTGTGCAGGGTGATGAGCAGTGTTAGTTTTCCCCCACACATAGCGCTTTGCATTTAGGCCAAAAAGTTCAACTTTGGTCTCATCTAACCAAAGCACCTTCTTCCACATGTTTGCTGTGTCCCCTACATGGCTTCTGGCAAACAGGACTTCTTATGCCCGTCTTTCAACAATGGCTTTCTTCTTGCCACTCTTCCAAAAAGGCCAGATTTGTGGAGTGTACGACTTATAGTTGTCCTGTGCACAGATTCTCCCACCTGAGCTGTGGATTTCTGCAGCTCCTCCAGAGTGATCATGGGCCTCTTGGCTGCTTCTCTGACCAGTGCTCTCCTTGCTCGCTCTGTCAGTTTAGGTGGACGGCCATGTCTTGGTAGGTTTGCAGTTGTGCCATACTTTTTCCATTTTTGAATGATGGATTGAACAGTGCTTCTTGAGATGTTCAGAGCTTGGGATTTTTTTTTTTTTAATAACCTAACTCTGCTTTAAACTTCTCCAGGACTGTATCCCTGACCTGTCTGGTGAGTTCTTTGGTCTTCAGGATGCTGTTTGTTCTTCAGTGTTCTCTAACAAACCACTGAGGCCTTCACAGAACAAGTGTATTTATGCTGAGAGTAAATTACACACAGTAGGACTCTATTAACTAATTAGATGACTTCTGAAGGCAATTGATTGCACTGGATTGTATTTAGAGGTATCAGAGTACAGGGGGCTGAATACTAATGCACACATTTTTCAGATTTTTATTTGTTTAAAATTTTGAAGACAATTTATCGTTTTCGTTTCACTTCACAATTATGTGCTACTCGGTGTTGGTCTATCACATAAAATCTCAATCAAAAACTTTTTAGTTCGTAGTTGTAAGGTGGAAAAATGTGAAAAAGTTCAAGGGGTATGAATACTTTTTTGAGGCACTGTAAATTCACTTCTCTCATTCAACTTCATGGAAATCTCGGTTTTACTTCTGCATTCAACAGTAAGTTATCATTCGTGGTAATCGTAGCAAGATCAGGTTTCACAAAGATATTTTTAGACCAGACTGTAAATGACAGAACAGGCTTAACTTGGCTCATACAGTGGCACTTGAAAGTTTGTGAACGCTTTAGAATTTTCTATATTTCTGCATAAATATGACCTAAAACAACATCAGATTTTCACACAAGTCCTAAAAGTAGACAAAGAGAACCCAGTTACACAAATGAGACAAATATATTATCTGGTCATTTATTTATTGAGGAAAATGATCCAATATTGCATATCTGTGAGTGCCAAAAGTATGTGAACATTTGCTTTCAGTATCTGGTGTGGCCCCCTTGTGCAGCAATAACTGCAACTAAACGTTTGCGGTAACTGTTGATCAGTCCTGCACACCGGCTTGGAGGAATTTTAGCCCATTCCTCCGTACAGAACAGCTTCAACTCTGGGATATTGGTGGGTTTCCTCACATGAACTGCTCGCTTCAGGTCCTTCCACAACATTTCCATTGGATTAAGGTCAGGACTTTGACTTGGCCATTCCAAAACATTAACTTTATTCTTCTTTAACCATTCTTTGGTAGAACGAATTGTGTGCTTAGGGTCGTCGTCTTGCTGCATGATCCACCTTCTCTTGAGATTCAGTTCATGGACAGATGTCCTGACATTTTCCTTTAGAATTCGCTGGTATTTTTTTTTTTTTAACTTTAATTTTTATTGATGTTTTCATTCAACAGTGAGAAATAACAATCACATACCAAAAGAAAAAAAAAATACACAAAGACAAAAAGAAAAAAAAAAAAAGCCTGAAACTTGGGGAATCACATTGTATTTTCAGTCTTCCTCTCCAAAGTCATTATGACCGTCTATGTTTGAGTCCTTATATAGAGTCCATTTTGTCCATTTTTGTTCTCCTTGTTCCTCTTGTAGTCTTATACGAAATGTCATCTTTTCCATTATGTAGATTTCCTCTACAATCACCAGCCATTGATTTTGGGTAGGTGGGTCCACTTTACACCAGTTTTTGGTTATAGCTTTTTTACTAGCTGTTAGCAGAACTTTAACTAAATACTTATCTTCGTTTTGGATATTTCCCTCCATTAGATTACACAAGTAAAGTGTCTTACTGTTCATAGGAACATCATATCCTAGTATTGTTTGTAGAGTATTATGAACCATTCCCCAGAACACAGATATCTTATGACAATTCCAAAAGATATGAGCATGGTTTGCTTGTAATTCACCACATTCTCTCCAACATGTGCAATTTGTGTTGGAGTATTTGTTCTTTATCATGGGAGTGATGAAGTATCTTATCAAGTTTTTCCAAGAGAACTCCCTCCATGTCCGTGAGTTGGTCGATGTTTGATGTGTAATCCACATATTTTGCCAATCTTCATCTGTGATTTCTATGTCAAGTTCTGATTTCCATTTCTCTTCTACATAATCAGTTGAATTTGTATTTGCTGTCAATGCTTGATATATTACAGACACACTTCTGATTGGTTTTCCTGAGTATGATTTGTTTAAAATTTGAATTACACCACTCACTTCTATGTAGGGGTCTCTTTTAATTTCCTTCTTATAATAGTCCCTTAGTTGTAAATATCTATGAAAATCACGTTTCTCCAGGCCATACCTGTTCATCATGTTTTGAAAACTCTCCAGCTCCCCTTTCACTTCCAAGGTGCACCATGCTGTTATTCCCCTATCTATCCATGACTTAAACCCTTTATCATATGCATTTGGTTTGAAATTTTCATCAAATGCCACCCACTTTAATTGTCTTATATTAATTATTTTATGTGTTTTTACTACTTTGAACCATAATTCCAAAGTGAAAGCAGTAATTGGGTCTATTTTGTCCTGAATTTTCTTGTAAATTTCTTTATCTCCAATGATACTCAGGGTTGGGTATCTATTGAATTCTCTTTCCATGGTTTTCCATTTTGCTATATAGTCTGGTTTACACCAGCAAACAATATATCTAAATTGGGCTGCATAGTAATACTCCTTCAGTTTTGGAAGGCCCAATCCGCCCCTATCTTTTGGTAGCTGGAGAGTTTCATATCTCACCCTAGGCCTTTTACCCCCCCAGATGTATCTTGAAATTATTCTGTCCCAGTGCACAAACTGAGCCCGGAGGATATCTACAGGTAGGGCCTGGAACAAGTACAAGAGCCTGGGTAGTATATTCATTCTGATAGTCTCAACACGTGAACTTAAGTCTAATGGTAGTGTGGACCACCTTTCAATATCTTTTTGGATGTCCTGAGTCATATTATTATAATTTGCCTTATATAATTTAGTCAATTTTTTAGTGATTTGGACCCCCAAATATTTGATTTTTTTTTTTGTTTCCAATTAAAATTAAATGCTTCTTGTATCCGTCTTGAAGGGGTATAATGCAATGTTAGTATTTGTGTTTTTGATATGTTTATCTTATATCCTGAGAGATACCCATATGCTTCAAACACTTTTATCAACTCAGGGAGCGATTCATCTGGCCGTGTGAGGTAGGCTATGATGTCATCTGCAAAAAGCCCTATCTTGTGTTCTGTGTCGTTCATCATTATGCCTTCAATTTTGTCATTCTGTCGGACTGTTTGGGCCAACGGCTCAATAAATAGGGCGAATAGTGCTGGCGACAAGCAGCAGCCTTGTCTAGTTGATCTTTGAAGGTCTATTTTATTTGTCAGGCTACCATTAACTTTGATTCTGGCATTAGGTTGGTGATAGAGTGTCTTTATACATTGCACTGATTCACTATCGAACCCAAATCTTTCTAAAACTTTATATAGGAATCTCCAATTAACCGAATCAAATGCTTTCTCTGCATCGACACTTATTAGTAGAGTGTCCTGTTTGTCTCTTTGAGCTTTATCTACTATATGCAAAGTTCTCCTGATGTTATCTTGCGTTTGCCGGTTTTTAATGAATCCTGTTTGATCCTCGTCTATTATGTCTTCTAAAAATGTGTTCAATCTATTCGAAATAATAGATGTATAAATCTTATAGTCTACATTTAATAATGAAATTGGTCTATAATTTCCACATTGTTCTTTATCCTTGCCAGGTTTTGGAAGTATAGTAATTATTGCTTCATCCCAAGAGGGTGGAATTTTATTTTCCTTCAGGGTCCAGTTAAAGGATGCCAGAAGCAGTGGTGCCAATTCGTCCTTAAATACCTTATACCACTCAGCAGGATAGCCGTCACTGCCCGGGCTCTTTTTATTTTTTAGCTTATTAATTGTATCCAACACTTCCTCCATTGTTATTTCAGCCGTCAGTATTTTGTTCTGTTCAAGGCCAATTGAGGGTAGATCCAGGGAACTCAAGACCACCTCCATCTCGTTGGTTGTGCATATAATTCACTATAATATCGCTGAAAGACCTTCTCTATAGCCTCTGGTGAACTTACTTGCATCTGAGTGTGGGGATCTCTTATTTTGTATATATTATTAATTGTTTGCTGTTTTCTTATGCGCTTTGCCAATAATTTTGTAGCTCGTGGTCCGGTTTCATAGTAACTCTTTGGAAGTCTATTTCTAATTCCCTTAATTTCTTCATGCTCTTTTTGTATGTTTCTGTTCTAGTCTTTTTGATTAGTGCAGCTTCCGCTATTAATTTCCCCCTAATGACAGCTTTCATGGCATCCCAGAGTATTGTTGGGTCCACTTCACCATTGTTATTTTCCTCAACATATGTTTTGATTTCTCCTTTAATCCTTTCCTGCCTCTGTTTATTATTCAGCAAACCTGTGTTCAGTCTCCATACTGTTTGTCGTTTTCTTTTATTTAAACCAATTTTTAAATAAAGTGGATTGTGGTCCGACACAGCTGCCCCTCCGATACTGCATTCCTCCACTAGATGACAGTCCCCAACACTCATAAAAAAGTAGTCTATCCTCGAATGCACATTATGGGTAGCCGAGTAGTGTGTATATTCTCTCCCTAGTGGATGTAAGATTCTCCATACATCGATCAGGCCCATCTCCTCCAATGACATATTAACAAATTTTGATATTCGCTTTTTGCTTCTTTTAAGACTTCTTGTGGGGCGGCACGGTGGTGTAGTGGTTAGCGCTGTCGCCTCACAGCAAGAAGGTCCTGGGTTCGAGCCCCGGGGCCGGCGAGGGCCTTTCTGTGTGGAGTTTGCATGTTCTCCCCGTGTCCGCGTGGGTTTCCTCCGGGTGCTCCGGTTTCCCCCACAGTCCAAAGACATGCAGGTTAGGTTAACTGGTGACTCTAAATTGAGCGTAGGTGTGAATGTGAGTGTGAATGGTTGTCTGTGTCTATGTGTCAGCCCTGTGATGACCTGGCGACTTGTCCAGGGTGTACCCCGCCTTTCGCCCGTAGTCAGCTGGGATAGGCTCCAGCTTGCCTGCGACCCTGTAGAAGGATAAAGCGGCTAGAGATAATGAGATGAGATGAGAAGACTTCTTGTATCGTTTTTATGGCATAATGCTACATTTATGTCACCCCCACAGATTATAATACCTTTTGATTCCACAGCGATGGTATCGAATAGATACTTAAAAAAATGCTTATTGCTTCCTGGAGGTGCATACACATTAATCAATGTTATTGGTTCATTCATTAGCTTTCCCCTTACAATAACAAATCTCCCCTCTTTATCTTTGTATTCTCTTTCACATTCCAGTTGGATTGAGTTCGCCAGCAGTATTATCACCCCTCTTTTACACCCTTGCCTATATGTACTGTAATACAGGGTTTTGTAGCCAAATGTTCTGAGTTTTTCATGCTCTAACTGTGATAAATGGGTCTCTTGCAAGAACACAATTTCTGGCTTTTCCTTTCTTAGTTTTGTCATAACCCTCCCTCTTTTTGCTGGCGTACTCAAACCGTTTACATTCATCGACATTATCTTGATGTTAGTCATATTACCATCACAGTTGTATTCTCAAGTGTACCCCAACAAATATGAACTAGGTAACTATGTACATATAACGCACTAACAAAAATAAAACCCAAAAACAAAGAGGGTTTCAACCTGCGGGGCGGTTTTCTCTTTATCCCAGTGCCCCTGTTACTGGGTGGAGAGGAAGTCCTCTGGTTAGAGGGCCTCTCCCTAGACTTAGTACCACTATGGCTATTTATTTAGTCTAGACATGTCCAACTCCATTCACATCGTCACCCCCCCGCCCCCCATCGGACATCGTTGTAAAGGCTATTCCAAGAGATTTTAAATGCTATCATTGATTTCACTATTGCAAATGAAATAAGTTTCACATTCTCTTAAATTCTTGTAACCTCTCCTTAAAGCGTTGTGCTGCCTTTTGTCGAGTCCTCCTGTCACCAGCTCGTTGCCATCCCGCTGTATCCACTTCACCTCGGTCCCGAGTTCTGCCCCGCTCCGGAGCTGATGCACCGCTGCTCTCCCCTGCAGCCGTCGGGTCCCTCTCCTCGTCTGGTTCTTCTACCGCGTAGCCCTTTGCCCTCATCGCTCGCGCTGCCTCTTTCGCATCTTCGTATGTTTTCACGCCATCATCCCAGAATATTCTCATTTTTGCGAGCGGGGTTTGAAATCTGATTCCTTCTTGTTTCAGTCTTTTTTTGAGGCTCGCATAAGTTTTCCGTTTCTGCACAACTTCAGTCGCGTAATCATGGTCAAAGAAAACTTTTTTGTTTCCTATAATTATTGTTTTCTTTTCTTTGCCCCATACCTTTTGCAGGATCATTTCCTTAGTCTCGAATTGCAAGAAATTGACGACAATAGACCGGGGCGTCGCGTCTGGGCCAGGTTTTTTCGCGAGGGCTCGGTGGCAGCGTTGGATGTGGAGCTCCGTTCTTTCTGGTAGACCGAGTTCAGTGATTAGCAGGTGCTCCACATATTTGTTTACCGATTCAAAGTCTCTTTCTGCGTCTTCCGGTACTCCATAAATACGCAGATTATTCCTCCGTGATCTGCCTTCTCGGTTAACTTCTCTTGTAGATGGTGTGTCTGTTGGGACATCTCCCTCATAAGAGCACACGAGTCCGCCTGCCACTCTTCAAGTTCAGCGATACGGGCCTGCGCATCTTCAATGCTAGCGCCCTGTGTTTGTAGTTCCTGTCGGTTTTCAGAGTGCTTGCGGTCCATTTCTTCCCGTATGGTTCTAATCTCATTCTTTATCTCGCTTTTGAACGAGGTTAGGTCTTTGTGGAACTCACTTTTTAGCTCCTTTATTTCTTTTTTGATGTCTGCGAGCCCATCTCTTAGCTCCTCTGTGAGATTCGCCATTTTAATGTCCTCGAGGTAGTCCGCTTTGGCTTCTTTAGAGGTTGTTTCACGTTTCTTCTCCTTGTGATTTTTACTCTTGCAACTTCTTGTTGAGATTCCTTTACTCATAGTTTGCCTTTATGCCATCGAGTTGTATATTTATGTCTTTTTCCTTCCGACTGGGGGGAGCTGACTAACCCTGCGACCACTCACGCCGCCATCTTCCCTCAACCCCCCAGAATTCACTGGTATAATTCAGAATTCATTGTTCCATCAACGATGGCAAGCTGTCCTGGCCCAGATGCAGCAAAACAGGCCCAAACCATGACACTGCCACCACCATGTTTCACAAATGGGATAAGGTTCTTATGCTAGAATGCAGTGTTTTCCTTTCTCCAAACATAACGCTTCTCATTTAAACCAAAAAAAGTTCTATTTTGGTCTCATCCGTCCACAAAACATTTTTCCAATAGCCTTCTGGCTTGTCCACGTGATCTTTAGCAAACTGCTTCTTTGCTTTGCTCCTGCTTGATCTTTATTTTATTTTACTTTTTCACTTAATTTCCACTATTTCTTCATTTTATTTTTCACCTTTACAAGATAAGTTAGCTTTTAAAACAAAATGCCAGGGGGCAAAAAAAAAATCCAGGAGATCCTGCAGAAAATGCACAGAACTAGAACAGAGGATTTCTATCCTGGAATCAAAGATTGATGCCCTGCCAAAGACGGACGAACTAAGAGCGATATCTCACGAAAGGAGTACAGAAACAGTGGCTGAGAATGCAGAGATTGCACCCCGACAGGCCGATGGCATTGCAGATCGAGTGGATGAATACATCGATCTAACAGAGTAAAATGTGAGTACAGAAAACTGGCACACGATGGGTGGCAGGCCCAAAAATAAAAACAGAAGAGTAATTACCTCAACACCAGTTCGTTCTGATACTATGCAAGCCATGCTCCACAGCCATGCTATTAGAAATAGAGCCAGGTCTACAAACTACAATAGGATTTACAGTCCTATGGAAAATCCACAGCCCATAAGGCTTCAGAACAAATTTGAATGCCTCAGGGATGTGGAAGCGGAATTTTCAGGTGGACAAGCACATCATAGAAAGAGATCGCACCACAACCGAAGAGCTGTGGGAAGAGGTAAAAAGCAGCTCATAACACCACCTGATCCCACAACCCTTGTTCTTGGTGATTCCACTGTAAGACATTTAAAAGGACATGGGATGATTATTTGCTGCCTTCCAAATGCATCCATCTCTGAAACCAAAGACAGCATTTTGAAACTCATGTCCGAGCATAAAACTATCAAACGTATTGTTGTGCATGTGGGAGCAAATGATGTCCTCAGAGAACAGCCGTTTGTCCAAGATGATTTCAGAAAACTTTTTTCTGACCTCTATAAGACTAGAATACAATCTTTTATCAGTGGCCCACTCCCTGCAAGGGGAAGCTTTGCATTTACTAGACTCTTCAGTCTTAACACCTGGCTTGGAAAAACTTGTTTTTTTATTTGGTATGAACTTCATAGACAATTTTAACCTTTTCTGGAATCGCAGAGAATTCTTCAAGCCAAATACCACTGAGCTCAGCCGGATTGGGACCAAAGTTTTAGCTGATCACTACAGCCTCTCTCTCCAGCATGCATTCTTTTCTCAGCCAACATTGAGCAGAACTGCTGACAAGTGCTCACAGACTAACCCAGTTACAGATATCAACAATACCTCTGCAAAGTCAAAACAACTACCCATGCAAGCACAGCAGAGATGCTTCAACAAGGACACACAGCCATCTGGGGCAGTCTGCCAAGGACCATCTGGGGCAGTCTGCCAAGGACCATCTGGGGCAGACTGCCAAGGACCATCTGGGGCAGACTGCCAAGGACCATCTGGGGCAGACTGCCAAGGACCATCTGGGGCAGACTGCCAAGGACCATCTGGGGCAGACTGCCAAGGACCATCTGGGGCAGACTGCCAAGGACCATCTGGGGCAGACTGCCAAGGACCATCTGGGGCAGACTGCCAAGGACATCAACAATCACATGGAGAATGTGAGCATGTTGTTAACAATGGGCAGCCACAGATATCTGCATCGCTCATCCAGATTGAGGACCTGACCAAAGACAATCATGCCAAGGCTGCATCATCCAAATCTCGACCCCATGCAAGCATCACAGAGACTGTCAGGGAGACAGTCACCACAGAGACAGTCATGGAGACACTCACAAAGACCTCACCAAAGTCCCAATCTCAGTCTCGCTCTTCTGACTTTGTTGTACCATCTCCGTCTCCCCCTTGCATGGATTTCCCTAAAAGTATGCAGAGATTGCTGCCAATGGCTGCACTCTCTTTTTCCAGCCCAAATCATTTGCGACAAGCAGTGTACCCAGTTCATCGAAAATCAACCAACAGACTGAATTGTGTTCGCCCAGGACTTTCAGCTGGCTACCAATCTTTTTCACCATCTAAAAAATACATGACATCTCCAATCCTTCCCCCTCCCAACCTCATGGAATATACAGTGTGTCTTGTATGATGTGCTGTGGGTCCCTGCATTGGGTGTAGTTTTGAAAACAAGCTGGGACCCAGTTTGCCTATGCTATTCTCTATTCCTGTGTTAATAAGAAATAGAAAACATAGAGCATATTTAACCCAGGGGGTAAACCAGTCTAGTCTCCTTCCTGTTTCAAAACAACATCAGAGTGCCCAAGCGGATATTACTTCTAGACTTTCTGTAAAGCTAGCTCTTCTGAACGTTAGATCACTTTCAAACAAGTCATTTTTAATTAATGATCTTATTTGCAAACACAATCTTGATTTTTTGCTTCTAACTGAAACATGGCTGGATCAAGCAAAGAGTGCTACCACCCTTATTGAAGCAGCACCCCCAAATTTTAATTTCATGAGTGCTACCCGACATGGGAAAGGTGGAGGGATCGCAAATATATTCAAAGCCTCTTTTCAATGTAAACAGTCCTCACTTGGTGATTTTACATCCTTTGAACACTTATGTGCACTTGTTACATGCTCTCCTAACATATTGGTGTTAACTATTTACAGGCCTCCGAGACATTCAGCCAAAGTTTTTCTGGAAGAGTTTGGTGAACTGTTATCAGTCATTTGCTTAGAGTTTGAGTGTCTTATTATATCTGGGGATTTTAACTTGCATGTAGATAATCCTGAAAACACTTATGCCAGAGAACTACTTGCACTTATTGACAACTTCAACCTAGTACAACATGTACAGGGGCCAACCCACTCTCATGGTCATACCCTTGACCTCGTCATCGCAAAGGGTCTTACTGTTTCTACTACTGTTGTTGACCTGGCCTTATCTGATCATTTCTGTGTTTCCTCTGATGTTTCTATGTCCGCTCACATTCAGAACAGCTCAACAACTATGGATAGGAGAGTCATAAACGACAACACGTGTTCTCTTTGAGCAAGCTCTCTCTCGGATCTCAACTAAAATGTCAGACTCTGTAGACGACTTACTGGAAATTTTTAATTTAAATACGACCAAATTATGGATGATATTGCTCCATTCAAAATCAAAAGAGTCAATGACAAGCAGAAAGCTTTAACAGCAATACCCAGCTGTTAAATTGCTAAAGAGAGAAATGTAGGAAGACTGAAAGAAAATGGCGCAAATCTAAACTTCACATCTATTATCAAATCCATAAAGAGATGCTTTGTAAATATAATTATGAAATTGGTAAAGCAAGACAGTCTTTCTTCTCCAACATTATCAACAGGATTATGAACAATGCCCGTGTGCTATTTTCAACAGTAGAGAAGCTAACTAATCCCCCACCACAATTAGCACCTGAACTTCTCTCAGTTAATAAATGCAATGAGTTTGCATCCTTCTTCAAAGGGAAAATTGATAAAATACGGCAGAATATTGCTCATAATATATCTCAGTTGCAAATAACTGAAAAGCTGCAATCACCAGTGACACAGACAGACAATTTCAACACAATGTCAGAATTTTGTTTGATTGATTACGAGACTCTTGAAAAAAAAAAACTGTACAAAATCTCAGTTCCTCAACATCTGAATTGGACATTCTGCCCACCAACTTTTTTTAAGTCTGTTCTTCACCTCATGATTACAGATGTGCTTCAGATCATAAATACATCCCTAGAGACTGGCATTTTTCCTGTGTCCCTGAAAAAAGCCGTTGTAAAGCCCCTACTTAAAAAGAATAATCTGGATGCTTCAGTATTGAACAACTACAGGCCAATATCAAATCTACCATTCATCGGGAAAATCCTTGAAAAAACTGTCTTCAATCAATTAACTGCCTTCTTGATATCAAACAGCTGTTTTGATAACTTTCAGTCAGGATTTCGTGCCAATCATAGCACTGAAACAGCACTGATTAAAGTTATAAATGACATGCGTCTTAATACTGATGCAGGCAAAACATCAGTCCTGGTGTTACTGGACCTCAGTGCAGCTTTTGATACTGTTGATCACAACATACTGCTATATCGACTTGAACACTGGGTTGGGTTGACTGGTAAAGTTATCAATTGGTTAAAATCATACTTAAAAGATAGAAGCTTCTTTGTTACCATGGGAAATTGTACCTCAACATCAATGTCCTTGACCTGTGGTGTCCCCCAGGGGTCGATCCTTGGACCATTACTATTCAACCTTTATATGCTCCCACTTGGACAAATCAAAATGGTTCAAAATGCAGCGGCTAGGGTTCTCACACGAACAAAAAGAACAGAGCACATTACTTCAATCCTAAGGTCCCTTCACTGGCTTCCAGTAAGCTACAGAATTGACTTTAAAGCATTGCTGCTGGTGTACACATCTCTAAATGGTACAGGGCCCAATTACCTCTCCGATATGTTGCAGCGGCCTAACCCAATCAGATCTACCAGATCGCAACAGAAAAATTTACTGGTAAAACCTGTTGTTAAAACAAAGTGTGGTGAAGCAGCTTTTAGCTACTATGCAGTGCAGCTATGGAACCAACTCCCAGAGGACATTAAAAATGCTCCTGCTGTTGGCAGCTTTAAATCTAGATTAAAGACCAGGCTGTTTTCAGATGCTTTCTGCGAACTAATAAATATAATCTTTACATGTTTTAAACTTTACTTAACTTTTACAGTCTCTGCATGTTTTAAACTTTACTTAACATTTATTCCATTTTATTCTGCTGTTTTTTACTGAACTTTTACTTCATCTTATTTTATTTCTACTATTGTTTAATTCTTATTTTTCTCTCTTCTTCCCCCTTTATTTTATGTAATTTTATTTTCTATTGTTGACTGTTTTGCTTTTACCTCTGTAAAGCACATTGAACTGCCACTGTGTATGAAATGCACTATATAAATAAACTTGCCTTGCAGACAAGCAGCAATGTTCTTTTTGGAGAGCAGTGGCTTTCTCCTTGCAACCCTGCCATGCACACTATTGTTGTTCAGTGGTCTCATGATGGTGGACTCATGAACATTAGCCAATGTGAGAGAGGCCTTCAGTTGATTAGAAGTTACCCTGGGGTCCTTTGTGACCTCACTGACTATTACACGCCTTGCTTTTGGAGTGATCTTTGTTGGTCGACCACTCCTGGGGAGGGTAACAATGGTCTTGAATTTCCTCCATTTGTACACAATCTGTCTGACTGTGGATTGGTGGAGTCCAAACTCTTTAGAGATGGTTTTGTCACCTTTTCCAGCCTGATGAGCATCAACAACGCTTTTTCTGAGGTCCTCAGAAATCTCCTTTGTTCGTGCCATGATGCACTTCCACAAACATGTCTTGTGAAGATCAGACTTTGACAGATCCCTGTTCTTTAAATAAAACAGGGTGCCCACTCACACCTGATTGTCATCCTATTGATTGAAAACACCTGACTCTAATTTCACCTTCAAATTAACTGCTCATCCTAGAGGTTCACATACTTTTGCCACTCACAGATATGTAATATTGAATCACTTTCCTCAATAAATAAATGACCAAGTATAATATTTTTGTCTCATTTGTTTAACTGGGTTCTCTTTATCTACTTTTAGGACTTGTGTGAAAAATCTGATGTTTTAGGTCACATTTATGCAGAAATATAGAACATTCTAAAGGGGGGGGGGGGGGGGGGGTAGACACTTTACCTGCATGCTAACTCAAGCCTAGGACCCATGTTGCCATGGTAACAATCAGTGCTGATCAGTAGCACCCAACAACAAAAAGAGGAAAACATAACTCAGAATTTTTTTTCTTCTTTCAGCAGTGAGGACAGCATGCTAACCAGGTCATTTTCATTCGCCCAAGGAAACTATCCTGAGCCTGATTGAAAAACTACTACTACTAATAATAATAATAAATTTTATTGATAGAGCGCTTTTAACAATGCACAAAGACGCTTTACAAGGTGTCACGCCCGGCTTTGCCTTGCTGAGTGCGCTCACTCCTTCCCCATATAATTATTGAACTTGAACTTGTCCGGGTCTCCCTCCAGTCCAAAGGGGGAGCTGTCTGGTATTGCAACACCTGGTCTAGACAGCCGTGACAAGTTCAAATACATGACCATTCAGTGTTTGCGAGCTGGCTATCGGGGTTTTTGGTTTGGGTAACTCTTGCTTTGCGCCATGGAGGCCCTGCACGGGCCAACCAGCGCTTTATTATTTTCCTTTAAATGCTTATTATTTCTTATGTTTAAATAAAATACTATTTAACCCGAACAACGGTGTGGACTCCCTTTATGTTGTGCTTATTTTGAGCCAAGTAGGCACGACATAGGGGCAAGTCAATATAACAGTAAAAATCATACAAAAAATCATACATTTGTAGTTTTTTTTTTTTTTAAGCTGTAGTTTTCTTTGGACAACAGCAACAGACGCTGGACATCTCCGCTTGGCTTCAGTATGTGAACAGCCAAATCAGTGGGTCCCGTACGTGTTTACGATTTTTGGCATGATTTACAACCAACGGGAGACACCCTTTGTCGGCTGTCCACCAATCACAGGCTCCTGTGCCACAATGGCGGTATGTTGATAAATATTTAGAAAATAAAAATGATATCATCACGAAATGTATGAAACCATCAAAAACAATTTAAAAAATAGTTGTTTATTATCTCTCTCTCTCACACACACACACACACACACAGGTGAGAGGTAAGGAACATTATTCAGTGATCTTGTTTATCATTAACTACAATCAAGATACAAAAATTCCAAGCTTGACACCTGCCCGCTTCAATCACGCTGCTGGCACATGATATCCTTGACCCTTGTCGCTCTAAGCCAATTGGTATAATTGTGTCATTACGTGGACCCCTCTGAGCAGAGCTTTTCCAGTACACTTGAACACACTCATACTTTGATGAATTATAACCAGGGCTTTGAACCGGTTCAAGGAACGAAAACGAAAACCGGGAACTTTTTCTATTTCACATGGAACAGAAACGAAACCAGAAACTTTATTATTTTTTATGTTCCAGAACAGAAACGCTTATTAAAAATAATGGTAACCGGTTAATACCGGTTTTTATTTCGTTCCTCAAAGTTTCCGTAGCCTACAAATAAAAAAGTCATTCTTCTCCTGCGCAAGTTTCTATGACCCGCTGGGGTTCACTTCCTGTGTGACGTTCGCTGACTGAATGGAGAGAGCGGGAGGGTGGACTACTATCACGTCTCCACATCTTAAATAAGAGGTAAATATTGCAGTCTATCGTTATTCAAAAACGTCAATTTCAAACAAGATATCAATATATTTGTCCACATTAATGAGAGGCTCACGAAAATTAAATGACGTTAACCTTGGTTAGCCTATCAATGCATAGGGCGTGACTAGCCTTTGGTAACACAATAAACGAATTCTCTTTCATTTTTGGCACTTTTTCTGTTTGTGTAGATGGGAAGACATGCTGAAAATCCAAATCGCCAACATTTGAAATAATAATTGTTTTGAATTATTTCTTGTCTTATTTAATGAAGGTTGTAATAGAATTAGCCTACATTTGGCTTAAGCTGGATGAGACAGAGACATAATTTTATAGCCATTTGTTAAACAGCTGACAGGGAACGCAATTAACCGTTCCGGGAGCGAAATTTTTTTGTTCTAACCGGTTCGGGAACGTCTATTTAATGGTGGAACCCAAAACCGGAAACGTTAAAATTCCGTTTCTGTTCGGAACGAACCAATTGGAAAAAAATTCTGGTTCAAAGCCCTGATTACAACCAAAAACAAGGAAATTTGAATGATTTCCTCAAAATATTTTTTGTACTTTTATATATTGTGTTGTTGAATAAAATTTTTTTAATGCATTTCCTGTGAAACGAGACGGACTACTTTCGACTGGTTCCCTGCTCTCTTAGCGCCTGTGTTGCTTAGGTTAGCAGCACTAACTTCTGTTGTCTGATCAGACGACTACCATTAAAGTTTTACTCATCCTTGCACAGATTTTAGTCGTCTCAGATGATCGGACATGAGGTTTTTTGATCATTGTGTGTGTGTGTAATATATCAACAGTGTAATCTATTGAATTGCGTTGATGCACAGAAACTGCTTCATGTTGCTGGTTATGTTGAATTTACAGCACAGGGCCTGTATGATTAGTGAGCCAGGTGAGCTCAGCAGTTCAAGTGGTTTCATGAATACCTACAGTGGAGGTCCATTTGTCCTGACTGAGTTTATTTAACAGGTCAACAACGTGTGTTCATGTAGACACAAACAGTTGCCCTGACATCGTGTGCTTGCAAAAGCTCACTATTGTTCTCAAGTTTTATTTTTATTATTATTATTCATTTTCACCCGTTTTTTTGGATCCACTACTCCTCCTGGGGCTTTCGAGATAGAGACACTGTTCCAACGCTGAAACGTCGGGCCCGATCTGGAATGGCGTGCTTGTTTTCAGCTTTTGGATCGACACACCTGTTCTCTCGTTCTTGTCATTTTTTTCCCCATAGAGAATGAATAGGGCTCACAAATCGAATCGTCCTGCTCGGACACGCTTCATCGCAGACGCACCAAACCTCATGTGATACCTCAGGCCAACTCCCCAGACACATATATGCATTCGGTTCTGACCCGCACTCATTTTTTTTCCTTTCTTCTCATGCCCCACTTTTTCATCCATTCACTTCCATTCATTTTTGGCCCCATTGAAAATGAATGGTGTATCAGGGAAAAAAGCTTTCACTCTCCGTCAAATTTTTTAACTGAGTGACCAAATTTCAAGAGACTTCATATGATGTCTCAGGGCAAGTCCCCACACATATCCATCCCCTCATCTGAGACCTGCACTTGTCTTTTTCTTGGTTTTCACACATCCTTTTTTCCCTCCATAGGCTTCCATTGATTTTTGGCCCCATTCAAATGGATGGACTTTTGCTCAGTAACACTTCACCACATATCCACTGGTGTAGTGTGCTTGTATACAGCTTTTGGATTGATGCACCCGTTCTGTCGTCCTTGTCGTTTTTCTGTTGTTTTTCCCAGAGAAAATGAATAGGACTCACGAATCGAGTCGTCCTACTCAGACACGCTCCATCGGAGATGTACCAAACTTCATGTGATACTTCAGACCAACTCCCCTGACGCATTCATGCAATCAAGTCTGAACTGCACTCGTCTTTTCCTTTTTTTCTTCTGTTCTGCTACAGCTCAGCAAGAACACTTTGCATTTTCTTTGTGGAAATGCAGTCTAGTTTAATTATGTGTTTTCATGCTCCATGGAGCCAACACAGAACCAGCCAGCCGACCAGACCATAGCCAGCCTTTAGCATATTAGTCACATATAAGGAATAAAATGGGGGTTTTTTTGCCACACAATATTAATGTCAACATAAATGTGTTGTTGCAGTCAACTGAGCTTAGATGCATTGGAGAAAATGGTGTGTGAGAGAGAGAGAGAAAAACTTATCGGACACATATGATTATCGTCTTGTGAAATGGGAGGTCATCTGGGCTTTTGAATGTTGTAATATAATAATGCAACTTTGAATGAATGTGTGTCGCTGTGGTCCAAAAGGAGAGATATGCGAGTGAGAAATGATATTTTTTATTTAACTGATGATGCGTTCAATAGTTAATTGACACATGCCTCAGTTTCCTGAGACATTATGGGTGATGATAATAAAGAAACAGAACTATATACATTTAAAAAGAGCAGTGCAGAAGCCAGTAATAAAGACGTCATAACCTTTGAAGGTGTCCGGATGAGAATATTTCTTATAAAGTTAGATATAACCCTCCCCAACCTGTCAATGCTGATCTCCATTAAAAAAATACAAACCTCAGGAAAACTTGACTTCGCCCCTGATCTTTTCGATTGTTAGCAATGCCCTTATTGCACACCAAATATGCATCCGACATCATGTCACCCTCACAGTCTCCCCCCCCCCCCCCCCCCCAACACACACACATACTCTCAACATTCATTCGCACACTGAACTCAGGGACTGCACATTTCACTTTACCTCGCTCATTTGCACTATTCCGCACTACCTCACCATAACAGCTATTAGTTTATTGTTTATACTGCTTATTTCATGTTTACCTGCTATACCTCAAGTGCCCTTGACTGTTTATGTCCTTTTGCTCCAATTTACATGTATGTGTCAGGGCTTTACATTAGCACCCGCCCACCCGCCAAATGCGGGTAAAATTCGGCTTTGGCGGGTAATAACTTTAGTCTCACCAGCCACTTTGGCGGGTGGTTTATTCTGTGGTATGACAACATATTTTAATTGTTTTCTCTGAAGGCATCTGATATAATAAAACACATTGCAATGTAATATTACGCACCTACAATTCCCATGAGCACCTGCATAAATATTCTGACAACGTGTTAGAATTGTTTAGAACATCTCAGATAAAATCAAATGATACGGTAACCTGTGGTTAATGAACAAAGCAACAAAGTTGCTGACGACTGACAAGTGCACTATGTGGCGGCATACAGCTGGCGTTTCAAACCCTGCTGCTAAGGAAAAAAGGGGCAGAGATGAGCAGGGCCGGAGCAGCATTTTAAAATCACTGAGATCCGTGATGCGCAAACCACGCGCCGAAAAATTTGACATATTTAAACAAGCGGGGTGAATTACACGCCACACAAGAGATCTATTCCTGAAATTACTTTTAATGGTGTTTGAACTGAATATCATCAGTTATGAAAAAAAAATCATGTACTAGTGCATCTCAAAAAATTAGAATATTGTGAAAAAGTTCAATATTTTCCATTGTGAGGGAAATTTAGTGGATGAACATTCCTATTCTCTGTGTTTGTGTGTTGAGCTCAAGTGGCCTAATATACTGAGAAAGATGTTTTTCCAATGTTGTAATCGCTTTTCTGTGGCCTTGGTGGTAATGAGCAGGGTGCTTGACTTCGTCCTAACTACGCATCTTCTCATGATGTAACCACCTTTCCTGACCTCGGTGGTGATAAGCAGGGAGCTTGAGCTCTCCCTAACTCGCATCCGCCTGCACATACCAGAGCACGCCAGGTGCACGCTTTAACAAAGCTTCATAGAAAATCTTGAGCCAATCACGTGAAGACACAAGCAGTGAGCGAATGCTTTCAGAGTATAATAGATAACATTCCTAAAACACAACTCGGAGTGCGCGTACTCTCGGCATCGGAAGTGGTGTCTTCTCTTCTTTTCTTCTTTCACTTCCTATTTTATATATCTGTTTATATGATCTACTATAATAAATAACTGAAAAGAGGACTGCTAAGCGTTCTGAAGTGTTTATTAGAAATTTCCATTACAATTTGGCATCCCTGGGTGGGCCCTATGCATTTGATCCTCGGACGACGAAACGCTCCCAAGGCTACAGTGCGGAGCTGAGAACTCAGACGAGAGACCAGGCCATCAGGGCTCACCGAATCAGTAAGTGATAACTTTGCATTCTTTTGTAAAGAAATTAGTGGAAACAGTATTTAAAGAATGATACAAGAAATGGACAAAGATTTGTCCTAGTATTTAAAGAACGATATAAGAGATGGACAGAGATTGTCCCAGTCAAGGAAGACTGATATAAGAGATGGACAGAAGTTTGTCTGAGCCCAGGAGGACTGCTAAACTGTGGTCCCATCAATATGTTTGCAGAAAATGGATAAAACACAATTTTGAGACAATAAACTGCGAGTAGTTTATTGGGTTGTATAAGAGAATTACCCGCCCAAGTGACGACTGGGTAACGGCTCACCTACTTGAGCGAAGGAAGTACGGGTGCGTGTCTCGACAGACTCATGTTCAGCGATTCATAACTGGAAAGAATTGAATCTTGCTCCCTTTGTTCTGTGTGAACAACTGGCCCGTCGGAGGAACGGGATAGAGAGGTTCGATCACGACGTCGCAAAGACACACCGGTGTGCACGCAAAATATTGATGAATTAACAGAGTACTGTCCTCCTCCAAATTCTGAAACAGAGAAACATTTTGTACACATGCATAAAGTTGTCTTTGAGGTTGTTGTGCTAAATGATACCTACTTTAGTTTAAGGCAAATGTCAGATAAATTGTTTACTAATAACACACACCTAAAGGATTATTGTGTCGCATTTTTGGACATAGTCCAACCTGTTCTTCTTGTGATCCTGAAAAAACTCAGCCATTGTTGTCATAACCTATTGATATAACAGTGTATAATGAGGAACAGAAACAGTAAGTTAGGGAAAGAAAAGAAAAAGCAAGTAAGTGTGAGGCTGCATGTGCTATAATAAGAATTGGATGTTTCTATGACAGCCCAAACATCCAGTTTATGAAAACCTTGTATGGTGAGGATTGCTTAGCACAGTTTGATATATGGGTAAAGCAGTGGCGGCTGGTAGTCTTTCAAACGGGAGGCTGGTCGGTTATGATATTTCCAGATTTTAAAAGAAAAAAGAAAAAACATCAATTTTGCCCATACTCTTGCCTCTGATCTGGCTGATTGTTGGCAGGGTCACAAACTGTGAAATAACAGGTTCTTTTGGCCCATTAGCCTACTGTCCAATATACATGATGGTGGTGTTGGGGGGGTATATTTTAACATTTTATATTTTAAAATTGTGGCATGTTGTTTAAAAATTGATCATTATTGAAAGCAGCTCTTTGTCAGGAACCTCAGCAGTAACAGCAGAGTGTTCTGGAATAGGCACAAGCACTGACCTTGGGGAGCCAAACATAGAGCTGGGTGCCACACATTTCATTCAATGACACTTTCCCTATATTTTACTTATTTTGACTGAGAAATGTTTTATTGACAATTTTGATAACCCTTCACTTTTAATCCAGGTCTGTAGTGTGAAATGTTCTCGGCTGTGTTTTTGTTTAAAAATGTTTTCCAAATTGTAGCTGTGTTTAATTCATATCCAGAGAAATATATATTCCAATATAATATACTCAGCATAAACATTTTAAATAGATTCTATATTTTTGGTCCATCCATGACATATTACTAAAGTAGCCTATTTACTGTTGTTGATGTGGGTCACTTGCTGTTAGCCAATTCACTTTCTCGTACCAGGAGAACTGAAAAGAACGAGTATTATGCCCTACCTTTTTCACCAAGTCAACTTGAGGTGTTGGTCTACCCTGCTCTTTAATTTTAATTTTTTCCTCGAAAGGAAGACTGGCAAATGGCTTCGCCAAAATTAAATCAACAGTGCTTGGCATCCGTGCGCAGCTTTCTTGCTAGCTGACTAGCCCCCTCAAGTTCAAGTTCAGTCACTCAAATAAACGAAATTTCTGGAACTAAGACAGCAAACTTAACACTATATTTACACTTTATTTACAATGAAAATATATACAAACTAAAAAAAGCTGGTAGAAACCGTATGTAATGAATGAAATTGAAATGTAAGCTGATCTCTTACAATACACCACACCACTTGCGAATCCGCATGGGACTGAACTGAAATTCACCGCTGCCTGTCTATATTTGAAACGAGCTGTCAATCAAAGAAAATATCCGGCCGCTTTCACCAATCACCAGTCTCCTCGTGGAAAGCTTTGCCATGTCCCTCCCACCGTGAGGCTGGGAGTCCATGGGCGGGCATTTTCACAGTATTTGTCCAATAACTGTCTTGCATTTTGAGACTGAAAAGCGCATAGCTCCCAAATGCCATTGAAGTCCACTGAGGCTGGGAGTCCGGTGGGCGGGCGTTTTCGCAGTATTTGTCCAATAACCGTCTTGCATTTTGAGATTGAAAAGCGCATAGCTCCCAAATGCCATTGAAATGCACTGAGGCTGGGCTGCATCGCGCCGTCACGAGGGGGAAAAACTCACGCACACATTAGGCAAACTGGGGAAAGTTATAACGGAATGATTTCGCACTGTAGTTGGGTTGAGCACATGTATTTCTATGATTCTGGATCTGAAATAGCAATGTTATAAGGTCGGCTATAACATAAGCCTAGCGCAATTCATCCTACACGATGTTCGTCATTTTTAGAGGAGGCTGAGCCTCCCTCGTTGTCTTAGAGCAATCGCCCGTGGGGTAAAGGACTCAGGATTCCCTGAGAAGGGCAGTTAGTTTTAGTCCCAGGCAGATAGAACGGTTAGAAGAAAAGTTGAAACGGAAGGAAAAAGAAGAGTCTGCAGATAATGTTAAGTTCTTAGGGGACTGGAGGGCGTTTTCTGCATGGAAAGAAGAAACACTTAAAAGAGAGTACAAAAGAGAGAAATGACAGGCAGAGCTCTCACCCTCTTCTCAGTGTTTGAAATTTCAGATGGACCCTGACCTGGAGTCTGCCCCACCACCCCGACACACACTGCCTCCTCAGCAAGGCGGAGCATCACTCCCACAAGCGCTTCACCCACAGAAAGGGGGAGAAGTCGAGACCAAAAAAAAAAACTGAGCCTCTGGAATCTCTCCCAGCCTACCAGCCGCCTCCAGCATCAGCGCCTCTCAGCGCTTCTCCATCACACATGAGATCCGGTCTTGCATATGGCGATGGAAAAGACACCCTCCTGGACCTGACCACGTACTCACCAGTGGGTCCACAAGGCCATAATCTAAAGTCTGAAGTCCATCTTCCAATGATGGAAGTGGCTGGAGCTGATGGCGTGCTTTTAGTCCACAGACCCTGGATGACAGCTGATATCAAGGAAAGCATGGCTTCTCTTCCCAACGTGAGAGAGGTAGGAGAAAAGAGATTTGGTAATGAGCTGTTGATATTTTGCAGAGAATTCCAACCAACCACCCATGAGCTTCACCGCCTACTCATGATCAAGATGGGTATAGATTGGAACAAAGTTTCCAAAGAGTGGCCGGAAGCTGACCAGCGAATGACTACACTAGACTGGAGCGTGGCTGGCAATGGTGAGTATAGAGATACCATCACTGCTCTCTGTGCTCGTCTGGACAGTGCTTTCCCTTGAACATAGACATTACTAAGATCAGTATGTGTAAGCAAGAAGATGGTGAAGTGGTGTCAGCGTTTCTCGCCCGTCTCACCGCCGCGCATGAGAAAACAACACAGTGGCCTGACCAGGCCCATGACCCTGGCTGCAGTGGAGGGCACTCCTGAGTCTCACCAAGATCGAGCAGTACGCTGTGCATGCAGAAAAACTGCTGAAAGAGAAGACGACAAAAGTTGGCACAAAGAGACCAAGACCTACACGCCACCACTCTCACTCTTCTCCAGACTGCTCAGCCTGGACCTAGAGGAAGAGGTCGAGGTAGGGGCCGAGACAGAACAACCTGGAGTGACTCGTCCTGGAAAAAAGGTGCAACCTGCTACAACTGCAATCAAAAGGGACACATTGCTCAAGATTGCCTCCACAGTAGCAGGCAGAAGCCCCGTGAGGAGTACAGCAAAGCAGACTGACGGGCGGACTCCGGGAACGGGCCCCACACAGAGAACAGGGGAGGTAACACACACGCGCACCTGATGATACACATACAGGACCATTCACATAACGTTAAACAGATTAGTAGCAGCACCTGCATGCAACAGCAAGACTACACAGAAATGCCCGATACACCAGTCCAGATAGATACACCTGAAGTTGCATTAAGTTTGTTAAAATACACAACTACTCCCTTCTCTAAACTCCCTTGTATGCCCCTCACTGTGTGTGGGCATGTGTTAACCTTTTTAGTAGATTCTGGAGCAGGACACTCAGTGATGCAACATGGGGTACTTCCAGTAGACCCACCGCTCAGCTCATTCTATTCAGACGATGGGCATCTCAGGACGACCTGTAACCGAAACTTTCTCAGTCAACCTCCCGTGTGAAAGCGAGGGAGGAATAGTTACGTCCCACTCATTTCTCATCTCACATACATGTCCAGTAAATTTGTTAGCACATGATTTAATGTGCAAATTAGGAGTAAATCTCACGTCCACTCCAGATGGACTAACTATTGAAGTGAAATGTGCAGTGTGCAGTATGGGTTTGGAAGCCCTCTGTATGTGTATGTCTGGCGGCTCTGCTCAGATCAACTTGCACAAACTCCCAAACACCTTGTACAGCTCGCACACTTGAACACCTCATCAGTTGACAGATTATATGAAAGAGGAAAATTTGCATTGTACAGCACATGTTCACCAAGGGCAAGATGTAGAGTCTGAAAAGACTTGGTTTGCAGACCCCCACACACGTGAAAGATTGACCGTCAAAACTACATATTGGTCTAAACATTATTGCGCTGTGCAGGTCCATTTTACTCGTTGTCCGAACAGCTGCATCAATGCTCATCGCAGTGTTCTCAAACATGTTATACGCAGCCTCATAACAGAGGACTCGGAGGTTGACTGCTGCCAACATGATTTCTTTGGCATCGTTAATTCTATACCCCATGTCTCATTAGCAAAGCCATGAGCCGCCCATTGGAAAGACATGGGGGAGTGGGTCAAGAAGTGCACAGCCAATAGCAATGAATGGTCCTGAACAGAGGACCCTAGTGTGTTGTTTTGCCAAAAGCTTGGGGTCTACAAACAAAGTCATGCTGTGTGTGTGTGTGTGTGTGTGTATGTTAAGCGCAGCGTAACATTAGCCACTGATGACCGGGATCCTGGGAACCCCGGCCAAAGTGGCCTGTTTGTCTCTGTTTCCACAGGCATAACTCCAGCAGAGGTGCACCCCAAATTGGTGGGAGTTCCAAATTCCATTTGGGCGAAGGGTAAACATGATGTGGGCCTAATAAAGAATGCTGAACCAGTGGTGATCACCCCAAAATCAGATTTCAGGCCTAGACAGACCCAGTACCCACTCAAACCAGAAGCAATCACAGTTAAGAAGGCAAGAAAACCGTCCCAGCCTGATGAGTGGAGGTTTGTCCAAGCTCTGCAAGCAGTCAATGCTGCGGCTGTCCCGCGCGCACCTGACGTCCGTAAAGAGCGTTCTGCAGACCACACCCACTCTGGGACTGCCTGACCCCAATAAACCATTTGTTCAAACTGTAGATGAAAAGAAGGGTTTCATGACCTCTGTTCTTTTGCAGAAACACGGGGATAGATTGAGACCTGTAGCTTACTTCTCCAGCAGGCTGGATCCAGTGGCGGCTGGACTTCCTGTTTGCCTGCGTGCAGTTGCTGCAGCTGAAAAGGCGGTAACTGCCTCCAGAAATATTGCGGGGTATTCTAACCTCACCCTTTTGGTCCCACATGCTGTCTCCCTGCTTCTGTTGGAGAAAAAGACGTCACATTTGTCAGCACACAGATGGTTGAAGTACAACACTGTCATACTTGATATGCCTAACATCATTGTGAAATGTTGTACTGTTCTGAATTCTGCCTCTCTTCTCCCTACAGAGGACGATGGAGAACCACATGACTGCATTGCTCTCATTAATGATTTTTGTTCCCCCAGGGCAGACTTAAAGAGTGACCCATTGGAAAATCCAGACATGGTCCTCTATGTGGATGGTTCAGCCTCCAGAGACCCAGAGACGGGAAAGAAGAAAGTAGGTTTTGCCGTAGTCTCAGATCATGAGGTCCTCAAGGCGTCGTGTCTGCCCTCGAACCTGTCGGCGCAGGCCGCAGAGCTCTGTGCCCTTATTGAGGCATGGAAATTGGCTGCAGGACAATCTGTCAATATTTTTACGGACAGCAGGTATGCATTTGGCGTTGTGCACGATTTTGGCACCATTTGGAAACACAGAAATTTTCCTCTGCTTTGAAATTTATCCACAAACAGGTAAAAGAAGCACTTCCCAAACCCACTGAGGGATCTACAACCAGGGGATTGGATAGTGGTGAAGGACTTCCGACGAACCAAGTGGAACAGGCCACGGTGGAATGGCCCATTCCAGGTCCTGCTCGCAACCCCAACGGCAGTGAAGGTCACAGGCAGAGTGACGTGGATCCACGCTAGCCACTGCAGGAGGGTTCCTGAACCGGCTGAGCAGGAGGAAGAGGAAGGCCTAAGTGACCAGACGCTGACTAAAGCTCGTGAGGAAGAAAGGCATCACTACATAGAACAGTGCGAGTATCACATCAATCACGCACGCACCCTCAATAGGGAAGAGTATTTCAGTGTCTAGCCGATAAATAAGTCTTAGGGTTTCGAGTTTCCTCCAAGTCCCGGTGAGGTGGGACGAGGGCTGATAGGGCGTGCCCGCCCTCTGAGCACCAATACACGTCAAGAAGGGCAAGGGTTAACTCGGTAACATCACTGAGGCACTGAACAAGATGCGCAAAGTTGCTGAACAATTACAAGCAGACAAACATGGAGGAGACAAAGACAGCTGGTGGTGTTGGTTTAGTGGATGGAAGACTCTGATTCTATCCACCATACCGGTCCTGGGCTTAGTGATTGCGATGCTATGTTTGCTCCCTGCTTTCTGTCAATGTTGTATGTCTGTGTTTCAGAGGCAGCTGACAAATATTGGTTACCAGATGGGAAAACAGACCCAGATGACTTGCCTGACTGGCCTCCAAACCCACACGAAGACCACAACCCACCATTCGATGACATCAGCACAGTTGACATGAAATTAGCCTGAACTTGAAACATTTTCATTTGTGGTTGTTTCCTGTTCTGTTGTTTCCTGATCTATGTATATAGCTCGCTAGCGTTAACTTAAGATGTCTATGTCTTATAAAAAACAGCCTTAACATTATCCCTGTACACTCAATGACGTGTTAAGTCGAATCTCTCTGAGAACTCTTATCACTGAAACTGTGTACAGTTCTTTTCTTTCTTTAGCAATTATTATCCTATAGGATAAAAAGGGGGGAGAATGTGAGGGAAATTTAGTGGATGAACATTCCTATTCTCTGTGTTTGTGTGTTGAGCTCAAGTGGCCTAATATACTGAGAAAGATGTTTTTCCAATGTTGTAATCGCTTTTCTGTGGCCTTGGTGGTAATGAGCAGGGTGCTTGAGTTCGTCCTAACTACGCATCTTCTCATGATGTAACCACCTTTCCTGACCTCGGTGGTGATAAGCAGGGAGCTTGAGCTCTCCCTAACTTGCATCCGCCTGCACATACCAGAGCACGCCAGGTGCACGCTTTAACAAAGCTTCATAGAAAATCTTGAGCCAATCACGTGAAGACACAAGCAGTGAGCGAATGCCTTCAGAGTATAATAGATAACATTCCTAAAACACAACTCGGAGTGCGCGTACTCTCGGCATCGGAAGTGGTGTCTTCTCTTCTTTTCTTCTTTCACTTCCTATTTTATATATCTGTTTATATGATCTACTATAATAAATAACTGAAAAGACGACTGCTAAGCATTCTGAAGTGTTTATTAGAAATTTCCATTACACCATCAGTTATTTAAGAAAGTGAAAGTGTTATATATTATAGACTCATTACACAAACTAAAACATTTCAAGCATTTTTCTATTTTAATCAGTATGGTATACAGTACAAAAAAAAAAAATCTCAAAATATTAGAATTTTTCATTTCGAGTTTGAGTAAAACAGTATGAACACAGTGTATCTCTCGGTCTAGTTCAGTACACACAACCACAATCATGGGGAAGACTGCTGACTTGACTGTTGTCCAGATGATCACTGATGCCCTCCACAAGGAGGGTAAGCCACAAAAGCTCATTGCTGAAAAGGGTGGCTGGAAAAGGTGCACAAGCAACAGGGATGGCCACAGTCTTGAGAGGGTTGTTAAGAAAAGTTGATTCAAGAACTTGGGAGAGCTTCACAAGGAGTGGACTGAGGCTGGTGTCAGTGTATCAAGACCCATCACGAACAGACATCAAGAAAGGGGATACAACTTTCGCATTCCTAATATCAAGCTACTCCTGAGCCAGAGACAATGTCAGAAGTGTCTTATCTGGGCTAAGGAGAGAAAGAAATGGACTGTTGCTCAGTGGTCCAAAGTCCTCTTTTCAGATGAAAGTACATTTTGCATTTAATTTGGAAATCACGGTTCTAGAGTCTGGAGGAAGAGTGGAGAGGCACAGAATCCAAGGTGTTTGAAACCCAGTGTGAAGTTTCCACAGTCTGTGATGATTTGGGGTGCCATGTCATCTGCTGGTGTTGGTCCACTGTATTTTATCAAGTCCAAAGTCAACACAGCCATCTACCAGGAGATTTTAGAGCACTTCATGCTTCCATCTGCTGACGAGCTTTTTGGAGATGCTGATTTCCTTTTCCAGCAGGACTTAGCACCTACCCACAGTGCCAAAACTACTACCAAATGGTTTGCTGACCATAATATTACTGTGTTTGATTGGCCAGCCAACTTGCCTGACCTGAACCCCATAGAGAATCTATGGGGTATTGTCAAGAGGAAGATGAGAAACACCCGACCCAAAAATACAGATACTCTGAAGGCCACTATCAAAGCAACCTGGGCTTCAGTAACACCTCAGCAGTGCCACAGACTGATCACCTCCATGCCACACCGCATTGATACAGTAATTCATGGTAAAGGAGCCCCAACCAAGTATTGAATGTATAAATGAATATACTTTTGAGAAGTTGGACATTTCTGTATTGTAAATCCTTTTTTTGATTGATCTTAGGGAATATTCTAATAATCTGAGATACTGGATTTCTGATTTTCATGAGCTATAAGCCATAATCATCAAAATTAAAACAAAAAAGGCTTTAAATATTTCACTTTACATGTAATGAATATAGAATATATGAAAGTTTACCTTTTTGAATTAAATTATGAAAAAAAGGAACTTTATGGTATTCTAATTTTTTGAGAGGCACTAGTATGTGGCAAGAGTAAGAATAATTTAAGCTTGTTTAATGGTTTGATCTGGCCCAAGCAATGAGGACAAAAGATACCCTAACCATGTAGCCTATGGAACTAAGATACATGAACAATCTGGCATCCATTACACCTACACACAGAAAAAAAAAAAAAATCTGGGAAAATAAATCAGTATACACCACCATGTTTTAGGCAAAGTTATCCAAGGCAAACATAAGTTGAAACTTTCCACTCTATCGCTTTGGCTTATCCAATGATTTATTTTTTAAATCACAAACAAGGCAGGCTACAACTGCGCTGCTTCAAAAATGTAAATGAACAGCTTGATGAAAGTGCACTGATGGTTCCCATGAAAAAAACGTGTCTACTGCACTGCGTTCCTCCGCCAAGTCACGCGCTTATTTGCTTTTGTGTTCTTGGTCTCAGAGCCGCGCGCACAAAACACACAGAAGACAGAATCAACGTTTAACATAATTAACAATGTACTTTTTACGGAGACAATGTTATTCTTTTTTTTTATCCAGTTGAATATTTAGCATAAAAATGTATTTTCAGCTCTTAAAAAATGACTGAGGTCCGGACCGTGAGGGCCTCATAGCTGGCTGCGGCCATGCAGATGAACAAGACGCTAATACGAAGATACGAAGATAAGACAGTTCAATGACAAATGGAAGTTCAGGTGAGATTGGCTAGCTCATAGCAAAACCGAAAATACAATGCACTGTGAAGACTGTAGAAAGTCTGGCAAAGACAGGCACCAGTAATTTTAAACTCGAAAAAACTATAAAGGACCACGAAAAGTTAAATGCACACATCGGTACTATAACATAAAAACAGGCGGAGACGGCTGGTTTACTACAGGACAGCATTGCTTTCAAGTCCCTGGCTGTCATGAAGTCGACTGAGCTGGAGAGGATGGAGCTGCTGTTTAGAAACGTTCACGTGATTGGAAAGAAGTTGATCCCACCCCAGCTATCAACTTACAGCCTGCTGGAAGCCTCAGGTCACGAAGACCATTTTTCATGGACCATTCAGACTCCTCTGATGATGAATGTAATGAGGACGTTTAATGTCTCTCTCTACACGTTCTCACACACACACAAAATTAATAGATAATACATAATATACATAATACTTGATACACATAATACTTGTATATCAAAACATGAAATGTTTTTCAGTGATAAATGTTTTGAATTGGACTTTTAATATTATGGCACTTTTCAGCTCGCTTCAGCCCGACACGGCTCGCATTTCGACTATCTAAGAACAGCACGACTCAGCTCGCTTCAGCCCTGCTCAGCCCCCAAAACTCGCACGGTTTTGGAATGGGGCTGAAGCGAGCCAAACCGAGCTGAGTGAGGCTAGGGGCGTGGGGAGACACTCCCCTGTGCACTGATTGGTGAGGAGGAGTGTCCTCACATGCCCACACACGCCCCGCGAGCACGCTGGGATCTGTAAACACCGTAAACCCGGAAGAAGAATAATTACGAATTACGAGAATTATGAAGCCTTATGTGCCTCGCCTCATCTATACGCTCTTGCCAGTATCTGTTGGCATTGTCGGTGACAACAAGCCACAGCACCAAGACCAGCAACACTAACGACTCCATGTCCTCCATGTTTATTGTTTACTCTCCGGGTTGTGAGACTACCGCTTAAAAGATCACTGATGTCACTGTTTGTGCCGCCTAACGACATCACCTGACGTCCACCCACTTTTGCTAACTCCACCCAATGTGTCCACCCACTTCCAGCCAGCACGGTTCAGCGCGGTTGTAGTCGAAATGCAACTCCAACAGCCCTGCTCAGCTCGACTCAGCACGGCACGGCTCAGCCCGATTCAGCCGCGTTGGTAGTGGAAAAGCGGCATTAGAATCAGTTCAGTTGTACTGAATGTATTTTTTCATATTATACGATATTTCATATTGTAAGGGGCTTGAATTTGAGTTCAATAAACAGAATACTCTGTTTATATTTTTGTCTGAACTGGTTGCATGTTTTTATATCGGGAGCTACCTTAACAGCACTGAATACTTTAGTGCTACTGTAGAGATACATTATACGCTGCCATTCATAATTAAATCTAGATCTTCCGAACTTTAATGTATCATGGTGAAGAAAAAACTGATTTCCTGGCAACAAAATTATGGCTAGTGAAAAGGCTGAATGGCTAGTGACTCGGGAAAACCACTAGCCACAGTGGCCGGTGAGCAAAAAAGTTAACGTAAAGCCCTGCTGTGTGCGTGTGTGTCTAGAGTGTTTATACTGTTTATTTCAATTATTCTGTTTTTATTTCTCACATTGCCTGTTTGCACCGTGGGTCAGAGAGGACTGAAATTTTATCTGTGCTGTATGTCGCGCACGTATAGCATATTTGACAATAAAGTTGACTTGACTTGACTACTGGGACACGTCAGAATCCAGGTCTAATGGCAGGAGTGTAAAATCTAATCTAGACAATAATTAAAGGGTAGTAATGTTAGTAGTCGGAACAGCAATAGGAGTAATGAGGGTAGGAGATAGAGATTCCGACCTGTAATGCATGACTTTTGTCTGCATATCCTTTCAGGAACAGCCAGTAAGCCGTGGTGGAGAGACTGGGACCAGGCAGCTCATCCATGCTCTTGAACTCCCTGACCCCGGTGTGTGACCTCACATGGTGCACGAACCGCTCTCGAGCTGGGGCCAGTTTCCAGCTGCGTGTCGCTGCGAGGCTGAGCGATCTGAAAGACACACAGGCAGTCACAGGGGCGTAGCCATCATTTGAGAAGTGAGGGGGACAAATTGTTCAGAGGTCTATTGAGTGATTTATCATCCTCTCGCATTCAATTGCACCTCTGCTTAGCAGCTAAAGAACCACATAACCACAAACAGCACAGCACCAGGGAACCGCCTTTAGTTCTTTAAAATGATCTACTATCAAAATCTAAAGTCAAAATCTATAAATCTATAAAGTAAAATTTCTAAATAGAACTAGACTGCATTTCCACAAAGAAAATGCAAATTATGCTTGCTGAGCTGTAGCAGAACAGAAGAAGAAAAAGAAGGGAAAAAAAGGAAGAGACGAGTGCAGTTCAGACCCGATTGCATGAATGTGTCAGGGGAGTTGGTCTGAAGCATCACATGAAGTTTGGTGCATCTCCGATGGAGCGTGTCTGAGCAAGACGACTCGATTTGTGAGTCCTATTCATTTTCTATGGGAAAAAAACAACAGAAAAACGACAAGGACGACAGAATGGGTGCATCGATCCAAAAGCTGTATACAAGCACACTACACCAGTGGATATGTGGTGAAGTGTTACTGAGCAAAAGTCCATCCATTTGAATGGGGCCAAAAAGCAATGGAAGCCTATGGAGGGAAAAAAGGATGTGTGAAAACCAAGAAAAAGACGAATGCAGGTCTCAGATGAGGGGATGGACGTGTGTGGGGACTTGCCCTGATGCATCATATGAAGTCTCTTGAAGTTTGGTCACTCAGTTAAAAAATTTGACGGAGAGTGAAAGTTTTTTTCCCTGAAACATCATTCATTTTCAATGGGGCCAAAAATGAATGAAAAGTGAATGGATGAAAAAGTGGGGCATGAAAAGAAAGGAAAAAAATGAGTGTGGGTCAGAACCGAATGCATGTGTGTGTCTGGGGAGTTGGCCTGAGGTATCACATGAGGTTTGGCGTGTCTGCGATGAAGCGTGTACGAGCAGGACGATTCGATTCGTGAGCCGTATTCATTCTCTATGGGAAAAAAATGACAGAAAAATGACAACGAGAGAACAGGTGTGTCGATCCAAAAGCTGAAAACAAGCACACTACACCGCTTCAGGATGGACGTTTCTGAGTTAGAATGGTGCTGGTATCTCAAAAGCTGTAGGAGAAGTAGCGGCTCCAAAAAACGGGTGAAACGGAACAATAATAACTAGATTGCATTTCCTCTGCAGAAACTGCTGGAGTGTGCTTGCTCAAATGAAGCCACAGTCTTTCACATTCTATAAAATACATACAATAACTGACATGCACAATAAAATAAAATACCTTATTGAACCCTCCAAATGGCTTTTAAAGCCTCGGTCACAACCGGCCGTACATGCTCCTATGGCCGGTCTACGTGCAAAAAACGCAAGAAACGCACGGAGGAAGACTTCCGGGTTGGATATGGCGTGAGCGGCAAGGCGTTGTTGTGGCTCCCTAATCTTTACTTTATATTTTCTTGTTTACCCCATTAATATCTAGTATTATCGTTTACAACAGCGATGTCAAATCGGATAGTCTTTAGATTGGTTAAGCCTGCGATCCTCCTCAGGTTCTTTAATAGAGGTGGATCTAGGAAAGTGTTCTTGTTTGAGTTGTTTCTGTTTTTACTTTTTTTATTATTTTTTACATTATTTTTAGTTTTCTCCCCCCTTTTTTTTTTTTAGTTCTTACAATGCTAATAGTAAGCCTAGGACTCAAGCCTACGGTATATTACAGTCATACTTGGCCTATGTAATGTGTGATATCCTTTCTCACTCTACTGACATCTCTACACCTCTTTTAGGTCCCCTTAACAAAATGTGTCATCACTTCTTTTATATTTTTCATCCATTACTACCCTTGACAAAATGAATAGCAGCCCAGTAGTACGTTTTGTTTCATGGAATGTTAAGGGACTAAATGGTCCAATTAAACGCTCTAGAATTTTCTCCTACCTTAAATCTCTCAATGCTGATATACTGTTTCTACAGGAGACACATTTACGAGTAAAGGATCACATTCGTTTACGTAAAGCTTGGATTAGCCAAGTCTATCACTCCAGACACGATGGTAGTTCAAAAGGGGTTGCCATCCTAATTAATAAAAAAGTGCAGTTTACACCGACAGAGGTCATCACTGATACTCTTGGTCGTTTTATCATAATCTGTGGATGTCTCTTTCATACCAGAGTTATTCTTGTAAACCTCTATGCCCCTAATTGGGATGACACAGACTTTGTGAATAAACTGTTATCAACGCTCCCAAATTTAGACACTCATAAGCTTATTTTGGGAGGTGATTTAAATTGTGCAATTAATCCTGTATTAGACAGATCATGTTCCAAAACATCAACCCCTTCAGGCATGGCAAAGGCATTCTCTGCTTTCATGGCTCAAAGTGGTTGTATAGATCCATGGCGATTTCTCAACCCAAATTTGAAACGGTTCTCCTTTTTTTCTCCAGTGTACCACTCCTTCTCGCGTATAGATTATTTCTTTGTTGACAGTTCATTCATTCCTTCAACAAAAACAGCTGATTACTTAGCTATCATCATTTCCGACCACGCCCCGGTTGTTCTGGATATTTCCTTCGCTCTGAATATAAAGCAACGTCCATTATGGAAACTAGATCCTCTTTTGCTATCTGAGGAGGACTTTTGCAAATTCCTGGCAACCAGTATAGATGTTTATATTGCCGTAAATAAAACTGATCAGATCTCATACTCTACGCTCTGGGACTCACTTAAAGCCTACCTTAGGGGGCAAATTATTTCATATACAGCCTTTAAAAATAAGGAGCGTTCTAAGGAGATATCGGGCTTAACTGAATCTATAAGTAAGCTTGACCAGCTCTTCTCTGAGTCACCTAATGCAGAGTTGAACAAGAAACGGATAGATTCGCAAGCTAAATTGAACATTTTAACCACTAAACATGCAGAACAACTTTTGTTTAAAACTAGAGGGACTTTCTATGAATATGGAGATAAATCCAGTCGTTTGCTTGCTCATCAATTAAAACGCCAGGCTGCATCTCGTCTTATCCCTCAAGTAACGGATGAACATGGTACATTAATTTCAGACCCTAAACACATAAATGACATATTTGTCACTCATTTCATCTCACTTTACACCTCTAATTTCCCTACAGATACCACCCCTATGATGACTTTTCTGAATAAAATGAAAACCCCTTCCCTTAGTCACTCTGATGCATCTACCCTTGAACGAAATTTAGAGATAGAGGAGGTCCTCAATGCCATTATGGCCATGCAGAACAGAAAAACTCCAGGCTTGGATGGGTACCCTGTCGAGTTTTATAAAAAGTTTAAAGACCAGCTTGCCCCACTCCTTATGGCAGTTTTTACTGAATCACTGGAGAGAGGTTCCTTACCCCCCACATTTTCTCAAGCATCTATCTCACTTATTCTCAAGAAAGATAAAGATCCCACCCATTGTGGTTCTTATCGTCCGATATCTCTTTTAAATGTGGATGCAAAGATCCTAGCTAAAATTTTGGCCCGCCGGATGGAGAATTTTCTTCCAACAATCATCTCTGAAGATCAAACTGGTTTTATTAGAGGTCGGCATTCTTTCTCGAATGTACGTCGCCTTATCAATATAGCATATACAAAAAACACAGACTGTCTGCCTGAAGCGATTATTTCTTTAGACGCAGAGAAAGCGTTCGACAGGGTCGAGTGGAAGTATTTATTTGCAGCATTGAATAAATTTGGCTTTGGTAAAAATTTCATTTCGTGGATTAAGCTCTTGTATAAGGATCCACAAGCAAGCGTGCAAACCAATGACTTGAGATCAGTTTTTTTTCCCTTGAATAGAGGCACAAGACAAGGTTGCCCACTCTCCCCGCTCTTGTTTGCCATTGCGATTGAACCACTTGCCATAACCTTACGAACCACAACAGCATTTCAGGGTATAGTAAGAGGGGGGTTGGAACACAGGGTTTCATTGTATGCCGATGATTTGTTGCTATATGTCAGCCATCCAACCACCTGCGCAGCTAAAATTGTTTCCATATTAGAAGAGTTTGGGAGATTTTCTGGATATAAACTGAATTTGCAGAAAAGCGAATGTTTCCTACTAGACTCTCCAGCACCATCTGGACAAGCACCATCTGGACAAACACCTTCCCTTCCTTTTCACATTTCTGGTTCAGGTTTCAAATATCTAGGAGTTAAGATTACGAAGTCCTTCACTTCCCTTTCGTCAAATTTTACAGCACTAGTTAATCAAACGAAGGATGACTTCAAAAGATGGTCTGCTTTACCTCTTACTTTAGCAGGCCGTATAAATACTGTAAAGATGACGGTTCTCCCAAAGTTTTTATACCTCTTTCAGTGTTTACCTCTCTTTCTTACCAAGTCTTTCTTTCGACTGCTAGGTCAAGCTGTGACCTCATTTATTTGGGGCAATCAAGTACCGAGAGTTAAGGTGAATCTTTTACAAAGGCAACAAAGTGTAGGTGGATTAGCCTTGCCCAGTTTTATCCATTACTACTGGGCTGCAAATGTCCAGAAGATACTTTATTGGTTACACGCCGCTAACACAGACTGGTGTATTTTGGAAGAACAATCATGTAGACATTCAAGCCTTAGGGCTTTAATTTACTCATCCTTATCTTTAAAGCCTTCTCGCTTCTCCTCTAATCCTATAGTTTTGTCCACACTAAAAATTTGGAACCAGTTTCGTTCACATTACAAATTTCTTTCTGCCTCTATCCTTGGCCCCATTCACAATAATCACTTATTTCCTCCATCTACCATGGACTCATCATTCATGGAGTGGTGGAAGAGGGATATTTACTGTTTCCAGAGCCTTTACAGCTCCAAGACCATGGACAGTTTTGAAGATCTACAGAAAGAACATAATCTACCCAGACAATTATTCTTTCAGTATCTCCAAATACGACATTTTCTCAAAACTAGTTTCCCCTTTTTCCCCCAATCTACCAACACTGGGAGCCTGGGAAGACTTAACTCTTTTAAAACCAGAAAGAGGTATAATTTCTGTTATATATCAGAAACTATTGTCTTTGGATGACCACAATTTAGCCAGAATTCAGTCTAAGTGGGAGGATGAGTTAGGAATGGAGCTGGGAGACTATTGGGACTGTGCACTTACAAAAGTTAATTCGTCATCATCCTGTGCACGCCTGGCTCTTATTCAGTTCAAAGTCTTACATAGAGTACATTATAGTAAAGCCAAATTGGCTGAAATATATCCAGGAGCGGATGCAAGCTGTAATAGGTGTTCCTTTTCTCCAGCTAATCTTACACACAGTTTTTGGTCCTGTCCTTCCCTTGAAAGATACTGGTCTGGAGTGTTTGGGACTTTGTCTGAGGCACTCAATATATCCATTGAACCAAACCCCTTAACTGCAATTTTTGGTGTTCCGGCGGACACAGTTTCAAAGACTCATTCTGATGTCATTGCTTTTACCTCACTGCTCGCCCGCCGTAGAATTCTCTTAGGATGGAAATCTTCTACACCCCCTTCACTAGCCCGATGGCTGGAGGATACTATGCTTTTTCTTAAATTAGAAAAGATTAAATTTACTCTTAGAGGGTCAATGAAAAAATTTTACTTGAGATGGCAACCCCTTATCACTTATTTTGATAAGTTAAAAGAACTAAAGGCTGAATCCACATAGCTTATGTTACCTTCCCATGATCTTTTTGAGTGTGTAGGTCTAGTACATATGAAGCTGCTCTTGAACACCTGGGCTTATTCAATTATTATTGTTGTTGTTATTATTATTATTATTTTTTTTTTTTAAATCCTTGTTTCCCCCCAATTATTAGTATTTTACTTTATTTTTTATTCTCTTCTTGGCTTGAAATTTACTTTATGGTATTGTTTATTGCTGTTCTATGTTTTATAAAAGGAAATAAGGTGGAAACTGCTTTTTACTATCTTTGTCTTAGTAGACAATGTCTACTTCACCCTCTGTATCACTCTGGTTTTCATCAATAAACAGATTGCCAAAAAAAAAAGAAACGCACGGAGGGCGCGCGTGTGACGTGCTGATTTTCGAGCCGTAGACTGGCCGCAGAGGTTCTTTGTCGTGTCAAACAAACTCTACGGGCGCTTACAGTTTTTTCAGGTTGCAAGACAAATTTACGGCCAACGTGCGTCTTTCTCCATGAACAAAAAAACCGCAGCGATTTGGGAAGCGCCAAAAATCGCACGGCCAAAAAAAAAAATCGTACGTCCGGTTGTGACCTAGGCTTAAGTCATTACCCCTAAAACACCCCCGTCACAATGGACTGCCCCGGGACACCCCTCTATTTTACCCCTTGTGGAACAGTCCATCTGTTCCCCAAACGAGACCCGGAAGAACGTTTTGAATGCCTGGTGAGTGAATTGCGACCGGAGCTGCAATAACAAAAGTTTTAACCAATAAATGAAGTTTTTAACAGCCAGTGTGAATTATTTTACTTTTTGAGACTAGACAATGATTATACAGATGAAGAATGTCGCGACAGGACAGCAGTGATTTAAAAATGCCGGCAAATGGCTGCCTGCATGCTCCGTCAGCGTCACGGCTCAGCCCGTCACACTCTTTCACAGCATTTTGAAGGGAAATTTCACTGTGTGGCCCTTATGTGTTTTTCAATTTAACTCAGAGGTTTTACAGGGTTTAAAACATGGATTTTGGCTGTAAAATCGCAGTTTTAACCTCCTAGGGCTTAGCGGTCACATGCGTGGACAGCACTTTTTAGAAATTCGGAACAAGAATCGACATATCTGTGGACATACTTTTTCTCTAAAAGTACATCTTATCAAAAGATGATGCTTAGTTTTTATTCTAATCAGGTTCTAATAAGCCCAAATAGCAAAGAGAAATAAAAAATGCATGTAAAAAAACAGCTTGGGCCTTAGGAGGTTAATTTTGTTTTTTTCTGCTGCGCGCGCGCTCCAACGTCTGCAGTGGGGGAGCTCCTTATGACGTCATCACTCCCATTCATTTCAATGGCACGGAATTTTACTGAAAAACGGGAATACCGGATGAATGACAAGGGGTAGCGCAACCACACCAGGGGTAGCGCAAGCACACCATTCCAGATCGGGCCCTACGTTTCAGCATTGGAACGGTGTCTATCTCAAAAGCCCTAGTAGGAGTAGTGGATCCAGAAAACGGGTGAAAACGAATAATCATCTATGGCGTAATTTTGGGTAGGGACGCTAGGGACGTGTCCCTACCAATATTCAGCCGCTACTGTGTAATCACGATCAATAAAACCGATGTCCTAACCTGAGCAATGATTATATGGCACACAAAGGGTTAAATGTATGACACTGCTAATAATCCCCCCTCTAACGTAGATATCATTCTCTGATTAGCTACCTGTTTCTCGCTAACTTACATGGTTGGCTATCCCAGCTGTCACTCCATCTGCTGTAAAAGCAGCACACTTCCCACAGCAGCCGTGACTACCTGCCCATCAACCCCCCGTATCTCACACGTACACACCTGACCTACCCCACGCACCCCCCACTCTCCGTCAGCCTACAAATTGAGCTGGACTTCGATGTCCATGCATGCTTGCCCTACGACTCGCATGCTGACTTGAGTATCATGGATGACGGCCCCCCTCCCAAGAAACAAGACATTCGTTCATTCTTCTTCAAAGTCAAGAATGTAAGTGCAGGGTTTCCGTCGAGCTTTAAAAACTCAACAAAATTCCTTTGATGTATGGAAACCCTTCATAAAAGTATTGCTGCGGCTCCTTAGGCAGGTTTAACAACGTGACAGGACGCATCAGAGCTAGGCTACTGCATAGCTGCAGAGAAAAGGAATGCTGGAGCAATGCAACTTGATGTTAGATAATATCCTCGATGAATGAATGTTAAATTTATAGACCTAATGGTTTTACAGAATGTAAGTAGTCAGATGTAGGCTACTGCATGGCCATGCAGATGTGCGACTTGCATTTCAGAATCAACGGCGTGACAGCCGCTGAGTCTGCTGCGTTCACCGTTTTACAGAGACCTCTTTCTACTACTAGGCTAGGCTAGATACAACAAATCCATGGTCCTTTACTGCCACCTACAGACGAATATTGGTAACTGCAGCATGAACATAAAAGAAGTCACAAGCACATCTGCAGTGAAAATCCTAACACACGTTACGAACACAGAAACGGGCAACAAAAAGACATAATATGGAAAATGGAGGGGCAACAAAAAAAAAAAAAAAATGGGGGGTATACTAATAAATGCAATACTAATGTAATCATAATCATGCTATAATAGGCAATCACTAAATTATATATCCAAATATCATTTTAACTAAATTTGAGCTTAATTACAGAATAGAAAATGCCACCAGTCGCACCTATTTGAGTGTCTCAATAAGGCAGTCAGTGAATTTTGAGACCCCCCTCTCCAATGTCAAACAATACAGATATTGAATTTAAAAAAAAAACAAAAAACAATATTTAATGCTAAAAATGCTTAAAGTTTTTAATTCTTATTTTCATGTATTTCTGTGGAAGAGACAGAATGGCTGCTTAAACACAACTTAGGAATTGTGTGGTGTAAAAGTAATAAATCATCAGATTCTAGAAGATCATGTGATATTATGCATCCATGTTTTTGTGGGGAATAAATTATAGTCCATGTAATAATTTTGTCCTTTTTGGCTCGCCCTTTTTGCTGAGGCTACAACCTTATCATGAAACTCTACAGTCATTCTATCCCTAATCTGTTCATGTGTCATGCATCAATATATTTTTGTAAGGTGACAGACAGCAGAGAGGCTGGAGGAGATGAAAGACAGTGTAGAGAAAGAGAGGCAGGAAGAGAAAGAGGAGCAGAGGCTGAAGGCATACCTGTCAACCCTCCCGTTTTTCCCGGGAAATCCCTTATTTTGACTTATTTCCCGCTGTCTTCCCGTTTTTTTATTTTCCCGAAAATATCCCGTATTTTCACATTATATAAAAGTCCCGTATTTTCACAATATAAAAAAGTCGGTAGGTCCAGAATTCATGATGCGCCTCTGACAGGAGTTTACAGCAGGAAGTTGGGCCATGAATTCACGTCCCCGCCCTCTCAGGGATCAGTAATTACATAACTACGTCCAGAGGCGAGGCTGAACAAGTGATTAGGTCCAGTGTTGCCAGATTGGGCGGTTTCCCGCCCAAGTTGGGCGGATTCAAGTGCATTTGGCGGGTTTTGAACATATTTTGGGCTGGAAAACGTCAGCAGTATCTGGCAACACTGATTAGGTCTGAGGTGAAGATGGCGATGCTAATAGCTAAGAAAAACATTAGCCTCTCTTTCTTTGATGATTTCAACAAGTGCGTGGCTGGAATGTTCCCAGACTCTTCCATCGCAAAGAAATTTTCCATGGGGAAAACGAAAGCCTCCCAAATAATCAAAGGTAAGCTACACATGTTTACATTAAGTATGTCCTGGCTAAGACCTCATAAATAGCCTAGTGTAAACTAATTGGTGTATTAACTGTTTTATCCACTTATTGTCTATTTTATTTTCTATCTGAAACTTACCCATTTTAAATCACTCTTGGTTTAATATCTTGTATTACTCTTTATTACTCTATCTATCTATCTATCTATCTATCTATCTATCTATCTATCTATCTATCTATCTATCATTCCGAGGCCATGACTATGGTAAAACCATAATAAATTGCAATGGAATTGAATTTATTGACTGGTTATATAATGACCTTTCTTATTTTAACATAAGATACGTATTTTAGCCCTTAATTTGGGAAATAACTGGTACCACTGAAAGCAAATAAAAATAAATGTATAGTTTATTCACAAATGCACTCTATAAACCATAAGCATATTGAGTTTGGGTCATGGCGATCACCAACATGCACCAGAGTACAGGAAATCACAAATACTAGATAGAAAATTGCCCCCCATTCAACTACTCACCCACTTTTGGTGAAGGGTATGACTTTCCGAAATTTTCCCTTATTTTGAGTTAAAAATCTGGGAAATATCCCTTTTTTTCAAACCTCAAAGTTGACAGGTATGGCTGAAGGAGAGGATGGAGGAGGTAGAGGAGGGGAATCCACAGCTGGAGGAGATAGAGGAGGAGATGGAGAAGCGGAAAGAGAGGTTGGACATTCACAGGTGAGGTTAATGATGGATATGTCAGTCGTGAGATTCAGCCCCACTGTGGCAAATGTTTGTTAGTGTGATGCTGATCTGAATAACAATGCTTCACCCATGTGGTTTTAAAATCAGAGCTTCATGTCAAGGCTGGTTTTCTAAGAGGCCTCGTCATGTATTACTGGTAGTGTGTATGTGTTTACAGTAGTTGCAATAGAGTTGATAAATCTGAAAACTGGACAATACTGACCTGACAGAAATCTGCCAGCAGTTTGTCTCTGTTACAGACAGGCGTAGGCATGTGTTTGGTTCTTTCAAATAGGAGCAACCAGTGTAAACTAATTTGCTTGTGTTTATGTTTGAGTATTAGTAACCAACACATTTACATTTCATTTATGTGTACTTACATGTTGTAGTTATGTGTTTCAATGTTCTTGATGTATGTTAATTGCACTTTTGCAGCCCTTAACATCCTGCATGAGTAAAGCTGAGAACTCTGAAGTTGCCTCCTTGACTTTCATTACATTTAGCTGACGCTTTTATCCAAAGCGACTTACTGTTACTATTTTGGTACAGGGTATTGGTCCCTGGAGCAATGTTGGGTTAGATGCCTTGCTCAAGCGCACTTCAGCCATGGATGGAGATGTAGGGAGATTTGAACCTGCAACCCTGGGATCCAAAGACCAACTCCCTAACCATTAGGCCACAGCTGCACTCGTTAACCTATAAGATCTGCATGACATGAAATTATGATTGCTAATGGGGAAAAAAACAACACCTTTTGGAAGCTCTGCCTTGGATCACTTTTGTGTCCCCACCAATGTCAAAATCAAAGTTACTCCCTTGATAATAATAAAAATAAAATTTAGGAACAATAGTGTGCTTTTGCAAGCACACTAATAATAATTTTATTACATTTATTAAGTGTGTGTATATATATATATATATATATATATATATATATATATATATATATATATACACACATACACACACACACACACACACACATATATACACACATATGCACACACACAGAGTCTACCTGTAATGTGCAATTTTTCCAAGCCTCTCAATAAGGCAATTTTTCTATACTTTTTCATGGTAGACAATGCAAATAGCCCTCTGTATTTAATCCTTCATTTGTCTAATTTTTATTTCAGTTTTATTTGTTATCTATTTGACATGTTCTTGCTAGTGTAACACGTGAATTTCCCCGATGTGGGATGAATAAAGTGAATAATCTAATCTCATCTCATTATCTCTAGCCGCTTTATCCTGTTCTACAGGGTCGCAGGCAAGCTGGAGCCTATCCCAGCTGACTACGGGCGAAAGGCGGGGTACACCCTGGACAAGTCGCCAGGTCATCACAGGGCTGACACATAGACACAGACAACCATTCACACTCACGGTCAATTTAGAGTCACCAGTTAACCTAACCTGCATGTCTTTGGACTGTGGGGGAAACCCATGCGGACACGGGGAGAACATGAAAACTCCGCACAGAAAGGCCCTCGCCGGCCACAGGGCTCGAACCCGGACCTTCTTGCTGTGAGGCGACAGTGCTAACCACTACACCACCGTGCCGCCCCATAATCTAATAATAATAAAACTTAAGAACAACAATAGTGTGCTTTTGCAAGCACACTAATTAAGAATAGTAGTTGTGACGTAGCTAGTTATATTCTCTTCTCACCTGTGATGCTGCATAATCATCCCTGTTGGCCTCTGGTCCACTGTCTCCTCTCTCACCCTGCTCTTTCTATCGTGGCAATAAAGATTAAAAAAATATGTGAAAAGCAACATTTTGAAATAGAATTAGGAATACAATAATAATAATAATCATAATAATCAGCAAATTAATGTACTTTAAACTTTAACTACCACAAAAATAAATCTTTACAAAAATAACAGTCAAAGGAACACAAATACATTTATATTCTTATTTTCTACCCATCTTAGAGTAGCCAAAATAGTAACGTTACTCAAGTAAAAGTATTATTTTAGAATAATATTACTCAAGTAAAACGTATTTTGCAACAAAACAACTCTTAAGAGTACAATTTATCCAAAAAGTTACTACCGCCTCTAGCTTAACTAACTAAATTGACATCTACTTGTCATCTTTTAGCGAAACATTATCTACATTCAACAGCATTATTCAACTTACACGGTTTGTCTGGGGGGAAAAAAAAACCCACTGTGGAAAGTCTTTAGCCTCTTGTCTGGTTTGCTGAACATACAGAAGCGCTGCTCAGATCTGAATCACACCAAATATACTCGCACAATATTTTCTAAAGCGTCTCTGATCACCACAGCGGGGTTGGTTTGTTGCTCAGCTCCGCCTGCTCATGATGCGTTTAGAGGCGGCTCGGAAAACCGCGTTTCCACATGTTCAAAAGGAACCGAGTGGCTGTAATGGCTGTAAAAAGTGCGGGGGGGCGGAGGGCACAAATACGGGAAGTCCTCCGCGTCCGCTCCGCCCATGGGCAGTCATCATGAACATCTCGCGAAAAACACGCATCCCTCATGCCCCTTTTCCACCAAAGCAGTTCCAGGGCTGGTTCGGGCCCAGTGCTTAGTTTGGAACCGGGTTTTCTGTTTCCACTGACAAAGAACTGGCTCTGGGGCCAGAAAAACCGGTTCCAGGCTAGCACCAACTCTCTGCTGGGCCAGAGGAAAGAACCGCTTACGTCAGCGGGGGGGCGGAGTTGTTAAGACCAGGGCTTTGAACCAGAATTTTTTTCCTATGGAGCACTTGCATGTGACGTCACAGCCGATCCAGATTGTGACAGACGCCATCTTGTCGGTCAAACGCTATATTTCCGCCTTCTACTTCTGCTTTTACTTCTACCTTTTCTTCTGGAAAACCCTACTATATACAATTCTACTACAACGGCTGCGGCTACAAGCTCTCCCTACCTGTGCACGTTTTTTATGTTTTTTGTGTGTATTTTTGCGTGTTGTTCGTCTGTACCGGACTTCAATATCCACTACAACCGTATGGACTTACTGGACATGGGTTTCCAGCAGAAAATGACGGTTTGTAGCGATTTCCATCGCATGCACAACATTCCGGACGAGATAGCGAGACCAGCGGGGTCTCCGTGGATTGTTATCGGAAGCAAAGCAAAGGAGGCGGTGTCGGGAGCGGAAGCAAAAGCGAGGCTGCAGGCAGAGCCGGCCTGTTGACTAAGCTCAGAAAACAGCCACTCAAATCTCCACTGCTAAGCCTTTACCTCTCCAACGCCAGATCCATGTAAACAAGACGGACGATTTGGAATTACAGCTGGAATTACCTTATTCTATTCTATAATCGGCTGGTCAGTGCTATACTCAATACTTAAGTGACTTACCCATCCAATGAGGATTCTTGTTTACAAGATGCCACATCTGAGTCGCTGACAAATCCTGAATTTCTGTAAAGATAACTGTCCAGAGATTTATAAGCACGCAGTGCTTCACCACTGAACAGCGAGGGAAAGTTAATGAGGTAATTATACACGTCTGGGTATTCCGCTGGCAGTTCAAAATCCGGTCGTGAAAACTCCGCCCGGTAAGCCATAAGGGTCACTAATCTGTAGATCGTTTATTTTAGACATATCTAGTTATCTGTTCATTAGAAAAATGAGCCGTGTAGTCCGTCGGTTGAAAGTGATCCATTCTGTACATGAGTGCAGCAGTATACAGCTGTGTTTTTGACCGACAAGATGGCGGTTGTGTACTTTCCGGTCACGTGACTGCAAGATCTCTATTGGTTCGTTCCGAACAGAAACGGAATTTTAACGTTTCCGGTTTTGGGTTCCACCATTAAATAGATGTTCCCGAACCGGTTAGAACAAAAAAATTTCGTTCCCGGAACGGTTAATTACGTTCCCTGTCAGCTGTTTAACAAATGGCTATAAAATTATGTCTCTGTCTCATCCAGCTTAAGCCAAATGTAGGCCAATTCTATTACAACCTTCATTAAATAAGACAAGAAATAATTCAAAACAATTATTTCAAATGTTGGCGATTTGGATTCTCAGCATGTCTTCCCATCTACACAAACAGAAAAAGTGCCAAAAATGAAAGATAATTCGTTTAGTGTGTTACCAAAGGCGAGTCAGGCCCTATGCATTGATAGGCTAACAGAGGTTAACGTCATTTAATGTTCGCGAGCCTCTCATTAACGTGGACAAATGTATTGATATCGTGTTTGAAGTTGACGTTTTTGAATAACGATAGACTGCAATATTTACCTCTTATTTAAGATGTGGAGACGTGATAGTAGTCCACCCTCACAGACGTGATCACTGTCCACCATGTCTTCACACGCTTGAGTTCAATGATTTAATTAATGACTTCGCTTTCCAGAAAAGTAGGAAAGTGCCCTTGTAAGTTGACCCATGGCTGTCAAACTGAATGCGCAAAGCTGTGTGCCACTGCTGTTTGGGACATTACATGTGTGAAAGGATGAAATGTTTCACATAGCCTAACATTTTGAGATTTATTTCTGAGAACCAAGATATTTTTCTTTCGTTATCGCTCTTTGTTTTCACAAGTTAAAAGTCGCCTGGATTCCAAAATGAAAACGAACGGTTATATACCAAATGAATGTTCTTGTTCTGAATACTAAAGAAACTGTTGTAGGCCTAGGTTATGTTCTTGACATGTTGTTCATTGACTCACTCATTCAAAGCCTTCTTGAGGCTAAACTTTAGTTAACCAGACTTGTTAACCGTGATGTCTGATGGATTTTTTCACCATGCAATTGCCTATTTCACCATTAAATAGGTGTTGATGGATATAAAGTTTTATCGTTCAATAGTATTTCTAATTGTGCCACTGTCATTATTTAAGTTTCTGTGTCTAGTTAGACAGGCACGTCTGATGCCCCTTTTCCACCAAAGCAGTTCCAGGGCTGGTTCGGGGCCAGTGCTTAGTTTGGAACCGGGTTTTCTGTTTCCACCGAACAAAGAACTGGCTCTGGGCCAGAAAAACCGGTTCCAGGCTAGCACCAACTCTTTGCTGGGCCAGAGGAAAGAACTGCTTACGTCAGCGGGGGCGGAGTTGTTAAGACCAACAACAATCGCAAGACCGTGAAAGGTCGCCATTTTTAAGCAACGAGAAGCAGCAGCTGTACAAACGTGAAGTCATCCATTATTATTGTTGTCGCTGCTTCTTCTTCTCCGTGTTGTTGTTGCTTTGATGTTCGCACCAAGGTTTATGCAAATGCAGCGACATAACTGACGTATACAGCGATGTAATGACGTGGCTCCCCTTAGCACCGCGAGCTATGGAAAAGCAAACTGGTTCTCAGCTGGCTCGCAAGTTGAATGAGTTGTGAACCAGCACTGGCCCCAAACCAGCCCTGGAACTGATTTGGTGGAAAAGGGGTATGAAGGGGCGAATTTGCTGAGCGCAGCTGACAACAGGTGGGGGTGGGGCCTCGGGGGGGTGTCTGCCCAGGGCCTCGGCAAGGGTTAACGCGGCCCTGACCCGGATAAACCGAATTCTTTTCAAAACGAGTTTGATCTGCGCTGTCTCATGCAGAAAAATCCTCAACAAACAGCTCCAAAGCTATCTAGAGCTACAATTAAACTCCTAGCGAGTCATCCATTTCATCATAATAAAAAACTGAGCATGCAAACTGTTTATCTGTCTTTTTAAATTTTCAAAAAAAAAAAAGCAGCCCCAGGTTACTGGCTGTGAACGAGTGTAGACGAAGAGGTTCATGAAGGTTAATAAATGCAATGAGTTTGCAAAATGCAAAAGTTATAATTACAGATCTTATAATTACAGATGTGCTTCAAATTATAATACATCCCTAGAAACTGGCGTTGTTCCTGTGTCCCTGAAAAAAGCCGTTGTAAAGCCCCTACTTAAAAAAAATAATCTGGATCCTTCAGTATTAAATAACTACAGGCCAATATCAAATTTATCATTCATCGGGAAAATCCTTGAAAAAATTGTCTTCAATCAATTAACTGCCTTCTTGATATCAAACAGCTGTTTTGATAATTTTCAGTCAGGATTTCGTGCCAATCATAGCACTGAAACAGCGCTGATTAAAGTTATAAATGACATACGTCTTAATACTGATGCAGGCAAAACATCGGTCCTGGTGTTACTGGACCTCAGTGCAGCTTTTGATACTGTTGATCACAACATACTGCTATATCGACTTGAACACTGGGTTGGGTTGACTGGTAAAGTTATCAATTGGTTAAAATCATACTTAAAAGATAGAAGCTTCTTTGTTACCATGGGAAATTGTTCCTCAACGTCAATGTCCTTGACCTGTGGTGTCCCCCAGGGGTCGATTCTTGGACCATTACTTTTCAACCTTTATATGCTCCCACTTGGGCAAATTATCAATAACAATTCAATTTTGTATCGCTGCTATGCAGATGACACCCAAATTTATTTTGCTTTATCACCTAATGATTATGCCCCCCTTGAATGTCTCTACCAGTGTATCGATCAAATCAACAACTGGATGTCACAAAATTTTCTTCAGCTGAACTCAGATAAAACAGAAGTAATTCTATTTGGAAAAAAAGATGAAAGACTCAGGATTACCACTATTCTTGACACAAAAGGGATTAAAACTAAAGAAATGGTTAAAAATCTTGGTGTTTTCATTGACAGCGAGCTAAACGTTGACAGTCACATGAAAGCAAATCACTAAAACGGCATTTTATCACCTAAAAAACATTTCCAAACTAAGAGGACTTATGTCAAAAAATGATCTGGAAAAACTGATACATGCCTTCATCTCTAGTAGGGTTGATTACTGCAATGGCCTTTTCACAGGCCTGCCAAAAAAGACCATCAAACGACTTCAGCTGGTTCAAAATGCAGCGGCTAGGGTTCTCACACGAACAAAAAGAACAGAGCACATTACTCCAATTCTAAGGTCCCTTCACTGGCTTCCAGTAAGCTACAGAATTGACTTTAAAGCATTGCTGCTGGTGTACAAATCTCTAAATGGTACAGGGCCCAATTACCTCTCTGATATGTTGCAGTGGCCTAACCCAATCAGATCTACCAGATCGCAACAGAAAAATTTGCTATTAAAACCTGTTGTTAAAACAAAGTATGGTGAAGCAGCTTTTAGCTACTATGCAGTGCAGCTATGGAACCAACTGCCAGAGGACATTAAAAATGCTCCTGCTGGGGGCGTCGTGGCTCAGGTGGATAAGGCGCCATACCATAAATCCGGGGACCCGGGTTCGATTCCGACCCGAGGTCATTTCCCGATCCCTCCCCGTCTCTCTCTCCCACTCATTTCCTGTCTCTACACTGTCCTATCCAATAAAGGTGGAAAAAGCCCAAAAAAATATCTTAAAAAAAAAAATGCTCCTGCTGTTGGCAGCTTCAAATCTAGGTTAAAGACCAAGCTGTTCTCAGATGCATTCTGTTAAATAATTAATATTGTCTTCTTTACATGTTTTATAATCTGTACTTTTACAGTCTCTGCATGTTTCGAATTTTACTTAACTTTTATTCTATTTTATTTTGCTGGGGGTTTTTTTCTCCCCCTATTTGAACTTCTACTTCATTTTATTATTTTATTTCTACTATTGTTTAATTCTTATTATATTTCTTCCCATTTATTTTATGTAATTTTATTCTCTATTGTTTACTGTTTTGCTTTTACTTGTGTAAAGCACATTGAACTGCCACTGTGTATGAAATGTGCTATATAAATAAACTTGCCTTGCCTTGAAGGACAATTAAAGAAAAACAAGATCACAGACATCCTAAGTTTCCCGGAAGTCTCCCACATATTGATAGCGGCTCCCTGATGCCCACAAATTACATACAATCTCACGGAATCTAGAGCAAGCTTCATCCAGAACTGGCCAGATGCAAACTTGTGTACGTCACAGTAACAGGCCTGTGGTGCGGTGGCACACGATTGAGTAGGGTAGAGTGCGGTTTGGGATGCGGCCAATTTCACAACACGTATTTCCACTTTCAGAAAAAAAAACAAACTCAAGTGTACGCGCGTGCCCTCTGGTGGTTCATGTGTGTGTGCACGCGCTTGCAATGTGGTGCATGAGGCATGTTTTCTCCCGCCTGCGCGTGCGCTGTTTGGCCAAAGCAGTGGAGAGGAGAAGAGCTGAACCAGCCGCCATCTTCCGCGTGCTGCTCCCTCTAACGGTCATTCAGTCAGTCAGTGCACAGGAGCAGCAGTGGCATGGCAGAGGCAGAGTGCCCCAAGAAACGAAAATGTAAGACACGTTTTACATCAGGGTGGCACGGTGGTGTAGTGGTTAGCGCTGTCGCCTCACAGCAAGAAGGTCCGGGTTCAAGCCCCGTGGTTGGTGAGGGCCTTTCTGTGCGGAGTTTGCATGTTCTAAATTGACCGTAGGTGTGAATGTGAGTGTGAATGGTTGTCTGTGTATGTGTGTCAGCCCTGTGATGACCTGGTGACTTGTCCAGGGTGTACCCCGCCTTTCGCCCGTAGTCAGCTGAGAGGAGAATTCTGCCAATAGTCGAACCTCGGATCCAGGAGAAACAATGCGGTTTTCATCCTGGTCGTGGAACACTGGACCAGCTCTGTACCCTTCATAGGGTGCTCGAGGGTTCATGAGAGTTTGCCCAACCAGTGGATCTGGAGAAGGCATTTGACCGTGTCCCTCGTGGTATTCTGTGGGGGGTGCTTCGGGAGTACGGGGTTCAGGGCTCTTTGCTAAGGGCTGTCCGGTCCCTGTACAAACGGAGCAGGAGTCTGGTTCGCATTGCCGGCAGTAAGTCAGACCTGTTCCCAGTGCATATTGGACTCCAGCAGGGCTGCCCTTTGTCACCGGTTCTGTTCATAATCTTTATGGACAGAATTTCTAGGCGCAGCCAGGGGCCAGAAGGAATCCTGTTTGGGAACCACAGGATTTCATCTCTGCTTTTTGCAGATGATGTCCTGTTGGCTTCTTCAAACCAGGACCTTCAGCATGCACTGGGGCGGTTTGCAGTTGAGTGTGAAGCGGCTGGGATGAGAATCAGCACCTCCAAGTCCGAGGCCATGGTTCTCAACCGGAAAAGGGTGGCTTGCCCTCTCCAGGTTGGTGGAGAAGTCCTGCCTCAAGTGGAGGAGTTTAAGTATCTCGGGATCTTGTTCATGAGCGAGGGAAGGATAGAGCGTGAGATCGACAGGTGGATTGGTGCGGCCTCCGCAGTGATGGTCACTTTACCGGTCCGTTGTGGTGAAGGAGCTGAGCCAAAAGGCGAAGCTCTCGATTTACCGGTCAATCTACGTTCCGACTCTCACCTATGGTCATGAGCTTTGGGTAATGACTGAAAGAACAAGATTGCGGATACAAGTGGCTGAAATGAGTTTCCGTCGCAGGGTGGCTGGGCGCTCCCTTAGAGATAAGGTGAGAAGCACAGTCACTCAGGAGGAGCTCGGAGTAGAACCGCTGCTCCTCCACATCGAGAGGAATCAGCTGAGGTGGCTCGGGCATCTCTTTCGGATGCCTCCTGGACGCCTCCCTGGGGAGGTGTTCCAGGCATGGCCCCCCAGGAGGCGGCCCCGGGGAAGACCCAGGACACGCTGGAGGGACTATGTCTCTCGGTTGGCCTGGGAACGCCTTGGTGTTCTTCCCGAGGAGCTGGCCGAGGTGTCTGGGGAAAGGGAAGTTTGGGCTTCCATGCTCATACTGCTGCTTCCACGACCCGGCTCCAGATAAGCGGAAGACGACGAGACGAGGAATGTATAATTTTTTAAAAAGTGCAATCGTTGGCAAGTCACTGTGGTATAAGAATTATAACAGTTATTCCACAAAATCAAGTTGTACATGAGCTGATAGCTGATGAGGCACATAGCACCGAGCTGTCTATAATCCGTGTACGACGAGATTGAGTGGAATAACTTTTATTCCATCCACATTTACTGGATTTTGAGAAACAGAACATTTTTTGCAAATTCGATAAATAAAAACTTTATACAAAGTGTCTGACAAAATAATTTCCATTTAGAATGTAAACAAACCGGTGAAATAACCGGAGCAATTCGTGAAAAATGTGATAATTCTTAAAAATAAAATAAAAAATAAAGATACATGTCCTTGCCATCAAATACTTTTTTTTTTTTTTGCATTTTTGGGGTTTTGTTTTCGAGTCGAGTTTTTATTTCATCCTCGGTTGGTTGAGCAACACGCTCCACCATTTTGTTTTTTCCATTCCTGGTATATGAGCTGATATCCTAATAATAGAGTAGCCAATCAATCAGAGCGCGCGATTGCTCATATCCAGTGAATGTGGATAGAATAAAACAAAATTTTATAAAAACACAGGACTTCACACTGGGCTGAATCACACTATGCTGTCACTGATCATTACCCTATCCTGTTACTCAGGATAATGTTGGTAAATAAACATCACCCACAAGCACACACTCACCGTGTCAACTCCTCCAAGCAACAGTTCAGTGATGGTGATATAAATCTCTGCCAGGGAGAGCTTTTTGCTTGATAACAGGTATGTAAGGTACATGCCCTCAAGCTTCTCTCCACACTGCACCTGCTCCTCTATCTGATGGACCTTCCTGTCAATCAAGTTCCATGCTGAAATACAGCATGTTAAGGCAACACGTTAAAACGTACCATGTCTTACATCATAGCAGGTTTTAGTTCTTGAATAAATGTCTGGTAGTAAATGTCTCAGAGTGACGAAATCAGTGTTTTGAACCAACTTTCTAGAAATGCTAACTGTAGCACTTTGTAGGTATCATGCTTCATCTTGTGTCTAAGAACTACAACTCCCAGCCCACTTCCGCGTTGACTACGTCACGCCTGGGCGGGATCATGTACATCACATTCTTCAGGTTTCACATAAGAGACTTGGAAACTCCATTTTCCTTGTCTCTGGTGTCTGAGCTCAGCGGAGAACAGACCATAGAGGGACGCTCACCATCGGACCGTCCGAAACCACGACTCTTTCTTGCAAGAGACACGTTTTAGAACGTTCTCCTCCTTCTGTCCACCCTTGATCACAGTGGACTCCGGAAACACGCGCGCTTTAACTCAAGTGAGTTATAAACCGTTTTTTTTCAGTCATTCTTTCAGTACGTACTAGACTGCAACCAAATAGGCAGTTTATTGGTGTTGGGAGCGGCTGGACCGTCCTAACCCTGTCTCATCAGAACTTTCTTCTCACGAGCTATGAAGATCTTCAAAGATAACTTCAGAGCAACCGCTCTCTCTCTCACCGAAGCGCAAACTTCTTCAGCCTGCCATTTCCACGGAGAGAGACTCTGCTTTCTACAGAAGACGAGACTTTTTGCAGTAAGAACAGGCATTGGGCAAAAGTTTAAGTCTTAGGAATTATTCACTTAATGTGAAGTTATCTGAAGTTAAATGAAGTGTATACACTGAATTTTGGTTCTCTATCATGTTTGTTTGTTGATTTAAAATTGGTTAATCCATAAGTTTGTGCATGTCTCTCTCTCTCTCTCTCTCTCTCATTCTTTTACTAATATCCTCAATCTCCTTAACACACATTTTGACCTTAAGATTTCAGGGGGTTTGATAATGTTATGAGTGTGGAATTCTTTTGTTACTTAGAAAACACGTGCTCACTAAATCATGAGGATTCACCTCCCCCAAGATTGCAGATAACAAACACACTTTAGCTAGGCCATAGGGCCTTCCCCCACACACACACATACCAAGATTGCAGATAACAAAATTCCTGTGCCTCACATAGCAACAAGCTAGACCTAACATGCCTTTCTTTGTTTAACTCCACGAGGTGGTCCTTGGGCCTTAACTCCTCCCCCACAAACACATGGAGTTAGCCACAAGAGCCAACCCTCTCAAGAGAGACCCAAGGTGTCTCTCTCTCTCTCTCTCCCTCACACACACACACACACACCACTGTATATATTCCAACTGATTATCCATTTTTGATTTGTATAATAAATTCATTTATTGTCAAAGCTGTGTGTATTCATCTGCTGTTTCGATACTTTGAAGTTGCCCAATCGCAAAGAATTCAAGGAAAGGTGTAGACAATTTATGTAATATGGTAAGTGATCAATAATGATATACCATAATTTAGCTGTTTGGTAATTTATCCAGGATCAATGGTATGATTCACTAAATGATTCACCTGAGTGATTCACTTCAAACGATTCAAATGAGACTGATTCTATGGTATGATTCAATTCAAATGAGTCAAATTAAATGATTCAGTAGGATTGATTCATTTTAATTATTAACCTTCAAATTTAATGAGACTGATTTCATGGGGGCGTCGTGGCTCAGGTAGATAAGGCGCCATACCATAAATCCGGGGACCCGGGTTCGATTCTGACCTGAGGTCATTTCCCGATCCCTCCCCCGCTCATTTCCTGTCTCTACACTGTCCTATCCAATAAAGATGGAAAAAATCTAAAAAAAAAAAAAAGTTAAAAAAAAAAAAAGACTGATTTCATGTAATTATTAAAGATTGATCACTTATCCAATCCTAAATACACAAAATCATTAATTACACCTACAACTTACTACATGTAAGATGTTTATGGACCAGTTACTAGGTTCGAAGGGAAAGCAGTTATAAATGGTTAAATAATAAAAAAAAAACACCTCAGACCAAAAGAATTTTGATCTGAAATTTGAAATGAATGTCAGGTTGGGATGTCCGAGTTGCTGAGAAAAGTGTTACGAAAGTTTTGTAAATCCACGTTATGCGTTTCATAAATACATTAGCAGTAAACAGGAAGTCGATGTGCGACAGACCTGAAAATGGTATACATGGTATAGAATCCCAACCCGAAGCTCATTACCAAATATCAAGCAGTTGTGATTTGTAGTTCCTGAGAAAAGTGTTATGAAAAGTTTCGTAAATCCACCCTATAAATGTTTCGTAAATACATTGTCAGTAAACAGGAAGTCAATGTGCTCCAGACCTGAAAACGGTCTACATGGTATAGAACCCCACGCTGAAGCTCGGTATCAAGTGGCTATGAGTTGTGGTTGCTGAGAAAAAGGGTGTTTCAGATAGACGGAAACAAGGAGATATGGACAGAGAGGGGTAAACCAGTATACCTCCCCTTCAGAGCGGGGGTATTATAACAATAACTTAAAAACAAAACAAACACCATAGACCTCTTTGCAAACTGAAAACTTACCCCAAGTCAATTTTAAGCAAAAAAAAAAAAAAAAAAAAAAAACTGATTTAGATATGAACAATAACATTAATTACTATATTATACATGATACAGGCCGCTGGTTAAAGTCACCAAACCAGCTACGCGTGTGGCCAGAGGGGTCCTCAGAGGCACTCCAGGACTGTTTTTCCACCACTGACTAGAGCATGTTCAGACAGGCGGCCACCTACATCATCACAGATCTCCAGGAGTACACGGAGACCGTCACTGCCTACATGAGGAAGTGCATGGACGACGTTACAGTCACCAGAACCATCTCCATTCGGGCCAATCAGAAGCCATGGCTGACAGGGGAAGTCCACAGGCTCCTGTGGGCTCGGAACGCCGCCTTCAAAGCTGGGGACGAGGTGGGCCTGAGGACAGCTAGGGCCAATCTGTCACGAGGCATCAGGGTGGCCAAGAGACAGTATTCCAGGTGCATTGCTGACTATTTCAACGACAGCAGAGACTCCAGGAACCTGTGGCGGGGGATTCAGACCATCACAGACTACAAGCCCTCGCCGCAGACCTGTGACAACTCCACGTCTCTGCTGAATCAGTTGAACGACTTCTTCGCTCGCTTTGAGGCAGACAACAGCACCATGGCACAGAAGACCCCACCACCTCCCCGCGACCAGGTGCTGACGCTGTCCCCAGACAGCGTGAGGAGAGCTCTCAGGACGACAAATACACGAAAAGCCCCGGGTCCTGATAACATTCCTGGTCGTGTCCTGAGAGACTGTGCCGAGGAGCTCACAGATGTCTTTACAGACATCTTCAACATCTTGTTGAGCCAGGCTGTTGTCCCCATGTGCCTCAAAGCCACCACCATCATCCCGGTCCCAAAGAAGCCGTCTCCCTCCTGCTTCAATGACTGCCGCCCCGTCACACTCACTCCCATCCTCATGAAGTGCTTCGAGCGGCTAGTCATGCGGCATATCAAATCTGCCCTCCCCCCGCCCTGGACCCTTTCCAGTTTGCATATCAGTCCAACCGTTCGACCGATGATGCCATCTCCACTGCCCTCCACTCAGCTCTCACCCACCTGGAGACAAAAGATTCGTATGTCAGAATGCTGTTCATAGACTTCAGCTCAGCATTCAACACAATCATTCCTCAGCAGTTCATTCATAAACTGGACCAGCTGGGACTCAACACCTCCCTGTGCAACTGGCTGCTGGACTTCCTGACTGGGAGACCACAGGCTGTACGGGTCGGCAGCAACTCCTCCAGCACCATCACATTGAACATGGGGGGCCCCCCCAAGGATGTGTGCTGAGCCCCCTCCTCTTCACTCTGCTGACCCATGACTGCACACCAACATCCAACTCTAATCTCATTAAGTTTGCGGATGACAACTGTGGTGGGTCTCATCAACAATGGCGAGGAGACAATCTACAGGAGTGAGGTGAGCCGCTTGGCCTTGTGGCACAAGGACAACAATCTCCACCTGAACGTGGAGAAAACGAAGGAGATTGTTGTGGACTTCAGGAGAGCACACACCCAGCATGCTCCACTATCCATCAACGGTGCTGCAGTGGAGAGGGTGAGCAGCACCAAGTTTCTGGGTGTGCACATCTCTGAAGACCTGTCCTGGAGCAACAACACCGCATCACTGGCCAAAAAAGCCCAACAGCATCTGTACTTCCTCTGCAAACTGAGGAGAGCAAGAGTCCCGGCCCCCATCATGCACACATTCTACAGAGGCACCATCGAGAACATCCTGACCAGCTGCATCACTGTGTGGTACAGCGCCTGCACCGTGTCCTGCTGCAAGACCCTGCAGCGTATCGTGAGAGCAGCTGAGAGGATCATTGGTGGCTCTCTCCCTTCTCTAATGGATATTTATAACTCCCGCCTCACCCGCAAAGCCATCAGGATTGCAGGTGACCCCACCCACCCATCTCACAGCCTCTTCAGTCTGCTGCCGTTGGGGAGGAGACTGCGGAGTCTCCGGGCCAAAACCAGCAGGCTCAAGGACAGTTTCTTTCACCAGGTGGTCAGGAGGCTCAACTCCCTCCCTGTTCTGCCCCTCCTCCCCCCCGCCCCCCCTTCAGCATCTGACATGTCACCCTGACAGTCCGCCCCCCCCAACACACACACTCAACGTTCATTAACACACTGAACTTGGGGACTGCATATTTCACTTTACCTCGCTCATTTGCACTATTCTGCACTACCTCACCTTAACAGCTATTAGTTTGTTTACATTGCTTATTTCATGTTTAACTGCTATACCTCAAGTGCCCTTGACTGTTTATTTGCACCAATTTGTGTGTGAGTGTTTATATATGTCTAGTTCTTATCTAGAGTGTTTATACTGTTTATTTCAATTATTCTATTTTTATTTATTGCATTGCCTGTTTGCAACGTGGGTCAGAGAGGACTGAAATTTCATCTGTGCTGTATGTCCAGCATGTATAGCATATTTGACAATAAAGTTGACTTGATAGTATGTACACTACTGCTACACTATACATGTTTTTTCATAGTAGTGTGTAGTGGATTTATTTAAAAGAAAATCAAGTCTTTTTGTGGCTATCCCTCGAAAGCGAGGAAGGCGTTCTCCTAGTCGTTGGCAGCTCGGCCTTGGTGGGTTCTCAGGTGGCTGAGGAGCCCAAGCCTTGATTGACAGGATTTGTTGCAGATGCTGCAGTGTGGACAGCACGTAGATGCGCAATCGAGGTCTGCTGATCTGATTTGGAGACACCTTTGCGTAAGTTCATTTCGTGTAGGGATGCCGTTGCGTGCCAGCAAACACACGGTCCTTGGCAGTCCTTCTGCCTTGCCGGATGGCTGGAGATCCCAGACGATTGGGGCATAAAGTTCTGCTGCAGCCTTCACAGTCATTGGATGTTTCAATGAAGTCCATCTCCTCTGTTGAGGACTTTGTTGGATTGCGCTTCATGTGGTACCTCCCCACACAACCTTGCCGCTCAGGGTGATCCGACCAGGAGCTGAAGCTCCTGACGGGATCACTTGTGGGATCACAGGTACACACAAACCTCCCCACGACAACAAGGTGACAATCCGTGAGGAGGAAAAGAATCAAATAATCAGTTAATCACTTGTACAAGGCTGACAAGACTCCATGATTTATGATCATTCATCATTCTGTGCATTTGCTTTAACTTACATAACCCAGCAGTATTACTCCAAATCTTCATACAATTTTTTTTTTTAATAAATTAAAAATCGCTGTGGTATGAGGACTCAATTTCAGACATGCTGTTCCATTTTGCTAAGAGTATCACACTACAGGCCTTGTTGCATTTCCCCTTTACACTCCAGGCCTGTAGAAACAAACAATCCACACAAACATTCAGATGAAGACCAATGCTGTAACTTACCCTCCACTCTTCTTGGTGAATGCACCATAGCAACACCTAAAAGTCTTGAAATTTGCTCCAATTTCTTGGTCACCATGACAACAACATTACTGAAGTGTGGAGTTGGCAGAGGACAGCAGGAATTAGGGGCCAGTAAAGGGGTGCGTGCGCGCACCATATGGCTCTCTGGACAATTTGTTCAGCTGAAGGATACACACATCAGCAGGCGTCCTACTGCTTTGCGCTGCTGGTGAGCCACATGGTTTTAACAGATATTGGAACAAGACGCAGGATAAAGACAGAAAAGAGGAAAATTGTTTTTGAACAAAACAGACTGCGGTCCTCGGGAAAATGTAATGGGTTTATAAATGTGTGCAGTGAGCTTTGTCAAGTTCAATAAAAAAAAAAAAAAGATAGAGTTATATTTGTCATACAGTACATTATTTAAAGTGAGACATCAGCAGAAAAATTTTTAAATAGTCTAAAAATTAAAAGCTAATCGAATCATATAATTTCACAGAAGTAACAAGGGCACCATTTGGCAGTATGGAATACTCACCTCGCTCGAAACAAACTTGAGCCAAACTTGGGTTTTGCTTTAAATTAAAACCAGGAGCACAAAAAGTGAAATAAATATCTTTTTTTATTATTTTCATCATAATCATCATCATCATCATTATTATTAGCAACACTATACAAAGTGCCAGCCGTTTACAGGCAATCTCATGATGTCCAGCAAACTGTCCAATCAGCTCTGCTTTCATAGCAGGTCACCTCCTCATTGGGCTATTCGAATGCCTATCATGCATATAATCTTGTTTTAGAAAAAGAAAAAAATAATATATATATAAAAAATATGCGTAGCACTGATATACAGATTTGATATAAACAGGCTTATTGGTCACAAACCAAATTGAATTATAAACATGGCTTTCTCGTACCATAGACAAAGCAGACAAGAGAGTTTTGAGTCAGATAAGTGAGCTCTGTCAAAAAAGAGAAAATCCTTTTTTTTTTTTAAATAATTTTTTTGGTTGTTTTTTTTCCCCCTTTTGGTTCATTTTATTTATTTTTCTTTTCAGTTGTGTAATCAAAAGCGCAAGGCATTGAGCACAGTGCCCTTTTCACTGGCAATACTCAAATCAGAAAAAAGGTCTCTCTCTCTCTCACACACACACACACACAAAGTGCATTCAGGAGTGGCAGCAGTGGCACAACAAACATCATTAGAAAGCCTGTCCTGTTAGTTAAGTGAAGCCAAGACGGTGTTTTGGGATAAGGTGTTCAAGTGTCTAAGGTGGAATATATTCATCATCCTGGCGGTAGCTTGTGAAATCCTGCAGGCTGCATTTCAACAAGACGCACAAGAACGCAGAAGTACAAGCAAACACATGACCAGTTGCGTTCCTGCATGAACTAGGCTCGTCTTACCACACTGTCAGAGAATCCAGACTGTTCTGTTTCGACATACAATCAAAAGCATTCACACACTTTCTCACACACACACACCAGCAAAAGTATTAAAATCAGTGTACAAATTATGGTCTCAAAAATGTGCAAAAATTTCAAGATCAAAAAGACAGACGATTGTACTTTTGTACATACCTTACAAACGCCTGCACACCGAGTACGCTAACAGACACTGACTGCATAATGCTTTCTTTGCATTTCAGATGGAGTTAATTCAAACAGAAAACATGAAACTGTTTCAATTGAACCTTCAAACTAAAACAGGAGTACTTTCAAATTCTGACCTTTTGACTTTGAGATATACGGCCAAGCACAACATAGAACACAATATAGCAATTTAAAAAAAAAAAGTGCTTTTGGCTCAGAGAACTGGGACGTACCAATAATTACTGATTGGAAGGGTTGGGCTTGGGTCTGGCTCGTACCTGATATTATATTAACCCGACTGAGGGGGTCTACGTAATTAATGAATTTGAACAACCTAACAGGCTCTCTGAGTATAACAGTAAACAGAAGAATCTGGAGTACAAAAACTTGTAAACATCATTTGGAGTGAAACGGTTGCATCTTAATCCTTAACGGCTCTCGAGAGGCTTTTTTTTTTTTTTAAAGCACCAGACTAGAGGCTTCTCTCATTTCTTTTCTTGTGGTTCTTGTCAATACTAAGCCATTTACATGGCACCATTCTGATCCACACTATACAGTGCCAGTGGAAAATCAAAACTACTACAAGCAGAGTTTGTACAGCTTTTGAATTCATTAAAAAAACCTTTCGAAACACACACACAAAAAAAAAAACAGCCTAGTGCCAAGCTGATGCCATGTTTTCATCAGGCTAAGTATTAACTACTTTGAGGTGATGCTCTACAGTACTGCTTTATACTCAATAAACCACTACTGGAAGATTGGCAAGCAAACACGTACCCTTACTTCACCATGAACGACTAAACAGAGCGTGTCTGATACACATCTGCCATTTAAATTTTTAACAAATCTAAAAAACACGACCAGAAATCCAGCAGCTTTTTATGCAACCCATCAGGTTCAGCTTCCAGATGTTACTAACAGTTAAACAACTCTTCCTGTTAAAATCCAAGTACCTAATGTGCATTCTCATTAAAGTCCAGGTTTGTTGGGTTTATACACACACACGCCATATATAAGGGGGGGAAAATGGCCTATCGATTAACAGCCATGTTTACATGCAAATATTAATGTGACTAAAATCTTCACAGCACATGGGAAAACATTACACGGTCAAAACTTAAAAACGTTCTCATTGTTATAAGAATAACAATAAATTTAGCTGGGATTGCACACTATATACTACATGTACAGGGAAATTTAACAGACTTCTGAATTTAAGGTATTTAAATAACTAATTTGTTTAGGTTGGTGAAAATGTCTGCACATAAACATGGCCACTGGTTTCCGTCAATGGAGGGCACACGGGCAAAACATCACTGCATTACATAAATTTGATTTAGTACTTTTAAAAGGATGTGCTCATTAGGAAAATTCAATGGTGTCATAACCGCTTTAAAAAAAAAAAATCCGACACCAAAGAGCTGTGGACCAAGCCCCAGGACATAAAAAGGTACCAAAGAGAATGACACGATATGTGAATTACCCGCCACCAAAAAAAAAAAAAAAAAAAACCCCACCACCACACCCCACCCATGTCAAGACTTTTGTGGGATAGTGAGGTCAGTTTCAGTTTAAAAAAAAAATTCCAAATATGGTCAAGTACTGTTGAGCATTCATGAGAACTTGAATTCATATTGGGTGTTCCGAGGTCTGTTTTATAATTTTTTTTTTTTTTTGGGGGGGAGGAGAAGACACTGAAATCAAATCATGAATAAAATCATTTTTTCTTCATATCTTATGGTACCGTTTTAAAAAAATTAATAATACTACTATAGATTTCTGCTAGGTCAATCATCCATCTCCAATAAATAACATTCATCCTGCTGTTAAAGGAAAACTCCACTCTGAAACACATTATATACGTTTCTGTTGAAATATATGTGGTGTGTTTAAAATACTCTGGTGCACCAATTTGCATACTGGTGCTGTATTTTTGTTATCCCTATGAGAGCAGACAGCGATTATGTATCGCTCTGACGTCATAGGGAGACATTTAGGCCCTGTTTACATCATTTCGAATCAGTGGATCATCAGATTAACGTTTTTAAAACGATTCGCGTACACACACGAATAGCAGGAAGTGAAGTCCGCGCCGTTTTTCAGCAGTCGCGTCACATGACCAACGCCAGCAAATCAGGAAGGTGGATGTCACAGTGACGTTGTCCAACGATGACGTCAGCTAGAGCTCAGCACTGCGTATCCTCGTTCCTCAATGTTTACACAGCACCGGATCAGATACGTACTGGGTTGAATACGTGGGCCCTGGCGGATTCAAATTGTTCCGCCTGTGGAGTCGTTTCCCGGCGTTTTAATGTGCACGGACAGTGCATCCGCAACGAAAACGATACGGATACGGTCTAATGTAAACACCACCTTAGTAAAGAGCAAGAGCTTTTTCTCTCTTGAACCGTTCCCATATGAATGAGAATCCCAATGCAAATTAAGTGCAGATGCTTGAAACAAAGCCACAGAATGCAATGCAGCTATAATACGACTCAGGTGTGCCGAGTTTCAGCAGCAGTTAGTTAGTTAGCGATCTACAAGCCGATGGTGATGAAAGCTGAAGCTTTGGAAGCTGATCTGTCTGAGCATAGCCTATGGATGTGGAAGTGAAAGAGCCGGACAGACGAAAGGACGAAAGCGCTGCTGCATTGTTCTCTTTAGGCTTAGATGACACTAGGGCTAAATCCCAGTGGCACCACCATTAGCAGGTAGTCAATGGACACTACGAGTAACGTTAAGTGAAAATAGACAGTCATGTGAATGAAATGAAAAAAAAAGAAACGCACATTAAAGTGCATATTCTGGACCAATTTTGTTTTTTTATAGAAAGTATGTCCCTTTACACACTCATCCAGAAGGGTAATTTTGCACAAAGCCATCTGTCTACAGCAGAAAAAAACAAAAATAAAAACAAAACGCGTCTGGAAAAATCCCAAGTGAGTCTGAAGCCAGATTTGTGACGTTATCTGCGGAAGCGCCAGCAGGCTGCGAGAGCTTGCACGGTTTCAGTGCACAGCCTGTGTAGACCAAGCGCTCCCGTTTCTCTCTGGTTGTCTGGTCTTTTGGAAAACGATGAGTACTAATCCCATCAAGACTGGTGTTGCTACACCCTCCTACGATACATCTGTTAACCATTTCAATAATTACATGATAACGTTGAAGAAATTTGCAGAAAACCACCAGGTCGTTTTCTCAAACAAACCAGCGCTGACGTAGGATTCAGAAGGAGGCGTCCCGCACGCGACGTCACAAAAATCAATGTTTGCCGGGAAATCCAAACGCCGAGTTTTTTCAGAGTCGGACCAATTCGCCTCAAATGGCTTGATTTCAACTGAATTTTTTGGGTATTGCGCAAGGTAAATACATTGCACAAAATGTGACCGATATTTGACCAAAGTTTAATACAGTAGACCCCCGCCTATCAGTATTCGCGAATTCACATATTCGCGGGATTTTATATAGAACATATCTCCGATACATTCGCGGAAATCTAAGCGATTCGGGGTCATTTGCGGCGAACATACCGAACGTTTACGCACTGTGAACGTTTACGCACTGCTACATTCTCGGAGCCGAATGCTTGCTCGCTACTGGCTGAAGTTTGAATGGCGGGCTGCTGCTCATTGGTTGATACGAATGAGCGCATTGTACAGTACAGTCTCGCGGTTCCCGTAGTTCAGACTTGTTCACGTGTTGTTCGTTCTTGGTATTTTTGAATAATTTTTACGCCCTACAATGGCTCCTAAACGCTCTGCGTCTTCTAAGGCTCCTGCCAAGGAACCTAAGCGCCAGAAGAAGGTAATGATGCTGCAGGAGAAGGTAGGACTTCTTGATATGCTAAAGGAAGGGAAGACTCTTGCGGCGGTGGCTCGTCACTACGGGGGGGGTTTACAAGTATTCGCGATTTTGGCTTATTCGCGGCCATGTTCGGTCCCTAACCCCCGCGAATACTGAGGGCTTACTGTATAAAATAGGAGAATTACATTGATCTCGCGCCTGAATTTACCCGTGATATGCACTTTAAAGTCATTATTAAATACCACTGAAGAGGTGTTAAAAGATTAATATGCAAGTCATTCAGGGTGGATTTTTCCTTTAAGTCATGATTCTAGTCACTAGGCATCAACCCCAACACGTGTTTTCTAGGGTTTTGGCTTTTAAGAACGAATGCATTTCAAAGATTACGGCACTGAGTTACAGGAAGGCAAAAAGAGTGCTTAAAGAACTGACCTGGAGTCAGTTTGTTAATGAAGCAGAGAATAAGAGCACGAGAAGACTTCTCGAGATTTGAACACGGACACACAAAACTGTTTCCACAAACCTAAAAGGCACAATGCAAAAGCAACACTGATGGAGTGAAACAAATTAAAATCACAATCCTGCTTGACCCTACAGCTCAAAAATAGTGGCATTCTGCTAAACCATGAACACAGAGGAGGAGACGGAGATGCAGCCAAAAAAAACAAATTAACAAACAAAAAACCCACCTTACATTTGTACAGCATAGTGAGTGATAAAATCTACAGTATAGATGTTGATGAAAGTGTGAAGGTGTCTGGTGTGTACGAACTGTGCAAGAGAATGAGAACTTTGAGAGGAGTAATGCTGGCGGTCCCAACACCCTGTGGTCAGATTTGCTTTCCTTAGATTTGCCTTTTGTTTTTAGCAGCTTGATGGCACACCAGCCCTCTCCTGGGCTTGACAGTACATTCTGGGTCGTGTTGGAACGAGATACCCTCTCAGATTCATCCCATGAGCCTAGAAGCTGACAAGACTCCCTGGAGCTGAGTTTCCAAGTCCAAATTCGCAGAACTCAAAAGAAAAAAAAAAAAAAAACTACAATAACAAAACTCAATTAGTCTTTAGGGGTACTTACCCCTGAGTGACATTAAGGTGCAATGTTTTCATACAGAATCAAGCTGCTCCCCAATGCTATCCTCCACCAAAAGAGGCATTAATCCCCTTTCTGCTGAGCCACACCCCCATTCTCTCTAATCCAATGGAAGCGCCCTAGAGCAGGCCGGGTGAAGTGTAGAAAAGGGCAGACGCTAAGGGTCGTCACTAATCGTTCAGTGATTGAGAGCAGGGGAGGGGTTAGTGAACAAAAAAATGCCGTAATAAGTCCTCAGCAGCCGGCCGTTGTTTTGTTTCCACAAAAATGCGTTTAAGGAAGTCACGGCAGTGGTCAGATACATGAGCTGGGAGCGTAGGGTTGGTTGGTTGCGTGGCGATTTTGAAGATGGCTGCCATCGCCTCGAACTCCGCCCAAGGAGGCCGCTGGGTTAGCATTTCAACTACGGTGCAGCCAATACTCCTGCAGAGAGGAAAGAGAATCATTCATTGTTAAATATTACAATCAAGCGTTTGTTTCTTTTAAAAACGTCTGCCACCAGAGCATTGATGTAACTTCTAAACAAATTTAAAAAAAAAAATTATGGAATGTCAGTTCACAAGTGACAGAGAATCAAAGGGCAACAATTTATGTGACTTCACACAAAATGAAACCATTGCTAGATAGTTATAGGTTTTTTTTTTTTTTAAATGGGGTAATAATTTTGAATCCATTTATTTTTAAGCCAGTCATTACAGCTTTGCACCTTTGTCTCACCATATGCCGACCAGGCTTAGCATCTTCCATCAGCCATAAATCACAAGGAGTTACTCCTTTTCTCCGACCAGAAGAGCTTTTAAATAACACTTTCTGCAAAAGGACTCGGAAATTCTCAAATCATCATTTTGTGCATGAGTAACGAAGATGGCAAACAATCCAAAAAAAAAAAAAAGTAGCAGGCTTTTTTTTTTTGTAGTTTGATGACAAACAGTCCACTCTGAAAAACTGATGAATGCTTGTTAGACCCCGAAATCTCTAGTTTTACAGGGAGGAAAAGCATTTCGCTTGCTTAAATCAGTGGTTCTCCAGCTTTTTTTCATCTCAGGGTTTGACAGACATATCTATTTGGCATGCTTGAAACTGATACAGGCTGTTCTGATTGCTACTCCTTTTGGCGAGTTAATTCCTTGAGATTTATCTTCGCTCACAAATCTGCTCGCTGCTTAATGAAGGTTATTTTGACCGATAATGTCTCCTCTTTCATAAGGTGATCCTAACGAGTGACATCACCCGTTTACACTGCCTTGTCCGACAGAGGTAACTTAGCGTCATCAATCACATCATCCAGCCATTTAGCTACAATGCATTCTTCAATGTGAATATATACTCGTGTTTGTCCTACAATAAACCGAGAAACATCTCTGAACAGCTGTCTGCGTCAGTGACTTTTGGGATACAACTTGTGGGACTTTCCTGCAGCTCGTTTGCTGCCCCCTTGTGGCCATGGCTCTCAGTGTGCGAGCTGCTGGATTTAAGGGGAACTAAAGTCATTTTTAAAAACTTGTTTTATTTCTAAATTAACGCATTATTCAATTACGTTTTCGGTTTTATTAACCTTATATCGTGACTCGTATTGGTATATTGTATTACATTTATCAGCTTTTTCGGTTTTTAACCATGTCGAATGCAGTTCGGTTGGTCCACGGCAGGCGTCGCTTATCCGCGCGATCTTCATGAGACTTGTGCGAGACTGTTTACACAGTGGCCAGATCGCCATATCTTTCCAATTTAGATTAATGTTGAGATTTACCAGCTTCATCAGTGATGGAAATTATTCCATACGACTTTGAACCAACGTGGAGTAGAGAAGAGTTGGAAAGACGACAGGATAAGGACGAGTCCGTCGCGCTGGTATTTACGCCATTACTGTCGCACAATTGAAACGTGCCAGATCAGGCGGCTGGTGGGTTTTCAAAATAATACACCCATGCATGCATTTTTATTAATGGTGTCAACAATAATCGATTCGGCAATGCATCGCAATGCGGGGCATGGATGATTCAGCATCGATTCGGCAACATGCCAGATCGATTCAGCGTATTAAAAAAAAAAAAAAAAAAAACTTCCGTGGGCATTTCCGGAGCAACATCACAGACATGCGCAGTCTGTAGCTGCACGCCAGTCGAGACAGCACTAGCTTAGCAAGATGGCTGAGGCGGAGGAAGAGGACTGCGAGAGACACGTTATTATTAACGCACCCAAAGCTTGGAAAGCTGACATCTGGGCACATTTTGGATTCTACGAGGTTGATGGGAAAGTAGACAAGACCTGTGTGTAAAAAAGAAAGATCTGGTCTCATTCAAAGCACTAAAAAGCTGAAATTTGTTTTCTTTTTCATATTTGAAACTCTATAACATTCAATTTTATTTTGTTTAAAACAGGAGTGATACACACAACAGCCAATAAAATGTTGTTCAGTATCTGACTGCTTGTATTGCCTCATGACTACTGAAACATTTGCCTTGCTTTCAGTAAAATTTTAACGCATCACAATGCATCGTAGAATCGGACTGAATCGAATAGTTACCCTCCGAATCGTAATCGAATTGAATCGTGAGGGCTGTGCCAATGCACACCCCTAATTTTTATGATAAATCCATATTATCCTGAGTGCATTTCCCACGTAATCCTCACTAAGGTTTCGGACAGCACTACAAAATGGCGTCCACACTATATAGTGAGTAGGGAGCGATTTCGGACACCTAGGGAAAACTTCCAGCTTGGTTACGTCAGCATTCGAAAGAGGGCGTGCGCGTCTTTTGACAACGTTGGCAGATGTCCGTCATTTTGATTTCCGTCCTACGATGTCTCGCACAGGTCTCAGCGAATCTCGTTTACGGCCGTTGCGTTGACATATGGACTAATATATTACATAGCATAATTCAAAGCACTCATAACTTGCGATAGCAGTGACAAAATAGCTATCAAAAATGCATTCCTATATTTAATAAAACGAGAAACAGAATTTTGATGATTAAAAAAAACTCGCCTTCAGTTCCCCTTGAAGCAAGAGTGCTCTAAAGACAGGAGTGATCTCAGGTGTAGGTACTGTAAGTACTGGTCTATAAAAGGTTTCATAATTCAGGTCGTTTCAAAACACCTAGCGTTAGCAAATCGATGCAAATGCAAATCTTGAAGCCCCCTGCAGTGAAGTCCTTATATTACACTCCATCAAGTCCAGTTGCTTTGCCATATTTATAGACATATTAATTATAGGCATCGCTTACCATATATCAGCTTTCCTTCCATAGCCCTCTCCACTAATGACCTCTGGGCTCATCCAGTATGGTGTTCCTGTCACTGACTTTATACCCGTTCCTGACAGACAGATAGTCTGCAGCCGACGGCTTGCCCCGAAGTCACCTAGCTTCACATTCCCGGCTGAATCTCTCAAGATGTTGGCACCTGACAGGGGAAAAAAAGGCAAGCAAGAAAAATTCAGCAAAAGAGCAACAAAACAGAGCAAGGACTTTCATAAATAAAATAACCAAACATTGCTTACACCGAATGAGAGCATGAAATTTTCCGAATGCTAAATCATGACCTGAGCTATTCCATCAAAGAAACAAAGCACCATGATTAGCTTGTGAAAAAAAGTGAGCACAAATGTCACATTCTATCCTCATCAGTCATGTCAGAGCTGTGTGCGTGTGTGTCTTATGCCCAGGTCAGACGGCAGAAAGACGCCTGCTGTGACCTGCGATCGGTCAGGTGACGACCGATCGCAGGTGGACGCAGGCGTTTTGTGTCAAATCCTTCGTTGTGGTCAGACGTAAAGTTTTTAAGCTGTCAGGACAGGACGCAACCAGTCGGAAGCAAACGCAGGTTGACGCAGCTTACAGAAAACCTTTCAAAAAAAAAAAAATTATATTACAGTGGGGCAAAAAAGTATTTAGTCAGTCACCAATCGTGCAAGTTCTCCCACTTAAAAAGATGAGAGAGGCCTGTAATTTTCATCATAGGTACACTTCAACTATGAGAGACAGAATGAAAAAAAAAATCCAGAAAATCACACTGTCTGATTTTTAAAGAATTTATTTGCAAATTATGGTGGAAAATAAGTATTTGGTCAATAACAAAAGTTCATCTCAATACTTTGTTATATACCCTTTGTTGGCAATGACAGAGGTCAAACGTTTTCTGTAAGTCTTCACAAGGTTTTCACACACTGTTGCTGGTATTTTGGCCCATTCCTCCATGCAGATCTCCTCTAGAGCAGTGATGTTTTGGGGCTGTTGCTGGGCAACACGGACTTTCAACTCCCTCCAAAGATTTTCTATGGGGTTGAGATCTGGAGACCGGCTAGGCCACTCCAGGACCTTGAAATGCTTCTTACGAAGCCACTCCTTCGTTGCCCGGGCGGTGTGTTTAGGATCATTGTCATGCTGAAAGACCCAGCCATGTTTCATCTTCAGTGCCCTTGCTGATGGAAGGAGGTTTTCACTCAAAATCTCACGATATATGGCCCCATTCATTCTTTCCTTTACACGGATCGGTCGTCCTGGTCCCTTTGCAGAAAAACAGCCCCAAAGCATGATGTTTCCACCCCCATGCTTCACAGTAGGTATGGTGTTCTTTGGATGCAACTCGGCATTCTTTCTCCTCCAAACACGACAAGTTGAGTTTTTACCAAAAAGTTCTATTTTGGTTTCATCTGACCATATGACATTCTCCCAATCCTCTTCTGGATCATCCAAATGCTCTCTAGCAAACTTCAGATGTGCCTGGACATGTACCGGCTTAAGCAGGGGGACACGTCTGGTACTGCAGGATTTGAGTCCCTGGCAGCATAGTGTGTTACTGATGGTAGTCTTTGTTACTTTGGTCCCAGCTCTCTGCAGGTCATTCACTAGGTCCCCCCGTGTGGTTCTGGGATTTTTGCTCACCGTTCTTGTGATCATTTTGACCCCACGGTGTGAGATCTTGCGTGGAGCCCCAGATCGAGGGAGATTATCAGTATAATATATAATTGCTCCCACAGTTGATTTCTTCACACCAAGCTGCTTACCTATTGCAGATTCAGTCTTCCCAGCCTGGTGCAGGTCTACAATTTTGTTTCTGGTGTCCTTTGACAGTTCTTTGGTCTTGGCCATAGTGGAGTTTGGAGTGTGACTGAGGTTGTGGACAGGTGTCTTTTATACTGATAACGAGTTCAAACAAGTGCCATTAACACAGGTAACGAGTGGAGGACAGAGGAGCCTCTTAAAGAAGTTGTTACAGGTCTGTGAGAGCCAGAAATCTTGCTTGTTTGTAGGTGACCAAATACTTATTTTACCGAGGAATTTACCAATTAATTCATTAAAAATCCTACAATGCGATTTCCTGGATTCTTTCCCCCCATTCTGTCTCTCATAGTTGAAGTGTACCTATGATGAAAATTACAGGCCTCTCTCATCTTTTTAAGTGGGAGAACTTGCACAATTGGTGGCTGACTAAATACTTTTTTGCCCCACTGTATATTAGGGGTGGGCAAAATTATCGATACGGCGATATATCGCGATACTTTGTCTTCCGATTCAATATCGATACTCAAAATTTGAATATCGATATTTTTTCAAATAATAAATCATGTTTCAGACGGGTTGTAAATCCAGTACGACTTCCGCACCTCCGCTCCACAAGGTGTCGCTGTGCCGCTACCTCACTGCAAGGCACTCTTCGTCTTCTCTTTTTTTCCCGGTGGTTGCAGTGAGGAAAAAAAAAAAAAAAACAAGCAAGCATGGCTGTTAATGTAAACCTAGAGACGCTGCCGAACTTTAAGGCAGATGTTTGGAGGCACTTTGGATTCCAAAGGAAAGGAGAAAACAAAAAAACAAAAAAATAGTGAGCTGGACAAAGAGTACGCACTTTGCAAAACCTGTTTCGCTCCAATTAGTTATTCAGGTAACACAACAAACTTGCGAACTTACTTAGCACGACACCACCCCGACATATTAGCTCAGCCGGAGCCACCGAAACCCGACCCGAAGCAAACTACACTGGACAGCGCCAAAGTCCTCCCGTCTACTTCAGTGATGTGTGACTTACTGTAACTGTGAACTTAATTTTGTCATTTAAGACCAAAGGCAAGAAGCTGCACTTTATTTTGCATTTTCAATTTTAGTGTGTGTGTGACACTGCATTTTATTTTGAGTATTTACTCAAAGTTCAGAAGAAACGTGATTCACTGAGGTTTCAATTCAGTTTCAGTGTGTGGACACTGACCCACACTGCACTTTGTTTCATAATTGTGCTCAGGGAGACTAAGATGCCCACTGCACTTTTCAATGTGTTCCAGACAGTGTGTTGTTCCTGCAAATATGTTGTAACTTGCGCTTGTATAGTTACAATAAAATGGCATGGATAATTAGAATTACATTGTTTTGACTCAGTTTGTCCCATGAATTATCACTATCATCTGATGTACATACAACTCGGATTTTAAGATGCATAATGCGTTTACATTTTTCAGTGAACTATGTAGAATATCGCAATATATCGCAGTATCGTATCGTGACTCAAGTATCGTGATGCGCATCGTATCGTGAGGTCCTTGGCAATACCCACCCCTACTGTATATGGCCATAAGACTGCTCGCAGGTTGCTGTAAACTATCTGCAGGTGCAGTCTGCATCTACCTGCGATGCATCGCAGCCATCTCTAAAGACTTGTCTTCCCCTGCGTCAACCTGCGATTGGTTGCTCAAGCGTTGCACGACCGCCAGCTACAGTATTTGCACCGATTGGAAGTGAATCGCAGCTGAAATGCAAACGGATCGTGATCCACTTGCGTCAACCTGCCTCTACTAAAGACCCTCTGCTAGGGCTGAACGATTTTAAGAAAAAATTTGAATTGCGATTTTTCTGGCAGATATTGCGATTTCGATTTCAACCACGATTTTTTTTCTTTAAATCAAGTTTCAGTGCAAATTAATTAATATAATGAATTCCATAAAGCTAATGCAAGAATGAAAACTGAGGTCAACAGATTTCAAATGCAGGCCTGTTTATTAACATTGAGTGCCTGAGGAACAAGTTATAATAACTTAAAATAAAAATAAAGAGAGAGCCATCTTTCTTAAGTAAACTTTTGCTTCTTTTACTTTTCCCATCTACAACATATCAGACATAAAAAAAAGGTTGATCAGTGGCTCAGCAGCATCAAAATATTGCACTTTTGTAAAAGAATGTACATAAGCATTATAAATTATAACTAGAGCAAACAATTCCCCTGTGGGAAATAAGAGTGATGCAGTGCGCGTAGCAGTCGCTATTGCAGGGCCCTTCCCTCCTGTGTGTGTGAGAGTGAGCGAGCAGCCCCTCCCCCACCCGCGCACTCAGACACAGAGACAAAGAAAGCGCACTTTTTCCTCACAGCGCTCCCTCCAAACAACGGGGATTTACACGAAAACGGAAGGAGATATTCACAAAATTCTTTCACACTGGGTGCCACAAGGCTTTCCTGAACGTAATTTTTTTGTCTGGAGTGTAAAAAATGAGGACAATTTATTGACGAGACAAAACATGGGTCAGTTTAGGAGCACTGAGAAAAACCGCGGCTTTGACGATCCCAAAATCGTGTTGTCTGAGATCGCGATTTTCGGTCGAAAACGATAGATCGTTCAGCCCTACCCTCTGCCATTATCTGCGTCGTCTTGCGTCGATGCAAGACCAGTCTTGCGTCTACCTGCGATTTTATCATCACAGGTAGATGCAAGTAGTTGAAAACTAGTTGCAGCCTGCTGTCTGACTTGTGCATTCCATTCTCACCTTTGATATCTCTGTGTACAATCATGTTGCTGTGCAGATAACACACTCCTTCCAAGATCTGCCTTGTGTATTTGCGCGTGACATTTTCTGTCAGTGCGCCATAAGACTTGAGTTGGTCTTTAATTGATCCCTGAGGAAACAAAAACACAAACATGACATTTCGGAGGACATTATTTAACCAGGTCAAGCTTCAGATGGTGTAAAAGACGTGGTGTTTTACCCCAGGCATGTACTCCATGAAGATCGAGAGAGTTCTTTCATGCGTGTCCCGCAGGCAGCCGTAGTACTGGACGATACGTTCATGAAAAAGATTCTTCAGGAGTTGGATCTCGCACTCCAACGCACTCACCTCCTTAACATGTAAAAACACCAACACGATCCATATACAAGACAAATTAGCATAAGGTAGCGTATAAATACACATACACATCGAGCGGCTTCCGCCCTGTGAACTTCTCCACATTTTGCCGTGTTCTAACATGGAACCGAAATTATGACGGAATTAATTGGGATTATATGCTATGGATTGACAAAATATCCCATAATATTCAAAGGTAACGACTGGTCAGTGACCAGGTTAAGATGGGGATTAGCCAGAGAAGCAACCCTGGGAGCCAAGTGTAACTCTCAACATGATGCTATCACCACCATGCTTCACTGTGAAGCTGGTTTTCACAGATTGTTAAGCAGTGAATACTTGTACTCATGCCAGCCCATTACTCCTCATAGAAATTACAAACACTGCATCATGCAAACGTGCTCATCTCTAACCTTGCTGGTCTCTGGGCTGTCCGGGTCGAACTGGACCTGTTTGACGGCGAGTTCTCTGCCCGTGTCAGCATCATAACAGAGGAAGACGCGACCAAATCCTCCCTGACCCAGCAGCTTTCCCAGGCGCCAGTTTGTGGGGGCACGAGGAGCTACACACACGCACGTACGTACAGAGAGAAATGTCCATGTTTCATCTATCATGTCTGTATCTGCATTATCAATCAACACAATATCGCACAAGGCTTGCGTGTCTGTGACGAATAACAATCTGCATAAATGAGAACGAAAATTTTTCATTTCTTTAACTAGGGAATTTTTAAATTCATTAAACTTACAGCGACTGGGTGGGCTGATGTCCATGACGGAGAGTGTTGGGTTGGTGCTGGGGTTGGGCTCGATGTCACTGCCACGGCGGCGACGACCCGGCTCTTCCAGCTCCGGTGAGAAGATGCTGCTGCCGCTGCTGGTGCTCGGGCTCTGGTCCGTCGGGCTGAAACTCATAGGTGAGCGGAATCCGTGGCCCTGTGTTCGCCGTGCTCGTGGAAAAGTCTTGCGGCCTATAGCGAGGAAGATAGAAATACGACTTTACAGACACTCATGGACCAACAGAAATGATTGGTGTAATGTTTATTCAATATCTATGCACTTCTTAAGCAGCTCATTATGTGCTGTTCATCGAACGTCTCTTAAGACACTACGAACCATTCAGAAACTTAAATAAGATCCCACAGTTTCAGTTTCAAATCTCGATTTCATTCCAACTTTTATCAGAGCCAGTGATGGCTCAGAGCTACAACAATCACACAGATTCGTTGTAAATGTCTTAAAATTACATACACATGATGGATGCAACAGGGCTCGAAATTCGCGGTGGTCCGGTCACCCGAGGCGACTTAATTTTTCATTTGGCAGGTAATTCCTGTCACTAGCCAGCCCGGCTGGCGAGATGAAAATAAAAAAATATATATGAAGCGAAGATTCAGACACGCCGTCAACTAAAGCCGCCACATATTAAGCGCATGCCGTGTCTGTGTTAATCGATGTGTTTATCAGCAGGACGGAAAATACCAAAGAATTCCGAATCATATCGTGTATGAGTCAGGCTGTCGGTTTTTTCACTACTGCGCATGCATATAACGCATCTCGTTGAATATCGCCATAATCACATGTAGTATTGAACCAGGTGGGTGGAGCACAGAAGCACAGCAGGCCAGAACTGAGTTCTCAATGAGCTATTTATTGCTAGCTTTTCAGCCTTTTATCACTTCCCAGCCGCGTGCGTGCACGCACGCACGCACGCGCACACACACACACACACACACACACACACACACACGTCTTCTGGTTGGGGAGAGAGAGCTCCCTTTCTCTGCTCTCCTCTCCTTTTAAAGGGCGCGGTCACTGGGGAAGATACACAAACACAGGTTAATCCCCATCAGGTGCAATGATTCCACCACTTACCTTCCCTGACTCCGCCCTCCATTCAGAGACCGACGCTTGGCCACGCCCCTGCTGCCACATCACGTTATCAAATTCAATAGATGTGGCCACATTATCGCCCATTTAAACACGTGTTTTTGTTGTTGTTTACATCTACATCTGCCAAAGCTACATTGCGATGTGGAATTTTCTGAAAGGTGTACAGAAACCGCCAGAGATGGGGACAAAGCGACCTCGGTCTGAAGAGGAGAAACAACAAAGGACTTATAAGCAAACGTGGGAGCAGGGTAGGCCTTGGCTGCAATACGATTTTTATGGAATAATTAATTTTTTTCAAGTTGATTACTAGTCGGGCGGCACGGTGGTGTAGTGGTTAGCGCTGTCGCCTCACAGCAAGAAGGTCCTGGGTTCGAGCCCCGTGGCCGGCGAGGGCCTTTCTGTGTGGAGTTTGCATGTTCTCCCCGTGTCCGCGTGGGTTTCCTCCGGGTGCTCCGGTTTCCCCCACAGTCCAAAGACATGCAGGTTAGGTTAACTGGTGACTCTAAATTGACCGTAGGTGTGAATGTGAGTGTGAATGGTTGTCTGTGTCTATGTGTCAGCCCTGTGATAACCTGGCGACTTGTCCAGGGTGTACCCCGCCTTTCGCCCGTAGTCAGCTGGGATAGGCTCCAGCTTGCCTCCGACCCTGTAGAAGGATAAAGCGGCTAGAGATAATGAGATGAGATGAGATGATTACTAGTCAATATGAAGCTCCTAATGCTTTCTCTCTCATAAATGGTTAAATACAGAAAGCATGGTGGACTAGTCTGGCTAACGCGACTGCAAAGCTCTACGAGCTATTGGTCTGGCCAAGATATTAAGCCCAACCGTTTCCCAGAGCCCGTGGTTGACCCGCCTCCCTGAAATGCCTCAGTTTGCTACTGGTCGAAGCCAGAAAAGGCTGTGACGAAGCTTAAACCAATCACATCACTCTTTCCTCTGACGTATGTGACGCGACGGGGCTAACTGGTAGATTAAACCATAGACATCCTATTATTAAACTCTTACCGAAGCCAGTCGGAAGCAAGGTGAAAACGTCCTTCCTTTCAATAAATACCTCCAGGGCTGCTCTTTGCTCCGTTTTCAATGAGAACTTCCCGTTGAATGCTTTCAATACAGCATTCGTGAATGAAGCGCTTCCGGCATAGATTCTGTAAACAATCTATGGCTTCCGGTCGCAGTTCTACTACGTCAGTGCCTTGAACACGCCTCTACCCAGGGCCGTTGGAGATGCTCAAAGTTGATTGGTTCCCGATTTTTCGGGAGCTTGGAAGAGCTGTAGATAGCTTGCCTGGCCAGACTAAGCTCGCAACAGGCGTCATGGCTCAGGTGGATAAGGCGCCATACCATAAATCAGGGGACCAGGGTTCGATTCCGGCCCGAGGTCATTTCCCAATCCCTCCCCGTCTCTCTCTCCCGCTCATTTCCTGTCTCTACACTGTCCTATCCAATAATAAAAAGGTGAAAAAAGCCCAAAAAAATATATTTAAAAAAAAAAAGAAATGAACCTACAGTTCAAGAGACTTCTACACAAACACACTGAACTTTACGACAGCTGCACGGGTGTGTAATTGAAATAAAATCGACTCGGGCAGGAAAAACTACTTTGGATAAAATTGTTACTGTCCGTTACACATTGATCAACCTGTGCGACTCAGCTGTGCCTTTGAATCGAGAATAAATGAAAAGGGAACTGAACATTGGAATGTGCTGATCCTGTTAGTGTTTGTAATTACTGTACCATCCACTATTAGATAAAATTAAAATAAAATCTTACAATATTGTTTGAAAGTCTAGAGCAAGATATTTTGTTATTTTACAAACAATTCAGATATTGTTTTAACAATAATAAGCATCACTGTATAAATGATTGAGCGCAGATAGCTGTGTAACTACATGTCCTTGGGGTTGATGAGACATGGAGGGGCAGGGATACCATCTAGCCCACAGTTTAGATCAGAGCCCTTTGAGAGGAAATGCTTTGGCTTTTGCAACATCCTGTCCCCAAAAGCTGATGTCGGGGAAAAAAAAAGTCTTTACACAAAGAAGGTTTTCTTGCTTTTGTAGTTTTTTTTTTAAACTGTTCTTCCGTGTCGGGACTTTGAGGAAAAAGAAGGTATATTCCAACCTGTAGCTAATGCTAACGCTCGGCCACAAATCTACACCGTCACTCCAGTCATTTCGAGGAATTCTGTACGGATCAGACCCGCTAATAAACTCTAATTTCCGCGTATATCTATTCTGCGCTTCTTTCTGACTAAGATTGTCCAAGTAATCCGGTAGTAAAGCTTTTTTAGCTGTAGTTTTCTTCAGACAACAGGAACAGACACCGGACATCTCCACTTGGCTTCAGTATGTGAACAGTCAATCAGCGGGTCCCGTATGCGTTTACGATTTTTGTGTCACGATTTACAACCAATGGGAGACACCCTTTGTCGGCTGTCTATCAATCACAGGCTCCTGTGCCACAATGGTGGTATGTTGATAAATATTTAAAAAATAAAAATATCATTATGAAATATTTGAAACCATCAAAAAAAAAAAAAAGTTTTACACACACACACAGGTTTAGAGGTAAGGAACATTATTCAGTGATATTGTTTATTATGAACTACAATCATGATATAAAAGTTCCAAGTTTCACACCTGCCCGCTTCAACCGCGCTGCTGGCACATGATGTCCTTGACCCCTTGTCGCCCTTAGCCAATTGGTATAATTGCATCATTACGTGGACCCCTCTGAGCAGAGCTTTTCCAATACACTACCGTTCAAAAGTTTGGGGTCACTTTGAAATGTCCTTATTTTTGAAAGAAAAGCACTGTTCTTTTCAATGAAGATCACTTTAAACTAATCAGAAATCCACTCTATACATTGCTAATGTGGTAAATGACTATTCTAGCTGCAAATGTGTGGTTTTTGGTGCAATATCTCCATAGGTGTATAGAGGCCCATTTCCAGCAACTCTCACTCCAGTGTTCTAATGGTACAATGTGTTTGCTCATTGCCTCAGAAGGCTAATGGATGATTGGAAAACCCTTGTACAATCATGTTAGCACAGCTGAAAACAGTTGAGCTCTTTAGAGAAGCTATAAAACTGACCTTCCTTTGAGCAGATTGAGTTTCTGGAGCATCACATTTGTGGGGTCGATTAAATGCTCAAAATGGCCAGAAAAATGTCTCGACTATATTTTCTATTCATTTTGCAACTTATGGTGGTAAATAAAAGTGTGACTTTTCATGGAAAACACAAAATTGTCTGGGTGACCCCAAACTTTTGAACGGTAGTCAGGCTTTCGTCTAAATGGGGGAACAGGGGTGCTGCGCCCTCTTACACTCGGCGTGCGCCCCCTTACCGACTCCGTGAAAACATCCCAGCAACACTACGTGACAATGTGTCTGATCATCAAATACGTTATAATTGCTCCAAAAATATTCCAATCATAGTAGATACACCGCCAGACGGTGCAAAAACAATCCGAATTGGTGTTTTCCAGACTGAGGCGCCATGTTGTTTAGTTGTTTACTTGTCGCGGCTGCTCTCGTGAGATTTGACATGGGTTACATACAAGGTCAGCTGACTTGTAGAGCAAGATTTCTCGAGACTGAATGACCTTTCACCCACCGGCGCGGGAGCTTTTGACAGAAGTAGTTCGCGAGTTGTTTTTGTTGACACTTGGGCATTTAAAGATGTCATCCCGCGGCACGAAGCGGAAGAAAGCCAAAGACTGTCCAGGGCAGAAGAAGATTACTTCTTTCTTTTTCAATGTTGACGGACAATTTGTTACAATTTCCCTCTCAGATACTCAGAATGTCCCATTGGAGCATTTTTCAAAGGCTTTGCACGGCGGGGGGGGGACAACCGGCACCATCCCCCCCCGCTTCGCTCCCTCGCCATGATGAGCGCCCTCATACTAAATTTTTCTAGAAAAAACCCTGGTAGTGTACATTCGAACACACTCATGCTTCGACGAACTATAACCAAAAACAAGGAAATTTGAATGATTTCCTCAAAATATTTTTTGTACTTTTATATATTGTGTTGATGAATCAAACTTTTTAATGCATTTCCTGTGAAACGAGACGGGCTACTTTCGACTGGTTCCCTGCGCTCTTAGCGCCTCTGCTGCTTAGGTTGGCAGCACTAAATTTTGTTGTCCGATCACCATTAAAGTTTTACTCGTCTTTGCACAGACTTTAGTCGTCTCGGACAATCAGACATGAGGTTTTTTGAGCACTGAATAGCCATAATGATCGCAATGTTAACATTATTTCCATTAAAGTAAGGAAAATGTTCCCTCACCATCACTGTAGTCCTGCAGACCAAAGGGGATTGGGTACCTCCGTGGATATGTACCGCCTTTCCCTGACTTCTCAAACACTGGAATGTCACATTCTGAAACAGGGAGACTTTAAATTATTCCTCTCTTATAAATAGGTTAAAACAGATCCAACACAAGAATTCTGTTAAGTGATTTTTTTTTGGTTTGCAGAAGCTTACCTGGAAAGTCCTGATGGTTGTCTGGGTAACTCTGAGCTCGGGGCATGCGGGATTTAGGATAACTATCACTACGAGATGAGAAAAATGGAGTCATTCATAGGCCCCCCCATCTTAAAATTGGGCGTGTGTTTTTTAAACATACCTGTCGAGAGGGCTATCCAATGAAGGACAACTGCCTGAGGCTGAATTCTCCGGGCTGCTCATGGACAGTGGATCCAGCATCTATCCATGCAAACACCTCAGGTGTCACAGCTATTTCCCAACAGGTGCTAAAGCTTGTTTTATATTCAAGAAGCCAAGAAATGCATCATCACCTGGTCCATGCTCTCAGGTATGAACTCTCCCTCGCTGTTGATGCTGGTGAACGAGCCGTTTCTGGCCACCTGCTGCAGAGCATCAGGGATGTAGCCTGGAGGAGGAGAGCTGCGGTCTGTCGATTGAGATCCTGCACAGAAACCGTAGTTTGTATCCGTTTTAACTCAGTTCAATCTCATCACTGAAAGAAAGGAATCTTCAAAATGCTCAAGAGTGTAAAACAGAAAAACATTTGGAGTCAAGTAAGGCAAATTTATCTATCTTAATTCACATCGAGAACATTCAGCCAGCAAACTTTATAGTGACAGACAGAGTCATAGCTTGACTGCAATCGTTTAGCAGACCGAAGCTATAATTTTCCATACAGATTAAGTCATTCAATCAGGTCATTTAACCGTACATGATTTCAGACATCACTTTATTAAAAGCAAAAGAAAGCATGAATATTAAAACGACGGATTAGACACTTGGCACTGACCTATCAGGGCCAGCATGTTCTTCCTGTCCGTGTTGTCCAGATGCTCGTGAGTCAGCAACATATTCATACCGGAGAGGGAGTTCTGATCAAGTAAGCAAACAATCCCACAAAAAAGAATTATGACCATGAGAATTAAAAACAGATGGAGCATACCGATATCGGTTTCCATTTCCATAGGTGATCATGTACATTAGTGAGAATAAATGGTGTTTTTACACGTCAGTTAAAAGATCTAAAGGATATGTCCTACACTGCAAACCCAAGTTATCTGGAAACAACTCTGAATACTATTTGTAGCGCTCTTTTCCAAAACGCTATGAATCCATTTTGACTGTTTTCAGAAAAATGACATTTATTTACCCAGACCCATAAATTTTGCAAATATTTAATTTATCCAGTTATAATAGATAGTTGGTTCAGTCTGAACATTTTCAACAATAATTGACAAATCTAACAACGTTATTGATTATAAATCCAACGTTTATTATATATTTTTTTTCAAAATGCTATAAATCCATTAATTTTTTCTGTCTGTTTTTAACAGGGATCCCAGACGTCCGCTATTTAGTGGAATTCCGCTATTTTCTAGCGAAAGTGTTTTTTTTTTAAATCTCTTGTATATCCATTAAAAATATGGATAAGTAAAATGACCAGCAGAATACGTTCTGATTTGGTTTGCTTGTTTAGCGATGTTTTCGTCGGCTTCGTTTGTTCTCGTTGACGTTCGGGAACACTCGGAGGTTAAATTGATGTAAATACCGCGAGCAGTGTTGCCAGATTGCGCGGTTCTCCGCCCAGTTGGGGGGTTTCAAGTGCATTTTGGCGGGTTTTGAACATATTTTGGGCTGGAAAACGTCAGGAGTATCTGGCAATACTGACCGCGAGACTGTACGCGATAGAACAAGAAAACAATATGGCTGCGCCCATTTGCTAGAAAACATGTTTTAACTCCGTTCGTGCTTTTGTTTCTAATGCGTTGAACTTAATTCAGAGCACTGCAGGAACATCAGAAAAGCAGAAGGAAAGATCAGAGAAACAAAAGCAGAGAAAACTGGAGGAAAGACAGAATGCACCCCAGAAAAGAGCATTAAATTCCTTTGCAGTGAAACCTTTCAAAAAGAGAGGTTTAAATCAAATATCTCCAGTATTTGCTGTACATATGTATATATCTAATATTACTGAATCATTGATTTCTGCTCATATTCATGATTTTTGAAAAATGAATGTGGCTTATATTAGACTAGTTTTGACATTAACTTGAAACAAAAAAAATAAACAAATGAGATGAACTATGGATACTATTGTTATAACAAAATCAGCGGAATATTTAGGCAAGTATATTCTTCAAAGCTACATTTTCGTCTAATTTTTATAATTTTTTTTGCCACTTATGTCATTGATTACAAAATATGGCATCAAATAGATACACATTATTGTTAAATTCTGTTGCTTTTCTGTATTAAATCTATGTAAAAAATGTGTTCTATAGCATCTTTAAATGTTAAAATCTCAACAGCTTCAGGCAGCCCCCTTGACCCCTGCTGATAGTTTCTCATCTCATCTCATTATCTCTAGCCGCTTTATCCTTCTACAGGGTTGCAGGCAAGCTGGAGCCTATCCCAGCTGACTACGGGCGAAAGGCGGGGTACACCCTGGACAAGTCGCCAGGTCATCACAGGGCTGACACATAGACACAGACAACCATTCACACTCACATTCACACCTACGCTCAATTTAGAGTCACCAGTTAACCTAACCTGCATGTCTTTGGACTGTGGGGGAAACCGGAGCACCCGGAGGAAACCCACGCGGACACGGGGAGAACATGCAAACTCTGCACAGAAAGGCCTTCGCCGGCCACGGGGCTCGAACCCGGACCTTCTTGCTGTGAGGCGACAGCGCTAACCACTAGCCTACACCACCGTGCTGCCCGGTGATAGTTTCTTACATTCCTCTATTTTTTTCAATTACTGCTGGGATCCCTGTTTGAAAACAAGAGAACATGCTGTAGATATATAATATCAGGAACTTTCATCATACAATTTATAATAAAATCAAATAAATTACATAAACACTTATGTTTAATCTTACGTTTTAAGACTGTCTACCACAGAAAACTAACTAAATAACAAATGGACAGTTAGTTCAACTTTTTAAATGCAATCCATTCAACCTGCCACCTTAAATAGCATGACAAAACCACTAATTAAATAATAATCAGCCCGCCACCAGAATAGCGAATTTTCTTAGTTTGCTCTCGTTCATGGTGATCTTTGTTTAAACGACGTCTTCTACCACCTGGTGTAGGTCTCAAGTTCTTCAGAACCATCAAAAAGTATTCACAACCACCATTTGCAAAAGTTATTTGTGCTCAAGAAGCTACACAAGCAAACAAAACTCCTCGCTTCAGGGCGCCGCCATGTGGGATAGTGTAGAACGCTGACTGAACTCTGATTGGTCTAGAGGAAATGTCGCACTCTGCCAAAAAACAGGTGTAGCGCCTATCGTGTTTTAGAGAGAAACTACAATTTGCAGCACGTATAAACAAGGAAATATAGCGATTTGGCATGAAACATTAATGGAGCAGTGAATAGGCTCAGTACACAGCAGAATAGCGCGACAAACTCGTTTTTTTTTAATTTGGCGTTTATCGCGTTTTGGAAAAGAGCTCTTCATTTTTAATATTTACAACTTCCACTGTATATCCAGACCAAGCTGTAGAGATGCTTAAGTTTATACAGAGACCTAATGGACTGCTTGGAACTCCGTTAACTATCCTTATTTAACAAGAACCGATTGTGCAGATGAGAGTTTTAAGACACCGAGAATTTTTAAGTAGTAGTTTTATATGAACTCGGACTGACCTGAGAAGATGCTGGAAGCACCAGCAGTATCTTGAGACTCTTCATGTGGACGGAGCGATCCAGCAGCTCAACGGCTTTATCCAGATCATCCTGGGTGCGCAGAGGAATCACCAGCTGCAGAGTGCAGGGAGAGAGAGAGAGAGAACATACACAGTGCAAAGAAGGAGACAGAAAAAAGAAAGTGAAAGGATAAAAGGGGTGAAACAGAAAAGAGGAAAATTATTATACCTTCCAGTTTGTTTCTGATTAATTTCAGTAAAAGCTGCATAGCAAAATAATCATTATTCCATTGAAAATGATTTCGCATTATGCTCTAATCATGCAGAACACTGCAGGGTTCACCAGAAAATCTGAAGAAGCCGGCTTTAAACAAACAAACAAACAAACAAAAAAAAGTCGGTGACTCTGGAATTTGCAGCGATGAAGCCGCCATGGCGCGCTAATGCTAGGGGGATCTGTGGGCATGCCCCCCAAAGAAAATTTTGAAATTTACATGCCTTCTGGTGCATTCTCAGGTAATAAATTACTAACCATTTCTCTGCAAAACACTTGTAAAATATGTCTGAAAATTCCCTCCAGATGTACGTGTTCTTGGCTTTTTCAGTTACCCTCTGTAGTACGCTGCCTGGCTCTGTAACATAACTACATATGCTACGGCGTGGTCATGAGGTCCCGCTCAGCCAATCAGAGCACGAGAACCGATCAACAAATATGGCGTCGCTTCCGGTCGTGCCAGACCCGAATCGGAGACAATTTCGTGGTGAAATAATTGGATTTGAGGCAAATTATGGGCAGCGGAGATGATATAAAAATCACTTGAACATTGAAAGGCAAGTTTTTATTTTTTTCTGGGATCAAGTAGCCGGCGCAGACCGCCTGTCTAGGCGGAGAAAACAGCCAGTCGCCGGCGCTTGTGGACATCTCCGATACTGTAATAATGATTTCTGTACACGGAGCAACAAAGCAGATGAGAGGTCTGATGCACACATGCACACTGATACCTCGTTATTGGTGTAGTGCAGGTCCATCGTTTGACCAAACGCCACTTTAGCTTTGGCACTCAGATCGTCCAACCTGAGAGGTCGAGGAAACTGCAGGATCCTGAAACGCCACACAGAAAAGTAGATCACATAACCTGTATATAGTATGTTCATGCGTGTGCGCACAACAATGATGCAACGTTTTAACATACTCGCATCGCAAATACAGAACATTAAACAATTCGATACACTGTACATCAGCATTCCCTAACGTGGTCCTTAAGGACTCATAGACTACACATTTTTGTTCTCTCCAAGGTTCCAAGACATCTAAAAAGAGGAAATATGAACAGTGAATAATCAGTACAGGTGTGTCAACAGCTAGAAGAGTAAAAATCTCCTAGAACCATACCGATGTATTATTAACAAAAAATGAATAGAAATAAATGAGTAAAATATTGGCGTAAACCGGAATATACAAGACCAAATGCGAGCTTACGTATTCCCCCCGCTCTCGCTTATATCAGAATGCAAGCAATCGAAGGAATAGGACACTACTTATGAACGTTGACTTCAACAAATAACGAACCCTGAAACAACTAATGCCGCTTTTCCACTACCAACGCGGCTGAGTTGGGCTGAGCCATGCTGAGTGGGGCTGTTGGCGTTGCATTTCGACTACAACCGCGCTGAACCGTGCTGGCTGGAAGTGGGTGGACACATTGGGTGGAGTTAGCGAAAGTGGGTGGACGTCAGGTGATGTCGTTAGGCGGCGCAAACAGTGACATCAGTGATCTTTTAAGCGGTAGTCTCACGACCCGGATAGTAAACAATACACATGGAGGACATGGAGTCGTTAGTGTTGCTGGTCTTGGTGCTGTGGCTTGTTGACAACGCCAACAGATACTGGCAAGAGCGTATAGATGAGGCGAGGCGCATAAGGCTTCATAATTCTCGTCATTCGTAATTCTTCTTCTTCCGGGTTTACGGTGTTTACAGATCCCAGCGTGCTCGCGGGGCGTGTGTGGGCATGTGAGGACACTCCTCCTCACCAATCAGTGCACAGGGGAGTGTCTGCTCACGCCCCTAGCCTCACTCAGCTCGGTTTGGCTCGCTTCAGCCCCACTCCAAAACCGTGCGAGTTTTGGGGGCTGAGCAGGGCTGAAGCGAGCTGAGTCGTGCTGTTCTTAGATAGTCGAAACGCGAGCCGTGTCGGGCTGAAGTGAGCTGAAAAAGGGTAGTGGAAAAGGGCCATATGTAAAGAGCAGTGTTCTCCCCAGGGATTTCAAATGGCATCCTGGTAAACTGTCGTTTTGAAATGACATCAAAATCCACCCAATATGCTTCATAAATACATTCAGTCTGTAACCAGGAAGTTGATGTGCGACAGACCTGAAAATGGTATACACGGTATAGAACCCAAAGCTGAAGTTTGGTACCAAGTGGCTATGATTTGTGGTTGCTGAGAGAGGGGAAAAAAAAAAAAGATGTTTTGGACAGACGGAGATATGGACGGACAGACAGAGGTAAACCAGTATATAATTACAAATGTAAACAGTGTACGAGTAGATGTACTCCTAGATTGTAATAAAGGACCTTGTAGGAGGTAGTTAGGGAACTTTACGTCTTCTGATAGTAAGCTGGAACTTCGATTACCTACGAATAAGTCATTTTTGCTCTTGAAGCATCTTTCTTTACATCACTAACAAAGACGGCAGACAAAAATGACCTACATACCAATTGGCAGTGACAGCAATGCAAAAGACAACAGGACTATCTAGTCTTTGTTGACTGAAATAAATAGGAAAATGACCAGCTGGTTCGCAGGAAAAACAAATCTTTTGCTCACAGAACAAAGTAGTATTCTTATTCCGTCAACCGAATGACTGCAGAAAGAGGCGAGTTTATCACGCGCATTTTAGAAAGCTGACTTTTCACAAGCCGAACAAATTTTGATGAATAAAACCAAAGCTCCGTCGACACAAAACTGCTTTTTGACTTGGAAATACATCGTGTTCTGGAAGGAAAATAAAGCCAATTTCTGTTTCACGCTGTCTTTTAAGACTACCTCACATTAGTCACTTGCAGCCATCATGAAATCTTCAACCGGGTAACGATATAAACTCGACACCGAGGATAAATCAGCGGACTGTTATTATTCACTAGTGTAAAATCGAAATAAACAAATATACTGGCATACCGCTTAAAAATAAACCGTTTTTCCTTTTAAAGTGTCATATCAGAGTCTTGTGCATGTGATACAGTATGTGCACACATTTTCCCTCTCTCAATAAGCACGCTTTTTTTAATGAGGGCATTTAAATCACGCTTAACTTCCCAACGTTCTCGGAATGTCTTTTCAGAGGACGTATGAATGACACACCACTAGCAAATTGTGAGTAAGTACTCTTTATAAGATGAAGTCAATACCTCTTCTCTCCTCTGTACTCAAACTTCACCCGAACGTCATTCTGTAAGGAAGAAAGCACCATTAAATTATCCAGCTGAATAACAATACTTTTCATTCCATCGCTTCCTTCGTTTTAGCCTTAACTAATTACAGGGTATGTAAATACTTCCCTTATGACTGCCTTGCATGGGTGCAGAACAGCCACAAATGGTTATATGATCATCTAGAACTTCCCAAAATGTGTTGAAATTATTTGGGGCTGTGTTCAGTAAACAACAACTGGCCAAAAACCACAGACCTGGTTCTTGGGGGACGAGGCTTTGGGTTTTCCCAGATCAGGCATGGCTGACCGGCTGGAGCGTTGCAGTTCAGCCAGGTCCTGCATGATCGAGTTCAAAACCTCCTGTTCGTCTGTTGGGAGAAAAACCACCATTTAAAAAAAAAAAAAAATCATCTGGCAATAACTGAAAAATAATGGAGAAAGTATGAAGAAACGAGTACATACCCATGATCACTGCTCAGATTTTGCCCCAGGAGTTCAGGAAAGAGGATTTGCCCATAAAATGGGTTCCTTTCTCCTACATACAGGGAGCACATATGTAAAGATTTGCTTCAACACAACATAATTAAAGTAACTTCAAATATGTATACTTTTATTTAAAACGTGTAATGCTTAATCTTAAGGCCAGACACTACAGAGAGAAATGACAATTTTAGTCACATTAATCATTTTTACATTTTTTTAATTAATTGCATCTATACTTGTATGTTTTATTTTAAACTGCAGAAATAAAATATCGAGTGCCAAAACTAAAAAAAAAAAATGCAGTTTTTCTCCCCCGAGACAGTCACATTTTCTGAAACTTAAAAAGCCTTCACAATCACGTTGTTCATATTTTTTATTCATATTTATTTATATATAAATTTAGGGGGTTTTTTTTGGTTTGTGAATGTGTCAATATAATAAAATCACGTTGTCTTGAAGCGATGAAATTTATGTTCTCATGCTGAAAGATTCGTATTTTTCATACAAAATACATCGCAGATCTGAGTGACATATTTCAATAATATTGGCTGGCATTGAGTGGTATATCAGATATATTCCATCCAGCTAGCAGGATACTGAACGAGTTGAAGACGAGTAGCTGAATGGAATATACCCGATAGACCAGCGCTCGAAACTAACGGTGTCCCGACGTCCCGGGGACCATAAAAAATGTCATCGGGACACAAAATTATTATATCTGGGACAATCCCGGGACAATGGAAAAAAACAGATCTAGAAAAAAAAGTTCTACATTAATATTATTTACAAAGCCGTAACACATACGTAGACATTCACCTAATTTGTCAATTTTAATTTTAAAACGTTAACAGCGAAAAATACATAGTAGCTACACTTTCGATGCACCTGCATCCGTAGGCTACAGAGCAGCGCATTCTGTTCTAGAATCTTCGGCCGGAGTCCGCATTATATGGACTTGGAATGGAATTGCTACCGCACACACTGCGCTGACTCTTGCCAGAACAAAAATGCTGAAGTGGTTGAAGCGGACCGACCGCGGGGAAGAAACTGAAAGCCCAGACATAACGTCTCCGGGACCTTCAGGATCCAAAGTGTCATCGCCTGGTCTGCAGGCAACGCTAGCAACTGAATGAACTTAATGAACACCGTTAGACACGTTATAAAATACAACAGGAATGATGTGGATGATATTGACGGAAGATACCGTTCAACAGAATAAGTGAGTTTTCTTGGTGTCTTTCTAGTTCAGAAAGTTTAGTCAGTCAGCAGCACAACTAGGCTCGGACCTGGCACTATGTTGATGTTGCTAACATTTGCACCCACGTTTCGGCAGCGAAAGTTCATAAAATGGATAACGGTCTCATCTCATTATCTGTAGCCGCTTTATCCTGTTCTACAGGGTCGCAGGCAAGCTGGAGCCTATCCCAGCTGACTACGGGCGAAAGGCGGGGTACACCCTGGACAAGTCGCCAGGTCATCACAGGGCTATGGATAACGGTAATGGTGAAAATTATAAGTTGGCCTTATAAGTGCCAACAGATATTCAAGGTATAAGTAGATGAAATGAACATAAAAGGGGTCTTATTTTCAACTAAAGTGTACTGCAGATGTAGTGAGTTGAAACATTTTCTGAATGAGCTAGTTGGCCCCTTTAAATAAACGGGTATCTATTCATACAGTGAGATCGCCAAAGTTTAATAAACTGAAAATGCAATAACTGTAATTTTGAAGTAGATGATGTATAGGACGTGTCGCTTGTGTCTTGTGACTTATTGTAAAAATGATATAAAGGGTTCAAAATCGCATAGTTACAAATATAATAGTAACTTCATATGATAATATTAACCACTGGTTATTTCAGAGAGGAAAAAAATGGGGACACTATTGCTTCCATTCGGGACAATACAACACAGAATTCGGGACCACTGGGGGACACAAAGAAAAAAAGTTAATTTCGAGCCCTGCGATAGACCACGAAAAAAAGCCAGCTAATATTATTATTATTATTATTATACATACACACTTCATATCAGAATTCTCGAAAGCCAATGCTAGCTTACCCGCGACTCAGTACTGTTAGCGCGGCAGTCCAGTTACCTTCCAGCTAGTGTAGCAGTAGCATTAGCAAAGGCCAACACTAGCTTACTCACGACTTGGTGCTGTTAGCGCGGCAGTCTAATTACCTTCCAGCTGGTGTAGTGTTAGCGAAGGCCAATGCTAATGCAGTCAAGCAGAACAACATTATTTTTTTCCCGTGTATAATTTACTTAGTAACTTTTAAAATCAACATTGACAGCTACACACAATGGAGCGAGCTGGCAGCCAAAATTCTCTCAAAATCTTCTGTTTTTAATGAAACAAACTTGGCGGCCATGTTTGTTTACAACTTCTCACAGTCGCTTGCTAGCACGGAAGTTTTATGTCTCTGACTTGTGATGTCGTGTTGTCTTGACAACGTGCAATATTGCATGCTCATTCTCCATTGGGGAGAGTGGCGTAATACACAGAGGATAAGCGATATGCTAACAATATTGCATGCTATCAATAAACCTGCTAGAAGGGAACACAATACGTGTTTTTATTCCATCGAAAAAAGTGTCCTGTATGTATAATAATTCCCGATATTTCACTCTGATGACGTCACTCCCAGTGTTTTCCTGATGACTAGACGCGCGTTGTCAAAATGGCAAACCGGTTCAAAATTAAAATTCTTTTGATTAAAAAGTATGTGTGGGGTGTGTGTGGATGTTTCCATATAATATAAAGAACATTACACAGTGGGACCAAGATATGAAGTTTTTGTCGTGTTGAAAATATTTTCACTCGTTTGCTTCATTCACTCGTGAATATGTTCATTCACCACTCAAAGATAAACTTCATACATATCTTTATGCAACCATATATTATTTATTACATATAAAGCTGAGAGATATGTTTCACGTGCTTCCAGGTATACAGTATCCAGGCTTTCGTCTAAACGGGGGAACAGGGGCGCTGCGCCCTCTTACACTCGGCGTGCGCCCCCTTACCGACTCCGTGAAAACATCCCAGCAACACTACGTGACAATGTGTCTGATCATCAAATACGTTATAATTGCTCCAAAAATATTCCATTCATAGTAGATACACCGCCAGACGGTGCAAAAACAATCCGAATTGGCGTTTTCCAGACTGAGGCGCCATGTTGTTTAGTTGTTTACTTGTCGCGGCTGCTCTCGCGAGATTTGACATGGGTTACATACAAGGTCAGCTGACTTGTAGAGCGAGATTTCTCGAGACTGAATGACCTTTCACCCACCGGCGCGGGAGCTTTTGACAGAAGTAGTTCGCGAGTTGTTTTTGTTGACACTTGGGCATTTAAAGATGTCATCCCGCGGCACAAAACGGAAGAAAGCCAAAGACTGTCCGGGGCAGAAGAAGATTACTTTTCTTTTTCAATGTTGACAGACAATTTGTTACAATTTCCCTCTCAGATAGCCTCAGAATGTCCCATTGGAGCATTTTTCAAAGGCTTTGCATGGCGGGGGACAACCGGCACCATCCCCCCCGCTTCGCTCCCTCGCCATGGTGAGCACCCTCATACTAAATTTTTCTAGAAAAAACCCTGAGTATCTATGAACGTCATGTCATTCTGATATACGTCAACTGATTTTATAAAACAGACAGTGAAAAGTTATGTTCTCTCAAAATCAGTTTTTAACCCCTTATAATCAGACCCAAAGATTTTAATTTCCTTAATGACGTTTCATTCATGAAATTTTATTCATATTCCAAAGTGCATTGCATTCTTCTCATCTCATCTCTAGCCGCTTTATCCTTCTACAGGGTCGCAGGCAAGCTGGAGCCTATCCCAGCTGACCACGGGCGAAAGGCGGGGTACACCCTGGACAAGTCGCCAGGTCATCACAGGGCTGACACATAGACACAGACAACCATTCACACTTACGGTCAATTTAGAGTCACCAGTTAACCTAACCTGCATGTCTTTGGACTGTGGGGGAAACCGGAGCACCCGGAGGAAACCCACGCGGACATGGGGAGAACATGCAAACTCCGCACAGAAAGGCCCTCGCCGGCCCCGGGGCTCGAACCCAGGACCTTCTTGCTGTGAGGCGATAGCGCTAACCACTACACCACCGTGCCACCTCCATTGCATTCTTCTGAATAGGAAATTCCTGAACTGTTCATTATTGTTGGACTTGCTTTTGAAATTTAAACTGAGAATGCTGTGGTATGTTCTTCGAAACTAGGAACTCAATGATACCTTTTTATGTCACAAACAGTCTTTCACAGAGTGCATGATGGCATATGACCGGAATGCAGCGAGCAGTACGGGTGAGTCAGTGAGTGTAATCATTAAACATGAAAAAGTACTGTGACTTGCAGGTTGTCTTGTGAGTGTGCATGTCTCAGTACCTGCACAAATGAAGTGCTCTCATGTGTAACAGGTTTTCTTAAAAGGTCACTTTTGTATGCGTGCAGTTCAAGTCATGACGTCATCATTTTTAATGACCACACTCACCGATACTGCTCGGCCAGCATTACATACGTGCTCCATTACAAATACTGCTTAAATGCCATACAGATGTTTATTTGTCTTGTAGGAAGATGCTGTAGCAGCTCCTTATTATATTTTCTGCTTTACATTGACCGCCATGATTAATCATGGTATCGGATGCTGGTATCAGAGCCTTTTGTTACGAGTAGTAATATACATGAGCACGGTATTAGACCGATACCTGATCGTAGCATTCGTATCGATACATCCTTAAATTAATATTTTCTGGAAAAGTTTCTCTTAAGAGTGTATTCACAGTGAAATAGTTATACCTATTTTAAATCTAACAGCATTAAAAGATTACATACTTTTTCTTTGATGAAGCATGCAAATTTATGCATACCTGCAAATTTAATTAGACAAAGTCTCATTTGCATAAATACAGTAATGAGCTGACACTATATCGTGAAAGAAATAGAGTGGCAGCTACAATTAGATACCTTTTCAGAGTTACCAATTTTAAAAAAAAATTTTTTTTTTTTTTTTTTACAAAAAGGTTAGTTTCAGTTACAACAGTTATTACTGGTTAATTAATCAACTGGAAGACCCGCCTCACCCTTTGATCTTGTCGTCTGAAGACACGGCTCACCTGAGATGGAATTTTTTTTTTTAGCACGATCAGCAATTTAAGGAAAACCCGAACGTCATCATCGCAGGTAAGCACCGTGGAAAGATGATGGACATGTTTTTACTGATCAAATTCACCCATATTTCATATCCTTATCAAACCTTACTTTGTTTCTGTCTCTTTCATTTGGCAGTCGCCATTTTGTATCTAAACGCACGTTTGAGAAATTACTTGGTGTCGATAATAGTGATCACTTTCACCGGTGTCCACCATTATCAACACCCTGTGGAATTAAGTGACATTTACAACTGTTATGGTTTGAGCTTTGTGTAACGTTGTTGAAGTAAAGTACCTTAAAAAAATAAATAAAAAAGTGCTGTGATTTATTATGTTTTTCCCCCGATTCATAACAGAATGGAATGTTTATAGAGTATTTGGAATCCTACTGAAATAAATAGAATTAGACCAGAATTAAATTCCTAACATATAAAAAAATTACATGCTTGAAATATTCAGATTTTTCTATTCCATTCAGAAAATAGTTTTTGCAGTTTGTTGCAAGTATCTACCACATATTACAATATCAGTAGACGTTTTATATTTTGGTTCGAGGAATGACGTGCGACCTTTGACCTGGAGTTTCATGTGGTTATGAGGTCAGTTGCCTGTTGAGATTTATTGGTAAACTACAAAACTAGAAATTAATACAAACTAGGGCTGCACAATATATCGAAAAAGTATCGCTATCGTGATATCATAGTTTGCGATACACATACCGCAAAAATTACTTAAATTTCGATAAAAGGCACATTTTTCTGTGCTGTCCAATCACATTTGAACGTCAACAAGCGCCGCGGGATAACTCCGCCCCCTATTGCAAAACAAGTAAAAGCCTCGTGGTGATGGCAGAAGGTGGGAGCGGTAGCAAGTGTGGTGAGGCAAACTTGTGTGAGGAGGAACTGGTTTCCAAAAAAAAAAAATGCACATCTGCTATTTGGAAGTACTTTGGATTCAGGAGGGATGACGTACTGCAAACTCAGGTACTTTGCATGTACCTGTAAAACAGTGGTGGGGCGGCTCACTGGGACAAACACTGCTGTACAGCAGCATAAAAACATAAAACCAAGCTCTCTCTCACACACACACGCACACACTACTGCTCGCTCGCTCACTCACACACACCACTGCTCTCTCACCCGCATGTGTTATTAACAGATTGTGTTTGAGTTTATGGTGAATCTGTGTCGCTCACCTTCATCTCCCGGGAGCCGCTGAAATTGCCATTTTGAATGCTTTATGTTAATGTAATGTAGTTTTCAGTTTTTTGTTTACTTCAACTTAAGACATTTTCTGCTGCGCTCACAAAAATTAAGAGATTTAAAGATGATTGATGGACACCGGGGCGGCACGGTGGTGTAGTGGTTAGCGCTGTCGCCTCACAGCAAGAAGGTCCTGGGTTCGAGCCCCGGGGCCGGCGACTCTAAATTGACCGTAGGTGTGAGTGTGAATGGTTGTCTGTGTCTATGTGTCAGCCCTGTGATGACGTGGCGACTTGTCCAGGGTGTACCCCGCCTTTCGCCCGTAGTCAGCTGGGATAGGCTCCAGCTTGCCTGCGACCCTGTAGAAGGATAAAGCGGCTAGAGATAATGAGATGAGATGATGGACACCATTGCAGGTGTAGCCATGTTTTTCCAATAAAAAATAATGTTGGAATGGAAGCGATGCATTGGGTGTTTTTTTTTAAATGCTAGATACAGGGCAGAACGGCGAGTAGAGGTAAGAAAAACAGTATATATTTAATTATCGTGATACATATCGATATCGAGATATTCAGTCATGTTATCGAATATCGCATATTTTTCTGATATCGTGCAGCCCTAATACAAACAACGACAAATGTTGAACAAAATGCGATCTACGAAAATACTTAGAAAGTGGAACAAAAAGATTTGGACAGGTTAAACATTATCAGTTTATTTGCTTACAAACATCAGAATTACTTCCTCTTTTACGTAAAACACTGACATCCATATATTTATCTAAAAACTAGTGCTGTCAAGCGATTAAAATATTTAATCGCGATTAATGTCGCGACTGTCATAGTTAACTCGCGATTAATCGCAATTTAATCGCACATTTTTGTCACATGAAAAACCATTGTAATTCTCTTATCAGCATAAAAAAGTGAATGGGCTTACTCACCGTTCGAACTACGGGGGTACTCGGGGGATCCGAGATCCCCTGAAACAGACATGAGATCCCTTGAAAACATGATTTGGGAAATGTTGGGGGGGGGGTCTCTAAAATATTGGCAAAATGATGTTTATTGACATAGCAATCGTGTGTAACGGGAAGCATCTGCATATCCGAAGTGAGCGCGCGATGGAGAGCCGCGCTCTGAGACAAGCGCAAGCACCCCACCCAAGGGAAAATAAGGGACCCCCCCCCGAAAATATCGGCATAGTTCGAACACTGGTTGTACCAATGTTTTGTTTTATTGCAGAGCATAACACGTCTTGTCACAGCCACTGCAAAGTGGGGCTGGAGCCGCCGATGGGAAAACGAAACCTAAGCCGAGCACCGAGGCTCTTCGGGGGAGGGCAGAGGACTCTGGCTGTGCGGGGCGTGGCATCCTGTCACAGAGCGTTAATCTCGCGATAAAAAAAATTATCGACGTTAAAATTGAGTCAAGTTAACGTGTTAATAACGCGACATTTTTGACAGCACTAATAAAAACATTTTGTACTAAACATAAATCTATGTACAACAAAATTTAAATAAAAACTGTTTTGTTAACTTAATACCCCATACCGATAATAATAATAATAATAATAATAATAATAATAATAATAATTAAATCATCTGGAGGTCCATAATTGTGGAACGGTGTCACGTGATCTGATAGACCAAGTAATCGGGAATCAATTTTTTTTTCCTCAAGTGGAAGTTTGAGTAATTATTCATGCACAATTTACGTATTGAAAGTCTTTTCTACTTTTGAAACGGCCAAAAGATTGTTAAGGTGTCGATAATTGTGAAGGGGGAAATAAATAAATAAATAAATAAATAATTTCTCCTGGCTTCAGCTGCTGTTCAAGTTTTGCCCGGTGCTAGCTCCTTAGCATGATAAATAATACTAGCCAAAGTCATGTCAATTGCAAAAACCTGAGTGATAAATAAACGTTTAATACACAGACCTACAACTTAACACTTATTTTTTATAAACAGGAATTAACACATTATTTACAACAAAACCGTACAGCCTGTGAGAACACTAACGCTAATACACTAGCTAGCATGCCTACTTTAGCACACCCCTCTCTCTCTCTGTAATGTACTGGCATATTAGTTGTGTGAAATATTAATGAGAATATAACATACAGTGAGAGTTACACAGCTTGCTAGTTATCGACAGCCCGTCATGACATGTTAGCTTGCTAAACCGCTAGCATACTGCTAATGCAGCTTTAGCTAGCTGGCTATTTATTCACTTAAAATAATATTTGGTTATTACGATGTGTTTACTGAATTAAACTTAGTGTTAATTAAAGTAGAAAGCCGGACAGTTGGGGTTTGCTTGCTAGCTAGCTAGCCGTGACAGCTATGCTAATTTTCTATGAGACTAGCAAGCTATAGTGTCGCGCGAGCTAACTAGCCATGTAGCTAACACGGTCTTGCATATTGTAAGCCGAATTGGAAGCATAGAAATGTACATGTTACACTTATTTACGTTTAAAATGCATAAAAGGAATTAAATATCACAGGAAATAAGCATGTTTGTCACCTGGGTTGTCTGTCTTGAGTTCACTTCCTCATCCGAAACGGCCCTGGAAGTGCGGGCCTGGCGCTAATGTGACCAGTTCGATATAAAGTCGCGTTTAGACGCTCAACTTCAGTGCAAGGCCTATGTGCGTATCATATTATAGAATATCATAGCTTAGCTGAAATTAGCTTATTATATTATATTACATATCATAGCTTTGCATAATTCCTCTAGGCAATTAATTAACCAGTCAACTGTTAACTAACTTCTGACATTTGATGGAGATGTGTGTTGTGCGGTCGTACCAATGCGAGCGCATCTACATAAAACACGTCTGAAAAACCCACTTGGACAGCTAGCGTTAAGCTATCAAGCGTTTCTCGGTCTGTTTTGTTTACATGCAAAAAAAAAAACCTCCAACACGACACGATCTGAGACAGCTAACTGCTTCCCCCCTCACGAATACACAGTGGAGCAGGCCGAGCGCGATATCAATTAGGGCCGAGTCTCAAATCCCTGCCTAAAGTCTATTTAAGTGCACTATATACACAGACGTTAAAACACCTCCCTATGTAGTGCCTTAAGTATGGAATCGGAATCCTTTTGAAATACAACCGTCTGTGATGCCCTGACTTGTGCTCCACATCACATCGCCATCATGTGGTCAGCAAGGGTAATTTGCAAAGAATATTTATTCGATTATTTGGTGAAGTGCAAATACTAGTGCATCTCAAAAAATTAGAATATTGTGGAAAAAGTTCAATATTTTCCATCAGTTATTTAAGAAAGTGAAAATGTTATATATTATAGACTTGTTACACATAAACTAAAATGTTTCAAGCATTTTTCTATTTTAATTTTAATCAGTATGGCATACAGTACAAAAACATTCAAAAAAAAACCCATCTCAAAATATTAGAATATTTAATTTCGAGTTTGAGTAAAACAGTATGAACACAGTGTATCTCTCGGTACACACAACCACAATCATGGGGAAGACTGCTGACTTGACTGTTGTCCAGAAGATGATCACTGATGCCCTCCACAAGGAGGGTAAGCCACAAAAGGTCATTGCTGAAAAGGGTGGCTGGAAAAGGTGCACAAGCAACAGGGATGGCCGCAGTCTTGAGAGGGTTGTCAAGAAAAGTTGATTCAAGAACTTGGGAGAGCTTCACAAGGAGTGGACTGAGGCTGGTGTCAGTGTATCAAGACCCATCACAAACAGACATCTTCAAGAAAGGGGATACAACTTTCGCATTCCTAATATCAAGCTACTCTTGAGCCAGAGACAATGTCAGAAGGAACTTTTTCTGGGCTAAGGAGAGAAAGAAATGGACTGTTGCTCAGTGGTCCAAAGTCCTCTTTTCAGATGAAAGTACATTTTGCATTTAATTTGGAAATCACGGTTCTGGAGGAAGAGTGGAGAGGCACAGAATCCAAGGTGTTTGAAGCCCAGTGTGAAGTTTCCACAGTCTGTGATGATTTGGGGTGCCATGTCATCTGCTGGTGTTGGTCCACTGTATTTTATCAAGTCCAAAGTCAACACAGCCATCTACCAGGAGATTTTAGAGCACTTCATGCTTCCATCTGCTGATGAGCTTTTTGGAGATGCTGATTTCCTTTTCCAGCAGGACTTAGCACGTACCCACAGTGCCAAAACTACTACCAAATGGTTTGCTGACCATGATATTACTGTGTTTGATTGGCCAGCCAACTTGCCTGACCTGAACCCCATAGAGAATCTATGGAGTATTGTCAAGAGGAAGATGAGAAACACCCAACCCAAAAATACAGATACGCTGAAGGCCGCTATCAAAGCAACCTGGGCTTCAATAACACCTCAGCAGTGCCACAGACTGATCACCTTCATGCCACACCGCATTGATACAGTAATTCATGGTAAAGGAGCCCCAACCAAGTACTGAGTGTATAAATGAATATACTTTTCAGAAGTTGGACATTTCTGTATTGTAAATCCTTTTTTTGATTGATCTTAGGGAATAATTTGAGATACTGGATTTCTGATTTTCATGAGCTATAAGTCATAATCTCATCTCATCTCATTATCTCTAGCCGCTTTATCCTGTTCTACAGGGTCGCAGGCAAGCTGGAGCCTATCCCAGCTGACTACGGGCGAAAGGCGGGGTACACCCTGGACAAGTCGCCAGGTCATCACAGGGCTGACACAGACACAGACAACCATTCACACTCACACCTACGGTCAATTTCACCAGTTAACCTAATCTGCATGTCTTTGGACTGTGGGGGAAACCGGAGCACCCGGAGGAAACCCACGCGGACACGGGAAGAACATGCAAACTCCACACAGAAAGGCCCTCGCCGGACCCGGGGCTCGAACCCGGACCTTCTTGCTGTGAGGTGACAGCGCTAACCACTACACCACCGTGCCGCCCCTAAGCCATAATCATCAAAATTAAAACAAAAAAGGCTTTAAATATTTCACTTTACATGTAATGAATATAGAATATATGAAAGTTTACCTTTTTGAATTAAATTATGAAAAAAAGGAACTTTTTCATGGTATTCTAATTTTTTGAGATGCACTAGTAGATAGTGAAACTCAGGTCTTATTTTACTACTTAGACTGAGGTTAGATTGGGGTTGAGGAAGTGGGTGAATTTTACTTCTTTCATGGTCATCAACAAAGTGGAAGAAATCATTCATTCATTCATTCATTCATTCATTCAACTGTATCATCCTGGTCAAGGTAACCCTGGAGTTATGGAGTCTATCCCAGGAGCACTGGGAGTGAGACAGGAATACTGTACATCCCTGAATAAGACACCAGTTTAGAGTCACCTGGCATGATTTTACAAGGTTGAAAGAAACTGGAGAATCTCCCTGAGGAAATCTACATGGACACGGGAAGAACATATGGCATGCTGGACAGACAGGAACCCGGGCAACATGGAGGAACATTACTGTTGGGTTGGCAGAATGATTTAAAAGTGCATAAGTTTTATGCATACGTATTCATCCCTTTTGCCATAAAACGCCTAGATTAGTGCTGCTGCTGCAATCAGTTACATAATAACATAAGTCACATAATTAGCTGAATGGAGTGCATTTAAGTGCCATGTTATCTCAGAATAAATACACCTCTATATTCCTGGATATTGCCTCCAGCATTTGTTAGAGAACATCGCTAAACAAACAGCATCATGAACACCAAGGAGCGATCAAAACAACGCTCTGGAAAAAGTTTGATCAATCTTTGGTGATTAAAAAAATCCCACGAATATTTGAACATCCTATAGCGCTCCATTAAATGCATTATTTAAAAACTGCAAAGAATAGGGTATAACTACGAATCTATCCACCAAAAGTCAGTGACCAGATAAAGAGGACAAAAGTCCTCAGAGAAGGAAGCAGGCAATAGTAAGAATGCCACCATGATGCTACCACCACCACGTATCACTGTGTGGATGGTGCTTTCAGGATGAATTCCTGTTTGTCAGTTTTGGAAGTTAAATGATTTTTAAAAAAAAGAAAGAAAAAAGGGATTCTTTGCCTTTCTCTGAATGAGGACATTTTGACAGTTAGAAAAGAAAATATTTAATTGTAAAAATGTGTGAAACTGTATGATATTATTTTCATTATCATCCTCATAATGCTGTGCTACTAAATGCAGTTGATATATTCATCACATTATAGCATCAACGAGGCCCTTTGGAAGTGCGTCTGAAGCTGAGACTAATATTAAACCAGTGTTGCGTAGGTAAACACAGTTACTGGCTTTCCAGAAGATACAACAGGCCTAAGCGGAAAGGTACTGTGAAGAACTGAAGCAGGAGGACTCTTGAATAATGTTCAGTCATTATTGTCCTTGAACTTCCTTTTTCCCATCATTATCCACTCACCGTCCACATTCACAGGAACTTGTTCTTGATTCTAAGATTCCTGTTCTTGGCTACAGGAGTGGAACCCGGTGTGTTCTTCTGTTTGCTGTTGCATGCTGAGATGCTTTTCTGCTCACCACGGTTGTAAAGAGTGATTATATGAGCTGCTATATCCTTCCTGGCAAAAACACTCAAACCAATCTGGCCATTTTCTGATCTCTGACCTCTCTTATCAATAAAGTGTTTGTTTCCACCCACAGAACTGTCTCTCGCTCAACTCGATGTTTTTTGTTTTTCGTACCATTCTGTCTATGTAAACTCTCGAGACTGTTGTGTGTGAAAACTCCAGGAGGTCAGCAGTTTCTGAAACACTCAAAGCAGTCCATCTGACTCAAACCAACACCCATGCCACAGTGAAAGAAAGTCACACTTTGAGATCACAATTTTTCCCGTTCTGATATTTGAACATTAACTGACGCTCTTGATTTGGATCTGCATGATTTGATGCATCGTGCTGCGGTCAAGGGACCGGCTGATTAGAGAACTGCATCAAACAGCAGGTGTTTGTGATTGGTGTTCCTAATAAAGTGGCCAGTGAGTGTATATTCCAATTCACCGAAGACCTTGGCACATAGCACACACAAACCTGTTCATCTGCTTGTGATAACAAAGCCCTTAAATGTTACAGTGACGAAATTCAGGTGATGTACTATTTAGTATTTACACCCAAAGTAGTGTTTACTTGTTTTCTTTGGCTGATTGTTGTTACTTCAACAGAATATGATGCTAAGTGTTATTCTGTCACTTGTACATCTGGCATTAGAACCTTCTTATGTAAAAGTTCAACACTTTGTGTACCTGACTTTTGCACTTGTACATTGCTCAGGATAAGAGATAAGAGGGTCTGCGTAATGTAATGTAATGTCTGATTCATAACTGTAAAGCAGCATATTGTCTTATACAACAGCACAGAGTTAAAACTCTAATATTCATCACGTTTATAATAAGGAGACTGTTCTTGAAAGTTTTCCCACAGTTTACTGAAGCACTGCTCCAATCAGAAAAACAAAACATCCATCCATCCATGATCTGTAGCTGCTTATCCTGTTCGACAGGGTTGCAGGCAAGCTGGAGCCTATCCCAGCTGACTATGGGTGAGAGGTGGGATACACCCTGGACAAGTCGCCAGGTCATTGCAGGGCATATCTATCTATCTATCTATCTATCTATCTATCTATCTATCTATCTATCTATCTATCTATCTATCTATCTATCTACAGTGTCTTGCAAAAGTATTCATCCCCCTTGGTGTTGGTCCTGTTTTGTCACATTACAAGCTGGAATTAAAATGGATTTTTGGGCAGTTAGCACCATTTGGTTTACACAACATGCCTACCACTTTAAAGGTGAAAATTGTTGTTTTATTGTGACACAAACAATAATTAAGATGAAAAAAAAACAGAAATCTGGAGTGTGCATAGGTATACACCCCCCAAAGCCAATACTTTGTCGAGCCACCTTTTGTTGCAAGTCTCTTGGGGTGTGTCTCTATTCGCTTAGCATGTCTAGCCACTGGGATTTTTGCCCATTCCTCAAGGCAAAACTGCTCCAACTCCTTCCAGTTAGATGGGTTGCGTTGGTGTACAAGTTATGCCACAGATTCTCAATTGGATTGAGGTCTGGGCTTTGACCAGGCCATTCCAAGACTTTTAAATGTTTCCGTTTAAACCACTCTTTAAACATGCTTTAGCAGTATGTTTAGGGTCATCATCCTGCTGGAATGTGAACTTTTGTCCCGGTTTCAAATCTCTGGCAGACTCAAACAGGTTTGCCTCTGGAATTGCCCTGTATTTAGTGCCATCCATCTTTCCTTCAGTCCTGACCAGCTTTCCTGTCTCTGCAGATGAAAAATATCCCCACAGCATGATGCTGCCACCACCATGCTTCACTGTAGGAATAGTGTTCTCAGGGTGTTGGGTTTGCACCACTCATAGCATTTCCCATGATGGACAAAAAGATCAGTTTTAGTCTCATTTGACCAGAGAATCTTCTTCCATGTGTTTGGGGAGTCTGCCACATGCTGTTGGGCAAACTCCAAACGTGTTTTCCAACCCCAATTCCAAAAAAGTTGGGACAAAGTACAAATTGTAAATAAAAACGGAATGCAATAATTTACAAATCTCAAAAACTGATATTGTATTCATAATAGAACATAGACAACATATCAAATGTCGAAAGTGAGACATTTTGAAATTTCATGCCAAATATTGGCTCATTTGAAATTTCATGACAGCAACACATCTCAAAAACGTTGGGACAGGGGCAATAAGAGGCTGGAAAAGTTAAAGGTACAAAAAAGGAACAGCTGGAGGACCAAATTGCAACTCATTAGGTCGATTGGCAATAGGTCATTAACATGACTGGGTATAAAAAGAGCATCTTGGAGTGGCAGCAGCTCTCAGAAGTAAAGATGGGAAGAGGATCACCAATCCCCCTAATTCTGCGCCGACAAATAGTGGAGCAATATCAGAAAGGAGTCCGACAGTGTAAAATTGCAAAGAGTTTGAACATATCATCATCTACAGTGCATAATATCATCAAAAGATTCAGAGAATCTGAAAGAATCTCTGTGCGTAAGGGTCAAGGCCGGAAAACCATACTGGGTGCCCGTGATCTTCGGGCCCTTAGACGGCGCTGCATCACATACAGGCATGCTTCTGTATTGGAAATCACAAAATGGGCTCAGGAATATTTCCAGAGAACATTATCTGTGAACACAATTCACCGTGCCATCCGCCGTTGTCAGCTTAAACCCTATAGTTCAAAGAAGAAGCCGTATCTAAACACGATCCAGAAGCGCAGACGTCTTCTCTGGGCCAAGGCTCATTTAAAATGGACTGTGGCAAAGTGGAAAACTGTTCTGTGGTCAGACGAATCAAAATTTGAAGTTCTTTATGGAAATCAGGGACGCCGTGTCATTTGGACTAAAGAGGAGAAGGACGACCCGAGTTGTTATCGGCGCTCAGTTCAGAAGCCTGCATCTCTGATGGTATGGGGTTGCATTAGTGCATGTGGCATGGGCAGCTTACACATCTGGAAAGACAGCATCAATGCTGAAAGGTATATCCAGGTTCTAGAGCAACATATGCTCCCATCCAGACGACGTCTCTTTCAGGGAAGACCTTGCATTTTCCAACGTGACAATGCCAAACCACATACTGCATCAATTACAGCATCATGGCTGCATAGAAGAAGGGTCCGGGTCGGACCCGGCGCCGTGGGGGGGCGAAAGGGGGCGTCGCCCCCTCGTGGCTACAGCCCCGCCCCCTCAACGGAGACTCAGATCACTTAATTGTTTTCTTATGAAAATATAATGTATTATAGACGTATTAATAATTTGCATTTTCAAATACAAAATATTAAGTGGTTGCGCATTGCACAAAAATACATTTCACATAAATCACTACTAAAACTGGCACGGTAGAACAAATCTGATTGGTTGTTATGACACTTACAAGTGCACTGTCTCTGCAATATCCTGTAATATGTAATATCCTGTAGGTTTGTGTGTGTTGTTTTATGTTTGGCATCTTTCCGGTTGTACTGCGTGTCTGTGAGAAAATTGGAGGGGAGGGTTAACAGGTGGGCACGGCAGGCACGGCGCCAGGAACAGTTTACTAAGGGGGCAATTAGAAATCGAAAGGGGGCAAATATTTTTCATATAGTGTGTAGTAGTGATGGCGGTCTGACAACGTGTTTCAAACAGTTAACTGCGCCAACCACAAATCCACGGCCCTGAAGGTTGCTTTAGTACGGGAAAATCATGTGGCATATTACCAGGGCAGTTGCGCTTTATCAACACCCGTGCCCACCTGTTAACCCTCCCCTCCAATTTTCTCACAGACACGCGTTACAACCAGAAAGATGCCAAACATAAAACAACACACACAAACCTACAGGCAAGTCCTTTAAATTTAAAATGCATACAATAGCTCCGCGGCATGAAAACAAAACGTCAATGCAAGTCTAAGGTACTTGGCTCGGCGGCCAAAATCATAATTTAAAAAAATCAACAGACCCCGCGGCTGCACCAGTAATAGCCTTCCTGACTCGCACCGAGTCAACGCTAACCACTTAATCCGCGATCCCAGTTTAGGCGTGTAGGGGACTAAACACTCTGAAGTGATGAATTTTCACCCCCGCTGCATGGGGGGTGACGTCAACGACACGTATTCTTACGCTATTTGCGCACAAAGCGGACCATATATGAACACATACACCAACATAAACGGAGATAAACTTAGCCTACAAAGAAAGAAAATGGATTCACAATATTGTGATTTAATTCGGTGGGGGAAAGACTACTCCCGTAAACTCACTGCATATTGCAGAGACAGTGCACTTGTACTGTAAGTGTAGACTACATGTAAAACCCCCGCCAGCCCGCACGACCCCTCCCCTTGTCCTTATCACAGGTCTGTGTGTGTGCAGCTGTGTCAGCATTTCACACATACACCCACAATAACAATTAAGAAAACAATTAAGTGATCTGAGTCTCCGTTGAGGGGGCAGGGCTGTAGCCACGAGGGGGCGACGCCCCCTTTCACCCCCCTACGGCGCCGGGCCTGGGGCACGGGTGTTGATAAAGCGCAACTGCCCTGGTAATATGTCACATGATTTTCCCGTACTAAAGCAACCTTCGGGGCCGTGGTTTTGTGGTTGGCGCAGTTAATTGTTTGAAACACGTTGTCAGACCGCCATCACTACTACACACTATATGAAAAATATTTGCCCCCTTGCGATTTCTAATCGCCCCCTTAGTAAACTGTTCCTGGCGCCGGGCCTGGTCCGGGTACTGAACTGGCCAGCCTGCAGTCCAGTTCTTTCACCCATAGAAAACATTTGGCGCATCATTAAACGGAAGATACGACAAAAAAGACCTAAGACAGTTGAGCAACTAGAATCCTACATTAGACAAGAATGGGTTAACATTCCTATCCCTAAACTTGAGCAACTTGTCTCCTCAGTCCCCAGACGTTTACAGACTGTTGTAAAGAGAAAAGGGGATGTCTCACAGTGGGAAACATGGCCTTGTCCCAACTTTTTTGAGATGTGTTGTTGTCATGAAATTTAAAATCACCTAATTTTTCTCTTTAAATGATACATTTTCTCAGTTTAAACATTTGATATGTCATCTATGTTCTATTCTGAATAAAATATGGAATTTTGAAACTTCCACATCCTTGCATTCCATTTTTATTTACAATTTGTACTTTGTCCCAACTTTTTTGGAATCGGGGTTGTCTTAAGCAATGATTTTTTTTCCTGGCCACTCTTCCATAAAGCCCCACTCTGTGGAGTGTACAGCTTAAAGTGGTCCTATGGACAGATACTCCCATCTCCGCTGTGGATCTTTGCAGCTCCTTCAGTGTTATCTTTGGTGTCTTCATTGCATCTCTGATTAATGCCCTCCTTGCCCGGTCTGAGAGTTTTGGTGGGCGGCCTTCTCTTGTCAGGTTTGTAGAGGTGCCATATTCTTTCCATTTTGCTATAATGGATTTAATGGTGCTCCGTGGGATATTCAAAGTGTGGGATATTTTTTATAACCCAACCTGATCCATACTTCACAACTTTGTCTCTGACCTGTTTGGAGGCTCCTTGGTTTTCATGTTGCTTGCTTAGTAGTGTAGCAGAGTCAGGGTCCTTCCAGAACAGGTGGATTTATACAGACATCATGTGACAGATCATGTGACACTTTGATTGCACACAGGTGGATCTTAATCAACTAATTATGTGACTTATGAAGAGAACTGGTTGGACCGGCTCTTATTTAGGGCTTTCATATAAAAGGGGGTGAATACCTATGCACACTCCAGATTTCTGTTTTTTTTTTCATCTTAATTATTGGGCGGCACGGTGGTGTAGTGGTTAGCGCTGTCGCCTCACAGCAAGAAGGTCCTGGGTTCGAGCCCCGTGGCCGGCGAGGGCCTTTCTGTGCGGAGTTTGCATGTTCTCCCCGTGTCCGCGTGGGTTTCCTCCGGGTGCTCCGGTTTCCCCCACAGTCCAAAGACATGCAGGTTAGGTTAACTGGTGACTCTAAATTGACCGTAGGTGTGAATGGTTGTCTGTGTCTATGTGTCAGCCCTGTGATGACCTGGTAACTTGTCCAGGGTGTGCCCCGCCTTTCGCCCGTAGTCAGCTGGGATAGGCTCCAGCTTGCCTGCGACCCTGTAGAAGGATAAAGCGGCTAGAGATAATGAGATGAGATGATCTTAATTATTGTTTGTATCACAACAAGACAACAACTTTCACCTTTAAAGTGGTCGGCATGTTGTGTAAATCAAATGGTGCTAACCCTCAAAAAATCCATTTTAATTCCAGCTTATAATGCGACAAAGCAGAACAAACACCAAGGGGGATGAATACTTTTGCAAGACACTGTAGATAGATAGATAGAAAGGCAAGATAGATAGATAGAGAAAGAAAAGATAGATAGATAGATAGATAGATAGATAGATAGATAGATAGATAGATAGATAGATAGATAGATAGATAGATAGATAGAATTATTGATTGTTTGACTGATCCCAAGCTGGGAAATTATGTTACAGCAGCAAGTTATCAGACATGCGAGAAAAAAAGGACACACCATACAACATAAAATAGAATTTTAAAAAATGAGAGTGACGAAACAGTTCACACAGTCACTCCACTACAATCCTGTCAAGTGTCAGATTATGAAATGATTTTGAAAGATTGAGCAATAATTAAAAGAACTGGTTTGCTGGTTTGGTGCTGTTATGACACAATATTTCTTGCACTAGAAAAGCATGAAAGAACGACAGAATACAGATTCTCTATCTTTTATTTTTTACATCATTCTTGTGGCATGCTGCTTGAGGAAATCAGTAAAATCAGAGACAGCTGCCACGTCCTGCTGTTCAGCTAGTTACTGTGCAGCAGGTCATGGCACTCACTGCACTGTACAGAAGACGCGTGCATATCGTTTTCATAAAACAGCTGACAATCAGCAGTACTGTCCTCTCACTTAACTGTCTGTTATTATGCTGTGGCAAGAATTTTATTGACCCTTTTGGGTTGTGAGTATCGCTGGTGAGGTTTGGCAGTATCAGATTAACTTTGGTTTTTTTTTCCACCCCAATTATAACATTACAAGATTTTCTTATACAAAAACCAGTCAGGGGACGGCACCGTGGTGTAGTGGTTAGCGCTGTCACCTCACAGCAAGAAGGTCCTGGATTCGAGCCCAGCAGCCGGCGAGGGCCTTTCTGTGTGGAGTTTGCATGTTCTCTCCGTGTCTGCGTGGGTTTGCTCCGGTTTCCCCCACAGTCCAAAGACATGCACGTTAGGTTAATTGGTGGCTCTAAATTGACCGTGAGTGTGAATGGTTGTTTGTCTCTGTGTCAGCCCTGCGATAACCTAGCGGCTCGTCCAGGGTGTACCCCGCCTCTCGCCCATAGTCAGCTGGGATAGGCTCCAGCTTGCCTGCGACCCTGTAGAACAGGATAAAGCAGCTAGAGATAATGAGAATGAGATATTATTCTATCCACATTCACTGGATATGAGCAATCGCATGCTCTGATTGGCTACTCTACTACAAGGCTATCAGCTCATTCGAGGACGAAATAAAAACTCAACACGAAAACAAAACCCCAAAAATTATTATCAAGTATTTAAAAGAAACAGAAATAGGTAAAAGAATTATGATTATAGCATTTTTCATAATTTGCTACTGTCATTTCGCCAGTTTGTTTACATTCTAAGCAGAAATGATTCTGTCACACATTTTGTATCAGTTATTTACCGAATTTGCAAAAAATAAAAATAAAAATGCTCTGTTTCTCAGTGCTACGCGCCTCGTCAGCTATCAGCTCATGTACGACTCGATTACGTGGAATAACTGTTAATTAATTATATTCTACATACAGTGGGGCAAAAAAGTATTTAGTCAGTCACCAATTGTGCAAGTTCTCCCACTTAAAAAGATGAGAGAGGCCTGTAATTTTCATCATAGGTACACTTCAACTATGAGAGACAGAATGGGGGGAAAGAATACAGGAAATCACATTGTAGGATTTTTAATGAATTAATTGGTAAATTCCTCGGTAAAATAAGTATTTGGTCACCTACAAACAAGCAAGATTTCTGGCTCGCACAGACCTGTAACTTCTTCTTTAAGAGGCTCCTCTGTCCTCCACTCCTTACCTGTATTAATGGCACCTGTTTGAACTCGTTATCAGTATAAAAGACACCTGTCCACAACCTCAAACAGTCACACTCCAAACTCCACTATGGCCAAGACCAAAGAGCTGTCAAAGGACACCAGAAACAAAATTGTAGACCTGCACCAGGCTGGGAAGACTGAATTTGCAACAGGTAAGCAGCTTGGTGTGAAGAAATCAACTGTGGGAGCAATTATTAGAAAATGGAAGACATACAAGACCACTGATAATCTCCCTCGATCTGGGGCTCCACGCAAGATCTCACCCTGTGGGGTCAAAATGATCACAAGAACGGTGAGCAGAAATCCCAGAACCACACGGGGGGACCTAGTGAATGACCTGCAGAGAGCTGGGACCAAAGTAACAAATGCTACCATCAGTAACACACTACGCCGCCAGGGACTCAAATCCTGCAGTGCCAGACGTGTCCCCCTGCTTAAGCCAGTACATGTCCAGGCCCGTCTGAAGTTTGCTAGAGAGCATTTGGATGATCCAGAAGAGGATTGGGAGAATGTCATATGGTCAGATGAAACCAAAATAGAACTTTTTGGTAAAAACTCAACTTGTCGTGTTTGGAGGAGAAAGAATGCCGAGTTGCATCCAAAGAACACCATACCTACTGTGAAGCATGGGGGTGGAAACATCATGCTTTGGGGCTGTTTTTCTGCAAAGGGACCAGGACGACTGATCCGTGTAAAGGAAAGAATGAATGGGGCCATGTATCGTGAGATTTTGAGTGAAAACCTCCTTCCATCAGCAAGGGCATTGAAGATGAAACGTGGCTGGGTCTTTCAGCATGACAATGATCCCAAACACACCGCCCGGGCAACGAAGGAGTGGCTTCGTAAGAAGCATTTCAAGGTCCTGGAGTGGCCTAGCCAGTCTCCAGATCTCAACCCCATAGAAAATCTTTGGAGGGAGTTGAAAGTCCGTGTTGCCCAGTGACAGCCCCAAAACATCACTGCTCTAGAGGAGATCTGCATGGAGGAATGGGCCAAAATACCAGGAACAGTGTGTGAAAACCTTGTGAAGACTTACAGAAAACGTTTGACCTCTGTCATTGCCAACAAAGGATATATAACAAAGTATTGAGATGAACTTTTGTTATTGACCAAATACTTATTTTCCACCATAATTTGCAAATAAATTCTTTAAACATCCTACAATGTGATTTCCTGGATTCTTTCCCCCCCATTCTGTCTCTCATAGTTGAAGTGTACCTATGATGAAAATTACAGGCCTCTCTCATCTTTTTAAGTGGGAGAACTTGCACAATTGGTGGCTGACTAAATACTTTTTTGCCCCACTGTATATTATATTCTTCTTTTGCAGTCACTACAGAAGGTATAACTAATGCTGTAGTAAGAAGCTAATTCTGAAAATAAGTTGAGAAGGGCTTTAACCAAGTTAAAAAATAAAAGAAATAGACAAGACAGACAATTGCAAAGATTCAAAATAAACGTCTGTTTTCAAAGCAGATTTAACAACACGTTTTCCAGTTCTCAGGGGTTTACTGAAGACAGTACGTTCAGAGACGTACGTACAGTTAGGAAGGACTTGGGAGGTTTACACACGGTCGATAAATTTGACATTAATGGCAGCTGCAGGACACAGCAGGCCGTGAGTTTTGGCTTGGACGTCGCTTGTGAGCGGAGACACATCGATGCGGAACTTCTGAAGGAGCTGGAAGAGATTACACTCAGTGTGATAAAGCAAGTGTTAAAGATGATACTGTTTGAGAAAGATAAACATAATCGAAATGAGTTACACGGCTATAAAACTCGAACATAGTTACACATGGGTTCTGTTCCACTGTGTATACACACACCTGAGTGAGAGTCAAGTACATCTCCAGTTCTGCTATCCTCCTGCCTATGCAGCTCCTGATGCCGTAGCCAAAGGGAATGGAGCCAAAATTGTCCACTCGATCCAAAGTGTCTTTACGGAGCCAGCGATCGGGACGGAACTCTTCCGCTTTGGGAAAAGTCTCCTCATCCATGGAAGTGGAGTAATGACAAAGAGCCAACTGAGTCTGAAATGAGAGAGAAATGAGTGGCTGATGAATATCACATGAATTCTGGCAACTTCTGTAAAACACAGTCAATTCCATAAATATTGGCACCCTTCAAAAGCACATAAAAATGACTGTATAAAGTAAAATAAGACATGTTCATTAAAAACTCAAACAACTGGAGAGACCATGGCCTAATGGTTAGAGAAGCAACAGCTTTGGGACCAACAGGTTCCTGGTTCAATTCCCTGGACCGGCAAGAATGGCTGAAGTGCCCTTGAGTAAGGCAGGTAACCCTGGGCTGCTCTGGGTATGTCGTATGACGCTTTGGATAAGAGTGCCTGCGATGTAAATGCCATTAATGTAATAAATTATTTTAAACAATGGCATGCTTGATGAAAAACATTTTTAAATACCCCTAAATAATCTTAATCTAAAATAAAATTTCTTTTTTTTTAAATCCATCCTTGAAAAAATTGTATTTCTTTATTCAAACGCAAGGATGCACACATGTAAAATCCATTTGTTATCCATCACTGTGGAGGGAAAAAAGGAAAAATAATTCATCCTCATTAATATTAAGGCCGGTAAATGCGATACAAAAACATAGTGTCATTCTGAGGCCAGTAATTTCCTGTCATTTAAAGAAATGTAACCCATGACAGCCCCAGCTGACACACAAACATGCAGAGCTGAGATGTACCCCTTTAGGGATGAAATAACCTCCCAAGATGAGGTCGTCCTGAGTGATTCGACCATTTCCAGGAAGAACAGGATAAAGCCTGCAGTCGGCACATAGAACAAATTTAATGACATATTTGAAGTTAGGAGCGGAAAACTTTTCCAACTGGATTAGTGGGGTAATTTGTGAGATGGTTTTACCTGAGTGTCTCCTTGACGAGACCCCTGATGAGTGGCAGCTGAGGAACATCATCTGCAGTCGGGACTCGCCCACCAAGTACACTTGTCACTTCCTCATAGATCTGCTGTTGCACCGTGGGATGCTTGGCCAGGAGGTACGTACTCCATGATAACGTGAAAGACGTCTGGAGGGAAGAGAGGTATGTTTTATTACAACATGTCTTCTGTCCTTTCCAAACCCTTTCAAAAAAGTACAAAGGGATGGTAAATGCTTTTTTTTTTAAACCTCCCAACCAGTCAGATCACAAGTTGGGGGTAAAGCAAGAAAAACAAACATACAGGACAACATGCTGCTCAAAAATTGAGTCTTGTTAATGAGCATATATAATGAGATATATTATATAGACTCGAGTGTTTTACTAGGAAATACACCACTTGTATATTTCATACGAGCTCCATCCAGGGCATGGAGAACCAAAACCATGACATCAATCTCTATATGTCGCTCATGAAGAAATAGATGAATTGTTTTGATAAATTTGTTTTTTCTCTTGTAAATATGCACGAAGAGGGGCGGCACGGTGGTGTAGTGGTTAGCGCTGTCGCCTCACAGCAAGAAGGTCCTGGGTTCGAGCCCCGGGGCCGGCGAGGGCCTTTCTGTGTGGAGTTTGCATGTTCTCCCCGTGTCCGCGTGGGTTTCCTCCGGGTGCTCCGGTTTCCCCCACAGTCCAAAGACATGCAGGTTAGGTTAACTGGTGACTCTAAATTGACCGTAGGTGTGAATGTGAGTGTGAATGGTTGTCTGTGTCTATGTGTCAGCCCTGTGATGACCTGGCGACTTGTCCAGGGTGTACCCCACCTTTCGCCCGTAGTCAGCTGGGATAGGCTCCAGCTTGCCTGCGACCCTGTAGAAGGATAAAGCGGCTAGAGATAATGAGATGAGATGAGATGAGTTATTCCATGAAATTGGGTTCAAGGGTTGTCATAGCCGGGGTGGTAGTGGGGATAAGCTCCCACTCCCTATAAAGTGCCCAATAGGCGTGCGCCTCAAACATCCTCTGATGACCATGCCCAGCTCCTGGCCTTCATGTGCGGTTTAGCTTCTAAACCCGGCGGACCTGTTTCTACTAACAGGAGAAAGGACGAAAGGCGGGCCCTGGTGCCCGATGCTTCGGATAGATGGGGCTCGTTAACCTTGGTTGGTAGCTCATCTAGGAGAAAGAAAACTCTGATCTCAAACCTCCGCTGCCATACCTACTCATGGGAAAGGCTAAGGGAGTAAACCCTGACAGGAAATCTGGAGATGGAGTCCCTAAGGCGGCGTGGCATCATAACATCATCCCAGCAACTCCTGCGATGCCACTGGGGCCAAGCTGTATCGACTTTCGTCATTCCCTTGGATCCACCAGCTGCGTGGGGGGGGGGGGGGGTGTCTGCTGCCCGGGCAACAGCTGATCCTCCATATTTCCCCTGCCCAGGCTATGTAGCTCCACTGGAGAGGACACTCCAGTGACATCGAAAGGTGCCGGTACAACACAGGAAGTGAGCAGTTACCGGTTTTAAGCTCATCCGATTGGCGAAGGAAACGAGCGCTAGGGGCCACTTCTGACGGTGGGAGAGGTCATCGTACCTCACTGGACAGCTACCGCCCGCCTCAAGCTGGGCAGCCCCCAGCCAGTTAGGTGCTGTCCCACCATGGCCTGCCTGCCCCACTGGGTGCGTAGGAATTAGAAACCATCTCGAAAAGTGGGCCATAAACCCTGCACCAGGCAAAACAAACAGTAGAAAAAGGAAGACTCCAGCTCTTCGTTTTGCAAGCTGGAACATCAGGACCATGTCTCCTGATCTCAAGGCTGACCTGCAACAAATCGACGATGCGAGGAGGACTGCTGTCATTGACAGAGAACTCTCCCGGCTAAAAGTCGACATTGCCTGCCTCCAGGAGACCTGACTGGCCGACAGCGGCACCATCAGGGAAGCAAGCTACACCTTCTTCTGGCAAGGGAAGTCCTCGGACGAACCCCGGCAGCATGGTGTTGGGTTTGCTGTGAAGAACACGCTTGTCGCCCTCACTGAGACTCCTTCAGCGGGCACCGAGAGAATCCTCACCCATCGGCTGTCAACATCCTCAGGCCCAGCCAACTTCATCAGTGTATACGCCCCAACCCTCTACTCGACTCCTGAGGAAAAAGACCAGTTCTACAACACCCTGGATGAAGTGATATCCAGGATCCCTAGCACTGAAGCCCTTTATCTCCTTGGAGACTTCAACGCTAGAGTGGGAGCTGATCAAGTGGCCTGGCCCACCTGCCTCAGTGCCCACGGAAGGGGCAGGATCAACGAGAACGGCCAGCAACTGTTGGAGTTCTGCTGCTTCCACGGCTTGTGTGTGACCAACACCTTTTTCAAGTGTAAGGAGATCCACCAAGTGTCCTGGAGACACCCACGCTCCCATCACTGACACCAGCTAGACCTAGTCATTACCAGGCATACGGAACTTGCCAGTGTTCTCCTCACCTGCACCTACCACAGTGCGGACTGTGATACAGACCACTCCCTTGTCGCCAGTAAGGTGCGCTTAACACCAAAGAAGATGCACCACTCGAAAAAGAAGGGACGTCCACGCATCAACACCTGCTGTGCTAGTACCTCGGAGAGGACCCAGCAGTTTGTGAGCCAACTGGAAGAATTCCTCACCGCAAAGACGCCCGTTGACGAAACCATCCACTTCAAGTGGTCCTGCCTCCAAAATGCTGTGTACAACTCAGTTATCACTGCCTATGGGAAGAAGGAGCACAAGAATGCCGATTGGTATAAGGCCCATTGGGAGGAGATGGAGCCCATGACCGAGGCGAAGAGGAAAGCCTTCCTGGCTTACAAAGCCGTGCCTAGCCCCATTATATTAGAAGCCCTCAGGACTGCCAGGAAAAGATCCCAGCAGACCGCCCGCCACTGCACCAACACCTTCTGGCTGAACCTCTGCAGTAGTATACAGACAGCCGCCAAGACAGGGGACACAAGAGAGATGTATGAGGGCATCAAGAAGGCGATTGGCCCAGTCTCCAGCAAGTCCGCCCCCTCAAGTCTAAGTTGGATGAAGTCATCACAGACGAGGGGAAGCAGCTACAGTGATGGGTTGAGCACCAACCCAAGTTGTACGCAACCCAAAACATCGTCACTGACTCCGCCCTCGATGTCATTCCAGACCTGCCGGTCATGGAGGAGCTAGACACACCACCCACCGTGGAAGAGCTCAGTAAAGCTATTGACCGTCTTGCTAGAGGGAAGGCTCCTGGGAGTGATGGCATCCCTGCAGAAGTACTGAAGAGCAGGAAATCTGCACTGCTCCAACCCCTGCATGAGCTCCTCTGTCTATGCTGGGAACAGGGACATATCCCCCAGGACATGCGAGACGCTAGCATCATCACTTTGTACAAGAACAAAGGAGACTGCAGCAACTGCAGCAACTACCGGGGGATCTCCTTCCTCAGCATCGTCGGAAAAGTGTTCACCCGAGTCGCCCTGGCGTGCCTGTAGACCCTAGCCTCCTGCGTCTACCCAGAGTCCCATTGTGGCTTCAGAGCAAGCTGGTCAATAGTAGACATGATCTTCTCACTCCACCAGCTGCAGGAGACGTGTCACGAGCAGCAGATGCCCCTCAACATTGCCTTCATAGATCTGACAAAGGCGTTTGACCTGGTCAGCCGAAGCAGACTCTTCAGGCTACTGTGGAAGATTGGCTGCCCCTCACACCTGCTTGCAGTCATCACTTTGTTCCACGAGAACATGCACAGCATGGTCTGCTTCAACGGAGCAACATCCAAGGCCTTCCCAGTCAGCAGCGGAGTAAAACAGGGCTGCGTCCTTGCGCCAACATTCTTCGGCATCTTCTTCTCGATGCTCCTCTGGTACGCCTTCAGAGACTGCAGCGAGGGAGTCTTCATCCACACCAGGGCTGATGGCAAGCTGTTCAACATCGCCCGCCTCTGCACCAAGACTAAAGTCACAGAGGTACTCATCCGCGAGTTGCTCTACGCCGATGACGCAGCCTTGACGTCGCACACAGAAGACGGCCTGCAACAGCTTGTTAGTCACCTTTCCCATGCCTGCAAGGAGTTTGGACTGACCATCGCTCTGAAGAAGAAGAAAATCATGGCGCAGGGCACAGATCATCTTCCAGCTATTACCATCAATGGGTACAACCTGGAAGCTGTTGAAAACTTCACTTACCTTGGGTCCATCATCTCCAGCTCGCTTACCATTGAGACAGAAGTGAACAGCAGGACTGCCAAGGCTGCAGCAGTTATGGCGAAACTGAACCAGAGAGTCTGGAGTAACCCCAGCCTCACTGAGAAGACCAAACTGCCCATCTACCAGGCCTGCATGCTAAGCACACTCCTCTACAGCAGTGAGGCATGGACCACCTACGCGAGCCAGGAGAAAAAACTCAACAGCTTCCATCTGAGGTGCCTGCAATGCATTCTACACATCCGGTGGCAGGACAAAGTGTTCAATACTGAGGTCCTGGAGCAAGCCAACATGAACAGCATGTTTCCCATTCTCAGAGAGAGGCACCTGCGCTGGCTTGGCCATGTCAGGCGAATGGAGCCTGGGTGCATCCCCAAAGATCTCCTGTATGGTGAACTCGCAGAAGGCTCACGACCAATTGGACGCCCACGTCTGCACTACAAGGATGTCTGCAAGAAGGACATGAAACTGTGCAATGTCAGTGTGGAAGAGCCTTGTAGAAGATCGTCCAGCCTGGCGCCTTGCTGTGAGAGAGGGCGTACAGACAACAGAGGAGGTGAGAAACACAGCCCTTGCTCAGAAGAGAGCCAAGCGCAAGGAGAAGCAAAGTCAGCCGCAGCAGCCATCAAATTTCAAGTGCAGCAAGTGCAATAGAGACTGCCACTCGCGAATTGGACTACAGAGCCACTCGCGGAAATGCAACTAGATCCGCTTTTGGATGCTACTCCATCATCTCACGAAGACAGAAGGATGCAGAGGAAATTCCACGAAATCGAGTCGTACATGAGCTGATAGCCGAAGAGGCGCGTAGCACCAAGTTGGCTATAATCCATGGATGACGAGATTAAGTGAAATAATTGTTTTATTCTATCCACATTCACTGGATTTTGAGAAACAGCATTTTTTTTTTTGCAAATTCGATAAATAAAAATTTGATACAAAACGTCTGACAAAATCATTTCTGCTTAGAATGTAAACAAACTGGTTAAATGACAGTAGCAATTTGGAAAAATGCTATAATAATAATTCTTGAAAAATAAAATAAAGATACGTTCTTATCATCAAATACTTTCATTCCATATTTTGTTGCTTTTTTGTATTTTTGGGGGTTTCGTTTTCGAGTAGAGTTTTTATTTTGTCCTCGGTTGGTTCAGCAAAACGCTCCGCCATTTTGTTTTTCTCTACTCACGATATATGAGCTGATATCCTAGTAGTAGCGTAATCAATCAAAGTGCGTGATTGCTCCTATCCAGTGAATGTGAATAGAATAATATAATATAGTATAGTATGGGTTTGTTGTCTACAATAAATTTATTCTTGTGTTCCCAGCAACTATGACTTTAAATAAAAGACAATTGTGCTGACTTACACGAACACACATGCCCCTTTTCCACCAAAGCAGTTCCAGGGCTGGTTCGGGGCCAGTGCTTAGTTTGGAACCGGGTTTTCTGTTTCCACTGACAAAGAACTGGCTCTGGGGCCAGAAAAAAACAGTTCCAGGCTAGCACCAACTCTCTGCTGGGCCAGAGGAAAGAACCGCTTACGTCAGCGGGGGGGTGGAGTTGTTAAGACCAACAACAATAACAAGACTGCGAAAGATCGCCATTTTTAAGTGACAAGAAGCCGCAGCTGTACAAACGCTTAGTCATCCATTATTATTATTGTTGTTGCTGCTGTTGCTGCTGCTTCTTCCGTGTTGTTTTTGCTTCGATATTCGCGCCAAGGTTTATGCAAACGTAGCGACGTAACTGACGTATACAGTGACGTAATGACGTATACAACGACGTAACTGACGTATACAGCCACGTAATGACATGGCTTCCCTTAACACCGCGAGCGATGGAAAAGCAAACTGGTTCTCAGCTGGCTCGCAAGTTGAACGAGTTGTGAACCAGCACCAGCACTGGCCCCGAACCAGCCCTGTTACTGATTTGGTGGAAAAGAGGCAACAGAGAACTAAAAAGTCACGGTATTGTTCCTGTCTCTCATAAAAAATAAATACAGAACAAAATCAGCGTGGAAACATTATTCGGACAGCTGGTAATGTATGAAGAATCTGATGATGGTCCCCGCTGAGTTTGAATAAATCCTTAAGATGGAAGGCTGCAATTTCCTTCTTATTAAATTCCTGAAACGACGCATTAAGGATGGACAAGAGGTGAGGCGTGAACTGTGCATTTAGATTTTTACAATATGTCCATGAAATATGCGTTGCATTCGTGGATTCAGTGTTGTACTTCATAGTGCAGTGCCAAGAAATTGCCTTTAGTTGAGGACATGAAATTTCACATTCAGGTAAAGGATTAAACGCTTCAGGATGTGCTGTTATAGGGAACAAATCAATAACAGGGTGGTGTGATTAGCTGATACTAGCTAGGATTGATAAGAGAGTTTTAATGGCCTTCCTGTTGGCACAAAACATGCCACAGTACACATTTTGTCTGAAAAAAAAAGTGTGAAAGCAGCCAAGAAAACATACAAGTACAGTGACATTGTTTTCTTTGCATATCCCAGGTTTAGGAAGCTATTATCAGAGCTTGCTTTAATCAGAGAAACTTTATCCACATTTTGATTTTAAAAAATAATTCTGAGTGATATGAAAGGCTCTGGACCAAATACATCTGAAAAACAACTTATCTGAGGGTGACAACGTGGCACCCAGAAAGTTTTAGTCATACAATCTATGTGCTAAACTAGCAGGCTAGCTAGTTTAGCTAGATGCCTAGTGACGTAACTTGTAATGAACAGAAAAGTTTTCAGATATTATGACAGACTTTGTGAATTTTATGTCAATACATTTTTGAGAATATGGTCATCTAATTTGAGACTCAGAGATTGGAATCCCACTTTTGACATTCAACTTAGTTTGTTATCAGTTAGCCAACCAGCTAGCTAAGGTAGCTAAGTCTGTGATTAAACAAATCTCGGTTGTTGTAAATGGTGTATTTTGACAGGCCTGACTACTCAGATTACTCAGAATATGACGATGGAAATCATAACTCAGATACCGAGATCCCTGGTGTCTTCCTGAAAAAATTTAAGCTAGTTTTCTCTCAGTTAGCTAGCCAGCTAGCTATGTGGGAAGACAGCAGGGAAGACATGGGGCACTTCCAGGTTGCATATTTGTGCATATTCATAGATGTAGAGTGTTTCACAGACATTACATTATATTAAAACAATTTATTATGAGAAAATCATCAGGACAGAGGACTTGGCAAGCTGCATTTTGTGTTATTGAGATAGAGAGAGGAGAAAAAATGTTTACAGGTCTTATAAGTGATAAATGGGGAATAACTCAACATTAAATGTAACTTTTTTTTTTAAAATATGACATTCTCATCTCATCTCATTATCTCTAGCCGCTTTATCCTTCTACAGGGTCGCAGGCAAGCTGGAGCCTATCCCAGCTGACTACGGGCGAAAGGCGGGGTACACCCTGGACAAGTCGCCAGGTCATCACAGGGCTGACACATAGACACAGACAACCATTCACACCTACGGTCAATTTAGAGTCACCGGTTAACCTAACCTGCATGTCTTTGGACTGTGGGGGAAACCGGAGCACCCGGAGGAAACCCACGCGGACACGGGGAGAACATGCAAACTCCACACAGAAAGGCCCTCGCCAGCCCCGGGGCTCGAACCCAGGACCTTCTTGCTGTGAGGCGACAGCGCTAACCACTACACCACCGTGCCGCCCCATATGACATTCTTTAATTAATAAAAATGATCATGGCCTAATAGCTAGAGAAGCAGCTTTGGGACCAAAAGGTCACTGGTTCGATTCCCTGGACCAGCAAAAATGGCTGAAATGCCCTTGAGCAAGGCACCAAACCCCCAACTGCTCCCCAGGCTGCTCTGGGTATGTTGTATGTCGCTCTGGATAAGAGCATCTGCTAAATACTGTGAATGTAATATTATCATGTCATACTAACTACTTCAGGACATGCTGCAACAGGAAAATAATAAGCCATTGTTGAATATTCTTACTGTGTCCACACCAGCCAAGAGCATTTCAGTCATGTTGGCATAGATCTCTTCCAGATTCATCTCCTTGGTGACCAGCATGTGAGTAAGCAGACCTCCTTTCACCTCTTCTCCCCTCCCCACCTTCTGCTTGATCTCTTCCAGCTTCCTGTCAATGTGAATCTGGCCTGAAACACACACACACACACACACAAATCCATTTAGTACACAGTTGCCAAGCCACACTCAGAATACTCCAGCAATGCTTACTGAATTTGAAGAGGCCATCCCAAGAGCAACAGAACTCCTCCCACGGTTTGGGAATGATGGGTCGCAGCCATTTGGGGATGGCGCCGGCATACATGGAGGTCTTGAAGGAGCTAAACATGAGCTTGAGGGCCTTGATGTATTCTTGGCTCATCTTAGGAATCTCGTCTTCCAAGCAGCCCAGACGGGTCTCGTACAAGATGGTCGCCACACCTACGATTCAGATTTGATCACAAAATAAACTCACTTGCACGAAAACCAATATGGAACGCCAACAGAGCCAGAATATTTATTGGGTATAAATATTACCAAGCCAGAGAGAATGTGTGAAACTTACCTGAAACATTGACACACTCACCTTCCATAGCAAATTTGAAGAACAAGTCGTTGATGTTGAGGACTGTAAGTCCATCAGGCTGCTGTCTGCGCAGTTTGTACACTTTTACCACCAGGTCTGCCACCACTTCATTAACATCGTCTGAGAATATCGCAACGTCACGTGGACGCAAGATGAGCTGTCGCAGCACACTGCGCATCTTCAGCCACTCATCAGCCTCACTGAAGTGAACAAAGTGACACATCTTTTAACTGTTCACCAGCCTTTGGAAGGACTTGGAATCCAGAAAAAAACACTACTACTGTCTATTTTAATGTTTTGGCAGACCGCTCACACCTGATGCATATCAATGACGATCTGTCATCCATTAAAAAAGTTCTCCAGAGTTGAACTTATGGCTGGAATTTTCAGTATGTGCAAAGACAAATTTTTTTTCACCCTTTCTACGGTAATACAAGAACTACATTAAAACAATTCCAGCTAAAGCAGTGGTTGGAACAAATTCAGATAAAAATCACGATGCGGAAAAGCTAATTCACAGAAGGGGAAAGGACACAGGACACATTTGTTTCTAGGAGCTTTCACCTAACACAAATTTTAACTATCTGAACTTTGACCTGTGAATTCTTGTGCACCAACAGATAACAAGAAGACCAGAATCTTTGGTCAGTAAAAATAACCAGACATGGGACTTCTGTCTTGTTGTTTTATTCCTATTCTTTGACACATATCTGGGGAATATATATAGTTAATTTTACGCCTCCATTCTCTCTGAAACAATGCCATCATAACTGCTTGTAAATATAAATAGCAAAAAGCACATATATTTCATCTAATATCAATCTCCAAATACAAACACACACTACATACCAGCAAGGCATTTGAATGGGTTTTTTGACAGACAAGAAACATTCCTTGTGAAAAATTCCTTGTCTTTATTATCGCCCTCTTATCATGACAAACATTTGAAAAAATATTTCTCCACACATTCCAAAATGGCAATAAGATAAACAATGTTAACTATCACAAACACATAAATGTAAATTAAATGAGGCTTTACGCAGAAATGAGGCCAGTGGCGTGTCCCCTCATGTCTCTGTACTCTTTCCACGACTCCATGTTGGCTCTCTGAGGGGCTACACCTTCAGCCCTGAGCACTTGTGCCACCAAGTCTCGGTCTGCTATCGACACGACCAGCTGCGGCCCAAAACGTGATTTAAAAATCTTCCCGTATTTCTGACTGTGCTCCAACTGAGAGAACAGGGAACAGAAAGAGAAGCTCATGAGTTACTGAACTAAATCACAGACACTACATGATATTAAACACAACAGCAAATGCAAAACATCATCATCATAATCTCATTTACATGGCTCTTGTCCACTTAGGCATCTCAGATACAAATCAATACCTTGGTGCATGTGATGCAATTTTAGCTGTATATATAACAACAAGACCAGAGAGTGAGACTCGTTTTGATTAAAATGAGGTTGTAGCTTGTTGTCTTCCTTGGTATAGTAGGAAAGAGGTGTCTATTTTGTTTTAACAACATTTTGCTTAAGAGTTATTGATCCAGAAAGTTTGAATCTGTGAATATATTTCCAACATTACCACAGTTCAACCCAAGCATGAAATAGAACTTGATTAAATCATGTAAATGAGCCATATTACCCAGTTTATTCACCATATTTCCCAGTTTATTCTCCATATTACCCAGTTTATTCACCATATTTCCCAGTTTACTCTACATATTACCCAGTTTATTCTCCATATTACCCAGTGTATTCACCATATTACCCAGTTTATTCACCATATTACCCAGTTTGTTCTCCATATTACCCAGTTATTATCCATATTACCCAGCTTATTCTCTATTATCCAGTTTATTCTCCATATTACCCAGTTTATTCACCATATTACCCTGTTTATTCACCATATTTCCCACTTTATTCTCCATATTACCCAGTTTATTCACCATATTTCCCAGTTTATTCTCCATATTACCCAGTTTATTCTCCATATTACCCAGTTTATTCACCATATTTCCCAGTTTATTCTCCATATTACCCAGTTTATTCACCATATTTCCCAGTTTACTCTACATATTACCCAGTTTATTCTCCATATTACCCAGTGTATTCACCATATTACCCAGTTTATTCACCATATTACCCAGTTTGTTCTCCATATTACCCAGTTATTATCCATATTACCCAGCTTATTCTCTATTATCCAGTTTATTCTCCATATTACCCAGTTTATTCACCATATTACCCTGTTTATTCACCATATTTCCCAGTTTATTCTCCATATTACCCAGTTTATTCACCATATTTCCCAGTTTATTCTCCATATTACCCAGTTTATTCTCCATATTACCCAGTTTATTCACCATATTTCCCAGTTTATTCTCCATATTACCCAGTTTATTCACCATATTACCCAGTTTGTTCTCCATATTACCCAGTTATTATCCATATTACCCAGCTTATTCTCTATTATCCAGTTTATTCTCCATATTACCCAGTTTATTCTCCATATTACCTAGTTTATTCACCATATTACCCAGTTTGTTCTCCATATTACCCAGTTTATTCACCATATTAACCAGTTTATTATCCATATTACCCAGCTTATTCTCTATTATCCAGTTTATTCGCCATATTACCCAGTTTATTCGCCATATTACCCAGTTTATTCTCCATATTACCCAGCTTATTCTCCATATTATCCAGTTTATTCGCCATATTACCCAGTTTATTTTCCATATTACCCAGTTTATTCTTCATATTACCCAGCTTATTCACCATATTACCCAGTTTATTTTCTATATTACCCAGCTTTTTCTCCATATTACCCAGCTTATTCTCCATATTACCCAGTTTGTTTTCTATATTACCCAGTTTATTCACCATACTACCCGGTTTCTTCATCATATTACCCAGTTTATTCTCCATATTACCTGGCTTATTCACCATATTACCCGGTTTATTCTCCATATTACCTGGATTATTCTCCATATTACCCGGTTTATTCTCCATATTACCTGGATTATTCTCCATATTACCCGGTTTAGTCACCATATTACCCAGTTTACTCACCATATTACTCAGTTTATTCTCCATATTATCCAGTTTATTCACCATACTACCCAGTTTATTCTCCATATTACCCAGTTTATTCTCCATATTACCCAGTTTATTCACCATATTACCCGGTTTATTTTCTATATTACCCAGTTTATTCTCTATATTACCCAGTTTATTCACCATATTTCCCAGTTTATTCTCCATATTACCCAGTTTATTCACCATATTACCCAGTTTATTCACCCTATTACCCGGTTTATTTTCTATATTACCCAGTTTATTCACCATATTACCCAGTTTATTCTCCATATTACCCAGTTTATTCACCATATTTCCCAGTTTATTCTCCATATTACCCAGTTTATTCACCATATTACCCAGTTTGTTCTCCATATTACCCAGTTATTACCCATATTACCCAGCTTATTCTCTATTATCCAGTTTATTCTCCATATTACCTAGTTTATTCACCATATTACCCAGTTTGTTCTCCATATTACCCAGTTTATTCACCATATTAACCAGTTTATTCGCCATATTACCCAGTTTATTCACCATATTACCCAGTTTATTCTCCATATTACCCAGCTTATTCTCCATATTATCCAGTTTATTCGCCATATTACCCAGTTTATTCTCCATATTATCCAGTTTATTCGCCATATTACCCAGCTTATTCTCTATTATCCAGTTTATTCACCATATTATCCAGTTTATTCACCATATTATCCAGTTTATTCGCCATATTACCCAGTTTATTTTCCATATTACCCAGTTTATTCTTCATACTACCCAGCTTATTCACCATATTACCCAGTTTATTTTCTATATTACCCAGCTTTTTCTCCATATTACCCAGCTTATTCTCCATATTACCCAGTTTGTTTTCTATATTACCCAGTTTATTCACCATACTACCCGGTTTATTCATCATATTACCCAGTTTATTCACCATATTACCCAGTTTATTCTCCATATTACTCAGTTTATTCACCATATTGCCCAGTTTATTCTCCATATTACCCAGTTTATTCACCATATTACCCAGTTTATTCTCCATATTACCTGGCTTATTCACCATATTACCCGGTTTATTCTCCATATTACCCGGTTTATTCTCCATATTACTTGGATTATTCTCCATATTACCCGGTTTAGTCACCATATTACCCAGTTTACTCACCATATTACTCAGTTTATTCTCCATATTATCCAGTTTATTCACCATACTACCCAGTTTATTCTCCATATTACCCAGTTTATTCACCATATTACCCAGTTTATTCACCATATTACCCAGTTTATTTTCCATATTACCCAGTTTATTCTTCATATTACCCAGCTTATTCACCATATTACCCAGTTTATTTTCTATATTACCCAGCTTTTTCTCCATATTACCCAGCTTATTCTCCATATTATCCAGTTTGTTTTCTATATTACCCAGTTTATTCACCATACTACCCGGTTTATTCATCATATTACCCAGTTTATTCACCATATTACCCAGTTTATTCTCCATATTACCCAGTTTATTCACCATATTGCCCAGTTTATTCTCCATATTACCCAGTTTAATCACCATATTACCCAGTTTATTCTCCATATTACCTGGCTTATTCACCATATTACCCAGTTTATTCTCCATATTACCCGGTTTATTCTCCATATTACCTGGATTATTCTCCATATTACCCGGTTTAGTCACCATATTACCCAGTTTACTCACCATATTACTCAGTTTATTCTCCATATTATCCAGTTTATTCACCATACTACCCAGTTTATTCTCCATATTACCCAGTTTATTCACCATATTACCCAGTTTATTCACCATATTACCCGGTTTATTTTCTATATTACCCAGTTTATTCACCATATTACCCAATTTATTCTCTATATTACCCAGTTTATTTTCTATATTACCCAGTTTATTCACCATATTACCCAGTTTATTCACCATATTACCCAGTTTATTTTCTATATTACCCAGTTTATTCACCATATTACCCAGTTTATTCACCATATTTCCCAGTTTATTCACCATATTTCCCAGTTTATTCACCATATTACCCAGTTTATTCTCCATATTACCCAGTTTATTCTCCATATTACCCAGCTTATTCTCCATGTACAAAATTCCCTGCCTTCTTCTGTGTAAATTCCTGTTGTTCTATGTAAAATACTTTGCCTTTAAGAAAATGCGGCACTGCCCCTTTAAGGAGCTGCGTTATATAAACAGGCACCGACGTTTCTCTTTCATGCCGTCGCATTCTAGGAGTCTCATGTCTCGTTTGAAGGTCTCTCGGTGCTGTTGTGCGTAAATAAACCACAACTTTTGTCACAACACAACACAACTTCAGAACCTTTAACACAGATGTATATATGCACAGAGACAATTAATAAATGGCAAGATACAACCTCTAGAACAGCTGCGTTCTTTCTGACCGAAGAATTAGGCCAGCGGGTGTACGACCAGTACTTTCCTCATTATATCCTACAAAGTTGGTCCTTCGAGCCGGATTGTACACCAGCTGCGTCATGGCTGCTTCTAGAGATGTCCAGGGTGAAGCACATCAGCCTGATCCTAGCCCCAGTCGGAGAAGACAACCTCCAGCTTACCTAGAGGACTATGTGCTCAGCCACCCTCGCCAGTCATCCCCCTTCAGACCACACATGCGATCAACAGGGCATGCAACACATGAAAGTCAGAGCAACATTTCTTTCCCATCTGAGGGAGCTACCGCTGCTAGAGCCTCTGCATTAGATCGACTAGAGGAGAGATGGAGAAGTTTAAGCACTGAAATGGAACAGCTTACTGTGGAAATGGAGAATGCAAAGCGTGCCTCTTATCCATTAAGTATAATGGGCTTTTCTCATGAGCATCCAAGATCAACCTCCCCTTATCAGCAGTATAGTAGCAGTTTGCCACATTCATTTGGCCATGCACCTGTCACTACTACCCACACTGGAGACAGGCCTCCCTCAGATTACATGTTAGCTCCCCAAACATTATGGACCAAATCCCCTAGTCACACTTATGTGCAAGAGTTGAATCCATTCTTGTCTCAGCCACTCATTCAATCCACTTCATCAGTGCTTCAAGGAGCAGCTTCCAGAGTAGGATCCTGGTTAGATATGACAGAACATCATAGGCCTCTGGTGACAATGGTAGGCCTGACCAAGCATGCAGCGAGTGTTCCATCAGATGGCACTTCTACACCAGCATCTTATGGTTCACCAGAGAGGGCATCCATAGGGCACTACCCCACGGCATCTCTGGCGCCCCAGCCAGCGCCTGCACCCGCACTACCTCTGCTAGGCCAGCCAGTGCCAATACCTGCACAGCCTCCTCCAGGCCAGCCAGCGCCCGCGTCACCTCTGCCAGGCCAGCCAGCGCCCGCATCACCTCTGCCAGGCCAGCCAGCGCCCGCGTCACCTCTGCCAGGCCAGCCAGCGCCCGCGCTACCTCTGCTAGGCCAGCCAGCACCTGCACAGCCTCCTCCAGGGCAGCCAGTGCCAATGCAGCCTCTGCCCATTCAACCTTATCTGCCAGTGCAGCTACCAGCTGGGCCTTGGTATCCACCTTATGGGATACCACTACCACAACCTGGGCATTATCCTTGGTACCCATACCATGTGCCTCAACCTGTGGCCTACCCTGCAGCCGATACAGGAGCACCTAACTTGATGGAGATGGCCATCGCTTCATCCTATGGGATACCGAAGCCTAAATTGGTTGCATTCTCATCAGGCAAAGAGAGTGACTTTATTCTCCTGAAAAAAGGTCTGGACACAGTCTTAGGGCCTCACCAACATCTGACAGAGGATTATAAGTTTCAAGTTCTCCTTGACCTTGTGAAACTTCCTGCAGCTTATCAGATAGCTAAGAGGCATCTTAACAGTCCACAGCCCTACAGCGCTGCGATGCAGGCTCTGGAGCAACGGTACGGCCAGCCACGATCCCTCATACAGAGTGAGCTGAAGGCCCTCCAGCAAGCTCCAGCTGTCCGGATGGGTGATGCCCAAGCACTTGAAGATTTCAGCACAGCAGTTAGCTCACTAGTGGGAATGCTACAGTCGACAAGTGGGCCAGCCAGGTACGAGCTGCAGTGTGGTTCGCATGTTGACATCCTGCTTAGCAAACTTCCTATGAGCTACAGAGATTCCTTTGTAGAACACTGCTTGAAGCGAGGCATCATCGCCAGTGGGTCTGCTATGATTTACACTTTGATTGACCTGGTGTCCTGGCTGGAAATTAAGTCTCAAACCCTACAAATCTCTTGACGAGCCGCTGAAGGCATTCAGGGAGAGCCTGCACGTCGAGATACCAAGTCCTCCAAACAGACAAAAGTGAAGTCATCCACTGTGTTGCTAAACACTGCTGCTACACTGAAGGCAACTGCACCTTCCACATCGCCAAAACACAAGCGTGAGCGATTCAAGCCCTTTTGCCCATATTGCAAGTCCAACGAGCACTACCTGAGTGGATGTTCAGAATTCACCAGCATGAATACATCTCAGAAGTCAGATTGGATAAAGGAACAGAACCGCTGCTGGAGGTGTGGTAGAGGGCATAAACCCGACAAGTGCACTCTGAAGAAGCCTTGCGTTTCCTGTGGAGAGCAGCACCTATTGACTTTGCATGAGGTCGCATCTACGCAACAGCCCGGTGTCCTTACTGTCAGCACTGTATCCACAGTTGTTTACATGGATCAAGCAAGTCACTCACGCTGAGTGATGCTCAAAGTTGTCCCTGTTCGCTTGCGCAATGGGAACAAGATCCTGGATACCCATGCCCTGCTTGATGATGGGTCTGAAAGGATGATCATACTTTCTACTGCAGTTGACAAGCTTGGCCTGAAGAGGGAGTGTGAGTTCCTAACTTTGAGAACTGTCCGGCAAGACATAGTGCACCTGAAAGGAGCCTCAGTGACACTTGAGGTATCAACCAGGTCGAACTTGGGCATCAGACACAAGCTCAAGAATGTATTCACTGCTTCAGAGCTGAACCTTGCTGAACAGTCCTGCCCAGCTGATGTCCTGAAGAGGAAATACCACTACCTGAGGGATGTTCCAGTCGAGCCTTTCCACAAAGCTAAGCCGATGATCCTCATTGGGTCAGACAATGCACATTTGATCACTGCCATATGTCCAGTCCGCATGGGCTCACCTGGCTCTCCTGTTGCTGTATGCACAAAGCTGGGATGGGCCATCCAATGGCCTGTGACGTTCCTGCAACAGCCCTGTCATCAGAGTTCATGCCTATACACCTCCTTCCTGTCACCCGCTCAAGAGCTATGACACAATGTGGAGAAATTATGGCAACTCGACACTCTGCCTCATCGCAATGAGAAAGAGATCACATGCTCAAAGCAGGACAGCTTCGCACTTGCTCTGTTGGAAAGTGACACGGTACGGATCAATGTAGATGGTGTGGAGAGATACGCGACACCTTTCCTGTGGAAAGAGGACCATACCTTACTCCAAGCGTCATCCTCTGCTGTGATGCCTCTCCTACGAAGGGCTGAGAGACGGCTGTCGCACAACCCTGAGCAGGCTACCATCTACAATGGAGAAATACACAAGCTGGAGACCTGGGAGGACCTCCTACTTACCACGCATCAGGCTGTTCACAGGGCAGCTTCCACACCCCCAAGCGCCACTGAACGCATTGCAGCCGAACTGGCTCTCCTACAGAGAACACAGTTAGAGAGCTTCCCAAAGGAGGTGACAGCTCTCAAAGCTGGAAAGGCCATACCAACCAATAGCCGACTGAGCTCACTCTCACCAATGCTCGACCAACTTGGACTGATAAGAGTTGGTGGGAGGCTTCGCAAGGCTGAGGATCTAGAGGACGACACTCTTCATCCTATTGTACTATCACCTGATCACATGGTCACACGCCTACTGATTAGAGACTATGACAATCGTCTCCTTCATCCTGGACCAGAAAGAGTCTATGCAGAGGTCCGAAGATCGTATTGGATACTGCGTGGACGTCAAGCCATCCGTAAGCATCAGAGGCAGTGTACAGAGTGTTGCAAGTGGCGCAAGAAACCGGGGATTCCCCAAATGGCCGATTTACCCTCTGCACGACTTCGTTTGAATAAGCCTCCTTTCTGGTCCACGGGGGTTGACTGTTTTGGCCCCTATGCAGTCAAACTAGGCAGAAGACAGGAGAAAAGGTGGGGCATCATATTTAAGTGCCTGACTACAAGGTGTGTCCACTTAGACCTCCTTTGCCATATGGACAGTGACTCTTTCCTCCTTGCCCTACGGAGGTTTGTAGCAAGACGGGGAAAGCCATTTGAGATTCTTTGTTACCAGGGCACTAACTTCCGAGGGGGAGACAGAGAACTCAAGGAAGCCTTTGCTCAACTTGAACCTTCCCTGAGGGAGCAGCTCGCCGGACAAAGCATCTCCTTCAGATACAATCCACCTCATTTCGGAGGAGCGTGGGAAAGAGAGATCAAGTCTGTCAAGGCTTCTCTCCAGGTTGTGCTACGCGACCAAATTGTTCCAGAGGAGGTCCTTGCCACCGTGGAGGTGGAAGGGATTCTTAATTCAAAACCTCTGGGCCATGTGTCATCAGACGTGGCGGACCCGGACCCAATCACGCCAAACCTACTCCTTATGGGGCGGCGGGATGCCTCCCTGCCACAGGCCTTGTACGGGCCTGAAGCTCTGCTGGGACGACGACTCTACCGACACAGCCAGGTCATCGCCGACCACTTCTGGAACCAGTTCATCCGGAGATACCTTCCCAACCTTCAACTGCGACAAAGTGGAAGGGTTCATCAGAAGACCTAAAGGTTGGACAGGTTGTCCTGGTAATGGACAGTCAGCTGCCAAGAGCTATGTGGCCAGTAGGACGGGTCAGTAAGGTCATTATTAGTGATGACTGTAAAGTCCAGACTGCTGCAGTGGACATTAAAGGTAGCACCTACCTACGACCTGTGGCCAAGCTAATTGAGTTACCTGAAATGCCCAGTGATGTAGCTGATTAGTGTAATAACTGATGGGCAGTTAATTTATGTTGTTTACAAATTTACTAAGTAAATTTGGGGGTGGCTGTACAAAATTCCCTGCCTTCTTCTGTGTAAATTCCTGTTGTCATCTCATCTCATCTCATTATCTCTAGCCGCTTTATCCTGTCCTACAGGGTCGCAGGCAAGCTGGAGCCTATCCCAGCTGACTACGGGCGAAAGGCGGGGTACACCCTGGACAAGTCGCCAGGTCATCACAGGGCTGACACATAGACACAGACAACCATTCACACTCACATTCACACCTACGGTCAATTTAGAGTCACCAGTTAACCTAACCTGCATGTCTTTGGACTGTGGGGGAAACCGGAGCACCCGGAGGAAACCCACGCGGACACGGGGAGAACATGCAAACTCCGCACAGGAAGGCCCTCGCCGGCCACAGGGCTCGAACCCAGACCTTCTTGCTGTGAGGCGACAGCGCTAACCACTACACCACCGTGCCGCCCCTAAATTCCTGTTGTTCTATGTAAAATACTTTGCCTTTAAGAAAATGCGGCACTGCCCCTTTAAGGAGCTGCGTTATATAAACAGGCACCGACGTTTCTCTTTCATGCCGTCGCATTCTAGGAGTCTCATGTCTCGTTTGAGGGTCTCTCGGTGCTGTTGTGCGTAAATAAACCACAACTTTTGTCACAACACAACACAACACAACTTCAGAACCTTTAACACAGATGTATATATGCACAGAGACAATTAATAAATGGCAAGATACAACCTCTAGAACAGCTGCGTTCTTTCTGACCGAAGAATTAGGCCAGCGGGTGTACGACCAGTACTTTCCTCATTATATCCTACACTCCACACACCTCATTCATATCAAAGATTCAAACATGAGTTTAAAGTTATCACATTATAACATGAAAAATATATTGTTATAACAATAACAATATATTTTCACATTATTATGTGATTTTTTTTTCTGGTATGGCAGCAATACGCTCCTGTAGTTACACTGTTCAAAGTTAAAAAAAAAAAAAAACTTAACCAAAACTCAAACTAATGCATGATGTAGATGAGGAAAATAAGGTTCTGTGCAGTTTTCAAGTCCAGTCAAATATATTGTCATTCCAAGGGAAGAACATTTGAGCACCATCTTACAACTCAGGAACTTTTTTTTTTTTCTACAAGCAACGACTTTCCCAGGTGGAGTGATCACTTGAATTGAATATGTTTAATTGTTAATCCAAACGGCGGCACGGTGGTGTAGTGGTTAGCGCTGTCGCCTCACAGCAAGAAGGTCCTGGGTTCGAGCCCCGGCCCCGGGGCCGGCGAGGGCCTTTCTGTGTGGAGTTTACATGTTCTCCCCGTGTCCGCGTGGGTTTCCTCCGGGTGCTCCGGTTTCCCCCACAGTCCAAAGACATGCAGGTTAGGTTAACTGGTGACTCTAAATTGACCGTAGGTGTGAATGTGAGTGTGAATGGTTGTCTGTGTCTATGTGTCAGCCCTGTGATGACCTGGCGACTTGTCCAGGGTGTACCCCGCCTTTCGCCCGTAGTCAGCTGGGATAGGCTCCAGCTTGCCTGCGACCCTGTGGAAGGATAAAGCGGCTAGAGATAATGAGATGAGATGAATGAGATGTTAATCCAAACCTCAGTAACTACAAGCAACTTCTGAGGAAAATTTTATTGATAAATTGAAAATTATTTAAAGCCAAAAGGCTTAGCCAGAATATTATTGAATACTAATTATCTCATCTCATCTCATTATCTCTAGCCGCTTTATCCTGTTCTACAGGGTCGCAGGCAAGCTGGATCCTATCCCAGCTGGCTACGGGCGAAAGGCGGGGTACACCCTGGACAAGTCGCCAGGTCATCACAGGGCTGACACATAGACACAGACAACCATTCACACTCACACCTACGGTCAATTTAGAGTCACCAGTTAACCTAACCTGCATGTCTTTGGACCGTGGGGGAAACCGGAGCACCCGGAGGAAACCCACGCGGACATGGGGAGAACATGCAAACTCCACACAGAAAGGGCCTCGCCGGCCCCGGGGCTCGAACCCAGGACCTTCTTGCTGTGAGGCGACAGCGCTAACCACTACACCACCGTGCCGCCCAGTACTAATTATATAATAATTAATAATCATTGCACAACAATATAGTGTGTGTGTTTCTTAATATATCTGTAATAGAGCATCATACACTGGCTTGTTCAAATCTAGGGGTGATAGGAAAATTATATTACACTCTTAAAACACGTGTTGAAAATAACACAACTTGCGTTGTTTTTTAACACATCTCTATGTCCAGATTGGGACAACAGAACTTTTGTTCATTTTAACACATTATTTGTTATTTGTGCAATTTTGGTGTTAAACATTTCTGAAATATAACACAACTCTTGTTGAAATTAAACTTGCACAAAAGATGTGTTGATTTCCAACACATTCGTTTTAAGAGTGTAATGTTGATTTTTGTTTTTTTTCTGAGCCATTGGGGATGCAAACTTTTGCACCTGGTTGTATCTGTGGTATGCATTTGTAATGGAATGGAACGTTCAGTGTATGATAGATAGATAGATAGATAGATAGATAGATAGATAGATAGATAGATAGATATTGGATGAGTATGAACCTGAATCTGGTGGATGCGGCTGAAGCCGTCTCTGTAGAAGAACTCGATGAGGTTCCCGATGATGCCGGGACCCGGCATTTCCCGGAGGTTCTTTACCGGAGCCACGTGCTTCACCTCGCCGTCGGTGGCGGCTCGTGCGTTTTCCTCCGGAACTGTGGAGCTGTGCAGCGCGCGAGACTGCAGCAAAACCCGCGCGCTCGTGTAATTGCGCAGGGATTTACGACTGAGATAAAGAAGAACGTTCCGGAGAGCCATTGGAACAGAAAAGAAAACAGTCTGGAGCTGAGGAGTGGTGGAGTCTCAAAGCTCCACCAGAGGAACTCGAGAACATTTTTCAACAGAGGAACACAAACGCAAGAGAGAAAGTTCTCCAGTGGGCGGGTCAGAAGACACTCACTGGCCACTTTATTAGGAACCCCCATCCAGCTGTTTGATGCAGTTCTCTAATCAGCCGATCCCTCGACAGCAGCACGATGCATAAAATCATGCAGATACAAATCAAGAGCTTCTTCACAATGCTCAAACATCAGAATGGGAAAAATTGTGATCTCACAGTGACTTTCTTTCACTGTAGCATGGGCGTTGGCTTGAGCCAGATGAGTGTTTCTGGTTTGAGAAACTGCTGATCTCCTTCCCGGGGTTTTTACACACATAGAATGGTGCGAAAAACAAAAAACACTAAGTGAGTGAGTGAGTGAGTGTCTGTGAAGATTCTCAGTCATCCAGGTCATAGTAACTGTGGGTGGTAAAAGAGAGCAACTGGACTTACTTGCTTGAAGATTCTTGAAGACGTTTCACCTCTCATCCGAAAGGCTTCTTCAGTTCTGTCTGACTATAGTCCATGAGAGGATAAATAGAGTAGAGTGGGGGAAAAAGCCCCCCTTAAGGAAAATTCAGTTTTTCTCCAAGTTGAAATGAACCATGTGTTTAGTTTTAATCAAACTTAATTTTTTTTTTTAACAAAAATAAGCATTGTGCCAAGGGGGCCTTTTACCCCCCCCAGTGGGGTAAAAGGCCCCCTGAGGTGGGGCAATAGGCCCCCTCACTCAAAAAAAGCTGTTTGGATAGCAAAAGTGTTTACTTAAAGGAACAGTCCACCATACTTCCATAATGAAATATGCTCTTATCTGAATTGAGACGAGCTGCTCCGTACCTCTCCGAGCTTTGCGCGACCTCCCAGTCAGTCAGACGCGCTGTCACTCCTGTTAGCAATGTAGCTAGGCTCAGTATGGCCAATGGTATTTTTTGGGGCTGTAGTTAGATGCGACCAAACTCTTCCACGTTTTTCCTGTTTACATAGGTTTATATGACCAGTGACATGAAACAAGTTCAGTTACACAAATTGAAACGTAGCGATTTTCTATGCTATGGAAAGTCCGCACTATAATGACAGGCGTACTAACACCTTCTGCGCGCTTCGGCAGCGCATTGATACGGAGCTCAGATGTCAATGCGCTGCCGAAGCGCGCAGAAGGTGTTAGTACGCCTGTCATTATAGTGCGGACTTTCCATAGCATAGAAAATCGCTACGTTTCAATTTGTGTAACTGAACTTGTTTCATGTCACTGGTCATATACACCTATGTAAACAGGAAAAACGTGGAAGAGTTTGGTCACATCTAACTACAGCCCCAAAAAATACCATTGGCCATCTGAGCCTAGCTACATTGCTAACAGGAGTGACAGCGCGTCTGACTGCGTCTGACTGACTGGGAGGTCGCGCAAAGCTCATCTCAATTCAGATAAGAGCATATTTCATTATGGAAGTACGGTGGACTGTTCCTTTAAGCCTATAATGTGAAAGAAACAAGAAACTATCCCTGAATTAATGAATAGATGCATTATTTTATTATATTTCGCATTTTAATTTAATTTTTTTTTATTTCAATTATTTTTCATATTAAGTTCAAATTACTTGCTTTACTCAACCAGGTAAGCGAGATGTTATTAAAAACTATGTATCTGCTATTCAGAAATGTATGAAATACAGTAATTATGATAAAAGGAAACGATGCCCCCTGGGGGCCATTTACCCCGCCATTAAGGGGGCGTTTTACCCCACAGACTACACTTTTACAAAAAAGGGTCTTACTTTCAAAATGTGATTCAACTTTTTATACCTAATGTATTTTTTTTAACGTAATGACTTGTCTACTCATACCACATACACAGCTGTGATATCTGACGAAATAGCAGCTATCTAAATACAGTTTTACTGATATCTGAAAATTATATCACTTACCATGAAATTTGATTTCTCTCCGCTGTTGCTGATATGCGATCCACAGTGGATATTTGTATATCCCCGTTGTCAAGCCAGTCCATAGCAACAATAGAAATGTAACTTTGCGCCATCTGGTGGTTATTTTGGGTAAAACAGGCCGGGGGCGTATTACCCCACGGGGGCGTATTACCCCACTCTACTCTACCTGATACTCCCTACTATAGTAGGGAGTATCAGGTATTTATCCTCTCATGGATGAAAAGCTCATCTAAGGTGTCGTTGAGTCATCCTGTTGGTGTGTCACATCCAGCCCCCAGTGACCCACACCAACAGGATGACTCAACGAAGAAACCTCAAGAGGAACATTATGTTAGATAATCTGACATAATCTTATGGTTTCTCAAAGTCTGCAAGGGAATATAAACTTCCATCCATCCATTATCTGTAGCCGCTTATCCTGTACAGGGTTGCGGGCAAGCTGGAGCCTATCCCAGCTGACTATGGGTAAGAGGCAGGGTACACCCTGGATAAGTCACCAGGTCATCGGAGGGCCGACACATAGAGACACACAACCATTCACACAAGCAACCATTCACACCTACGGTCAATTTAGAGCCACCAATTAGCCTAACCTGCATGTCTTTGGGCTGTGGGGGAAACCAGAGCACCCGGAGGAAACCTACGCAGACACGGGGAGAACATTTAAACCACACAGAAAGGCCCTCGTCAGCCGCTGGGCTCAAACCCAGACCAGTGCTAACCACTACACCACCGTGCCGCCCTGAATATAAACTTTTCAGCCTCATTACATCATCACTTGTAAACTTTGACCTCTTTATGATGAACAAACCTGCAAGTGATGGAAATTGCATAAGTGAACAGAGTACCCAAGTTTATTACTTAAGTCAAAGTACAGATGCCACTGCTTAAATATTACTCTGATACAAGTGAAAGTTGTCCAGTCAAATGTTTATTTAAGTTCAAGTACTGAAGTACAGGGTTAATCAAAATTATGCTAACACTTAAATGGTAGAACCCAATCGGATCCATAGTGGAAGTTCATCAATGGCGTACTGCTGCACCACCTGTAAGTAGACATCTGATGTCACTGTTGGGGTGTTAAAAAAAAGTAGGGTCCAATGACGCCAGCAGCGGTTGCGGCGCACCACACATTCAGGAGAAAAATAATCCATTAGTGTTCACATAATTTTGACTAACTCTGTACTTGCTTTTAAAAATACTTAAGTACTAAAAGTACATTTTCTGTCAACGCATTGTTGTATTATTGCCACAACACTCGCAATACCAAATTAAGCAACCGACACACTAATTAAGCCTTAATGAGCAGTTCAACAAAAATCACTTCTCAGTCAATTCCTCGCTGTCTTGGATTCTTTCTGGCAAATATGTGAGCTGGACTGGTTAAGAGTAAAACTGTGCAAGGTGGCCCACTTTAGATCGTTCCTCCTGGACTTGACAGGGCCAGAGTGAACTACGCCGTTGTTGACAGTCTGGTTGTTTTAACACAATAAGCTTCATGTGAAGCTTTACAGCTGAACTTTGGTCTTCCTCAAACTGTAAGCACAAAGTAATGTTTGTGATAAGGAAGTGTATCAGAGGTTAAATGCTGTTGGGTCAGTGTTTTTGACAACAGAACACACTTGCATTCAACCAACAATTAATTCTCTAAAATCTAATTATATAAATGGAATATCGAGGGAATTTTCTCCAATTTGGCAACCACAACAGTGTGCAGCATGGCAGCTGAGATCATCTGAGGTGAAGTTCTTGGAAGTCTCGAACATTCATTAACAGAACTCAGAGGAGGAGGAAATCTCCTGCTGGACCATGAACAACACCGTGTTCATTTAATCACGAGATTACAAAACAATACAGATTTGCACAGAGCTCTTTTATTTATATTTTCATGAAATATAATGCAGTAGTCAGTGGGAAAGAAGTTGCATTTGATATAAAACAAATAAAATACAAAAAGCCACCAGTATGGATTTCATTCCATATCAGTTCATGGCAAGCATAGCTTTAGCGTCATCTTGCCCAATACGCCCACTTTAAATCAAAGTACAGTGGGGCTTGAAAGTTTGTGAACCCTTTAGAATTTTCTATATTTCTGCATAAATATGACCTAAAACATCATCAGATTTTCACACAAGTCCTAAAAGTAGATAAAGAAAACCCAGTTAAACAAATGAGACAAAAATATTATACTTGGTCATTTATTTATTGAGGAAAATGATCCAATATTACACATCTGTGAGTGGCAAAAGTATGTGAACCTTTGCTTTCAGTATCTGGTGTGACCCCCTTGTGCAGCAATAACTGCAACTACACGGAGTGCAGAATTATTAGGCAAGTTGTATTTTTGAGGATTAGTTTTATTATTGAACAACAACTATGTTCTCAATCAAACAAAAAGACTCATAAATATCAAAGCTGAATATTTATGGAAGTTAGAGTGGGGTGTTTTTAGTTTTGGCCATTTTAGGAGAATATGTATGTGTTCAGGTAACTTTCACTGTGCAGAATTATTAGGCAACTTAATAAAAACCAAATATGTAGCCATTTCACTTATTTATTTTCACCAGGTACACTGATATGACAACTCCAGATTTGCAAATAAACATATCTGACATTCAAACACAAAACAAAAACAAATCAGTGACCAATATAGCCACCGTTCTTCATGAGGACACTCAAAAGCCTTCCATCCATAGATTCTGTCAATTTCTTTATCTGTTCACGACCAACATCGTGTGCAGCAGCAACCACGGCCTCCCAGACGCTGTTCAGAGAGGTGTACCGTTTTCCCTCTTTGTAGACCTCACGTTTTATAATGGACCACAGGTTCTCTATGGGGTTTAGGTCAGGTGAACAAGGGGGCCATGTCATTATTTTTTTCACCTTTCAGACCTTTACTGGCTAGCCACGCAGTGGAGTATTTGGACGCATGAGATGGAGCGTTATCCTGCATGAAAATCATGTTCTTCTTGAAAGATGCTGACTTTTTCCTATACCACTGCTTGAAGGTTTCTTCCAGGAACTGGCAGTAGGTCTGGGAGTTGAGTTTGAGTCCATCCTCAACTCGAAAAGGTCCAACAAGCTCGTCTTTGATGATACCAGCCCATAGCAGTACTCCACCTCCACCTTGCTGGCGTCTGAGTCGGAGTGGAGCTCTGTGCCCATTACTGATCCAGCCACAGGCCCATTCATCTGGCCCATCAAGAGTCACTCTCATCTCATCAGACCACAGCAGCTTAGAAAAATCAGTCTTAAGATATTTCTTGGCCCAGTCTTGACGTTTTATCTTGTGTGCCTTACTCAGTGGTGGTCGTTTTTCAGCCTTCCTTACCTTGGCCATGTCCCTCAGTATTCCACACCTTGTACTCTTTGACACTCCAGGAATGTTGCAACTCTGGAATATGGCAGAACTGGATGCTAATGGATGCTTGTTAGCTTCACGCTTGATTTTCCGCAGATCATGTGCAGTTATTTTGCGCCTTTTTTTTCCCCGCACGCTTCTTTCGACCCTGTTGACTATTTGCAATGAAACGCTTGATTGTTCAGTGATCACATTTCAACATCTTCGCAATTTCAAGAGTGCTGCATCCGTCTGCAAGACATCTCACAATTTTATACTTTTCAAAGTCTGTCAGATCTCTCTTCTGACCCATTTTGCCAGAGGAAAAGAGGTTGCCTAATAATTATGCACACCTGATATAGGGTGTTGATGTCATTAGACCACACCCCCTCTCATTACACAGATGCACAGCACCTGATATACTTAATTGGTAGTAGACTTTCAAGCCTAAACAGCTTGGAGTGGGACAACATGCATTAAAAGGATGTTGTGGTCAAAATACTCACTTGCCTAATAATTCTGCACTCAGTGTAAACGTTTCCGGTAACTGTTGATCAGTCCTGCACACCGGCTTGGAGGAATTTTAGCCCGTTCCTCCGTACAGAACAGCTTCAACTCTGGGATGTTGGTGGGTTTCCTCACATGAACTGCTGGCTTCAGATCCTTCCACAACATTTCGATTGGATTAAGGTCAGGACTTTGACTTGGCCATTCCAAAACATTAACTTTATTCTTCTTTAACCATTCTTTGGTAGAACGACCTGTGTGCTTCGGGTCGTTGTCTTGCTGCATGACCCACCTTCTCTTGAGATTCAGTTCATGGACAGATGTCCTGACATTTTCCTTTAGAATTCGCTGGTATAATTCAGAATTCATTGTTCCATCAATGATGGCAAGCCGTTCTGGCCCAGATGCAGCAAAACAGGCCCAAACCATGATACTACCACCACCATGTTTCACAGATGGGATAAGGTTCTTATGCTGGAATGCAGTGTTTTCCTTTCTCCAAACATAACGCTTCTCATTTAAACCAAAAAGTTCTATTTTGGTCTCATCCATCCACAAAACATTTTCCCAATAGCCTTCCGGCTTGTCCCCATGATCTTTAGCAAACTGCAGACAAGCAGCAATGTTCTTTTTGGAGAGCAGTGGCTTTCTCCTTGCAACCCTGCCATGCACACCATTGTTGCTCAGTGTTCTCCTGATGGTGGACTCATGAACATTAACATTAGCCAATGTGAGAGAGGCCTTCAAGTGCTTAGAAGTTACCCTGGGGTCCTTTGTGACCTCGCCGACTATTACACGTCTTGCTCTTGGAGTGATCTTCGTTGGTCGACCACTCCTGGGGAGGGTAACAATGGTCTTGAATTTCCTCCATTTGTACACAATCTGTCTGACTGTGGATTGGTGGAGTCCAAACTCTTTAGAGATGGTTTTGTAACCTTTTCCAGCCTGATGAGCATCAACAACGCTTTTTCTGAGGCCCTCAGAAATGTCCTTTGTTCGTGCCATGATACACTTCCACAAACATGTGTTGTGAAGATCAGACTTTGATAGATCCCTGTTCTTTAAATAAAACAGGGTGCCCACTCACACCTGATTGTCATCCCATTGATTGAAAACACCTGACTCTAATTTCACCTTCAAATTAACTGCTAATCCTAGAGGTTCACATACTTTTGCCACTCACAGATATGTAATATTGGATCATTTTCCTCAATAAATAAATGACCAAGTATAATATTTTTGTCCCATTTGTTTAACTCGGTTCTCTTTATCTACTTTTAGGACGTGTGTGAAAATCTGATGATGTTTTAGGTCATATTTATGCAGAAATATAGAAAATTATAAAGGGTTCACAAACTTTCAAGCACCACTGTACTTAAAAACTAGATTTCATTATATACTGGAACATTTCGGAGAAACTAGGTTGCCCGCCCGGATCACATTTTCTTCGTTTCAGTCTTTATTTCTTTTCCCATTAGTGCTTTACTCTATATGAAGACAGCACTATCATGTAACTACACCAACTCTTTGTTCCCCATCTCTCATCAACACCTTGTTGGTCCTATTCTATAAAAGGTGTCACGTTTGGACCTGGGGTTCGAGACTTTCAGGGAAGTCGTGCGAGTGAGTGAGTGATTGAGTGAGTGAGTATCAGAAGTGCTGTTTTTCTCCACGCTCACTTCCGGAAGCGTTTGAAGAGAGGGTGAACGTTCTTGCCGGCTGACATCTTGCTGCTGCGTGACATCTGGTACTCCATGTAGATGGCGTCGTCTGCTCCTGACATGGAGCTCATGGTACCGGCTCGGCGAGAAAACTGGAGAGGAGGAACAAATAAATAACAAGAAGGTGTAAGGGAGGAAAGATAGAGAAACAAGGAGACAAAGAACAAACCTGCATAAGAAATGAAAGAAACATAAGAGAATGAAAAACAAAGGTTTTTTTTACTTCAGTTATGAAGACGCTACATTTGATTTTAGGCCTCGTTATAACCTAAATTAATAATATAGATAATTAAAAAATAAAAATGGTAAAACTTATTAAAGTTCCCTTAACTAACATTAAAGAAGTACTGCACATTAAAATATTTTTTGAGCTGTAAACTAAGTGATATGACATCAATATTGACAAAAAGTACCTTTTTCTTTTTTTTCCTCTTTTTTTTAAATCAGCATTTTATGGGTTGAAAATAGTTCAAAACACCAGCTACTGGTTAAAATCATTCTGAAACTTGCAAGACCGATGGTGACGTAGAGTTACCTGTTTCGTACTTCTCTACACCGTTAAATTTTTATGAAAAAAAAATAATAATAATTTTCACACCCTCGAACCAGAGGTAGGAGGCCCATCTCCCCCAGCCCGGGTGCGAATCTGAAACTGTGCTCCTTTTCAAACAGGCCTCACACATCAGCAGCACCCTTCACGTGGGAAGTGACATGATTTAACTGAGAATAAATAAAGTTGTAAACAGGAAAATCAACAAACAATCCAGCAAGTTTTGTTCCTCAAGGGAAGATCAACCCAAAACATCGATCAGAACTGAAATAGGATAAGAATTCTAATGAGAATTCTAATGAGAAGTCCCAAAACTCGTTAAAGGGGAACTGAAGTAATTTTTAAACTTGCTTTATTTCTTAATTAACGTGTTATTCAATTACGTTTTCGGTTTTAGTAACCTTATATCGTGACTCGTATTGGCAACTAATTGCAATTTAATATTATACTTATCGGCCTATTCGGCTTTTTAGCCATGTTGAATTTAGTTCGTTTGGTCCACGGCAGGCGTCGCTTATCCGCACGATCTTCACGAGACTTGTGCGAGACTTCGAAACGTGAAGTGTCAGCGCCGCCATTTTGAAAACTGTTTTCCAAACGAAATATTGCACAAAAACGTGTTTAAATGACGAACACTGCGTACTTTTTTCAAACTTTCCTGATTGCTATCAAAACAAACAAAACTTCCGGCTTGATTACATCAGCATTCGAAAGAGGGTGTGCGCGTCTTTTGACAACATTGGCAGATGTCGGTCACTTTCCCTGTGTCCGAAATTGCTCCCTACTCACTATATAGAGCACTATATAGTGAGGCGCCATTTTGTAGTGCTGTCCAAAACCTTAGTGAGGATTATTTACACCCTATATAGTGCAATCAAAGTATCCCACAATGCAGCACAAAAAGTAGTGTACAACGATGGTCACTAATCAAAGCAGTATATCCCATCTTGCATTGCGGTCACGCTGAAAGAAATCAAATTAGAAGTCTCAAATTTGATTTAATAAAAGGCAGCGGCAAAGAAGAAAGTATTCAGCATTGATTTTTTAAAAACTGAAAGATGCAGGTACTTTGTATTGATTAATGTGGGAAATACGCTGTGTATAATATGGATTTATCACAAAAATACATGCGCGTGTTTATTATTTTGAAAACCCACTGACTGATCTGATACGTTTTAATTGTGCGACAGTATACCAGCACGACGGACTAGTGCCCGAAAATGAACTCGCTGTATAGTCCTCTATATAGTAATTCCCTATATAGGGAGTAGTGACCGAGTGAGCGATTTCAGACACAGGGTTTGATTTCCGCTGTACGTTTTACTTCCGTCTTACGATGTCTCGCACAGGTCTCAACGAATCTCGTTTATGGGCACTGCTTTGGCATATGGACTGATATATTACATAGCGTCTTTCAAACACTCAACTTGCTATAGCAGTGACAAAACGGCTCTCAAAAATGCATTCCTATATTTAATAAAATGAGAAATAGAATTTTGATGATAAAAAAAATTTGCCTTCAGTTCTCCTTTAAGGTGAGCTAATTAGCAGTTCGCTAGCATAAATTTGACAGTACAACGACCAAGTTTTGTGTGGAGTGATGAGTTCTTTCAAACGAAACAATCAGAACAGAAATCCATGGAGAACTGACGGACGAGATACGATTTACCTGAATTGTGGACGACGGACGCCACGCCATGGCAACGGCTCCTCAGCCTCATGGCCAGATGTTTGAACGATGTACACAATATGTACATATTATAAATGGAATATTAAGGGAATTTTCTCCAATTTGGCAACCACAATGGTGTGCAGCATGGCAGCTGAGATCATCTGAGGTGAAGTTCTTGGGAGTCTAGGACATTCATTAACGGAACTCAGAGGAGGAGGAAATCTCCTGCTGGACCATGAACAACACCGTGTTCATTTAATCACGAGATTACAAAACAATACAGATTTGCACAGAGCTCTTTTATTTATATTTTCATGAAATATAATGCAGTAGTCAGTGGGAAAGAAGTTACATTTGATATAAAACAAATAAAATACAAAAAGCCACCAGTATGGATTTCATTCCATATCAGTTCATGGCAAGCATAGATTTAGCGTCATCTTGCCCAATACGCCCACTTTAAATCAAAAAAATAGATTTCATTATATACTGGAACATTTCGGAGAAACTAGGTTGCCCGCCCGGATCACATTTTCTTCGTTTCAGTCTTTATTTCTTTTCCCGTTAGTGCTTTAGTCTATATGAAGACAGCACTATCATGTAACTACACCAACTCTTTGTTCCCCATCTCTCATCAACACCTTGTTGGTCCTATTCTATAAAAGGTGTCACGTTTGGACATGAGGTTCGAGACTTTCAGGGAAGTCGTGCGAGTGAGTGAGTGATTGAGTGAGTGAGTATCAGAAGTGCTGTTTTTCTCCACGCTCACTTCCGGAAGCGTTTGAAGAGAGGGTGAATGTTCTTGCCGGCTGACATCTTGCTGCTGCGTGACATCTGGTACTCCATGTAGACGGCGTCGTCTGCTCCTGACATGGAGCTCATGGTACCGGCTCGGCGAGAAAACTGGAGAGGAGGAACAAATAAATAACAAGAAGGTGTAAGGGAGGAAAGATAGAGAAACAAGGAGACAAAGAACAAACCTGCATAAGAAAGGAAAGAAACGTAAGAGAATGAAAAACAGTGTTTTTTTTTTTTTACTTCAGTTATGAAGACGCTACATTTGATTTTAGGCCCTGTTATAACCTAAATTAATAATATTGATAATTAAAAAATAAAAATGGTAAAACTTGTTATTAAAGTTCCCTTAACTAACATTAAAGAAGTACTGCACATTAAAATATTTTTTGAGCTGTAAACTAAGTGATATGACATCAATATTGACAAAAAGTACCTTTTTCTTTTTTTTCCTCTTTTTTTAAATCGGCATTTTATGGGTTGAAAATAGTTCAAAACACCAGCTACTGGTTAAAATCATTCTGAAACTTGCAAGACCGATGGTGACGTAGAGTTACCTGTTTCGTACTTCTCTACACCGTTAAATTTTTATGAAAAAAAAAATAATCATAATAATAATTTTCACACCCTCGAACCAGAGGTAGGAGGCCCATCTCCCCCAGCCCGAGTGCGAATCTGAAACTGTGCTCCTTTTCAAACAGGCCTCACTCATCAGCAGCACCCTTCACGTGGGAAGTGACATGATTTAACTGAGAATAAATAAAGTTGTAAACAGGAAAATCAACAAACACTCCAGCAAGTTTTGTTCCTCAAGGGAAGATCAACCCAAAACATCGGTCAGAACTGAAATAGGATGAGAATTCTAATGAGAATTCTAATGAGAAGTCCCAAAACTCGTTAAAGGGGAACTGAAGTCATTTTTAAACTTGCTTTATTTCTTAATTAACGTGTTATTCAATTACGTTTTCGGTTTTAGTAACCTTATATCGTGACTCGTATTGGCAACTAATTGCAATTAAATATGATACTTATCGGCCTATTCGGTTTTTTAGCCATGTTGAATTTAGTTCGTTTGGTCCACGGCAGGCGTCGCTTATCCGCGCGATCTTCACGAGACTTGTGCGAGACTTCGAAACGTGAAGTGTCAGCGCCGCCATTTTGAAAACTGTTTTCCAAACGATATATTGCACAAAAACGTGTTTAAATGACGAACACTGCGTACTTTTTTCAAACTTTCCTGATTGCTATCAAAACAAACAAAACTTCCGGCTTGATTACATCAGCATTCGAAAGAGGGCGCGCGCGTCTTTTGACAATGTTGGCAGATGTCGGTCACTTTCCCCATGTCCGAAATTGCTCCCTACTAGAGTGTGGATCGGGCCGATTTTTTCTGTCCGAGACCGGCCCGCATCCGACAGAGCGATGCTCGAAACCGACCAGAGTCCGAAAGGAATTGAGATATTTGTGCCCGAGCCCGACCGAAGCCATTTAAATCACACTTTTCATTAGCCTACTAAAGACCAATGTATGATATTTTGTGTGGAAAGTTTGTGTGGTTTTATCAACAAACTGAAAAGGGCATTTTGAGTCATCAACACCGGCGAGCGCTTTAAGCGCACGCTTAGAGCAAGTCTGCCAGGCTCATGTAGCCTACTCCCTTAACCTAAGCAAACCAAAAATAACGGAACAGCAGAACAAATCCACAACATTCAGACAAAGGGTTCTGTTGACCTAATAAACACTAGGCCATTTAATGAAATTCAACAAATAATTGAAATGAAAATCCCGCTGGCTGTCTGCACACGTCATAAACACACACTTGCGTGTGCACCAAAATAACATAGCCACAATATTGCCGTAAAGCCATCACATACCCTACAAATAGGCCTAACCAAGATATATGGCCTAGGTCTGTATATTAAATTAACTTCTGCTCCCAGCACAGTAACAATAGCCTATGGAGCGCTTGCATGTGACGTCACAGCCGATCCAGATTGTGACAGACGCCATCTTGTCGGTCAAACGCCATATTCCGCCTTCTACTTCTGGTTCTACTTCTGCTTTTACTTCTACCTTTTCTTCTGGAAAACCCTACTATATACAATTCTACTACAACGGCTGCGGCTACAAGCTCTCCCTACCTGTGCACGTTTTTTATGTTTTTTGTGTGTATTTTTGTGTGTTCGTCTGTACCGGACTTCAATATCCACTACAACCGTATGGACTTACTGGACATTGGTTTCCAGCAGAAAATGACGGTTTGTAGCGATTTCCATCGCATGCACAACATTCCGGACGAGACAGCGAGACCAGCGGGGTCTCTGTGGATTGTTATCGGAAGCAAAGCGAAGGAGGCGGCGTCGGGAGCAGAAGCAAAAGCGAGGCTGCAGGCAGAGCCGGCCTGTTGACTAAGCTCAGAAAACAGCCACTCAAATCTCCACTGCTAAGCCTCTACCTCTCCAACGCCAGATCCATGTAAACAAGACGGACGATTTGGAATTACAGCTGGAATTACCTTATTCTATTCTATAATCGGCTGGTCAGTGCTACACTCAATACTTAAGTGACTTACCCATCCAATGAGGATTCTTGTTTACAAGATGCCACATCTGAGTTGCTGACAAATCCTGAATTTCTGTAAAGATAACTGTCCAGAGATTTATAAGCACGCAGTGCTTCACCACTGAACAGCGAGGGAAAGTTGATGAGGTAATTATACACGTCTGGGTATTCCGCTGGCAGTTCAAAATCCGGTCGTGAAAACTCCGTCCAGAAAGCCATAATGGTGATGTTCATTTGTGCATTCTTTCAGATAAAGGAACCGCGGAGTGTTCAGACGACTTGTTGATGGTCTTGAAACTTTTTTTTTTTTTTTTGTGGTGTGACCCATTTAACTTTTGAGTAAGTGGAAAATGGCTCATGCCCTAAAATAAAATGAGCGACAACCCTCGGACTTGTCAACAGCTCCAAGGTGAGCTAATTAGCAGTTCGCTAGCAAAAATTTGACAGTACAACGACCAAGTTTTGTGTGGAGTGATGAGTTCTTTCAAACAAAACAATCAGAACAGAAATCCATGGAGAACTGACGGACGAGATACGATTTACCTGAATTGTGGACGACGGACGCCACGCCATGGCAACGGCTCCTCAGCCTCATGGCCAGATGTTTGAACAATGTACACAATATATACATATTGTATATACACAAACTTTAAGCAGCAAGGATTTTTCTGTATAAATAGTTCGTAAGGGTTAAAACATGGGGACATGCTGTTATAGAAAAATAACCAATGATCGGGTGGAGCGGTAGTGAGACCATCCGAGTTACTGTCACAACCCAAAAGTTGATGATTTTCCTATAACAGCATGCCCCAAAGCATTTTATTCCTTTTCTACAACAGATATTTGTTCACACATCGATTGCAACTTATTAACGAAGAATATGGTCGTTCTTATCTGCTTATAGCTACATTCATTTAATCATGAAATCTCAAATTCATGTACCGGAGTTTTTCCTCCGAACTCTCCAGCCACCACCTCTTCCTCTGCGTCCAGGTCAGTCGCTGCCAGAACTTTCTGTAAGAGCTGCTGCTGTTCCTCACGTGTCGAGAACATCAAGTCCTCCTCCTCCATTCCTGCCAGCTTCGTGATCACCTTAAAGAGAGGGACGAGATTGTTCAGATTCACTTTCAAAAATATTCATGAAAGCCACACGGAGTGAAATATAAAGGTTTAAAAATGGAGCCGAATCCAGTGATAGTGTCGTGTTGAACCTTAAAACTGTATCCCTGATCCACCAGGAAGCGCTGTCTCTTTGTAGAATAGGCCATTTCCTGTGTGTCCTGAGACACCAGAGAGTAGAAATAGGCATTGTATTCTTCAGCAACCATCCCTGCACAAAAACAAAAAACACTTTCAGTCCTACCCAGAGCAGCAGACAGGAAGAAAGATAGTGCACAGTGATTTTCTATCTTTTTTTTTTTGCCATTGTTACCTTTCTTGGCACGCAGCACTCTGCCCAGTCTCTGAGCCTCCTGACGCCGGGAGCCACCATGAGACGAGATCTGAATCAAAACGTTTGCCTCAGGCAGGTCGAAGGACGTGTCTCCTACCTGAGACAGGACAAGAAAGTCTCAGAAGCTCAGTGGTTAAGGTTTTGAAATTGCACATGGTCCATATCTCTCAACCGTTCAGCTCAGAGCTTTGTAAAACTTGTTGACGCTGCTAGTGTTTCAGATCTTACCGCTGTCCAATGCTTTTTAAAAAGATGCTATAAGAGACGATATACATCAACAGCATCAACCAGTTTTAACATCTTGGAGCTTTTGGAGAAGTGTGACCACTGTCTTTGGAATAAAATCAAAAAGAGAGACCATCCTTTACACAGCTTCCTCACTACTGATAAAGAATCATCTGAGCACCTGAGAAATAGAACCTAAGATAAACGCTGAACGCTTTAGAGATAGCACTTTAATAGGTTAATATTTAAATATAATTAAGCTGTATAATTTTTTAAAGAAATTTGTAGTATTTTTCATAATTGTAAATCTCGAAATTATCACGCGCTTTTTTTTTTTTTTAAATCTTAATTCAGGGATCCCAGCAGTAATTGAAAAAAAATAGAGGAGCGTAAGAAACTATCAGCAGGGGTCAAGGGTGCTGCAAGCCCCCTGAAGCTGTTGAGATTTTAACATTTAAAGATGCTATGGAGCACTTGCATGTGACGTCACAGCCGATCCAGATTGTGACAGACGCCATCGTGTCGGTCAAACACCATATTCCGCCTTCTACTTCTGCTTTTACTTCTACCTTTTCTTCTGGAAAACCCTACTACCGGTATATACAATTCTACTACAACGGTTGCAGCTACAAGCTCTCCCTACCTGTGCACGCTTTTTATGTTTTTTGTGTGTATTTCTGCGTGTTGTTCGTCTGTACCGGACTTCAATATCCACTACAACCGTATGGACTTACTGGACATTGGTTTCCAGCAGAAAATGACAGTTTGTAGCGATTTCCATCGCATGCACAACATTCCGGACGAGAAAAAAAAAAATTATAACATTCCGGGCGAGACCAGCGGGGTCTCCGTGGATTGTTATCGGAAGCAAAGCGAAGGAGGTGGCGCCGGGAGCAGAAGCGAGGCTGCAGGCAGAGCCGGCCTGTTGACTAAGCTCAGAAAACAGCCACTCAAATCTCCACTGCCAAGCCTCTACCTCTCCAACGCCAGATCCATGTAAACAAGACAGACGATTTGGAATTACCTTATTCTATTCTATAATCGGCTGGTCAGTGCTATACTCAATACTTAAGTGACTTACCCGTCCAATGAGGATTGTTATTTTCTTGTTTACAAGATGCCACATCTGAGTCGCTGACAAATCCTGAATTTCTGTAAAGATAACTGTCCAGAGATTTATAAGCACGCAGTGCTTCACCACTGAACAGCGAGGGAAAGTTAATGAGGTAATTATACACGTCCGGGTATTCTGCTGGCAGTTCAAAATCCGGTCGTGAAAACTCCGTCCGGAAAGCCATAAGGGTCACAAATCTGTAGATCGTTTATTTTAGACATATATCTAGTTATCTGTTCATTAGAAAAATGAGCCGTGTAGTCCGTCGGTTGAAATTGATCCATTCTGTACACGAGTGCAGCAGTATTCAGCGGTGTTTTTGACCGACAAGATGGCGGTTGTGTACTTTCCGGTCACGTGACTGCAAGATCTCTATAGAACACATTTTTTACATAGATTTAACATAGAAAAGCAACAGAATTTAACAATAATGTGTATCTATTTGATACCGTATTTTGTAATCAATGACATAAGTGGCAAAAAAAAAATTGTTATTTATAAAAATTAGATGAAAATGTAGCTTTGAAGAATATACTTCTAACCCGGACACTGTTCCGCTATCTCTTTTATGGACGCTAACTTTTTTTCCACGACATATTCAGGGCTGTCAAATTGTAAATAAGAAATCCGAGGAAAAGGGGGGGTCTGGGGGGCACAGCCCCCCAGCAAAGCCAGACACCAAGCCATTTTAGGTGTTATATGGTGTATTCTGAGCATTTCCTGCAAGTAAAAAATTGATCTCAACAAGTAAATATTTGACTAGTCTTGGTCTTCATTTTGCCATATAAAATACCCATCAACAGTTTTCTCTTTTAAAATGAAAGATCCATGTAAAATACCTTGAAATATCTAATAAGTGCCTATGTATTTTATCTCTTAATCAAAATAAAAGTAAAAAAAAAAAGTGTAAATAACAATTTAAAGAAATGTTAATAAAAGAAAACTTTGATAGGCCTTTCAAAATGACTTTGTGAAAAATCATGCTCAATATTTAAGTGAGAGATACCTGTTGTCTTCCAAATTACACTTAATTCTTGTATTATGTCCTGGCTTTTTCCAAGAATCTGTCACAATGTCTCTTGTCTACAGAGCAAAAGTTTAAAAAAAAACTAATGCTTCTATTATTTACATCTTTTCTTTTACTTCTGGCTCCTTCTATTCCTCTTTGCATCACTCCCAACTATTTCTTTCAATTCATCTTTCAGTAAGGCTATTAGTTATTAGTTCTATAGTATTTGCATTCCTCTATTAAAGCTATTTACAAAATGTTCATAATCTGTCAAACAGCATCTAATGAAAGTCTTTTAATTTTCTTTTCTTTAACACCATCTCTTTCAGTTTTGCAAACTTGTTCTTTTTCATCTTTTCCTTCAGTCTGTCTGTGTGTTCTTTTCTAGCCCTCTTTGCATCTCTCTCAAACACCTCCTTAGCTTTCCTTTTTGATGGCATCTTAACTATGTCTGATCTTGCAGCCCAAAATATGTTCAAAACCCACCAAAATGCACTTGAAACCGCCCAATCTGGCAACACTGCTCCTGAGTCGCAGTCAAGACGTGTTCCACGCTCAGCTGGCATAAAACTCTGAGTCCGGCTGAGCCGCCGGTCTCGTGCAAGGCGATTAAAACCTATGATTAAAACCGACTAGACCCCCCCCCCAATGATTTTTAATGCAAAAATAGACGTTTTGTGAAGATGATATTTTTCGCGACAGAATCCGCGGAAATTTCACAGCCCTGCATATTGAATTAAGTTCAACGCATTAGAAACAAAAGCAAGAACGGAGTTAAAACACATTTTCTAGCAAATGGGCGCAGTATTGTTTTCTCGTTCTATCGCGTACAGTCTCGCAGTATTTACATCAATTTAACTTCCGAGTGTTCCCGAATGTCAACGAGAACAAACGAAGCTGACAAAAACCTCGCTAAACAAGCAAACCAAATCAGAACGTATTCTGCTGGTCATTTTACTTAAACATATTTTTAACGGATATACAAGAGATTAAAAAAAAAACAAAAAAAAAAACACCACCACTTTGGCTAGAAAAATAGCGGACGTCTGGGATCCCTGTTAATTCTAACATCTGATATGTATGTTTATCTGATGAATTAAATACATTTGAATTGAATTTTAAAACAAATTTATTTTCAGCGAGTCAGGACTCAGGAACAGTTTTGATCTTTACGTCAAAAGCTATCTGTTTAGCAAGGGAGTTTTGTTCAAAGTAGACAGCCTTTTGATTTCGTAAAATCGGTGAAATTTAGTTCCCAAATAATGAACAAATAATGAGCATGAAATCGCTCGCTTTGCGCAGTCAAGCAGACAGAGGAAGTTCGTGTGCGCATGCTTCGCCTTCGTCTTCTTTTGGGTTTTACATCAGCTGGCACCCACAGTGTTGCGTTACTGCCATCTACAGGTTTCCCTTTGAGCGTGCACTGACTGTTCCATCATTCTGTCGCTAAACAAACAGCTGATCACATCGCGGTGCTCGCTGACCGCCAATATTTATTAGTTTGATCCTGCATTTCCTTTCTTTCGTATATAATATCACGTCTTTTCTTCTCGCTTCCTGCTACTGTAGTCGGTCTTTCAAGTTTCATTCGCATCCTTCATTTTTCTCTCCCACAATGCCTTGCGCGAACAGGGAAAGCCCACCACGTGATGCATGACGTAGTATCGTGTATTGTGTCACGGTGAAGCACAATAAACAAGTGTTGCTAGGCAAAACAAACCTCGCCCGGTAGCACTTATGATGAATATGAAGGAAGATATCGCGGAAAAAAAAAAAGATTTTGACCTTTTTGGTGACCTTGACCTTGTGTGTGAACATACTTGGCCAATAAACATGGTTCTGATTCTCTGCTGCTCTCAGCCAATCAGAACACACCGTACTGCACAATTATTATACTCTTACAGCACAATGACATAAATGGCGAGCGCCTCTATATGAGGCAGTAGCCACAAAAACCTTGACCGGATGACCCCCAAAATGCTGGAGGTTCTATTTGAGACCAATGGCCATCCATCCTGAAAGTTTCATGAAGATTGGTCCAGCCGTCTTCCCGTAACATCATTAACAAAAAAAAACAAAAAAAAAAAACCCTACCGGAAACAATACCCCGCTCCCTGGTGGACGCCGTCCCAGGTGAGGTAAATAGCGGAGAATTTAGGGCCATGTGGCCTTAATTTCATTAATTGTTCTATTTAAAATAAATTATAAAATTGAAAGTCTGTGATTTGACTTCAGTAGCTTTCGGTCCACTAAACCAGGGCTTTTCAAAGTGTGGGGCGTGCCTCCCCTAGGGGGCGCCAGAGTTCTTCAGGAGGGGCGCGCAACGTGAGGAAAAATAAACCAGAATAAGTTACGATTGCGGACATTTAGCGAACTTCAGCTAGCCTTTGCCAGAGACAAAATGGATCGATTTTTAGTACCTAAAGCAGGGGTTTTCAAAGTGTGGGAGAGTCAGCCCCCCCTCGGAGAGCAAATAAACAACAGCGCCCCCCCCCTTACAATTTTTGTTGTTGCTATACTTAATGTTCCATTCGTATTTTTAAAAAATGGTTGTTTTACACATTTTTATTTTTTTCTTTTTCACATTTTAAACATCTGTGCTTTTTAAAACATCTTGTTTTACACATTTTAAACATCTCATAGCATCGTTAGCTAGCACCTCTTGGCAGACAACACACTGTGGCAGTGGAGCATCTTCAGATCCAGTCCATGAAAATCCAAACTTTAAATAATCGTGGTCATACTTCCTTCTTTTTTCAGTCCCCCCAGAATTCCGCGGGCCTTTTTTGTGTGATTGTTGCGGGCTAAAATGTCTGATGTTGCGGGGTTTTTTCCAAAAAATTGCGATGAAAGTTGCGGTGTTTTTTAGGTTTTTGTTGCGATTACATTGCGGGAGGAAGTGAAAGTTGTGAGAAATTGTTGCGATTTTCTCTTTTTGTGATTAAAATTGAGTGATAAGTTATTACTGAAAAACTATTGATTAAAAAAAAACAAAGACACTGAGAAATGGTCCTATAAACAACTTTACCAATATAAAAGATTACCAGGACTACAAAAATGCAGAAAAATAGGCTTTACTTATCCAAATGCACCTGTTGGTTCAAAAGTTAAAGTGCATAGAACCTCGCAGCACAACATGAAGTTACCTTAAAATAGAATATAAATGCCTCAGCTTTCATGTAAGAAAAAAAAACCTATTAATACTAGTACTGTGTGCAGGCAGTCTCTCCTGAAGACTAAATTAAACAATAATTATAAACTAATAAAATAAATGGCTCAGGCTTCATAGAAGAAAAAAAAAACAAATTTGAACAGAATCTCACAGTATGATGCTGAAGCTGCCTAAACAATGGAAAATAAAATACCATTTTGGCAAAAATGTTGGCATCCATTAATTTCTTGTATTAAGTAAAAAAAATAATGTAAAGTGCACACAGTCCTTCACTGTAAACATAACACACTTTCAGTAACAGAATTTAAGCCTACATAAACACTGACTCACACATCATGCAATGTTGCCAGATACTGCTGACGTTTTCCAGCCCAAAATATGTTTAAAACCCGCCAAAATGCACTTGAAACCGCCCAATCTGGCAACACTGCACGCATGCTGCTTCTCTTGAACGTATACACGGAAGTAAGGCGGAAGGTAGTTTATCGACGTCACCTCAAGACGACGCCAACGATTGGTCAAATTTGCGGGAAAGTTGCGGTGATTGGATATAATTGCAACACCGCCCTGAATTCGCGGGGATTGGTTGAATTTGCGTTTAAGTTGCAAATCGCAACATCCTGGAGGCTCTGGGTTTTTTTGCTTGGCCCAGACTCTGTCTCCTCACTCACTGTAGCTTTAGGTACTAAAAATCGATCCATTTTGTCTCTGGCAAAGGCTAGCTGAAGCTCGCTAAATGTCCGCAATAGTAATTTATTCTGGTTTATTTTTCCTCACGTTGCGCCCCCCCTGAAGAACTCTGGCGCCCCCCAGGGGAGGCACGCCCCACACTTTGAAAAGCCCTGACCTAAAGCTACAGTGAGTGAGGAGACAGAGTCTGGGCCAAACAAAAAAAGAAGGAAGTATGACCACGATTATTTAAAGTTTGGATTTTCATGGACTGGATCTGAAGATGCTCCACTGCCACAGTGTGTTGTCTGCCAAGAGGTGCTAGCTAACGATGCTATGAGATGTTTAAAATGTGTAAAACAAGATGTTTTAAAAAAAAGCACAGATGTTTAAAATGTGTAAAAAAAAAAAAAAGAGGTTTTAAAAAAGCTCATATGTTTTAAATGTGTAAAAAAGATGTTTTCAAAAAGCACAGATGTTTAAAATGTGTAAAAAAGAGGTTTTAAAAAAGCTCATGTGTAAAAAAGAGGTTTTAAAAAAGCTCATGTGTAAAAAAAAGGTTTTAAAAAAGCTCATGTTTTAAATGTGTAAAAAAGAGGTTTTAAAAAAGCACAGATGTTTAAAATGTGTAAAAAAGAGGTTTTAAAAAAGCTCATGTGTAAAAAAGGTTTTAAAAAAGCACAGATGTTTAAAATGTGTAAAAAAGAGGTTTTAAAAAAGCTCATGTGTAAAAAAGAGGTTTTAAAAAAGCTCATGTGTAAAAAAAAAAAGGTTTTAAAAAAGCTCATATGTTTAAAATGTGTAAAAAAGAGGTTTTAAAAAAAGCTCATGTGTAAAAAAGAGGTTTTAAAAAAGCTCATGTGTAAAAAAAAGGTTTTAAAAAAGCTCATGTGTAAAAAAAAGGTTTTAAAAAAGCTCATATGTTTTAAATGTGTAAAAAAGATGTTTTCAAAAAGCACAGATGTTTAAAATGTGTAAAAAAGAGGTTTTAAAAAAGCTCATACTGTATGTGTAAAAAAAGGCTTTAAAAAAGCTCATATGTTTTAAATGTGTAAAAGATGTTTTCAAAAAGCACAGATGTTTTAAATATGTAAAAATGAGGTTTTAAAAAAGCTCATGTTTTAAATGTGTAAAAAAGAGGTTTTAAAAAGCTCATGTTTTAAATGTGTAAAAAAGAGGTTTTCAAAAAGCACAGATGTTTAAAATGTGTAAAAAAGAGGTTTTCAAAAAGCACAGATGTTTGAAATGTGTAAAAAAGAGGTTTTCAAAAAGCACAGATGTTTAAAATGTGTAAAAAAGAGGTTTTCAAAAAGCACAGATGTTTGAAATGTGTAAAAAGAGAGGTTTTCAAAAAGCTCATATGTTTAAAGGGATAGTTCGGGATTTTTGACATGAATCTATATGGTATCCCCGTCAGCAGTGTCGTGCATCCACACTGACTTACCCCCGACAGTGTTCTGTGAGCCTAGATATTGTACAGTGTTGGTCAGTGCACAAGTAGTTCCGGCAGGTTTCCTGGGGTCTGCAAAGTAACACGTTTTTCTTCTCAAAACAGCTCGTGTTCGAATGAGTGATTTATTAGCATAACAAAACCCTTGTAGTCCAAAAAGTCACACCTTGTAATTGCTTGGGGCTACTTTCTCTCAATAGCGATCAGTGCGCGCTGTCACTGTTAACAGTTGTGTGCGAGCTAGCCAACAACTTTCATTAGTTGTTCGACAGAGTGTTTAGCAGCAGCAAATTGCTTTCCTCCTCAGTATACAAGTGCGCTTCCATGGCAGGGAAAAAGAAACTACCACTGCTGCCTATGTAGTGCCCTATTTATACAAATAGGAGTCATTCAGGATTCAGCCATGTTTTTGCTCCGTGTCATGGCTGAATCCTGAATGACTCCTATTTGTATAAATAGGGCACTACATAGGCAGCAGTGGTAGTTTCTTTTTCCCTGCCATGGAAGCGCACTTGTATACTGAGGAGGAAAGCAATTTGCTGCTGCTAAACACTCTGTCGAACAACTAATGAAAGTTGTTGGCTAGCTCGCACACAACTGTTAACAGTGACAGCGCGCACTGATCGCTATTGAGAGAAAGTAGCCCCAAGCAATTACAAGGTGTGACTTTTTGGACTACAAGGGTTTTGTTATGCTAATAAATCACTCATTCGAACACGAGCTGTTTTGAGAAGAAAAACGTGTTACTTTGCAGACCCCAGGAAACCTGCCGGAACTACTTGTGCACTGACCAACACTGTACAATATCTAGGCTCACAGAACACTGTCGGGGGTAAGTCAGTGTGGATGCACGACACTGCTGACGGGGATACCATATAGATTCATGTCAAAAATCCCGAACTATCCCTTTAAAATGTGTAAAAAGATGTTTTCAGAAAGCACAGATGTTTAAAATGCGTAAAAGAAAAAAAAATGTGTACAACACCCATTTTTTTAAAATACGAATGGAACATTAAGTATAGCAACAACAAAAATTGTAAGGAGGGGCGCTGTTGTTTATTTGCTCTCTGAGGGGGGGCTGACTCTCCCACACTTTGAAAACCCCTGTGCTAAACAAAAATAACTGTGTGTCAGGGAAAATTATGCTTATGACCTAAACTTGAAAAAAGCTGAAAGGCAGTCTAGCTTTAAAATCAAAGTCAGTGGAAGTCAGTGAATGAACTGCTAGCTGGGGGGATTAAAAAAAACAAAGCAAAAAAAAACACAAAAAACATGACGCTGAAATCATTAACCAGTATTTGCAGGATCCAAGTTAAAACATAACGGACAGTGACTAATTTTTAATTAGAAATGTAATATCTTATTAGGCGGCACGGTGGTGTAGTGGTTAGCGCTGTCGCCTCACAGCAAGAAGGTCCGGGTTCGAGCCCCGGGGCCGGCGAGGGCCTTTCTGTGTGGAGTTTGCATGTTCTCCCCGTGTCCACGTGGGTTTCCTCCGGGTGCTCCTGTTTCCCCCACAGTCCAAAGACATGCAGGTTAGGTTAACTGGTGACTCTAAATTGACCGTAGGTGTAAATGTGAGTGTGAATGGTTGTCTGTGTCTATGTGTCAGCCCTGTGATGACCTGGCGACTTGTCCAGGGTGTACCCCGCCTTTCGCCCGTAGTCAGCTGGGATAGGCTCCAGCTTGCCTGCGACCCTGTAGAACAGGATAAAGCGGCTAGAGATAATGAGATGAGATATCTTATTATATACAATAATTTTCAGATTTTAAATAGAGTAAATCATATCCAGCTCTTGGATATGGACTTGCATTAATAACTTGGACCACGAGAACCTAAAGTGGATAAAGATATATTCTGGATCATCTGCATTCACTTGTCTTGTGAAGTGGCATATTACATACAATCTGGAGAGTGTTAAAAAAACAAAACAAAAAACCTGTCATACACACAGTCATACCATCTCAGACTGAGCATCACGAGGCATATAAGGACAGAGAATCAGATTTTCCAGCCTCTCTAAGACTTTAATCGTATTCCAGCAAAGAGGCACACAAACTATAGTGGCTTCTTTGTCCAAGTTAAGCTGATCTGATTAGCGTTTCGATGAAACCATTAGACGTTGTAACCTAAATGTGAACGCAAAATAAGCTGCTTTGTCAACTTTAAGCTGCTAGACGCGAGTGTAGTAAACAACAGTGGCCACTTGGTGATGTGAAATAATCGAGAAAACTATACCGGGCCTGGTGAAAATGATTTGACACCGCTTGGGCGTGTCGGTACTCTAATCCAAGTACGAGGTGCGTTACCTTGGAGATGAAAATGGTGTTGATCTTTGGGTTGTGCTTGAAATTCTGGAGGATCTGCATTCGCTCGCCTTGTGACGTGGGTCCGTAAATGTACGGTCTGGAGACGGAAATTAAACATGTTACTCATCAGAAACAGGTAAGTCATGCCGTGTACAAGTGAACAGAGCAGACACTTTCGACAAAACTTCTCAAGACATGATTTAAAGGAATACTCCGGAGTGAAATGCTTTTTAGGTCTATTTTCGCATTGTTGGGAGTGCATACGTTGAGTTGCTACCACAACCACGTCAATCGGTTGTGTTTTGAGAAAATTAGGTTTTTTTGAGATTTCAACCGGAAAGCACTAACACGGCAGTGGGCGGGGCATGTCTTTTTGCAGATACAAAACGCTAGTTTTAAAACCATTGCAAAGCTCAAAATATGACGACAGTTCTGTGGAAGTGAGTAGAGGGTTCCTACAAACAAAACGAAGTGTCTCTGGCTCTGTCCCTGGCACGGACAGTGTGTGTATCAGAGTAAATACAACGCCAGTGACCTTACCTGAAGTCGGTCTTCCTCAGACACCATCTTCAATGGACAGTCCGTAAAAGTCGAGTGCCGAGCCCATCCCGCTGGAAATGCACAACATACCACAATTGTGCTAGCCTGGCAAGCCAGACTAAAATGTGAATATTTAGTCTGGCCTCGATCCGTAGACATTTCCGAAGCGGGTAGGAGGAACAACCCGCTGTCTTTCAAACTGTCTCTGTGCGTATAGGCCAACGCTCTGACCAATCAGCGCAACAGTGACTGTGACGTAGTCAGAGCGACAGAAAGCAGTGGGGGAGGCCTTGAAATTAAATAATTTTTCAAAATGCGTATTAATTAATAAACAGGTTCTAGATATTAAGAAGTTTGGAGATAATGGATTTGCTTAAACTGTTTTTGAGAGTTTTTATTTAGTGGTGTTTGGTGAAATAATTTCCCTTAAATTTAAAATAACAGGAAAATAAGAAACAATCAAAAAGTAATGTTTCAAAGCTGTTTATTAATTCTTCGTACTGCACAAACTAGCCCCATCCTTTTGGCTACGAGCGGAGCCAGCTGGTAGATCAGGCTTTTGCCATAGCCGGTCGGCAAAAGAGCGAAAACGTCCTTCTTGAAAAGGAATGAGCGGAGAGCCTCTTCCTGCTCATGTTTCAACGAAAACGCCAAGTCTAATTCTTCTAAAACTGATTCCAAAGCGGAGTCAAACGCGCGCTGCTCACTAGCGGTAGCCATCTTTCCTGTTGCGCTTTCTCCAGCGTCGCGCAGCTTTGTCGTCACTCCTGCAAAAGCCCGCCCAAAGAATCCAAACAAAAACCTTGCGTTGTGATTGGCAGGCACGATTTGATGCCCGGGGTGTTTTTGTTTATATGGTGCGAGGCTAGACCCACTCGCTAGGCAAAAAATATTTTTGGCCGCTAGGCGGGTGGGTCTAGTTTACTAGGCTACAATTGTGCATTTCCAGCTCTGCACTCGGCACTCGACTTTTACGGACCTGTCCACTGAAGATGGCGTCTGAGTAAGACCGACTTCAGGTAAGGTCACTGGCATAGTTTTTACTCTTATGCCGCTTTTCCACTACAAACGCGGCTGAGTCGGGCTGAGCCGTGCCGTGCTGAGTCGGGCTGAGCGGGGCTGTTGGAGTTGCATTTCGACTACAACTGCGCTGAACCGTGCTGGCTGGAAGTGGGTGGACACATTGGGTGGAGTTAGCGAAAGTGGGTGGACGTCAGGTGATGTCGTTAAGCAGCGCAAACAGTGACATCAGTGATCTTTTAAGCGGTAGTCTCACGACCCGGATAGTAAACAATAAAACATGGAGGACATGGAGTCGTTAGTGTTGCTGGTCTTGGTGCTGTGGCTTGTTGTCACCGACAACGCTTACAGATACTGGCAAGAGCGTATAGATGAGGCGAGGCGCATAAGGCTTCAGAAATTCTCGTAATTCGTAATTCTTCTCCTTCTTCCGGGTTTACGGTGTTTACAGATCCCAGCGTGCTCGCGGGGTGTGTGTGGGCATGTGAGGACACTCCTCCTCACCAATCAGTGCACAGGGGAGTGTCTGCTCACGCCCCCAGCCTCACTCGGCACGGTTTGGCTCGCTTCAGCCCCACTCCAAAACGGTGCGAGTTTTAGGGGCTAAGCAGGGCTGAAGCGAGCTGAGTCGTGCTGGTTTTTGGTAGTCGAAACGCGAGCCGTGTCGGGCTGAAGTGAGCTGAAGCGAGCTGAACAAGGGTAGTGGAAAAGGGCCATTAGATGCACTCTGCCCGTGCACTTGCAGAGCCAGGGAGACTTCGTTTTGTTTGTAGGAACCCTCTACTCACTTCCACAGAACGGTCATGTTTTGAACATTGCAATGGTTTTAAAACTAGCGTTTTGTATCGGCAAAAAGACATGCCCCGCCCACTGCCGTGTTAGTGCTTTCCAGTTGAAATCACAAAAAACTAATTTTCTCAAAACACAACCGATTGACGTGATTGTGGTAGCAACTCAACGTATGCACTCCCAATAATGCGAAAATAGACCTAAAAAGCATTTCGCTCCGGAGTATTCCTTTAAGTTACTTGAGAAGGGAAAATATATATATATATATATTATATATATATATATATATATATATATATATATGGGGCAAGGTCACCCAAATATTAAAATGTTTGTATTTACAGTACTGATTTTGGTTGATCAGTGGCCGGTCATGTTGTGCGTCTTGCATCAATTAAACTTATTACTGAAAACAGTGATGTTCCTCATTTCAGGTTGACAAAAATCATCACGTACAGTTGTGCTTGAAAGTTTGTGAACCCTTTAGAATTTTCTATATTTCTGCGTAAATATGACCTAAACATCAGATTTTCACACAAGTCCTAAAAGTAGATAAAGAGAACCCAGTTAAACAAATGAGACAAAAATATTATACTTGGTCATTTATTTATTGAGGAAAATGATCCAATATTACATATCTGTGAGTGGCAAAAGTATGTGAACCTTTGCTTTCAGTATCTGGTGTGACCCCCTTGTGCAGCAATAACTGCAACTAAACGTTTCCGGTAACTGTTGATCAGTCCTGCAACAACATTTTGATTGGATTAAGGTCAGGACTTTGACTTGGCCGTTCCAAAACATTAACTTTATTCTTCTTTAACCATTCTTTGGTAGAACGACTTGTGTGCTTCGGGTCGTTGTCTTGCTGCATGACCCACCTTCTCTTGAGATTCAGTTCATGGACAGATGTCCTGACATTTTCCTTTAGAATTCACTGGTATAATTCAGAATTCATTGTTCCATCAATGATGGCAAGCCGTCCTGGCCCAGATGCAGCAAAACAGGCCCAAACCATGATACTACCACCACCATGTTTCACAGATGGGATAAGGTTCTTATGCTGGAATGCAGTGTTTTTCCTTTCTCCAAACATAACGCTTCTCATTTAAACCAAAAAGCTCTATTTTGGTCTCATCCGTCCCCAAAACATTTTTCCAATAGCCTTCTGGCTTGTCCACATGATCTTTAGCAAACTGCAGACAAGCAGCAATGTTCTTTTTGGAGAGCAGTGGCTTTCTCCTTGCAACCCTGCCATGCACACCATTGTTGCTCAGTGTTCTCCTGATGGTGGACTCTTGAACATTAACATTAGCCAATGTGAGAGAGGCCTTCGGTTGCTTAGAAGTTACCCTGGGGTCCTTTGTGACCTCGCCGACTATTACACGCCTTGCTCTTGGAGTGATCTTTGTTGGTCGGCCACGCCTGTGGAGGGTAACAATGGTCTTGAATTTCCTCCATTTGTACACAATCTGTCTGACTGTGGATTGGTGGAGTCCAAATTCTTTAGAGATGGTTTTGTAACCTTTTCCAGCCTGATGAGCATCAACAACGCTTTTTCTGAGGTCCTCAGAAATCTCCTTTGTTCGTGCCATGATGCATTTCCACAAACACGTGTTGCAAAGATCAGACTTTGATAGATCCCTGTTCTTTAAATAAAACAGGGTGCCCACTCACACCTGATTGTCATCCCATTGATCGAAAACACCCGACTCTCATTTCACCTTCAAATTAACTGCTAATCCTAGAGGTTCACATACTTTTGCCACTCAGATATGTAATACTGGATCATTTTCCTTAATAAATAAATGACCAAGTACAATATTTTTTGTCTCATTTGTTTAACTGGGTTCTCTTTATCTACAGTGGTGCTTGAAAGTTTGTGAACCCTTGAGAATTTTTTATATTTCTGCATAAATATGACCTGAAACCTCATCTGATTTTCACACAAGTCTTAAAAGTAGATAAAGAGAACCCAAGTGCAAGGCGTGTAATAGTCGGTGAGGTCACAAAGGACCCCAGGGTAACTTTTAAGCAACTGAAGGCACCTTTCACATTGGCTAAATGTTAATGTTCATGAGTCCACCATCAGGAGAACACTGAACAACAATGGTGTGCATGGCAGGGTTGCAAGGAGAAAGCCACTGCTCTCCAAAAAGAACATTGCTGCTCATCTACAGTTTGCTAAAGATCATGTGAACAAGCCAGAAGGCGATTGGAAAAATGTTTTGTGGACGGATGAGACCAAAATAGAAATTTTGAGAAAATGAGAAGTATTATGTTTGGAGAAAGGAAAAACACTGCATTCCAGCATAAGAACCTTATCCCATCTGTGAAACATGGTGGTGGTAGTATCATGGTTTGGGCCTGTTTTGCTGCATCTGGGCTAGGACGGCTTGCCATCGTTGATGGAACAATGAATTCTGAATTATACCAGCGAATTCTAAAGGAAAATGTCAGGACATCTGTCCATGAACTGAATCTCAAGAGAAGGTGGGTCATGCAGCAAGACAACGACCCTAAGCACACAAGTCGTTCTACCAAAGAATGGTTAAAGAAGAATGAAGTTAAATATGTTTTGGAATGGCCAAGTCAAAGTCCTGACCTTAATCCAATCGAAATGTTCTGGAAGGACCTGAAGCGAGCAGTTCATGTGAGGAAACCCACCAACATCCCAGAGTTGAAGCTGTTCTGTACGGAGGAACGGGCTAAAATTCCTCCAAGCCGGTGTGCAGGACTGATCAACAGTTACCGCAAACGTTTAGTTGCAGTTATTGCTGCACAAGGGGGCCACACCAGATACTGAAAGCAAAGGTTCACATACTTTTGCCACTCACATATGTAATATTAGATCATTTTCCTCAATAAATAAATGACCAAGTATAATATTTTTGTCTCTTTTGTTTAACTGGGTTCTCTTTATCTACTTTTAGGACTTGTGTGAAAATCTGATGTTGTTTTAGGTCATATTTATGCAGAAATATAGAAAATTCTAAAAGGTTCACAAACTTTCAAGCGCCACTGTAATACATTTCTCTAGAAGTGCTTTACTTGTTAAGACGGATGGCGTATTCCTTCAGCGCAAAGACGTTGTCGGCGAAGACGATGATCTTGTCGTTGCGTCTCTCGTGGAAGCGGATGAGGAACTGGCACGCGCGGAACTTGTTGGGGTTCATGGTGTAAAGCAGGATCCGTTTCTTCGTCTTTATAGCCACGTATTCGTGATAAAACTCCGGGGACATCGGACACCACACCTGAGAATCACACACAACACATTTATGGCTGAAAAGTGCGCTCATGTCGTTACACGCTGTTCCGATTCTTATGCACAGGCAAACTGGAAGTGCGTAAGATCAGGGATAATCCAAATGCATCCTGCTATATTAACATAACCCTCACCTCAGCGCACTGCACTTTCGCGATGTAGCCGTTGTTCTGCAGCTCCATCCAGTTGGCCTCGTACAGTTTGGGCCCAATCAGGAAATTGAGATCAACAATCTTATCATCCTCTCGCACCAGTGTCGCAGTCAAACCCAGTTTACAGTGGGCCTGGACTATGGTCAGAACACGCCTGAACATTCTTGCTGTATGTGTGTATGACACAAGAAAAAAAAAAAAAGAACAAGCAGGTGAGAAAACAGGAAAACAAGAAGGAAACGTAAAGAATTAGTTCGGAACCGAGTCACATTCTGAATCTCTTAAATCCTCTTGAATCCTCAAGATTTATATTTAACTCATCGATTGATCTTTGGTTGATTCAGGGTTTTGACAGCAAGGAACCTTAGAAATCCCACACACCTGGGATTGTGTGGACCTCGTCGAGGATGATGAGCCCCCACTCCTGGCTGCGCATCCACTCCATCACTCTCTCAGCCTCCCATGAGCGCTTGGTGGTGTGGCCCAGCATGGAGTACGTGCTGATGGCCACCGAGCAGCCTATGGGCTTGTCCTTGGCGTCTGACGTGAAGCGGCAGATCTGCGAGTCATCGATGGTGGACCACATCTTGAACTGGGCCTTCCACTGCTCCACAGACACGGAGGAATTCCCCAACACCAGACAGCGCTTCCGCACGGTACAGGCTGCCGTGACTCCTACGAGAGACTTCCCTGCTCCTGAAAAGCACGATGTGGAAAAACAACGTGAACGGACAAAAAACCTGCACATGAATCTACTTTACTTTCACGGCTTATAAAAATTAGAGCCGCTACATATACACGTTTCAACGTTAAGGTGGCTTACTCTTAAAATGGCTGTTTGAAATTACATGATTCGGGAGTACAAACTTTTGCACTATCATCTTAAAAGGTGTCGTGGATGGTTACCGCAGGGCAGAACGATCACTCCGGAGCGAGCTCGACCGTTGCCGAACATCTTGCGCAGGCTCTTTTCCTGGTACGGTCTGAGCACGGCGGTGGGCTTCAGGTCCATGTTGATGTCAGGGTTTACCGTATCGTTCCGGAAGTCGTACTCCGCTAACAAAGGGTACTCGAGCTGGATACAGCGCTTCTGCAGCTCCTCGATCATCTCCTGATACAGAACGGCAAAACCAGCAGTGAAATCTCAAATCTGCGGTTTAAAATATAAATCTTCTGGACGTAGCTATGAGAATTAAACATGCTCAACAGTTTTACACGCTCGATTACCTGGCGGATCTCAAAAGAGACCGTCTGCGTCTCTTCCTCTTCCTCCTCCTCTTTATCCATCTGTTCATAGTAGCTGAAGATGTCCTCGGGGACCTGGGTACTGCTCTTCTGTCCGTCGTCTGTCTGCGACGTGGACGCGCTGCTGTTATCCTGCAGAGCCTTCGAGAACTGAGGGAACAGGGATCAGATGATATCTAGCGTATAGATCGTGTGTATAAAATGAAAGACGGTAATCAAAACCTCCTGAAAATGACCTGGCTTGCTTGCTGAGCGAGTGGATGTACAGTGCTCAGCGTAAATGAGTCCACCCAATTTGAAAAGTAACATTTTAAACAATATCTCAATGAACACAAACAATTTCCAAAATGTTGACAAGACAAAGTTTAATATAACATCTGTTTAACTTATAACGTGAAAGTAAGGTTAATAATATAAACTTAGATTACACATTTTTTCAGTTTTACTCAAATTAGGGTGGTGCAAAAATAAGTACACCCCACAACAAAAACTACTCCATCTAGTACTTTGTATGGCCTCCGTGATTTTTAATGACAGCACCAAGTCTTCTAGGCATGGAATGAACAAGTTGGCGACATTTTGCAACATCAATCTTTTTCCATTCTTCGGCCGAATCCCATTTCACCCCTTGGACCAACCCCTTGGCCCTTCCCCTCCATTTTGCGCGTTCACGTGAAGGGGTAGGGGTATCCCAATCCCAGTTAACGCGGAGGGGTAGGGGAAGGGGTAGGGCTTCTGTACCCCTCCAAACGGAGATTTTCCTGGAGCTGACTCCGAACGAAGGGGTTTGAGTGATTTCCCACAATGCCATGCGGATTTCAGCGAGATTTCATGCGGATTTCAGAAAGATGGCGGTTCCCGCGGCGAAAGATTGTCATAAATGTATTTTCTCCATTATTTACGTGTTTTAAGTTGTTATCCAGAGGAAACACGCCGCTTGATTCGCTTTCGAGCTGAGAATGAGCAGCGATTTCTGAAATCCAAGCTGCTGCTAAAAAGCTTTGGGAGTGAGTATTGTTTTCGGTTGCTTGACTGCGTACGTTTTGTTCTGTTATTCTCGCTTTTATTGTTTACATGAGTGTTCTGACACCTCATTCTGTCGGATGTGGTGCACGAAGCGCCAAATATCCCATTCAGTGGTGTTAGTTAACAAATCACACCCTGCCAGCAGAGATTTCTGGTTCTGCCTCTGACTGTAGCGGCTGGTCGCAGCCAATGACGCATTTGGTCGCGTTTTGCTAACGTAAACGCTGACGGAGGTACGCGATGACGTATGCGATCGTTGAAGGGCTATCCCAATACATAGGGGTTGAATTTCAAGCCCTATCCCTTGTAGCTCAGTTTCAAGGGGAAGGGCCAAGGGGAAGGGGGAGGGGTAGAAATTAGAATTAGGATTGGGCCTTCAACAACGACCTCTTTTAGTGACTGGATGCTGGATGGAGAGCGACGCTCAACTTGTCTCTTCAGAATTCCCCATAGGTGTTCGATTGGTTTCAGATCAGGAGACATACTTGGCCACTGAATCACTTTCACCCTGTTCTTCTTCAGAAACCCAACAGTGGCCTTAGATGTGTGTTTAGTCATGTTGGAAAAGTGCATGATGACCAAGGGCACGGAGTGATGGTAGCATCTCTTTCAGTATATTGATTGATTACTTTATTCTGAACAATAAAGAAGATAAAAATATAAATTTAAATAAAAAATGCAATAATCAAAACATCATCATAAACAAACAGAATAGCGTAGCCACAAGGCAATAACATAATGTTCAGAAAGGATTAGGAAGAAGTAATAACTTATCCAATCCTAACCCTCTATACCACCGCTAATCAAATGTCACTTTCCACCATAATAAACTATATATACAAAAGAAAACAAAAGCAATAAACAAAAAAGAAAACATACCAACATATCAAAACATACCGACATGGTATAATATCGACCAAATCAAATCATATATACAGATACTTATGTTATGCATACATACACACATACAATACATATATACAGTACATACATATACACATACCTATAACTATTCACTAAATACAAGAAGACCAGTCACAGACTTACTCTCAATTTCATCATCACCTATATAGTCTGCCTGTCCTCATTCTCATATATTTTTATTAACATGTTTTTATATAATTTTTTAAACAGTTTTATGTTGGTGCTATTTTTGAGTTCATTTTCCAGACCATTCCACAATTTCACCCCACAGACTGTTATGCACATACTTTTCAGAGTTGTTCTAACATTTACTCTCTTAAAATTCATTTCCCCTCTCAGGTTATACCCACCCTGCCTTTCCATAAACGTATTTTGTACCTCACCCGGAAGAAGGTTATGTCTTGCTTTATACATAATTTGTGCAGTCTTGTGTTTAACCAGATCCGTGAATATCAGAGTGTGTGCTTTTACGAATAATGCGTTTGTATGCTCAAGATATCCCGTATTACTGACAATTCTTATTGCTCTTTTTTGTAATGTGCATAACGGCTGCAGGTTAGATTTGTAGGTATTACCCCATATCTCCACACAGTAGCTCAGATATGGAAGTATGAGTGCATTATACAGAGTATGTAGTGATTTATAGTCCAGAATGTGTCTTGATTTCCCCAAAATTGCAGTAATCTTTGCTATTTTTGCTTTAACATGATTAATATGCGGTTTCCAGCAGACTTTATGATCAACAATCACACCCAGAAATTTTATTTCATACACTCTTTCTATGGTTATGTTGTCAATTTTCAATTCAACTAGAGGGTTCGACTTATAGAGCAATACGTCTGTGAATTCATGATGCCATCAATGAAATGCAGCTCCCCGACACCAGCAGCACTCATGCAGCCCCACATAAGGACGCTGCCACCACCATGTTTCACTGTAGGCACCATGCAGTTTTCTTTGTATTCCTCACCTTTGCGACGCCATACGGTTTTGAAGCCGTCAGTTCCAAAAACATTTATCTTGGTCTCATCACTCCAGAGTATAGAGTCCCAGTAGTCTTCATCTTTGTCAGCATGGGCCCTGGCAAACTCTAGGCGGGCTTTTTTGTGCCTGGGCTTTAGGAGAGGCTTCTGTCGTGGATGGCATCCGTGCGTGCCATTCCTCTGCAGCGTACGCCGTATTGTGTCACGGGAAATAGTCACCCCAGTTTGGCTTTCTACTTCTTTAGATAACTGCACTGAACTCGCATGCCGATTTTCTTCAACCCTTCTCATCAGAAGACGCTCCTGTCGAGGTGTTAACTTCCGTGGACGACCTGGACATCTCTGTGAGATGGTTGCACTTCCATCTTTCTTAAAATTTTTGTACCACTTTTGCTACAGTATTCTGACTGATAAGTAAAGCTTTGCTGATCATCTTGTAGCCTTCACCTTTGTGGTTGTGGCAGCGGGGGCGTGGTCAAGCGCCGGTCTGTGACAGGAGGGCGGAGTTGGGGAAGGTAAGTGGCAGAATCGCTTCACCTGAGTGTGATTAACCTATGTTTTGTGTGTGTTCTCCCCAGTAAACCGCGCCCTATTTAAGGAGGGAGAGTGAGAGCAGAGGGGAGTGATTATCCAGAGGAGATGACAGTCTGTGTGTGCGCGCGCGCGAGTCAGCCTCTGAGAGATTGAATTATATGTTAAACTGAAAAGTTTGGCAATAAAAGCCAGTTGTTTTCATCCTGATCTCTGTCCTGCCGTCTTCTGTGCTCCACCCACACATTGTACCCGCTACAGTGGTGTAAAGAAATAATTTTCTTTGGAGAATTCTGAAGAGATAAGTTGAGCATCGCTCTCCATCCAGCATCCAGTCACTAAAAGAGGTCGTTGTTGAAGAATGGAAAAAGATTGATGTTGCAAAATGTCGCCAACTTGTTCATTCCATGCCTAGAAGACTTGGTGCTGTCATTAAAAATCATGGAGGCCATACAAAGTACTAGATGTAGTAGTTTTTGTTGTGGGGTGTACTCAGTTTTGCACCACCCTAATTTGAGTAAAACTGAAAAATGTGTAATCTAAGTTATATTATTAACCTTACTTTCACGTTATAAGTTAAACAGACGTTATATTAAACTTTGTCTTGTCAACATTTTGGAAATTGTTTGTGTTCATTGTGATATTGTTTAAAATGTTACTTTTCAAACGGGGTGTACTTATTTACATTGAGCAGTGTGTGTGTGTGTGTGTGTGTACACTTACTGCAGGTTTGTTGGAGATGACCTCTGTGATGAGTTCGGGCTCGTCTCCCTCAGCGGTGCGGAGACGACAGTCTCGAATCACAGGGTCCTGCAGCAGTCTCTGGATCACATCCGGAAAGGCGCTTTCCACAAAATACCTACACACACACACACACACAAATACACAAAATGTAAAAATTCTCTCGCTACACTTCATCAACAAATCGTTAAATATAATATAAAAATCTTTCTTTCTGACTGGCTGAGACAGAAAAGTGTCCAAGCTGAGCCTGAGCACCACACTGGAACACGCACCTGTTATGTTTGAGGACCAGCTTGACTTTCCCGTAGCTCACTGTGCACAACTGCGACACAACAAAATAAACTACAGTCGGTTTTACAGTCAAGAATATCAACGCATACAAATACAATCATCTTTCAAGGACGTTTTAAACGCAATTCTTTTCATTCGCGCACACCTTTATGAACTGAATGATGCCGTCGGGGACGGACGTCTTGCTGAGTTTCTGCAAGTACTCGATAATGTCCGAGGTCTGCAGGCCAACGCTCACAGCAGCATACAGCGAGTAGGCGGTCAGTTTATACTCGTGCACGTGGATGGGCCTGCACACGGGCTCGGCGATGGCGACCAAGAAGTCCTGAGCGTACTTATAGACCGGTGAGAACGCCTCAAGGAAGATATGACCATCAGGAGCCTGACGGAGACACAGAAAACAGGACATCAGTTGGGGTTCAGAAAAGGTGTCTGTACAAATATTCTACCAGCATTCTTTCACTTAAATGGTTATTACACCTATTAATAAAAGTGTTCATTCATCCATTCTTAGTTACGATTTGATCCTGCTTTTCCCCCCACGGCGAAAGCAAAACCAGAATCAAACCATTTGTGCAGTAAAATGCGAATGAACAGCAGCAAAGTACTTGTCAAACCACAGAAACGGTTCATTCTGAAACTTAGAGCATCCATGCAAGCTCATGTCCATCACATAGATCTCCTGATAGCTCTGTGAGCAGTTTTTGGATGGAGGACGTGATGTTTACAGCAGCGTCTGGAAAGGTCTGATGATCCAGGACCAGGAGTTAAAACGCTATGTTCAACTCCACCCCCAGCAGCGTCTAAAAACAAGACTGCTGAACTGACTGTAAACTATCTGAGTGGGATTGGGTCGCCAAGTGCGACCCGTGGCTCACATGCTTTGCTTCGCTTCTCTTCTCTTACCACCCACAGAGGTCGAGAGGAATGATCCGCCTTCAGCAGCATCTGCGCCCTGTAGTCTTTAGCTCCATACTCATCAGGCTCGACTCTGAACTCCTCAACCTGCTTGCCGGCTGCTGCAGGTATCGCCTCCTGTGACTCGCCTCCAGGAGCATCCTCTTCATCATCCTCATCATCGTAATAGCGTTTCTTTGACTTTTTCTCTGAAAAAATAAATTTAATACGAGATCTGATGATGAAAATAGAACTAACACAAGATGTATTAATTAATACAAAAAAATATGAGTACATTTACAATGGCTGCATCCCAAATGACTCCCTAGTGTGTACTATTACTAGGGAGTGATGATGAGGTATGATACGTAATACATATCCAGAATTATTTTAACATCTTTCATTTAAAAGAAATATGAACCACATTACCAAATGCCAAGCGAACTAACCTAAATAGCTCCCTGTTCCCTACATTAGTGCACTACATGAGACATGAAATGGTGTCTTCGACCCAAATTGAAGTGCACTACATATCCAACAGGAGGGATTTGGGATTCAGCCAGGGTTCGTATTTCTCGAAGGATTTATGCTATATTTTTACTATCAAATAAAATACCATAATTACCTCTGTCACCCTTTTTCCCCATAGCGCTCACTAGATAGAAAAAGCTTTATATATAAACACAGCAATACTCTAAAACGTGCTACATGAACAAAATACAAAATTTGCCAACGCACTTAATACTGCCCGTGATACGCCAGAGCGTCCGCCATGTTTACTGAACTCTTCTTCTTTGACTGAGGATGTAAACTCAAACCGCAATGTAGCTGCGCTGCTCCGCCTAGTGGATATAAGTGGAACTGCATGTAAACGCCAGGTAACATGATAACCCAGTGTGTGTATCTCATCTCATCTCATCTCATCTCATTATCTCTAGCCGCTTTATCCTGTTCTACAGGGTCGCAGGCAAGCTGGAGCCTATCCCAGCTGACAACAGGCGAAAGGCGGGGTACACCCTGGACAAGTCGCCAGGTCATCACAGGGCTGACACATAGACACAGACAACCATTCACACTCACATTCACACCTACGCTCAATTTAGAGTCACCAGTTAACCTAACCTGCATGTCTTTGGACTGTGGGGGAAACCGGAGCACCCGGAGGAAACCCACGCGGACACGGGGAGAACATGCAAACTCCACACAGAAAGGCCCTCGCCTGCCACGGGGCTCGAACCCGGACCTTCTTGCTGTGAGGCGACAGCGCTAACCACTACACCACCGTGCCGCCCCATATCAAATTCAACATTCAGTAATCTCATCTCATCTCATTATCTGTAGCCGCTTTATCCTTCTACAGGGTCGCAGGCAAGCAGGAGCCTATCCCAGCTGACTACGGGCGAAAGGCGGGGTACACCCTGGACAAGTCGCCAGGTCATCACAGGGCTGACACATAGACACAGACAACCATTCACACTCACATTCACACCTACGGTCAATTTAGAGTCACCAGTTAACCTAACCTGCATGTCTTTGGACTGTGGGGGAAACCGGAGCACCCGGAGGAAACCCACACGGACACGGGGAGAACATGCAAACTCCACACAGAAAGGCCCTCGCCGGCCCCGGGGCTCGAACCCGGACCTTCTTGCTGTGAGGCGACAGCGCTAACCACTACACCACCGTGCCGCCCCATATCAAATTCAACATTCAGTAATATCTTGGCATATGTTATAATATTTCAACATATTACAATATATCAAAAATCATTGTGCATTTTGTCTGCAACAGAATGCACAATGATAGAAGGTCACTGTGTGTGTGTGTGTGTGTCTGTTCGATTATTTGGTCTGCACCAGGCAGTAAAATTGTTACATTGTAGCATATAGACTGCGTGTGGTCCGCGTTCACACATGCAAATGAACCAATGCGTCAGAATCAGAATCATATTACAAGATATCAAGTTCAACATTCAGCAATATCTTGGCTATGATATATTATTTCAACATATTACAACATATCAAAAATCCCTTAGCAATTCACCTTCAGCAATATCTTGGCATCATGTTTGCCAAGTTTGACATTAATTTGATGAACCATCTAGGAGGAGTACGTTAAAAATGACCATGTGTAATTTCACTCCAAATGGCCTTATGATATCATCATTCCAAAGTTCTACCCATTCATTTCAATGGGAAATGGAAAAAGGGGCGCTATGAAGTCCCTGGGCCATGCCCGGGGCCATAAGTCTGTGGCTGAGTAGTGAGGACAATGACTGATGTGTGTATCAAATTTCATGAGTTTTCATGCATGGGAAATGCCTCAAATAAGGCCAAACACTGCAGAATAATAATAATAAGAAGAATCCTTCAAAAAACAATAGGGTCTCACACCGAATGGTGCTCAGGCCCTAAATATAATTTGAGACAGTACAAAAGTATAAGCCTGTGGCTTCTTTTTAAATACTGTCTCACCATTAGAGATGCACTGCATTTTAATTACATTTAATTTTAATGAAAATTACGAATTCATTGATTAATATTAGAAATGATAGATATATGTGAAAAAAAATTATATTTGTTTCCTAAGAGAGACAGAAGGGAAGGGCAGCTTTATCCCTTTTTCCTCCTCTCTCTCTGTCTTTTTTAAATTTATGTACACACATACATACATACATACACAACCCCGATTCCAAAAAAAGAATAAAAATGGAATGCAATGATGTGGAAGTTTCAAAATTCCATATTTTATTCAGAATAGAACATAGATGACATATCAAATGTTTAAACTGAGAAAATGCATCATTTAAAGAGAAAAATTAGGTGATTTTAAATTTCATGACAACAACACATTTCAAAAAAGTTGGGACAAGGCCATGTTTCCCACTGTGAGACATCCCCTTTTCTCTTTACAACAGTCTGTAAACGTCTGGGGACTGAGGAGACAAGTTGCTCAAGTTTAGGGATAGGAATGTTAACCCATTCTTGTCTAATGTAGGATTCTAGTTGTTCAACTGTCTTAGGTCTTTTTTGTCGTATCTTCCGTTTTATGATGCGCCAAATGTTTTCTATGGGTGAAAGATCTGGACTGCAGGCTGGCCAGTTCAGTACCCGGACCCTTCTTCTACGCAGCCATGATGCTGTAATTGATGCAGTATGTGGTTTGGCATTGTCATGTTGGAAAATGCAAGGTCTTCCCTGAAAGAGACGTCGTCTGGATGGGAGCATATGTTGCTCTAGAACCTGGATATACCTTTCAGCATTGATGGTGTCTTTCCAGATGTGTAAGCTGCCCATGCCACACGCACTAATGCAACCCCATACCATCAGAGATGCAGGCTTCTGAACTGAGCGCTGATAACAACTTGGGTCGTCCTTCTCCTCTTTAGTCCGAATGACACGGCGTCCCTGATTTCCATAAAGAACTTCAAATTTTGATTCGTCTGACCACAGAACAGTTTTCCACTTTGCCACAGTCCATTTTAAATGAGCCTTGGCCCAGAGAAGACGTCTGCGCTTCTGGATCATGTTTAGATACGGCTTCTTCTTTGAACTATAGAGTTTTAGCTGGCAACGGCGGATGGCACGATGAATTGTGTTCGCAGATAATGTTCTCTGGAAATATTCCTGAGCCCATTTTGTGATTTCCAATACAGAAGCACGCCTGTATGTGATGCAGTGCCGTCTAAGGGCCAGAAGATCACGGGCACCCAGTATGGTTTTCCGGCCTTGACCCTTACGCACAGAGATTCTTCCAGATTCTCTGAATCTTTTGATGATATTATGCACTGTAGATGATGATATGTTCAAACTCTTTGCAATTTTACACTGTCGAACTCCTTTCTGATATTGCTCCACTATTTGTCGGCGCAGAATTAGGGGGATTGGTGATCCTCTTCCCATCTTTACTTCTGAGATCCGCTGCCACTCCAAGATGCTCTTTTTATACCCAGTCATGTTAATGACCTATTGCCAATTGACCTAATGAGTTGCAATTTGGTCCTCCAGCTGTTCCTTTTTTGTACCTTTAACTTTTCCAGCCTCTTATTGCCCCTGTCCCAACTTTTTTGAGATGTGTTGCTGTCATGAAATTTCAAATGAGCCAATATTTGGCATGAAATTTCAAAATGTCTCACTTTCGACATTTGATATGTTGTCTATGTTCTATTGTGAATACAATATCAGTTTTTGAGATTTGTAAATTATTGCATTCTGTTTTTATTTACAATTTGTACTTTGTCCCAACTTTTTTGGAATCGGGGTTGTATATATAAATGCTATATTTGCATGATCATGTATATAGAATGAACTTTATTTTTTTATTGTTGTAATTTTGTTAATTATGCCTTAGATACCACGGTAATGTGTAAATAATGTAATGTATCTACATTGGTTGTAAAAATAAAATAAAAGTATCAAAAATCCAAATAATTTAACCTGGTGAGGCAAAAGGGCTAGTGTCACATCTCCATCTAGTGGCTATGATAAGAACTGCATGTCAACGCCAGGCAACAAAACCTGGTGTGTATAAGAAATAACAATATAAAATATAAAAAAATTAATCTCTTAACTTTTTTCCATAGATGTTTACAAAATTAAAACGTGAACAAAATAAAATAAATTAGAAAGCAGCCCTTGTGGAATACTAGCTTTGCTGCCCTCTAGTGGATAAAATCGGAACTGCACATCAATGCCAATCAGCAAGACAAGTTGGTGTGTATTGAAAAACAAAACAAAACAAAAAAAATTATAATTAAAAAAAGCAAACAATCAAACTTGGTGAAATGCTAAAGTATCTATTAAAATATAATTTGATAGAAGTTGGCACTGTACATCAGAATTTGATTAATTTCATTACACCTAGTTGTAAATAATAATATCACCAGTAATGCACTGGTTGATGCATTGACTTTATTTTGATAGGCAGGATTTATGAAACAAAACACCCAAAACAAAAGCTAAATTGAACAGAAATTTGGTTCATAAGAAGCTTTCCCCCATCCTATTTTGAGGTTCTGAAATATCTCATCTCATCTCATTATCTGTAGCCGCTTTATCCTGTTCTACAGGGTCGCAGGCAAGCTGGAGCCTATCCCAGCTGACTACGGGCGAAAGGCGGGGTACACCCTGGACAAGTCGCCAGGTCATCACAGGGCTGGATATAAAAGATATTGGAGGTATTTATAAAGGCAAAGGGTGGACTCGCAAGTTCCTACAAAACATTTACATCACATTTTAGTTGTATAAAGCTTTTATTATTAATATTTTCACACACTTTGTTTTATTTCTTATGACAGTGGAGGAAACTGAACACCTTCCACACATCTATATACCTCAGATGCTATGAATTAAACGTTGTCTGTTCTGTGGGTGTGCAAACTTTTGCACTCAACTGTATTTGTTACAATAGATGGAGTAGTTTGACAGAATATTTAAAATTCCAAGCACAATTAATGGAAGCTTCAGTCACTCCCTTCTGTTCTGTGCGTAAATGACTGGATAAAAATGAATAAATAAAGATTTCAATGGACAGACGGTCACAAATGAATAACGGACAGATGGTTTGAGGTGGGACTGAGTCTGTATTAAAATCAGCTGAGGTCTTCTTTCCACTCAATTAGAATACAGAAGAAAAAGGACAGACAGACAGAGCTGTGGATCAAACTGCAAATATCAAAAATATAAAACAGGAGCAATTAAACCACCGGTTACTGAGTCCAGCTTTGAGGAAGCTGGGAGATGCAGCAGGGTTTATTTCCACAGCCGTGCTGAAGGACACAGTGGGTCTCTGATCCGCGTTTGTGTGCCGGGGTGTGAAGGCGGTCGTGTGGGAGTGAGCTTTATGCCCCGGCGTCAGTCACACACCCAGAGTATCTGTACATGTACAGCTTGTTGTCAGCGCCGCCGCTTAAAATCAGCTACAGAGGAAAAAAGAGAAAAATAAATCAATTCAGATCTACATCTGAAACATGAGTGCAATACAGTCACAACTCAAGTTACACACATGATAGATAGAATAATTTTTAGATGTGGATGGTCAAATGTGGCCTCAAAGCAAGCGAGAGAGAAAATATCATGCTTGGGATCTTAAACCAGTCACGCACCCCGCTGTCTGTCCAATCAGCACACAGCACTTTGTCCTCATGAGCTGCCAGATCGTACAGCGGAGCCTTACAACTGCAGAAACAAACACACCATTAGCCAGGATACAAACATGGCAATATTTTTAATTCAAAAACATAACACTGGCTAAAATATTTAAATAATGTGAACATTCATATCAGTATAGAAATACTGGAGTGCACTCATGTAATCACACACACACACACCTCCTTGTGTCCCAGAGTTTGACCAGGTTGTCCAGTGATCCCGAGATTAGCTGCTGCTCGTGGGCAGGAGACCACCTGACTGCCGTTACCCAACCGGTGTGTGACGTCAGAGACAGCAGAACCAGAGAACCATCTGTGAGAAAGAGAGAGAGAGAGAGAGAGAGAGATGAGACAGACAGACAAGATAGGCAGAAAGACAGATGTAACAGAGAGAGACAGACAAGATAGATAGATAGATAGATAGATAGATAGATAGATAGATAGATAGATAGATGAGACCGACACAAGACAGAGAGAGAACAGACAGACAGACATGAGACCGACACACGAGAGAGACAGACAGACAAGATAGGCAGAAAGAGAGACAGACACAAGATAGACAGAGAGAGATACACAAGATAGGCAGAAAGAGAAAGAAACAGACACAAGATAGACGGAAAGAGAGAGAGACAGCTGTGACAGACAGTCCGAGAGAGAGAGAGACAGACACAAGATAGAGAGAGAGAAACAGAGACAGACAGACAGACATGAGACCGACATACAGACAGAGAGAAACAGAGACAGACAGACAGACAAGATAGGCAGAAAGACAGACAGTCAGAGAGAGAGCAAGAGAGAGACAGACAGACATGAGACCAACATATGGACAGAGACAGACACAAGACAGAGAGAGAGAGAGAGAGAGAGAGAGAGAGACAGACAAGATAGGCAGACAGAGAGAGAGAGAGAAGATAGACAGTCAGAGAGAGACAGAGAGCAAGAGAGAGACCAGAGAAAGAGACAGACAGACAGACAGACAGACATGAGACCAACATACGGACAGAGACAGACACAAGACAGAGAGACAAACACAAGACAGACAGAGAGAAAGAGAGATGAGACAGACAAACAGACAGGCATGAGACCGACAGATGGAGAGAGACAGAGAGAAGGAAATAAGACAGAGGAATAGAGCAGACAGAAGCACATGAACCAGACAAGATAAAAGAGACAAAGGGACAAAAACCGACCAGACTGACGGACAGACAAAGATTAAAAGGAGAAAGTGCTTATTTATAGATGCACTATGCAACCAAAAGTATGTGGACACCCAACCATCACACCCATGTTTGAAGCACACAGTTGTCGGTCTTTGTATCCTGTCGCTTTACAGTTTTCCCTTCACTGGAACGAAGAGGCCCAAACCTGTTCCAGCATGACAATGTCCCTGTGCACAAAGCACAGAGCTCCATGAAGACATGGTTTGCCAAGGCTGGAGGAGAAGAACTCGAGTCTCCTGCACAGAGACCTGACTGAACACCTTTGTGATGAACTGAACCCCAGACATCAGTGCCTGATCTCACTCACGCTCCTGTCGCTGAATGAACACAAATCCCTCGAGCCACGCCGCAAAATCTAGTGGAAATCTTTCTCAGAAGAGTGGAGGATATTATAACAATGTGGAACGGGATGTTCAAAAAGCACGTGGGTTGGATGGTCAGGCCATACCGTGCATGTACTCATTCACAGCATTGCGTGTGTGTTGCTCACCTTTAGAGCGTGGGTCCCACAGACGGACGTGCCTGTCCGTGCTCCCTGAGGCCAGACGGCGACACAGCGGCGAGTACGAGAGGCAGTTAAACACTTTACTGCCCGTCTACAACACAGTCATCGCAGCAAGCGCCATCAGTTTACATCACACTGTTTTCTTCATCATATTAATCTGTTAGAATTACTGTATAAAGCATCATCATCATCATTATTATTCGTTGTAGTTGTACTTATTGCATGCAACTCCAGCATTAGGATCCTACTGCTGATATTCTGTGCTGCGTTTCTCGCTGTTTAAGCTCAAAAACATAATTCGCTGCACGTTAATCATGGAGCTAAGGCCTGAGAGCAGCACCATTTTCTAGCCAGAACCTTTACAGCTCGTACAGTGGTGCTTGAAAGTTTGTGAACCCTTTAGAATTTTCTATATTTCTGCATAAATATGACCTAAAACATCATCAGATTTTCACACAAGTCCTAAAAGTAGGTAAAGAGAACCCAGTTAAACAAATGAGACAAAAATATTATACTTGGTCATTTATTTATTGAAAATGATCTAATATTACATATCTGTGAGTGGCAAAAGTATGTGAACCTCTAGGATTAGCAGTTAATTTGAAGGTGAAATTAGAGTCAGGTGTTTTCAATCAATGGGATGACAATCAGGTGTGAGTGGGCACCCTGTTTTATTTAAAGAACAGGGATCTATCAAAGTCTGATCTTCACAACACATGTTTGTGGAAGTGTATCATGGCACGAACAAAGGAGATTTCTGAGGACCTCAGAAAAAGCGTTGTTGATGCTCATCAGGCTGGAAAACGTTACAAAGCCATCTCTAAAGAGTTTGGACTCCACCAATCCACAGTCAGACAGATTGTGTACAAATGGAGGAAATTCAAAACCACTTACCCTCCCCAGGAGTGGGCAACCAACAAAGATCACTCCAAGAGCAAGGCGTGTAATAGTCGGCGAGGTCACAAAGGACCCCAGGGTAACTTTTAAGCAACTGAAGGCCTCTCTCACATTGGCTAATGTTAATGTTCAAGAGTCCACCATCAGGAGAACACTGAACAACAATGGTGTGCATGGCAGGGTTGCAAGGAGAAAGCCACTGCTCTCCAAAAAGAACAATGCTGCTCGTCTGCAGTTTGCTAAAGATCACGTGGACAAGCCAGAAGGCTATTGGAAAAATGTTTTGTGGACGGATGAGACCAAAATAAAACTTTTTAGTTTAAATGAGAAGCGTTATGTTTGGAGAAAGGAAAACACTGCATTCCAGCATAAGAACCTTATCCCATCTGTGAAACATGGTGGTGGTAGTATCATGGTTTGGGCCTGTTTTGCTGCATGTGGGCGAGGACGGCTTGCCATCACTGATGGAACAATGAATTCTGAATTATACCAGTGAATTCTAAATTAAAATGTCTGGACATCTGTCCATGAACTGAATCTCAAGAGAAGGTAGGTCATGCAGCAAGACAACAACCCTAAGCACACAAGTCGTTCCACCAAAGAATGGTTAAAGAAGAATAAAGTTAATGTTTTGGAATGGCCAAGTCAAAGTCCTGACCTTAATCCAATGGAAATGTTGTGGAAGGACCTGAAGCGAGCAGTTCATGTGAGGAAACCCACCAACATCCCAGAGTTGAAGCTGTTCTATACGGAGGAACGGGCTAAAATTCCTCCAAGCCGGTGTGCAGGACTGATCAACAGTTACCGCAAACGTTTAGTTGCAGTTATTGCTGCACAAGGGGGTCACACCAGATACTGAAAGCAAAGGTTCACATACTTTTGCCACTCACAGATATGCAATATTGGATCATTTTCCTCAATAAATAAATGACCAAGTATAATATTTTTTGTCTCATTTGTTTAACTGGGTTCTCTTTATCTACTTTTAGGACTTGTGTGAAAATCTGATAATGTTTTAGGTCCTATTTACACAGAAATATAGAAAATTCTAAAGGGTTCACAAACTTTCAAGCACCACTGTATGTCCTAGTCTCTATGTCTCACCAGCGTGCTTTTCTGCCCTCCCGTCTCAGCGTCCCAAAGCCTAATGGTGTGGTCCCATGATGCACTGCACAGTTCCTCGGCGTCCGTCCAAAGCACGCTGGAAACGGCCTCTGTATGGCCAGACAGAGTCATCAGAGGAGTCTGCACAGAGAGGCAGAGAGAGAGAAAGACAGGCGAGTCAGCGGCACGTGTTTTAATCAATCCCTGAGAATTATCACAAGCGATTTAAGGCCAATCCGAAAAAAATCTTAAGAAATTTATCTTCAAAATGCCCAGTAAGTGAAAATAATACACACGATCACACATCATGACTTAAAACTAGGGCGAGAAAGATTTAAGAAAAAAAAAAGTGAGTCAAAGCAACATCTGTGTGCGTGTTGTTTGTTAGTTTAATTCCTTTGCCACCGTGTGCGTCTTCATCACCATTTTCGTCTCTTCCAGTCTCTGGGGATTTTCACAATCAGTAGCATTCAGGGTCAAGCATTTCATGAATTTGTGCCTGGAGTTTTATCTCACTGCATACGTCTTACAGTTCAATGTGTCAGGGATCCAAAAAAGAGACACACACAGCCTTATTTTCAATAGAAACTAGTTCAAAGTGTATATCAGGCAAGTAAGGACATTCTGAAGCTATCTTCTCAGTAGATCCGCGTGTGCATGGACGCATGATCACCTTGGTCAGACCCAGCTGCTCGGTCTTCTGCTTTTTCCGTGGCCTGTTGGGTTCCTCCACCTCCACCTCGTCCTCGTCCTCTGTCGGAACTGACACAGAAAGAAATTACGTTGTTTTTATCCTTTTTCCGTTCACTCAGCTAATCTATTTCCTGTTCCACTCTTACCTGCTGACCAGAGCTTCAGCATTTTGTCCCACGATCCACTACAAAACTGAGATGAAAGAAAAATATTACAAGTCTCATCACAGAAATTAGAAAAGAAAGCTACACAGAGTCTCAGTGCACGCAATCCTGTGCAAACGTCTTCGGCACCCTATTCCTTTTTTTTCTCCATACAAACTTTGTTAGAGATTCCGATTTTATCAAGGCAGACAAACATTTTAGGAGTTCCAAACGTTCGGGGGTTTTTTGTTTGTTTTTTTCACCCAGCACAAAATTAAATGTTACACGGGAAAAAAAAAATAAAGTTTGTAATATGTCTGAGCAGCATATTCCATAAGAGAGCACTTTTCAGATTAAAAAAGAAAACATAATGAAGGCTGCTGGAAAATTTTTCGTGCAAAATGAAGACGCGAGTGTGACAAAGTGTCCAGAAGAACCGTGACTGGTTCTGGAAGATGCTCAGTAAAACCTACAGCTCATTTCCTTATCAAACTGCACTCACTGGACCTGAGATGATTTTTTTTTAAAGCAAAGAATCGTCTCACACCAAATACTGACTTCGTTTCATCTATTACGGCTTACTGATTATAGTATTTTCTGGACTATAGAGCGCACCTGTATATAAGCCGCATCCGCTCTATTTTAAAAAAATTTTTTTAAAAAAGATATACAAACCGCACCGGGCTATAAGCCGCAGATATCTATGTTGAAAAATTAGATATTTACTGCATGTACAGAACGATTTTGTACTGTAAATGTACATGTATGTACCTGAACAGATTCTTTCCGAACAGTGCCTTTTAACACGGCAGCAACTTTGCTGATTAAAACGGAACAGAACCAAGAGAAAATAACCGGGATTTATTTACCTTCATTTCTCCTGTGTTTGAAACCACAAGTCACTTTAATCATCTTCGCTGGATTTGAAAATAATTACCAGTTAGTAATTTGTCGTGCGTGTTCTATCTGCTAAAGATCTGCTAATTCTTCTTTGCATTGATTTTTCGTCTATCTTATTTTTGATTCTACTTCCGGTTAGAGCGCCCCTAGCGGTGGAAGAAAAATCCACAGAATAGCCGCACCTTTGTATAAGCCGCATGGTTCAAAACCTAGGAAAAAAGTAGCGGCTTATAGTCCAGAAAATACGGTATTGTTTCATGTCGAAACAGTTCATTTCGTTATTTTTTTAAGCCATTTTTGATCGACAGCATTTCTTTACATGTGCCTAACACTACGTTCACACTGCAAGGCTTAATGCTCAATTCCGATTTTTTTTGTGAAATCCAATTTTTTTGTGAGGTCGTTCACATTAACAAATATATGCGACTTGTATGTGATCCTCAGTATGAACGAAAAGCGACCTAAAAGTGTTCCGCATGCGCATTGCAGGATACGACGACGTCACACGCAGTGAGCATGGCCAGTGTTTACGGAAGTAACCTAAAGTTTCCTGTGTATGACAGTAGCCAGCATGGAGTACCTGGCGATGATGCAGTTGTTGTTGCGACGGAGCCAGAACATGCACAATAGCCTGATGTTAAGGAGGAGGTTGAGAAGGAAGAAGGCAAGGGTTTTGGCTCAGGCGTTCTGCGGGGTAGTGACTGCAACCTCCGTTCAAAGGAACGTGTGGGTGCGGAGTCGCATTGATGTCATGCGCCATGTTGTTGTAACTTTTTTTGAGAGACCCGCTGCCTACTTCAGCGCAGAATAGTGACGTTTGTGGCTTGTTGATGACGTGCAAGTCGGATGAATGCGACCTGGCGGTTCAGACTGAAGTCGCATATGAAAAGATCGGATAGGAATCGGAATTAGGACCACATATCCAAACGGCCTGGGTCGGATTTGAAACAATCTGATCTGTGTCGTTCATATTGTCAATAAAAGATCGGATACAGGTCACATATGGGCGAAAAAATCGGATTTGAGTCACTTCAGCCTGCAGTGTGAACGTAGTGTAAGACTTTTGGACAGGACGGTGTGTATATTCACAGACAGACACCTTAGTTCGCGTGGGGTCGACGGAGATAGTGTCCACACTCCCAGCATGTCCACGACAGCAGTGACGGGCCTTCAGTTTGTTCCTCTCCGAGTTCCACTCCCACAGCAGCACCGTTTGGTCCAGAGAGGCAGTGAGCAGCAGCGAGGTCAGTCCCTCTGAAACCACACCCACACGAAACCATCAAAACTTTAAGCTTAAAATATGTAATAGAATTAATTTCACGCCAAACTGGATGTGCATATTAATAAATAACCCCACGGCACATACAACTATCCACATCTGTATCACCTCGTTTTATCCAGGCCACATCCTTCACCACGTCTGTGTGTCCGGCAACAGTCATCATCGCCTTCCCTTCGAGAGACCAGATCCGTGCTGTCTTATCGTACGACCCTGTCAGGATCCTAACACACACACACGAGAGAAGAAATTAAACACGCTCATCAAACGAGCTTTCACCGAAAGACTGTTTTTACCTTTAGAAGTAAAGACAGAAGTGGATTTCTCCCTCTCACCATTCCGAGTCTGCTTCCACAGAGCTGATCCAGTCGTCGTGCATGATACACTCCTCCGGCTGCGGCGCGCTGAACTTCTCGACGTACTCGATCTCCACGACTTCTTCCTACCCCACAAACGCAGAGCTTATTACAGGCTCGCTTTTATTCAAAATGCATCACGATGTTCTTTCGTCAGCTGTTTCAGCTCGAATTAAAATGCGTCTTTGGTACCGTTGAGATGTTCTCCGCCTCCATGTGAGCAGCCAGTGTGGTGCGCAGGAACTGACTTCGAACCAGGAAGTCAAACTCCACATGTTTGTGATCCGCTGCCAAGTCAAAGACTCAAATAAGTAATGAATAAAACACTTGGAGATGTTTCATCAATGCTGGAGTGGCGAGTGAGTTACTGTTACCACTGGGAAAAAAAAAGTTGATTTATTTCCAATAACAGCATGCTCTGAAGTGTTTTATGCCTCTTATACCACAAAAACAGTGCATGACAAACATTCAACAGAAACTTTATATCAATCCAAATCTTTCTTTATGAAACGTGCCTTTCGTCGGTGTTCTGTCGACGAGAGCTCGAATAATGTCGCACTTTTCAGACACATCATTTTCAATATTTGAGGATTTAAAACTCCAATAATAATATTATCGGCAGAGATTCTTTTTTTGCTTTCAGAAACGCGGCCCATAAACAAAAGATTTTCCCGAATATTTGTAGTCATTTCAGAGTCCTCAACAAAATAACACAGCATAATGCAGTTTAAAAAGAAACTTATTTTATTGCCATAAATTGTACTTTGAATGAAAGTACATTAAACTTTTGATAAGTGAGAGTCAGTGTATAAAAATGCGAAAAAGTTTTCAAAAATATCACATCTACTCTGCTGGACTCCGCTCGGGTCAGCTGATTGTTGTGATTTGTGGCAGTGTGCCCTCTGGTGGACAAACTACGCAATGACACCACTTAGAACATGGTAGAAGAATCCGTCCACCATCTTTCCGTTGCTTTTTTTTTTTTTAAATTGTCATTTATCGGCCGTTATAAACGCTGATACCGATTCACCTGCAAATATCTCGTATCCGCATGCTGATTTATCAGTCAGGCTCTAATATGTACCCGATCGACCTGAAACACGTGTTGATTGATAAACTACATAGTTCGATGTAAATGTGGTGAAGGTCATGTCAGTGGACCATCATCAGCTCACCATTCCTGGCCTCCAGCAGTTTGTTAATCACATCGCTCAGGTGTGTGACCTCTGAGGCAGCCGGGATGGAGAAAGGCACATCATCTATGGCAAATCTGCAAACACACACACACACACACACACACAGGAAAGTTACTTGTAAGCTTGGGGCTGAATTCAATCTTGGAATTTTGTTAATTTACAAAACATGTTAGCATTCGCTGTCACACAACACCACATTACAAAATGACGATTCTAAATTGCCCCCAGGTGAACATTAAATCAACCCATCAGTGCTCAGCGTAAATACAGTCAGTACACCCCGTTTGAAAAGTAACATTTTAAACAATATCTCAATGAACACAAACAATTTCCAAAATGTTGACAGGACAAAGTTTAATATAACATCTGTTTAACTTATAACGTGAAAGTAAGGTTAATAATATAAACTTAGATTACACATTTTTCAGTTTTACTCAAATGAGGGTGGTGCAAAAATGAGTACACCCCACAACAAAAACTACTACATCTAGTACTTGGTATGGCCTCCGTGATTTTTAATGACAGCACCAAGTCTTCTAGGCATGGAATGAACAAGTTGGCGACATTTTGCAACATCAATCTTTTTCCATTCTTCAACAACGACCTCTTTTAGTGACTGGATACTGGATGGAGAGCGATGCTCAACTTGTCTCTTCAGAATTCCCCATAGGTGTTCGATTGGGTTCAGATCAGGAGACGTACTTGGCCACTGAATCACTTTCACCCTGTTCTTCTTCAGAAACCCAACAGTGGCCTTAGATGTGTGTTTAGTCATGTTGGAAAAGTGCATGACGACCAAGGGCACGGAGTGATGGTAGCATCTTCTCTTTCAGTATAGAGCAATACGTCTGTGAATTCATGATGCCGTCAATGAAACGCAGCTCCCCGACACCAGCAGCACTCATGCAGCCCCACATAAGGACACTGCCACCACCATGTTTCACTGTAGGCACCAGGCATTTTTCTTTGTATTCCTCACCTTTGCGACGCCATACAGTTTTGAAGCCATCAGTTCCAAAAACATTTATCTTGGTCTCATCACTCCAGAGTATAGAGTCCCAGTAGTCTTCATCTTTGTCAGCATGGGCCCTGGCAAACTCTAGGTGGGCTTTTTTGTGCCTGGGCTTTATGAGAGGCTTCTTTCGTGGACGGCATCCGTGCGTGCCATTCCTCTGCAGCGTACGCCGTATTGTGTCACAGGAAATAGTCACCCCAGTTTGGCTTTCTACTTCTTTAGATAACTGCAGTGAACTCACACGCCGATTTTCTTCAACCCTTCTCGTCAGAAGACGCTCCTGTCGAGGTGTTAACTTCCGTGGACGACCTGGACGTCTCTGTGAGATGGTTGCAGTTCCATCTTTCTTAAATTTTTGTACCACTTTTGCTACAGTATTCTGACTGATAAGTAAAGCTTTGCTGATCTTCTTGTAGCCTTCACCTTTGTGGTGTAAAGAAATTATTTTCTTTGGGGAATTTGAACTTTGAACAAGTTGAGCATCGCTCTCCATCCAGCATCCAGTAACTAAAAGAGGTCGTTGTTGAAGAATGGAAAAAGATTGATGTTGCAAAATGTCGCCAACTTGTTCATTCCATGCCTAGAAGACTTGGTGCTGTCATTAAAAATCATGGAGGCCATACAAAGTACTAGATGTAGTAGTTTTTGTTGTGGGGTGTACTCAGTTTTGCACCACCCTAATTTGAGTAAAACTGAAAAAATGTGTAATCTAAGTTTATATTATTAACCTTACTTTCATGTTATAAGTTAAACAGACGTTATATTAAACTTTGTCTTGTCAACATTTTGGAAATTGTTCGTGTTCATTGAGATATTGTTTAAAATGTTACTTTTCAAAGGGGTGTACTTATTTACTCTGAGCACATGAAATACCATATTCGGACTCATAGTAGTCGCATTAAGGTTAGTTCATCTTTCACCTCCTGAAACTGAAAAATTTAGACGGTCACATCTATGTACTAGGGTGGTGTAGTGGTTAGCGCTGTCGCCTCACAGCAAGAAGGTCCGGGTTCGAGCCCCGTGGCCGGCGAGGGCCTTTCTGTGCGGAGTTTGCATGTTCTCCCCATGTCCGCGTGGGTTTCCTCCGGGTGCTCCGGTTTCCCCCACAGTCCAAAGACATGCAGGTTAGGTTAACTGGTGACTCTAAATTGAGCGTAGGTGTGAATGTGAGTGTGAATGGTTGTCTGTGTCTATGTGTCAGCCCTGTGATGACCTGGCGACCTGTCCAGGGTGTACCCCGCCTTTCGCCCGTAGTCAGCTGGGATAGGCTCCAGCTTGCCTGCGACCCTGTAGAACAGGATAAAGCGGCTAGAGATAATGAGATGAGACATCTATGTACTATGGCTGAAGTGCCCTTGAGCAAGGCATCTAACCCCAACTGCTCCCCGGGTGTGTGTGCATGCATGCATGCATGCATGCATGTGTTCGCTGCTTCAGATAGATTAAATGCAGAGGAAGAATTTCACTGTGCTCGAGTGTACATGTGACAAAAAAAAAGGCTTCTTCTTAATTAGTTTAAATGAATAAGAAGAAAAGAAACAGGCATGATGACAAAACAACACGTTTTGACACTAAAGTTTGAAGAATTTTCACACACGGGGGAAAAATGAACGCATAGAGAGGGTTGACATGCATGCTTCTTTGCTTTGCAAGCTGGTTTCTGCTTTGTAATGCAAAAGTCAATGTCAAACGTTTCTGAGGATGCTTTATGATTGTTGCATGTGACGTCAGACTCCCAGGGGGATTACGTCACTGCGACTGAGTCTCGAGCTTCAAATTTGTTAAGCTCAGCTTTAGTAACGCGATTCGTTTACAAGCATATTTCTACTATTTTAATGATATAAAGGTATATCTGTGTATACGACGGAAATTTAATTCTGATTAATAACTCCAGACACGTCAGCTACACAGCTTAAAGCTAACCATGCTAGTTAGCCAAGTTTACAGTAGATACGTTGTGGACCACCAGCTAGCCTACACTAAACAAACCAAAATTATTATTTTTTTAAAATACTTACTTTTTGTTTTCGGTGAAAAACCTAGCCTGAACCTGCGACATTGTTGTTTTTCCTCAAAGGGACCACAGTTTCTGAAGTACTAGCTCGTTAAATTAATAAATATTCCCGTGTAGTGGAGAGTGTGGTCACCATGTGCTGAGTGTAACCAGACTTAATGAGACGATCACAGAGCAACGGATCACTGGAAGGGGTTTGCGATTAGTAATGCCTGATTAGTAATGTCTGCTCTCTGAGCTCTCTTCAGACTTTGGGTGTATTCAGACCAGGATAGTTCGATAGTTCACTTGCTTTGGTCCGAACCAAATGTTGTTTTTTATTTTTTCATTTTGGTGCGGTTCGCTTTCACACTGTACATTTTAGTAAGCGGACCAAAATCTGTCAACAAAGCCACGCGCCCTGAGGTCGTTCAGCTATTGGTCAGAGACGACACGCGCACAAAGCGTTAAGTTCAAAAGTAGTCATGGAGGCTTTCCGTGCTGTTATTCTTTTTAATGTCATCAAAGCTATATGTTTTTTCCAGTTTTTACTGTTTTCACAATTGTGCGATTACTATACTGTTGTACAAGTAATTTATCAACGACGACGACAAAGGGCAAGGCGGCTACGGAGGATAGCGCTGATGAGCGCACATCATGTTGTGACAGTTCTGGCTCTTCACGCAATAGATGAATTTCTTTTTTGCGTCGCTAGTACTGCCACTTTTTGAAAGAATGTCCCTGATTTTAATGTAGGTCTGACGGAGTTTCTTCACTTTTAGCCGACATTGTTCTGGGGAGCGCGTGAACCCCTTCTCCTTCATTTTCTCACTGAATACAGCAAACACGTCAGCATTTTTGTGTGTTCTCTCCAAAAGCTCAGATATGTGGACATCTGCCCATATATCCACAAGGGTACGCGTTTCTTCCTCGGCCCACGTTTGCCCCCTACTCATTTTTTGTACTCGCCGACCACTGGTGACTGAACGACCCTTGACAACCGAAAGTGTTTGCACTTTGCAGTGGAGTGTCAAGACTCTGTTTCCCATAATGCTCGACAAACGACGGAAGCTCCCGAGGTACAAAAAAGCAAAACTGTCGGATTAGGTCCGGTCTGCTTTCACACCTCCAAAAGGTCCACACCAGGGTTCCTTTGGTCCGGACCGAGTCCGACCTTGCAGCTCGGTCTCGGTCTGCTTGTTTGGTCCGGACCAGAGTTCGATGGTTTGTATTCAGACCAACCCAAAAGGTCTGGACCAAGGGAAATTTTGTTCGTTTGGTCGTTTGGTCCGGACCAAACAACGTAGGTGTGAATACGCCCTTATACAGGGATCAGACTAGACGAATTCAGTCCGGTTTTCTTGTGGCTGACAAATTTCCAGTGTATATATGAATGTCAGGAGCAATGAACGGGCCTTGTAGTGTGACATAGCCTAACCAAAGAACAGCAATGTGGCACAGAGCATTTTTTAAGGATTTTCCACTAGGAGACCAACTGGTCTGGGCAATACAATCACAGGCCCCAGAGTCCATGTGGCTGCACCGCTGCGGCATATTCTGTGATGCAATTTGCCGCATTACGAATCCTCGTTTCAGCCAGCATAATATCAACATAGTTAATGCAGTGCCAAGTTTTCCTTGTTAAATTTATACTTACATGGTACTTGGTGGGCGGCACGGTGGTGTAGTGGTTAGCGGTGTCGCCTCACAGCAAGAAGGTCCGGGTTCGAGCCCCGTGGCCGGCGAGGGCCTTTCTGTGCGGAGTTTGCATGTTCTCCACGTGTCCGCGTGGGTTTCCTCCGGGTGCTCCGGTTTCCCCCACAGTCCAAAGACATGCAGGTTAGGTTAACTGGTGACTCTAAATTGACCGTAGGTGTGAATGTGAGTATGAATGGTTGTCTATGTGTCAGCCCTGTGATGACCTGGCGACTTGTCCAGGGTGTACCCTGCCTTTCGCCCGTAGTCAGCTGGGATAGGATCCAGCTTGCCTGCGACCCTGTAGAACAGGATAAAGCGTCTAGAGATAATGAGATGAGATGAGATGAACCAAATGATAAGACATAACTTGGTTTAAAATTTGGTCTCCCAGTGAAGCTGGTTTGGCATTGACTAGGAGACCAAATAACTATGTTAAAAAATGCTCTGATGTGGCATCTGGGACATCCCATGATGAAAAGAATTTCAGACTTTCACACACAAGGACGCGACATTACATTAACAGCATTTAGCAGATGCTCTTATCCAGAGCGACATACAACATACCCGGAGCAGTAAGGGGTTAGGTGCCTTGCTCAAGGGCACTTCAGCCATTCTTGCTGGTCCAGGGAATCAAACCAGCAACCATCCAGTCCCAAAGCTGTTTCTCTCACCATTAGGCCATGGTTTCCCCCATGAACGTTGATTGGTCAGGGTCAGACTTGTCGTATTGCCAGTATCCCTGCCAAGACACAGCAAGAATTTATGGTTGCCTAAGGGTCGGGATATACTTGACACGACGTGACTCGTACGCTTGCGGATGCTACTGCTATGCAAGCAGCATACTGACTATACTTGTGCACATGCTTTATGTAAAGCTGAAGGATTCCAACAGGTGGCAATGCGAAAAATCATCACGGTGAAAACACAGCGTCCGGTTTCGCTGTGTTGTGAGTAAAGAGAAGAAAGATGCTGATGATCGAAATGATTTACATTCTGATGTTGTTGCAACAGCGACACAGAAGACGATTTGTGAGACACACACATCGAAACACGCACATTGATCCTGTTGACAAGTAAACAACGATGCTGATGTCACGTACCAAAACGTGATCACACTGCCGTCCCAATTTTTGCTGGTACTGCAACTCGTGCACGCGTCACATTAATTTCTGACGACATGCTCAGAGGACACGTCAAAAGGGCGCTGGGAACACGTGGCAGCCATGATGCGTGCGTGGAAGCGTTCTGAGTGTCAAGTATATTCTGGCTCTAATCTGACATGGTGCCTATCGTGAAAGACAAAAATACTGTGCCGTCTAATCCCGGCATTATCAGACTGTTTCGCGAGCTTTAATTGGCGTGAAACTGATACTTGTAGCTTGTTTGGTACTTGGATTGGTTTAGTTCAACACGACACATCATTAAACAAACCAGAAATGCGGAGGGGAAAAAAGAAGTTTGAGGTGTGTGCAGGACTGAAAACATACTCATAAAACTCTCTTTCATTGGTCAGAAATACACTGATGGGAAACAGTAAATAAACCTTTGCTAAGTATGTATAGAAATCACTAAAATCATCCAAAAATGAAAAGTTCCTGCTTATAACTAACTACACATTTATATCTAGTCTAAATCATTTTGTGTGGTATACAGCATTGTTTTCTCAATTTGTCCTCTGGTTTAAATATCCATAGCTCGTGGCAGTCCTGTAGCACTACAGCTCTGTCCTTTGGATCAGTTTCGCATCTTGTTTCTAAAAGAAAAATAGTGCAGTAACCAAACATACACAGCCTGTTTGGTTCACTTACTGCAGTTGCATCGATTCAGAGCCACGTTGCTCTCGCACCGCAATAAAACCATGCTAGAGTTTGCTTCGAAGTGGACTGAGATTACCTCGCTCAGGCGCTCTCGAACTGGTTGTTCTGGTTTGCGTTGGAGTGTGTTTGTTATGTTCTCACAGCGTTCCATTCCAATGTACTAAACAGTGAATTTGTGATTTGAAAAATGAAATATTATTCATATTTATGTCACTGGATGTACTGCAGCGTGACTCAGTCATGATATTAAGAATCAATTCATTTGGATCGTCATTGAATTTGCTATCATTTTCAAATTTGGATTGGATTTGGAATAAATGTTATGATTTGTTCCAATACGGGCGGCACGGTGGTGTAGTGGTTAGCGCTGTCGCCTCACAGCAAGAAGGTCCTGGGTTCGAGCCCCGGGGCCGGCGAGGGCCTTTCTGTGTGGAGTTTGCATGTTCTCCCCGTGTCCGCGTGGGTTTCCTCCGGGTGCTCCGGTTTCCCCCACAGTCCAAAGACATGCAGGTTAGGTTAACTGGTGACTCTAAATTGACCGTAGGTGTGAATGGTTGTCTGTGTCTATGTGTCAGCCCTGTGATGACCTGGCGACTTGTCCAGGGTGTACCCCGCCTTTCGCCCGTAGTCAGCTGGGATAGGCTCCAGCTTGCCTGCGACCCTGTAGAAGGATAAAGCGGCTAGAGATGATGAGATGATGAGATGAGATTTGTTCCAATACATAATACAAACATACTGACAATTTTAAAAACCCCTCCATCTTTAAATCATCAGAAACATAATACCACAGGAATTAACTACACCTACGGTATAAACTGAGCTGGAACCAGGTTGGTCACGTTATCTATTAAATCATGGGCACATTTTCTTTACTAGAAAGCAGGAAGAAACATGAACAAACAACACGGGCATTTCAATAATCTCATCTCATCTTATTATCTCTAGCCGCTTTATCCTGTTCTGGGTCGCAGGCAAGCTGGAGCCCATCCCAGCTGACTACGGGCGAAAGGCGGGGTACACCCTGGACAAGTCGCCAGGTCATCACAGGGCTCATTTCAATAATAATAATAATAATAATTTGAGAACTTTAATTAGGAAATTTAACAAAAACACCATCCTTAAACACATGAAATATGTTTACATTACAATATTTGTGATGTGCTTAAAGGTCCCATGGCATGAAATTTTCACTTTCTGAGGTTTTTTTAACGTTAAAATGAGTTCCTCTGACCTTCTTAAGTCACCCCAGTGGCTAGAAACTTCATAATGTGTAAACCAAACTATGCCCAACATTTGAGAATGGCGCGTCAAAACGGCGCGTTGATAAGCTCTTCCCTTTACTACGTCAGCAAGGGAGATGATCCCCACGTCCCCCCTCTGGATTCCCACCCACTGTATGGATTGCCCCGCCCAGTTGTAGTGAGGAGACCATAGAGGACACAACAACATGGCACCACCTAAGCGAGCGAAACATGGAAATTGTGCTGTACATGGATGTGACAACACAGAAAAGAGTCTGTTTTTCCTGCCGACGGGAGAGCCCCTGAAGACACAGTGGCTTAATTTTATTTACTTCAATAATACGCCGTCGAGTCTACCTAAGACGGTGTATGTTTGTCGGAAGCATTTTCCTGAGGAATGTTTCCACAACTTGAGACAGTACAGGGCAGGTTTTGCACATCAACTGTCACTGAAGCCTGGGTCCGTACCAAGCATCCCTGCCGCATCAGCCACAAACACCGAACAAGTAAGTGTATAACTGTTAAGTCGTTTTGCCGTGTTTTAAAATCGGTGCGTTAGCCTAGCAATGGCTACATTAGCTGTGCAGCTAACCGCTTCCTGCAGTTAGCCAGGTAATCTGCACTACAAAACTAAAGAGCATGCAGCATGCTCTGTTAAACTGAGTTTAGTCTGGAAATTGACTGTAACTTATGAGCTTATGTTTGACTATTGCTCCGCAATGCATGTCTTCTGTTGGATAAGCGATATGTTGCTGTAGTTGCTGCTTCTATCCTCTTTGGTTATGGAGTGCGTGTTCAAGCCTAGGGTATTATACGTTCGTAAACTACCACTCCGAACACTCTCACTCTCTGTTCTCTGTGTCACGTTGAGTTTATGAAAGGAGTCCGAGGGAGAACGGGGTTTTGTCTTAGCAGCATGGCTACAGGCGCTGATAGCAGCGAGTATGTGTGCGCGCAGCTTGGTCAAGCCCCTCCCCCTCCCCCCATGGCCCGCCCCCACTCTCTACCCTTCCCCGCCTCCTGCTTCTCATTAGCAAAACGACGCACTGGGAAAAGCGCTGAAATGGGGCTTTCTCCCAGGAGGCTATATTTACGTGCCGAGGGTTCATTTCGAGAAAGGCTGCAGATATAACATCCGGAAGCCTCCACGAGCCCGTTTAAAGCATCAACAAACCACCATGCCATGGGACCTTTAAAGATTCTGGTGCTATTTTTTCCCCCGGTCAGTGGTGTTTTTTCAATATTTTCATGACAAGTCAGTGTTTTTTTGTCTCACTTCGTCAGAGAAACATGCTACCACCACCATGCTTCCCTATGGTCATGGTGTTCTTCTTTTTCCACAAATTGAGTCTCCATTTTGTCTTTTTAATAATGGATTTAATTTTCATTGTAAATAATCTTGCAAATGTATTGATTTTCCCCCCTCACTCCAATATTACTGGATATTTTGTTTACATTCATGACATATAATCCCAATTAAATCCATTTCAGTTCCTGGTTGCAAATCTACAAAATATGGAAAAGTTCAAGGGGGGGTGAATACTTAAGCTGTACCAGACTGCACTAATCATTTATATCATGCATATTTCGTGATGTCGTTTTAGCAGCATGCATAGGAAATTGTCTAATCTTTCCATGGCCTCTTCAGGGCTTTGGACAAAACATTTTGCACAGATTATCCATTCCGAGCCGATTTCTCTTATTGTGCAAGAACAAGAACTTTGTTCCATTTTCCTGCTTTCTTTTTACATGTCCAGTCGCATCCATTAGGGCAAGTTGCACAAATTTTGTAAGTATTTTCTCCACCCAACAAAGATCCATCTCTACAAGCTGTTCATATATCACATCTCCTTATCAACGGAATATTTCCACTGTCATTTGGAGATGGCCAAGCTGGCATGCGTCCACTGTATACACAACTATCGCTGGCCTACGCTTTCAAACAGCTGTCTTGTTCCTATGTCATCTGCACACCGGAACAGAGAATGAAAAACAGTCAAAGCCAAATAGTAAAGTTATACTTGTGCACAGGAGGACATTGTACAGATAAACATGTTGGATATGGAGTCGTAGGGCCACGTTATTGCTTTAGCATCTCGATTCCTTCTCTTTGAAACGCATTAGGATGGAACAGACGAAATTTAGCATCCTTGATCGCGATATAAAGATTGACATTTCCCAAAATTCCCTTCTTATGTGGACACAGGCACCTCGTGTAGTTTACATCGTTTGGGTCATTGTGTCCGCGCGGGTCATCAGGCCAAGGCTTCTTCTGGGATGGAGCTGCAGCTGTGCAGGGACTCGTTGCTTTTCCCAAGCCCCCCTCCATCCCGCCGGGGGACACCCTGCAACTCCCCTGAGCTCAGTCCGTTTGGCAGCAAGCGCCTGGGGGAGGCAGGGCAGAAGATAACATGCTGCTTGAAGAGCCCCATATTACCTCACCAGATAAGGCAAAGGGAGGAAGACAGAGCTCAACGAGGAGGACGCCAAACCTCTGGGTAGAGAAGAAGAGAGAACCCCGGCCACACAGCCCATCCCTGAGACCTGGGCACTGCCACAGTGAGAGAGACTGGTTCAGTGTGCGCTCTGGTCATTCCCATGACAGACACGACGCTGGCGGAGGATTTGGCTGGGGAGAAGGGGGAGATGGGAGGGAGACATCAGACTCTGAGATGGACACAGCCATGCATGAGACAGGCCGTGCGCCGAGAGCCAAAGAAGTGGGTGAGTCACATCAGCAAACAGCCGATGATGGGTTACAACTACATGGAACAATAGAAATGCCAAAACGTTTGCTTGTTGGATTAATTACGACGCCAAGCAATCCTGAGAAAGTTTCCAATCTTGAGATTTACATCTGTGCACACACTTTCTTTTTGTCATCGTCTTTCTCTTCCTTAAATTTTCAGCCAAGATCTGGGCCTGGAGTACAAGCCAAAGCATCAAAGACACAAAATTCCCCTGAAAACGCAGCGAGGGAGAGGAGCCGAGTGCGAAACCTGCGCCAGGCATTCCAGAGCCTCCAGGCCGCCTTGCCATCGGTTCCTCCGGACACAAAGCTCTCCAAGCTGGACGTTCTGGTCCTGGCTACCAATTACATCGCACAACTCACTGAGACGCTAGACCAGGGAGGAGCGGTGTGTGATCATCCCGTGCTACAGAGAGCTGAAGGCTACCTGCACCCTGTGAAGGTGAGTTCTACTCAGCCTTGATATTTATTGTTCAAGAGATATGAAAAGATTTTCATCTCTAAGGTTTCATAGACGTCCCTTCAGTAATACAAGTCAATTTTAATATCGGATTCCTGGAACAATTAACATTATCTGTGGATGTGATATAATGTGCCATTAAGGAATTTTTCCCCTTAGTTTTTGATTTTGTTTTTGCGAAATTTGATTTCTTGAGAGTTTGAGCCTGTTTAAAAGTTCTGTTTCTGACTTTAATTTGACTGGAGGCTCCTTCAAAGAGATTAACCAGACCAAGTCAACAGAGATGCAAACTTTTCAGCTTGTTTTGTCAGCTTGCGAATAACTGCTGTTTGAGGCTCGGCTGCTGTAATACTCAGGCTTTATATCAAGAAATTGCTCATATTCTATGGAGAATCTTTTATTTCGATTTGCAATTTCCATTGTCTTCTAGACGTCAGTGGTATCTAGTTTCTGACCACAGTCACGCCACTGCAAAATCCACGACTGCTTGGTTGAGATTCACTCCCCCCCCCACACACACAAAAACACTTGTAATATAATTTCAAGTGTAAGTATTTTGAATACAGGCAGATTTATCTAAAAATGGTCCGAGGAAGGACAACCGGTGAACCGGCGACGGTCATGGGTGTCGAAAGCTAGTCCATATGGTCCAATCCCACAGAAGAGCTCCTGTGGCACAAACTGCTGAAAACGTTAATGCTGGCTAAAACAGAAAGGTGTCTGCGTACCGGGAACACCTCACAAGATGTGCCATTTTGGAGATGCTCAGACTTAATCATCTCGCCATCACAATTTGTCCCTTGTCAAAGCCACTCAGATCCTTACGCTTGCCCATTTTTCCTGTTTCCAACACATCAACTTCAAGAACTGACTGTTCTCTTGCTGTCGAATACAGGTACATCCCACACCTTGACAAGTGCCACTGTAAGGAGATAATCAGTGTTATTCACGCTGATCATAATGTACAACCCCGATTCCAAAAAAGTTGAGACAAAGTACAAATTGTAAATAAAAACGGAATGCAATGATGTGGAAGTTTCAAAATTCCATATTTTATTCAGAATAGAACATAGATGACATATCAAATGTTTAAACTGAGAAAATGTATCATTTAAAGAGAAAAATTAGGTGATTTTAAATTTCATGACAACAACACATCTCAAAAAAGTTGGGATAAGGCCATGTTTCCCACTGTGAGACATCCCCTTTTCTCTTTATAACAGTCTGTAAACGTCTGGGGACTGAGGAGACAAGTTGCTCAAGTTTAGGGATAGGAATGTTAACCCATTCTTGTCTAATGTAGGATTCTAGTTGCTCAACTGTCTTAGGTCTTTTTTGTCGTATCTTCCATTTTATGATGCGCCAAATGTTTTCTATGGGTGAAAGATCTGGACTGCAGGCTGGCCGGTTCAGTACCCGGACCCTTCTTCTACGCAGCCATGATGCTGTAATTGATGCAGTATGTGGTTTGGCATTGTCATGTTGGAAAATGCAAGGTCTTCCCTGAAAGAGACGTCGTCTGGATGGGAGCATATGTTGCTCTAGAACCTGGATATACCTTTCAGCATTGATGGTGTCTTTCCAGATGTGTAAGCTGCCCATGCCACACGCACTAATGCAACCCCATACCATCAGAGATGCAGGCTTCTGAACTGAGCGCTGATAACAACTTGGGTCGTCCTTCTCCTCTTTAGTCCGAATGACACGGCGTCCCTGATTTCCATAAAGAACTTCACATTTTGATTCGTCTGACCACAGAACAGTTTTCCACTTTGCCACAGTCCATTTTAAATGAGCCTTGGCCCAGAGAAGACATCTGCGCTTCTGGATCATGTTTAGACGCGGCTTCTTCTTTGAACTATAGAGTTTTAGCTGGCAACGGCGGATGGCACGGTGAATCGTGTTCACAGATAATGTTCTCTGGAAATATTCCTGAGTCCATTTTGTGATTTCCAATACAGAAGCATGCCTGTATGTGATGCAGTGCCGTCTAAGGACCCGAAGATCACGGGCACCCAGTATGGTTTTCCGGCCTTGACCCTTACGCATAGAGATTCTTCCAGATTCTCTGAATCTTTTGATGATATTATGCACTGTAGATGATGATATGTTCAAACTCTTTGCAATTTTACACTGTCGAACTCCTTTCTGATATTGCTCCACTATTTGTCGGCGCAGAATTAGGGGGATTGGTGATCCTCTTCCCATCTTTACTTCTGAGAGCCGCTGCCACTCCAAGATGCTCTTTTTATACCCAGTCATATTAATGACCTATTGCCAATTGACCTAACAAGTTGCAGTTTGGTCCTCCAGCTGTTCTTTTTTTGTACCTTTAACTTTTCCAGCCTCTTATTGCCCCTGTCCCAACTTTTTTGAGATGTGTTGCTGTCATAAAATTTCAAAATGTCTCACTTTCGACATTTGATATGTTGTCTAGGTTCGATTGTGAATACAATATCAGTTTTTGAGATTTGTAAATTATTGCATTCCGTTTTTAATTACAATTTGTACTTTGTCCCAACTTTTTTGGAATCGGGGTTGTACCACTGATCAGTGTATGTCTGTCCACATGAATGTATATTTCTAAAAAGTTGCCAGTAATTGGTCCTGGGATCCAAACTCTGGACCCAACATATCCCTGCCCAGGATAAAGCAGCTACTAAGGATTAATGAATAAACAGGTTGCCTGTTGTAACAGAAGGATAGGATGGAAGCTACGGTACGTTGCTCGGAGAGAATTTAAAGTCTGAACGTTTTCTGTTTCTTTCTCTTATCCTTTCAGAAGTGGCCTATGCGCTGTCTGCTGTACTGTGGGAACATTGGCGAGCGACTAACAGGAGCAAACCCCAGTCAGGAGTGTCATACACCCAACAGCACAGCTGAGGTCCAAGCAGACTGAGCTGATGGAGATGTCTCGAACCACTGCTAAAGCAATAAACCGTTAGAGTTTAACATGTGATGTTTAATAATGGGGTGAACTCTGATTCAAGTAGTATAGTACACAAGTCTTGTTTATTCTGATTTCGTTTGAATGCGAACTATTGTGTTTTTCTAAGTTAAATTAATGGAATTGAAGTGGCGTGGTGGTGCAATGGTTGTCATGGTCACCTCGCAGGGAGAAGGTTGTAGGTTCGAACCTGCCAGCTTTTCTGTGTGGAATTTGAATGTTCTCCACGTGCCTGCATGGGTTTCCTCCCATCACTGGTTACTCTAAATTGCCCATAGGTGTGAATATGAGTGTGGATGGCTGTCTGTCTGTCTGTGTTAGCCCTGCGGTTGATTGGCGACATGTCCAGGACGAACCCCGCCTCTCACGCAAAGTCTGTTGGGACTGGCTCCAGCGCACCCATGACACATCCATTATCCGTAACCACTTATCCTGTGCAGGGTTCGCAGGCAAGCTGGAGCCTATCCCAGCTGACTATGGGCGAGAGGCGGGGTTCACCCTGGACAAGTCGCCAGATCGTCACAGGGCTGACATATAAACAACTATTCACACTCGCATTCACACCTACGGTCAATTTAGAGCTACTTTGGACTGTGGGGGGAACTGGAGCACCTGAAGGAGTAACATGGGGAGAACATGCAAATTCCACACAGAAAGGCCCCCATTGGCCACTGGACTCAAACCCAGAACCTTCCTGCTGTGAGGCGACAGTGCTAACCACTACACCACCATGACCCTCAGCAGAAAAGCAGGAAAGAAAATGAATGGATAGAATTGAATTAAAGATGGTCTTTGTGTCCTCTGTTACTCGAATCCACCCTAACAGCCTATATCTTCACATTTAAGCACAAAATGTTCACCCCCCCCAACCTGAGAAAAGCTAGATTTGCTATTTATTACTGCTTCCTCTAAAGAGTGCACTGTTATCCTGTTGCAAAGTATGTCTCAGTAAATAAGCTGTAATTTAACCATAATGTTCCTTTTGCAAATTCTTTTGAAGCGAGCCTCATTTCAGCCGTCTGCAATCTCCCGTCCTTTCCTTGGCACGCTTTTTTCGGCTTTAATTTGCGTGTCTAGTACTAAACGGGAGGGAATGAAAGTCTTGATTAGTAGATGGGGAGGGTTGTTATGGGGAACACTTGGCAACCAAATGAGAGGAGGACCCTTGATTTGATGTGCTCTTAATCAAGTTCCCTACAGCAGAATTTCACATTAATTCCAGCACGACTCACTTTGTAAACCCTCGCTAATAAATTCAACTCGCAGTTGCTGAGGTTTATCATCTAGATACGAACAAAATGTTTCAACAGTGTATCCTGTGCAAATTCCTGGTTTCGTAGGTCAGAGCAAAACAAACGGATCACCAAAAATTCAGCCGTGTCCATGTATGTTAGCGAGCTCACTGATTATAATTAGCATCCTGTGATATTCCCATCCAAAGGATCAAGCCTTTCTTGCACAACATGGGCACGGCTCCATGAGGAATGGAACAGCGGTCAAGGCTAACTCTATAAATCTGCTGAAGCGTCCGATAAAAGCCTTCACTCTCTTTTTAATGGTAAGAATCGTTTCACTAAGGCAGGGGTTACAGACCAAGAGCACGATGGCAAACGTTTGTGCTTCCATGCAACTGACATTCCTGCTCAGTGTTCTCACCAATTAAGGTTAGATTTTGGTTCATCATCCAAGAACACTGCTTCTTCTCTAAATCAAATATATAGACCTTGGAGATCAATTCAATCCTTGAATGGTTTTTTTTTTCCTTCTAGAAAAACAACCTTCTGGACACCTTACTACTAATTCATTCTACTATAAAGCCACAAAACAGTGTGTTCAGCATAAACACTCATTTTTTATATTATGTATTTCTTGTTCAAATGGATCCCAATCTCCTCCTTTCCTCTGGTGGTCAGCTTATGACTAAAATAGCTCCTTTATCTCTGAATCATTAGGAGCGAGATACTGATAGCTTGCTGAATTTATGCCGCGCTTTGGCCACACTCCCTGGACTGGCAAGGCCTGTCCAGACCAAAGTTGGAGGAGGAAACTTAAGGGGGGAAAAAAAAAAAAGTATTGCACATAATCCAAAAAGCACAAAGTGGACCTACGTCAAAGACAATCGCTTGATTTAACTAGGTGGTCCGTGAGAATCTCCTTCTCAGAACCCGGAATGGAGGGACGAGTCTCAAAAAAGCAGCCATTTATCTACTTTCATCTCCAAAAAGAAAAGGATTTGCATCCTAGGCAAAAGGTTACGGTATAAAAGCATGTCAAGTCCCACCCTAACTCACTGTACACATCAATTAAATCCACTTTTCATTCCGTCTTCAATGGATGATTTTTTTTAAACACCAAGTAAATGAAAGAGGCACAAGCATAAGATAACAAAATAGATATTTAATAAGTGACGTGAAACAGACTCAAAGTCGACATTTCTCTCGACTGCTCAGTTTTAGAACAATTCATTTTCTTCAAAGAAATCAAAAAACAGTCGCACGCGTGCGCGCGCACAAAAGGTTTTTCCAACTAAGCTGTGAACAGACATGATTTCTAAAACAGTTTAAAAAGTAATGAAATTATGTTTTGTTAAACAAAAACAAAAAAACCACAGTCTTATGATACCAGTGCGAAACTGGTCAGGTCGACAGTCATGTGCCCACAACACGACACACCTCCAAGTCCAAAGATGTACAAAATTCCATATAAATATTGTTGAGGGAATTTTATTCTCCTTCCTCCTCTTTAACTTTTTTCTTCTTTTTCTTCTTCTTCTCTGGAGTCTGGAAGAAGAAATAGTAAAAATATATAACATCATAACTAGTGTACAAAAGATATCAAACAAACTGAGCATCCAAAATAAAAATCTGGTACCTCTTCTGTGGGACTGATTAACTCCTCTTTCTCCTTTTTGGGCTCTTCAGCTTTCTTTTTCTTCTTTTTCCCTGTTGTCTGTGAACGTGGGTGGAGGGAAAGGAAAAAAAAAAAAAAAAAAAAAGGGGAGCATTTTTAATAAGGTTGATTTCCTGTTGACAAGGATGCTTAGCCAAGCGCCATAAATAAAAGACGGGAACTACAGAAGTGATCAAACACAGCGGTTCTCGTTCCTCACCTCTTCTGATGGACCAGCCACAGCCTCCTCCTCCTCCATCTTCACTTCCTCCTCTTGCTTTTTGTCTTTCTTTTTCTTTTTCTTCTTGGGCGTCTCGGTTTCTTCTGCAGCTGCCTCTTCAGCTTCTGGGAGCAAATAAGTCAAATGAGCCAGTTTTACCTTCAGTTTATAACTACTTTTATTTCAGACCTAGTTTAGACTACGTTCAGACTGCACCCTGAAACGACCCATATCCGATTTTTTTGCCCATATGCAGAGGTGGAAAAACTGGATTGACAAAGTAAAAGTCCTGCTTAGGTTTTCCTTCTGCCTGTGCTCTCAACACATGTGATTTCACCAATTAGCTCGTCAACCTGGCTTAGGGGATGTTGTAATTAGGATCAGCTGGTTCACTGAATTGGCTGGAGCAAAAATGTGGCAGGGTTTTTACTTTCTGCACCCGGGTTTTTCCACCTCTGCCCATATGCGACCTGTATCCGATTTGTTATTGACAATCTGAACGAGACAGATCCGATTTTTTTCACATGCGACCCAGGCCGCTTGGATATGTGGTCCTAAATCCGATGCATATCCGTTATTTTCACATGCGACTGCAGTCTGACCGGACAGGTCGCATTCATGCGACCTACACGTCATCAACAAGAGACAAACGTCACTATTCTGCGTTGGCTAATCCCGCCTCTTTGGTGGAAAACAACAACATTTGTACAGTTTTCAGAATTTAAATAGACTTTTATAGAATTGATCAAGCTAATGGTGGATTTGGTAGGGACCTGGATGTTGATCTGTTAGCCTGATTAAATAAAACAGTTTCTATAACTGATTTATAACTTAAACCATCCTGTATTACAAGATAAGATTGTTCTGGAAATTTCCAGTAATTTGACACCTTCGGTCTCATTACTCTGCTGTTAATCAGATTATTGTGCGAGTTCCGCCGCCGCCACAAAAACCACATCGCCAGGTCTCGCCTCATCTCCATAGCAAACTGCACTGGTGTTTCTGCACCTTGAGCCAGCGCTGAGAGAAGTTGCAGAATTCAGCTGGCTATAAACAATCTAAATAAATATTTATAAAAATGTAGAAAAAGTTTATTAATATGACGAAATAAATATGTGCAAATTATTAAGCCTGAATTAAGAGTTTGGTAATACAGCGGCCGTATCCCAAATGACTGCCTACTGAAGCTTGAGTGCACTATATAGAGTTTAAAAATCCATTACTTCCTAGTAACATGTAGTGCACTTATATAGAAATTAGAGAGACATTTAGGAGTCAACCCTCGTTACCAGGCTACACGTTTTCATTTCAGTTCAGAAACAAAAACACACACGAGACCTCACACTTTAACATTAACCAGATAATTAAACAAACAAACAAAAAAAAAATCATTAAACATGAAGAGTGCGCTTTTTTTTTTGTTTACGTATTACGTAGATGTGCTTATTACGTGTCAATTTGCGCATGTGGGACACTTTTGGGTCGTTTTCCGTTCATATTGGAGATTGCATACAAGTCTCATATAATTGGTAATGTGAACGGCCTAACAAAAAAATCGGATTTCACAACAAATCGGATATGGGTCGTTTCAGGTTGCGGTCTGAACGTAGCGTTAGATTTGGTAATCTTTTCGATCATTTTTCAAAACGCAACGTCGCTGACGAGATCGGGGCCGTTATGCTAGTTTGATGTTCTTGAGTTCTGAAAGCAATACCTCCAATCAAACTGCCCTAAATCTCAAAATGATTCATGAGCCATTTTATTAGCCAAGACGGTGTGTAGTTGTTTTTAAATCTCACCTTCTGTTGGCATTTCCTTCTTCACTTTCTTGGCTTTAACCACCACGGGCTTGTCTTCTTCCTCTGCCTCCTCCACCTCTTCGATCTTTCTCTTTCTGGCGGCGGTTGGAAGCGTCGAGTCGCCAGATGGGTCGTACAATTTAACATCGCTGTTTAAAGGAAATAGGCGGCAATGTGTGAGGTTACAAAATCAACAGCAAAAAAAATAAATAAATAAAAAAACCCACATTACTACTTTCAAACAAAAATCAGTTCTAGGTGGCAAAAAGTTAAATCCATTAAGAGGTGGTGTGGTACAGCCTGACATGACACAGTGTTCCTGTTACCACCTGGAAGTGTGTATGCGTGGATTATTTTCCAATAACAGCACGTCCCAAAGTGTTCTGTTCATCTTCTGCCACAGCAGTTTACCAAATGATTAAAATAAATAAATAAAACTGTACTTTGTATCTCCATCATGCCAGAGCTCTTATTTTATGAATACTTAATTTTCTATTTTATTATATTCACTATTTGCTATGCGTTGGTCCACTGGCCAAGCATGGAGCAGTTGGGCGTGGCTCTAAGTTAGGTTTTTCAAGCCTTGCACCCTCTTTTAGGTTCTTTGGGTGTAGCTGGTGTGCTGATGATGATTACTGCATTTATATACATTGTCTATTTTACCCCTGAATATTAACGTTACAGAGCAGGTTTTTAATCCTGGGTATGACTTTAAACTGCAATCAGTGGGAAGTCTCAGGTCCAGGAGGACTTGAGTATTGGGGAACGTGGAGTTACCCCTTAATCACCATTGCTCCCAGGTCCGCTCTGACCCGGAGTGGTAGCGCTGGCAGCAGGCTGCTTTTCGGTGCAATGTGGCAGATGAACCCAACAGGGTCAATGGCACACCACCAGATGGCACTCAAACGGCCAATGAATGGCATCACTCAGCAAAACAGTTGTCACTGCGAGGAAACTTCCATACCCATCAGGTCTGTGGCACTTTTGTGCACCACTTGGCATCAGGTCTAGAGAGACAACACGATATCGTTGGTCTTACCTTACCATGCAAGGCGCTTCGTTAGAAGAGAATAATACACGAGAGCTCACAAGGCCAGAGGCTTTGTGGCGGCTCGGTCGGGCTGTTCGTGAAGCTGCTATAGATAGTTTTCACATGACGTCACAGAGCCGGGGATTCCCTGGTGGCGGCCATCTTGTGGGGCAAGCTTACCGTACGGGTCACTGAGCACACATTGTAACGCGTGAGTTACATTTATTTATATATTATTTACAGCTAGCAATGGTGCACACCTGTTGTATTCACGGCTGTCGTAATAGGTCAGGTGAGGATGTCAAGCGGAGCTTTTATGGAATTCCCACTGTACGGGAGCACGAAGGCGAGCAAACAAAGAAACTCAGTATACAAAGGATAAATCTATGGCTTGCGAGAATCAACCGCAAGGATTATCAGCCTTCCAAACACAGCAAAGTCTGCTCCGATCATTTTATAAGTGGTAAGTTATTTAAATAAAACAATCAATTGTGTTTAAGTTTGTTTTTGGAAACCAAAACATCGTGTAAACAATCTCTGGAGAATGCCTAACTGGAACTGGACTTCACGGACCCAACCACAGACAAAATAATTGTATGACTCCAGCGACTTGTATGCTTTGAGGTCGTCAAGTGTGTAGGCGCTTTTAGTATTCACGAAATAGTTCACAATATCAGGGTACAATATGGATGGCAGCCCTGCATAGTCACTTGAAAATGCATCTTTGTCCACTTCGTAGGGGTCAATTCCCCCAATCAAGGCCAGTTTGGCTGCATACCGTTGTCGTGAGATGTCGTCCAATGTATCCATATACTTCCGTTTGCTTGATTTTGCCGACATTGATCTTTATTTTAGAAAACTGACTATATAACTTCATAAATTCATCCGAGATAACGTAGCCGGTAGTGGCGATGGTCCGTTTTGTTTGCCCCACAGGATGGTGGCTAGGGGGCATTCCCCGGAATGCCATGACGTCAGTGAAAACTATGTATAGGAAACTTTGTCGCAGGCCTAGCAGCTCATCTGCGTTTCTGCGCATCCTAACGAATGGACAGCCGACGACGACAAAGCAGGTTTATTATAGCCTGGGCCCGCCCATCCTAAGCGTGACGCAACACGAGGGCCTGTTGCAAGCTTAGTCTGGCCAGGCAAGCTATCTACAGCTCTTCCAAGCTCCTGAAAAAATCAGGAACCAATCAACTTTGAGCATCTCCAACGGCCCTGGGTAGAGGCGTGTTCAAGGCACTGACGTAGTAGAACTGCGACCGGAAGCCATAGATTGTTTACAGAATCTATGCTGGAAGCGCTTCATTCACGCTTCCGCATCTATTACGCATAGATGCTGTATTGAAAGCATTCAACGGGAAGTTCTCATTGAAAACGGAGCAAAGAGCAGCCCTGGAGGTATTTATTGAAAGGAAGGACGTTTTCGCCTTGCTCCCGACCGGCTTCGGTAAGAGTTTAATCTGCCAGTTAGCCCCGTCGCGTCGCATACGTCAGAGGAAAGAGTGATGTGATTGGTTTAAGCTTCGTCACAGCCTTTTCTGGCTTTGACCAGTAGCAAACTGAGGCATTTCAGGGAGGCGGGTCAACCACGCGCTTTGGGAAACGGTTGGGCTTAATATCTTGGCCAGACCAATAGCTCGTAGAGCTTTGTCGCGTTAGCCAGACTAGGTTTATTACGCATTTCATATTGTACATACTTGTATGTTGACAACTTTTTTTTTTTTTTAAGTGATTACCTTTCCTTACTTTCTTAAGTAACATTTATTTATGCATTTCTTTTTTGGTAGCCTTTATCTAAGGCAAGTTTATTCCTGTTTCCAGGCTCCCATCAGTACTTATTTGTATTTTCCCCGTCTTTCTTTCATCTCTTGTAAAATTGTAATTTGTTATTCTGTGCTGTGAAATCATTAAAGTAAGAGCTGCTATTATACAAGATTAATCCACTCCTTCTGACCAATCAGAATCTAGAATAAACACCGTGGCATAAACCGGCACGTTTCCATCCATCCTCAGTAGTCGAACTCACCTCTTGTGCTGGTACTTGTCGGCTCTGGCCAGAGCTTTTCCTGATCCACTGATGCGTCTCATCTGAAGAGCGATTAAAAAGCAAAAAAGCTTTACAACAACACACGACAAAATCTCATCTTTATTATGCACAAAGGCCGATCTAATATGAAGCTCAGATGAGGTAGTGACAAAAAGGCCACACGGCGATTTCAGGAATGTGACATGATGTCGTTATCATCACCGCTTATACAGCACACTGTAGATAGGAGAGATTTCCCCACGTACCCCTTTCTCCTCGAGCTGGCGCAGTCGCAACTCCAGCTTGGCTCTGTTCTCCATTCCCAACTCGGTGTTGGTGTCTTCGCCCAGCGCGTCATAGCGGACGGTCAGGGCCGTCTTGGCCGCCAGCATTCTGGAGATCTTGCCCTTGTTTTTCGCCGTGGTCTGGCCCACCAGGGAAGCGTGGTAGATCAGCCCGTATTTGGGCGTGTCCCGTCTGGTCTTTAGTGCTCTGAAGAGAGCTTTCTCCGCCCCCAGGATCTGCACCGTAGACGCTGGGTGTTTCGCCAAGTTCAGCAAGGAACCTAGTGAGAACAAGAGGTGGAAATAAAAATAAAAAGATGTAGAATTGAAGAAAAAAAAAAAAAAACAAGTATAGGTCCAAGGAGTCTGAGCAGCTTTGTAGTTCAGGAGGGTCGAGTCGATAACACTGAGACTCACTGACCAGCGTGAGCGATGAGCCGAGCTCCCACCAGTTCCCCCACCATGACCGTTAGATTTGGCGCGATGGCCATCATGCGGTTTTTCAGGTAGTCATACAGCTGAGTGCGATACTCTGAGATCTCAAGAACCTGTGAAACAGACAACATATTCATACGTGTACAGATGCATAAACTCAGAAGAACCCGCGTCATCAAGAAACACGGACACGATACGCACCTGGTCGGACAGATGCATGATGTTGTTGATGTCCTCCTCAGACACTTCTGTTCCCATGGAGATCTCTGCAGCGAGTTTGACCTCTGCCTCCACCTCCTCCGGCAACACATCAGACAGGTCGGTGCTCGCCACGTTTGTGCGGTCTCCTGCATGTGCACGCACACAAATACAGGTCAAGCTAGGGGGAGTGTTGATCATGTGTGCATCACTGATAAAACCTTCACAGCATCACATACACAAGTATCGAGAGTAAGGGCATGCTGCTCTGGGAAAATAATCAACTACGAAGCACTGTAATGAAGCGGCGTTACTGTCACAACCCTGAAGTTGATTATTTTCCTACAACAGCACCAGCCTGAGGACTTTGGGTGTGCACTGCTAGTAGTTAAGGCCAATTTATGCTGACAACCCAGTCCTCGCAGATAGCGTCGCAGACAGTGTCTGCGTAGCCCCCCCACCTTCGCAGACGCTCTGCGCGCACCTCCCAAAAATTGTGACCACCGCAGAAGCCTCGCAGACAGCGTCGCAGACAAGAGGGCTCTGATTGGTCCACTCTACATCCGCTGTACACGCACTTCCGCTTCCCTACTTTCCCAGTTTGGTTTGTTTTCACGACCGGCATTTTTAAAAACACTAGCGAAGATGGAGCAGCACGAAGAGCGGTTGATCGAGGAAGTGAGGAAGTACGGACATCTATACGACTCCAGTTCGAGTCATTATAAGTAACCAGAGGATAAACACTCCACTAACCACACCCACCAACTACTCCTATCGATTTCGCGACTTCACGCGCCCTTGTGTTGTGGCAGTGAATAGCATCGCGCACGCCTATTACTCCCCGCTCAACGATAAATTACAACTGTCTGCGAAAAGCTATCTGCGAAAGCCTTGTCGCAAGAGCATGCAGAAGCCTTTACAAGGCACGTGGACGCACCGATCTTGCGGACGGTCTTGCAGTACACCAGGTTGTCCGTGACGATCTTGCCGAGTTCAGGGAAGTGCCAGCCGTACCACTCGCGACAGCGCATGACGTAGTTGTTCAACTCCTTGTCCAGGTCGTCCAAGAGAGCTGAAGAGAACGCAAAAAGAAGGGTCTTCCAGTGAGGAAAAGTCTGACTCCAGCATCATCAACTTCACACTCTGTACTACACACAAGCTCAGATGAGGTAGTGACTTAGACACCTTCATCGATCTCAGGGTCTTGACACAAGGTCATAATCATCAGTGCTTGCCTTTTATAAATGCAGAAATTTAGAATTGAAGAAAAAAATAATAATAATCCACACACTCACATATGGCTTGAACAATCATGGTGTCCACTTTGTCAGGGCTGAACTTGAGCTTGTAACGAGAAAGGCTGTGGAAGGCAATAACACACGTCGGTGTCAGAGCACAGACAGAAACCAGAACACATGAGAGTCATCTGTTTACTGTCTCAGTGGTAGTGACGAATGGTGTTTGATTTCCTCAAAGAAGTCAGTTGAGCAACTAATCATCGACAGAACACACATCTGTACATGTGTGAAAGCTTCCCACCTGTGGGCCAGACCCAGAGACATGGCGCTGATCTCTCTGGGAGGAAGTCCGGTGATCAGCCCCTCCATCTGCGCCCTGATGCCCCTCATGAGCTCAGCCACAGCGGGACTGTGCACGCAGCTCAGGTTCAGCTTGTCCTGAAAGAGGGGGCAACAGACAGCGCAAACCAATCACGATCCGGCCACAGCGAGTCGCTTGGTTTCCAAATAAATGAAACATTCCAGCAATATGGCAAACGTTCTTCCTAATTATGCTTCAACTGCTTATCTACATGACCAAGAATCAATAAGGTTAGAGCAAACACCAATTTAAGAAAAAAATAAATCGATAAATACTATTTGGCTATTAGAGGAAAGCCTGAAATCTCTGACATTTTGCGTAATCATTTATTTTTTTAATTTAATCTATAAACCCAGTCGTGTATGGAGAGAGAAAAAAAAAAAAAAAAAAAAGTGTGCAGCTACAACAGAGTACAATGTAGACTTCAACTTTTAGTACCCGACACCACACACACACCCTCATTTCTTTAGTTCTGGATAAACATTTTGCTTTATTTTTTTATGTTATATCCATCACAAGGACAAATTAAACCCACTGCCTTATACTTTCTGATCAGAGCCCAAAGCCGCGATATCATTTGTGTGCTTTCGTTCTCTCTCTCTCACACAGGGATGCTATCAGAATATTTTGAAGACAAGAACACATTTCACTACAGCAGTTGGGTTTCCGTTGCAGTTGTCTGCAAAAATAGAAGTGATATTTAAAAATAGTAAAAAACACACACACAAAAAAAAAAAAAAAAAAGTGTCCATGTTTCAAGCTGGGGTTTCTCCTCTTGCAATGGACTCTTTTCACGTGACGTCACGACAAACGCGGCCGCCATTTTGGACATGAACTACCAGTAGTCTACCACAGCCAACAACGAGGAACGACGGCGAAGCATCGAAAGGAATATAGCCATCAAAGAAAGTTTTTACTTTCAGCAATACTTCCATCATGCCATTATATTGTTGTGCACCTGGATGTAGTAACCATCAACACACAAGGCAAGATTTATCATTTTATCGGATCCCGACAGATGCTGACCGACGGAGAAGACGGATGGTCTCTAAAATATTGGCAAAATGATGTTTATTGACATAGCAATCGTGTGTAACGGGAAGCATTTGCATATCCAAAGTGTTGTGTTTACATCAAAGATAAAATAAACCGATATGACAACGACTGCTGCTGCCAGGTTGGGGACACAAACTAGTAGAAAGGAAGTGTGCCAACAGACTTCCTTAGTGGTCGATTCTGCTTTAAGGTAAGATGCATTTAATTATTCGTCTGCTGTGGGTTTGGAATCGGTAGCCTGACCGATTCGTTCATGTTTGTGGTGCCGTTTGTTGAAATGGAAGATTGGTTGTTGACATGATTTCCAGTGATGCTTTGGTGCTGCTGTGGATCAGATGTGTTGAGTAGCCTGACTTTTTTTTTTTCTTGCGTGTGGTATCATTGTTGACGCGAGGTTGTTTTTTTTAACATGCCAATGCGGACACGATTTCCCCTGATGAGTTATGACTTCAGACGCGATGCGTGTGTGGAGTCCGCGTGATATGTGCGTAAGATAGGCTTCTCATGTGTTTGGAGATCCGCGCTCTGAGACAAGCGCAAGCACCCCCCCCACCCCACCCCCCCAAGGGAAAAAAAGGGACTCCCCGAAAATATCGGCATAGTTCGAACACTGGGTTGAAGAAAGTAATGGCAAATAGTGAGTGCACAAACCATAGAAGGTAAACTGTACACAGTGCCAGGGCAGTGTGATGGTATGTCTACTTTTAGATTGTGTTAGCTTATCAATGAACACACTCGTCGAGTTTCACGTCTTTACAACGGATACTTAAATGTGTGTTAGGTATTATTGTTGCAGTCTAAGCAGTCATTGTAGCAGCTAGATGAGCGAGAACCGAAAGGGTCTGTGCCATAAACCGTTATTTCTTCATGTCCAAAATGGCGGTCGCGCTTACGAAGGTCACGTGAGTGAAAAGGGCCCATACCGTTTATAGAACGCTCTTTTCTCAGAAAGGTAGCATTTCTGTTGTTGCTCATGTGTTTCCATTTCAAATTTGCAAACAGGGCTGGGTTCAAAAGATCGATTCACGATCCGATATCGATTCACGTTCAAAAAATACGAGATCGGTTCAAAAATGTGTGGCTCGATCTCTTCCAGGTGGCTATAGGCACTGTTTTCTCGACCGCGCAAGGACCGCTAGAAAAAGCGGGTGCTGGCAAACGAAACCGAAACTTAAGAACGCGAGATGGCTGAAGCTGCACAGCTAAAATTACCGCCTGGCCTGAAAGCTGATGTATGGCACTACTTTGGGTTCAAACGTTACGAGGACAGAGACGAAGTCGACAGAACAAAGGCAGTGTGCAAACTGTGCCACATAGAGGTAAAATATAGTGGCAATACAACCAATCTCCGCAACCACTTATCCAGGCACCACACCGACACAGTTTTAGCTAAACCTGTGGCGAATCAAACTGCACTGGAGAAGGCATTTGGTGTTAAATTACATGCACAAACACACATGGGGCTGTTCCTGTCAATGGAGCACTTGCATGTGACGTCACAGCCGATCCAGATTGTGACAGACGCCATCTTGTCGGTCAAACGCCATATTTCCGCCTTCTACTTCTACCTTTTCTTCTGGAAAACCCTACTATATACAATTCTACTACAACGGCTGCGGCTACAAGCTCTCCCTACCTGTGCACGGTTTTTATTTTTGTGTGTATTTTTGCGTGTTGTTCGTCTGTACCGGACTTCAATATCCACTACAACCGTATGGACTTACTGGACATTGGTTTCCAGCAGAAAATGACGGTTTGTAGCGATTTCCATCGCATGCACAACATTCCAGACGAGAAAAAAAAAAAAACATTCCGGATGAGATAGCGAGACCAGCGGGGTCTCCGTGGATTGTTATCGGAAGCAAAGCGAAGGAGGCGGCGCCAGGAGCGGAAGCAAAAGCGAGGCTGCAGGCAGAGCCGGCCTGTTGACTAAGCTCAGAAAACAGCCACTCAAATCTCCACTGCTAAGCCTCTACCTCTCCAACGCCAGATCCATGGTAAACAAGACGGACGATTTGGAATTACAGCTGGAATTACCTTATTTTATTCTATAATCGGCTGGTCAGTGCTATACTCAATACTTAAGTGACTTACCCATCCAGTGAGGATCATTTTCTTGTTTACAAGATGCCACATCTGAGTCGCTGACAAATCCTGAATTTCTGTAAAGATAACTGTCCAGAGATTTATAAGCACGCAGTGCTTCACCACTGAACAGCGAGGGAAAGTTGATGAGGTAATTATACACGTATTCCACCTCTGGCAGTTCCATATCCACCGACACAGTCGTGAAAACTCCGTCCGGAAAGCCATAAGGGTCACTAATCTGTAGATCGTTTATTTTATACATAAATCTAGTTATCTGTTCATTAGAAAAATGAGCCGTGTAGTCCGTCGGTTGAAATTGATCCATTCTGTACACGAGTGCAGCAGTATTCAGCGGTGTTTTTGACCGACAAGATGGCGGCTGTGTACTTTCTGGTCACGTGACTGCAAGATCTCTACAGGGAGAGTTTTTACTTTAAAGTGACAATCCAGCAATATCTAAATAAATCGAGATCGAATCGGATCGTGACCTTATGAATCGGAATCGAATCGATCCAGGAAATCTGGATTGATTCCCAGCCCCATTTGCAAAATACTGTTTGATGAAATTGTTTGAGTGAAGGAAAAAAAAAGAAAAAAAAAAAAAAAAAAGAGCATAAAAACCTTTTTGCGATACGAGGTTTTTATTATTACTGCAATTTCAAGTTGTGCATGATGCAGGTTAAACAAACAAACAAACAAACAAACAAACAAACAAACAAAAAACTACTGACTCCAGATGTGGATTTCTAGATGTATGCCATGTGCTTACTTTAATGACTCCTCCCAGCTTAGCGTCTGTTATCGCCAGCTGCTCATGAGCCTCTTTGGCCACCACTTTCTTCAGAACCTTCTTTAACGTCTTTCCGAGCTTCCCCTCCACTAACGCAGTGGCCGCTGAAGAAAGGGAGAGAGAAACTCATTTTCAGTGAATTGTTGTGCAAAGAAAAAGCCATTAACTGAAAAAATTAAACTGAATGAGTGTCGTCTCAGTGGTAGTGACGAAATTACTGTGTATTGACTTCAGACATGTATTCAGATTAACAGATACATCACTGACAACACACACACAAACTAAGAAGTGTAATTACTCCAGTAAACAAGTTCATACCTGCCAGAGCTTCTGTCGTGTCCTGAAACTTTTCAAAGTGCTTCAGTTTGACTCTAACAGGGAAAAGATTTAACATGAGCAATGTTGTACACATTATTTTTGCGCATACCTGGCAACCCTGGTTGAACACATTCAGGAATCAAGACTTTTGTCCCCACTTGCAGCTCATTTTTACGTCAATGTTTCTTAATTCTTGACATTAATATATGACCTAAAATGCACACGTCAATCAGAATTCCTTCAACATATCTAAGGTCTAAGAGTGTCCCAAGGTCATGATGACAATGTATAACTTGATATCTTCAATCAGCTAATAATTCGATTATTAAATGTGCATGATCATGAAAACCCTGTCACATGATCAGCGATCACCAGGCCCTCGTCACCCTACAGACTGTAAACACGTTGTATGTTGATAATCATAACATCACATCTCAGACTTCTCACATTTAAAGGGGAACTGAAGTCATTTTAAACTTGCTTTATTTCTTAACGTGTTATTCAATTACGTTTTCGGTTTTATTAACCTTATATCATGACTTGCATTGACACATTATATTACATTTATCAGCCTTTTTGGTTTTTAGCCATGTTGAATGTAGTTCATTTGGTCCACGGCAGGCGTTGCTTATCTGCGTGATCTTCACGAGACTTGTGCGAGACTTCAAACGTGAAGTGTCAGTGCCGCCATTTTGAAAACTGTTTCCACAGCGGCCAGATTGCCGTGCCATTCCAATTTAGATCAATTTCGAGATTTGACAGCTTCATCAGTGATGGAGTGTCAGTCCCGCGCGCTGTAGCGCGTGCACCTGAAGGTGCGCCTCGGGCTGCGCGCGCACCGTGAACAAGGCGCACCTGAGCTCAATTAAGGAACTGTGTGTTTGCCTATTTAAGGACTGTGCTGATGCATTTGCATTGCAAAGTATTACGATATGCATTACCGGCCCTTTCTACCCGTTGTCTTGATTTCCTGTTTAGCCTTTGATGTACTGTTTGCACCTCGACTGATTTTGGATATATATATTTTCTGCGCTTTATTAAACTGTATACTTCTGCACATACATCCGCCTCCCTTGCATATGTGACATGGAGATTATTCCATACGACTTCGAACCAACTGAGAAGAGTTGGAAAGACGACAGGATAAGGACTAGTCCGTCGTGCTGGTATTTACGTCATTACTGTCGCACAATTAAGGTGGTGTTTACATTAGACCGTATCCGTCTCGTTTTCGTCGCGGATGCACTGTCTGTGCACATTAAAACGCCGGGAAACGACTCCACAGGCGGAACAACTTGAATCCGCCAGGGCCCACGTATTCAACCCAGTTCGTATCTGATCCGGTGCTGTGTAAACATTGAGGAACGAGGAAACGCAGTGCTGAGCTCTAGCTGACGTCGTCATTGGACAACGTCACTGTGACATCCACCTTCCTGATTCGCTGGCGTTGGGATCACACACACAGCGGCTCAGTCCCGAATCACTGCTCGTGCGCTTCACTCGCGCGCTCTGTGAGCTGCGCAGGGCCGGAGTGCGCACCCTCCAGAGGGCACTCGCTGTTCAGGGCGGAGTGATTTGGATCGCAGGAGGAAGCGCTGAGTCGCACTGAGGTTTATTTACACATTTCAACTTACTTACCTCCTTCAGGCGCTTAAACTCAGTGAGAACATGAACATCACAGCCAGGTGTGTTTATCTGCTGGAGAAAGTGTTCGCTTGCCATCCTTCCACTTGCAAGTGGTGAGTGACTTGCGCATGCCCGATATGCACTGGGATCATGTGACGTGCCGTCTAATTAGTCATGTGATTAGCGTATCTGTGTATTGGCGTTGCTGTGTGCACGCGAATCGTTTTAAAAACGTTAATCTGATGATCCGCTGATACAGTCTAATGTAAACACCACCTAAAACGTGCCAGATCAGGCAGCTGGTGGGTTTTCAAAATAATAAATACAGGCATGCATTTTTGTGATAAATACAGATTATGCTGAGCGCATTTCCCACATAATCCTCACTAAGGTTTCGGACAGCACTACTATATAGTGAGCAGGGAGCGATTTCGGACACCTAGGGAAACCGCCCGGCTTGGTTACGTCAGCATTTGAAGGAGGGCGCGTGCGTCTTTTGACAACATCGGTCACTTTGATTTCCGCTGTACGTTTTACTTCCGTCCTATGAAGTCTCGCACAAGTCTCAGCGTACCTCGTTTACGGCCGCTGCTTTGACACATGGACCGATATATTACAGAGCATATTTCAAAACACTCAGAACTTACTACAGCAGTGACAAAATAGCCATCAAAAGGCATTCCTATACTTAATAAAATGAGAAATAGAATTTTGATGATAAAAAAAATTTGCCTTCAGTTCTCCTTTAAGCACAGTTCTTTAACTTGTCTCACATTTTATTGGCCTTCTCTGGCGTTTCGAACTCCTTCCACAGGCTGTCCACCTGCTGGAGCTTCTGCTCATCCAGCACCTATATGCAGAAGAAGAAGACTCAGATTATTACGTCATCATCTGGGCATCAATCAAAGATTTCTAATTGATCAAAAATCCCTTGTGTCTGCATTTTCATCTCACGTGAGCATGTTTTTATGATCACGCACAGTTAATTACTATTGCTTCTCCCATCAAGAAAACATAACCAGAGAAATAGTTTATGCATAAAACAACATGTTGTATGTTATTATCACTAGCTTACAGAAGAAGAAAAATCCAAGCTAGCTAGCTTCATAAAACACACCAGGTCCACATAAAGACACGAATTAATAACACACACACTTATTGACAAAATATACTTTCCTGACATAAATACAACCACAACTTTAAACCACATTAACTCTACAAACATCAGCAGAAACTATTACTTCACTTCCAAATGGATCATTGCTAATGCTAGCTCACGTGCTAGTTAGCATAGTGAACATATTGCCAAAGAAACACGCCACTAATTATAAATAAAGTACACATACCTTAAATATAGCATAGCCGGCAGCTGTTTCAAATAAAACTAACATTTTTTACGGTGTATATTCTTCCTAAATTAAAACTTTTAGCTCCCCGAGTGAGAGCGTGCTCCTCTAACAGAGCACAGGAACTTCTTACCACGCGGTACTGTAGAAGAGGCGAGCTAATACGCATGCGCAACTGACATTGCAAAGAAGATGTATGCGCATGCGCAGGGCATCGACTATCCACCAGTGTTGCCAGATGCTTTTGTTATTTCTTTCTTTTTTTCTTTCTTTCTTTCTTTAACAGGGACATTATACAATAATCAGCATCAGTATTAATAATACAAATCTGTCAGATTTAACCAAATAGCTCATTTTCATCTGCTGTCCTCAGGAATAGTTGTGATTTGATTAATTTATTTCTTATAAAGCATTATAAACATGTGATATATCTATCCATCACGTTTTTGATGTTTTTATCCATATTTTTTTGGACATTTTTGCATCCAGCATTCAATAGTTTATTGCATATACATATTTCATTCAGGCGGCACGGTGGTGTAGTGGTTAGCGCTGTCGCCTCACAGCAAGAAGGTCCTGGGTTCGAGCCCCGGGGCCGGCGAGGGCCTTTCTGTGTGGAGTTTGCATGTTCTCCCCGTGTCCGCGTGGGTTTCCTCCGGGTGCTCCGGTTTCCCCCACAGTCCAAAGACATGCAGGTTAGGTTAACTGGTGACTCTAAATTGACCGTAGGTGTGTGAATGGTTGTCTGTGTCTATGTGTCAGCCCTGTGATGACCTGGCGACTTGTCCAGGGTGTACCCCGCCTTTCGCCCGTGGTCAGCTGGGATGGGCTCCAGCTTGCCTGCGACCCTGTAGAAGGATGAAGCGGCTAGAGATAATGAGATGAGATGAGATATTTCATTCATTACAGAATTAAATATATAGACAGATAGGATATAATTGTCTCAAGACGATTCATCTCATCTCCTCTAGCCGCTTTATCCTTCTACAGGGTCGCAGGCAAGCTGGAGCCTATCCCAGCTGACTACGGGCAAAAGGCGGGGTACACCCTGGACAAGTCGCCAGGTCATCACAGGGCTGACACATACACACAGACAACCATTCACACTCACACCTACGGTCAATTTAAAGTCACCAGTTAACCTAACCTGCATGTCTTTGGACTGTGGGGGAAACCGGAGCACCCGGAGGAAACCCACGCGGACAACATGCAAACTCTGCACAGAAAGGCCCTCGCCGGCCCCGGGGCTCAAACCCAGGACCTTCTTGCTGTGAGGCGACAGCGCTAACCACTACACCACCGTGCCGCCCTCTCAAGACGATTATATATACATATTCTGCATTTAAACAACAATATTTTGCATAAACATAGATCAAAATATCAAACTGACCTCATCCATAGGACTATGTGTGAGTATTTTCATCCATAGTACTGTGCAAAATTCTCAAGTCCAGGCAAAGAAATGTCGTCGAGCAAAAATGCCTTAAAAATAATGACGATGAATGTTTCGACATTAAAAAAGAGCAGTAAACAGTAATAAATGTCACAAAGTCAATATTTGTTGTGACAGTCTTTTGCTTAAAAAATAAGAGTCTCCGGTACAATGTGTGCAGTTTTATAATGAAATTAGTTGTAGGTTTTACTGAGCATCTTTCAGAACCAGCTACGATTCTTTTCTTGTGGAGGTTTTGACTGTCAAACTTGCTTCTTAATTAAAAAGTTTTCCTGAAAAGTGTCTCTTACGTAGAGTAATATGCTCCTTTCTTTACTGACATACAAACAGGTTCCCCCCGTAACTTTTAATTTTGTGTTTTAAAACTGTTTGGAATCTAAAATGTGTTGCACTGACTTGATAATGCAGGTCATAAAATATAAAATCTAAACCAACCTTTGGACAAAAAAAAGGGTTCCTAAGATTTTTTGCACAGAAGAAGAAGAAGCCTTTATTTTTGTCACTCAAGCACAGTGAAATTCCTCCTCTGCATTTAACCCATTTGAAGCAGTGAACACATGCATGCACGCACGAGTGAGCAATGAGCACACGCACATACCCAGAGCAGTGGACAGCTATGCTACAACACCCAGGGAGCAGTTGGGGGTTAGGTGCCTTGCTCAAGGGCACTTCAGCCATGATACATACAGAGGAAGTGGGGAACAGAGTGCTGTTCATTCACTCAACTCCCCTCACTTTATTTTTTACTGTATATACATGCCATAAAATATACCAGACACTCCTGTACATTCTAAAACTGTCATTTATCATTTGTCCATTCATTTACGTATATAGCTATTATTTAGGTTCTTAGTTGTTTTTTTAACACCGGATGCCCTTCCTGACGCAACCCTCCCCAATTTATCTGGGCTTGAGACTGGCACTTAATATGCACTGTCTTGTACAACCCCAGTGGCTGGGTATTTTATCTAATCTGCATGTCTTTGGACTGTAGGGGAAACTGGAGCACCCGGAGGAAACCCACAGAGACAAGAGGAGAACATGCAAACCCCACACAGAAAAGCCCCTGTCGGCCGAGAAGTTCGAACCCGGAACCTTCTTGCTGTGAGGCGACAGTGCTTACCACTGCACTACCCCTACATAAAGCTCATCTCATTCATTATCTCTAGCCGCTTTATCCTGTTCTACAGGGTCGCAGGCAAGCTGGAGCCTATCCCAGCTGACTACGGGCGAAAGGCGGGGTACACCCTGGACAAGTCGCCAGGTCATCACAGGGCTGACACATATGGCCCTTTTCCACTACCCTTTTTCAGCTCACTTCAGCTCGCTTCAGCCCGACACGGCTCGCGTTTCGACTACCTCAGAGCGGCGCGACTCAGCTCGCTTCAGCCCTGCTTAGCACCCAAAACTCGCACAGTTTTGGAGTGGGGCTGAAGCGAGCCAAACCGAGCTGAGTGGGGCTGGGGCGTGAGGAGACACTCCCCTGTGCACTGATTGGTGAGGAGGAGTGTCCTCACATGCCCACACACGCCCCGCGAGCATGCTGGGATCTGTAAACACCGTAAACCCGGAAGAAGAATAATTACGAATGACGAGAATTTCTGAAGCCTTATGCGCCTCGCCTCATCTATACGCTCTTGCCAGTATCTGTTTGCGTTGTCGGTGACAACAAGCCACAGCACCAAGACCAGCAACACTTACGACTCCATGTTTATTGTTTATTATCCGCTTAAAAGGTCACTGATGTCACTGTTTGCGCCGCTTAACGATATCATGTGACTTCCACCCACTTTCGCTAACTCCACCCAATGTGTCCACCCACTTCCAGCCAGCACGGTTCAGCGCGGTTGTAGTCGAAATGCAACTCCAACAGCCCCGCTCAGCTCGACTCAGCCCAACTCAGCATGGCACGGCTCAGCCCAACTCAGCCGCGTTGGTAGTGGAAAAGCGGCATTAGAGTCACCAGTTAACCTAACCTGCATGTCTTTGGACTGTGGGGGAAACCGGAGCACCCGGAGGAAACCCAAGCGGAGAACATGCAAACTCCGCACAGAAAGGACCTCGCCGGCCACGGGGCTCGAACCCGGACCTTCTTGCTGTGAGGCAACAGTGTTAACCACTTTGTGAAATGACTGTTGGGAAATCATCTCATCTCATCTCATTATCTCTAGCCGCTTTATCCTTCTACAGGGTCGCAGGCAAGCTGGAGCCTATCCCAACTGACTACGGGCGAAAGGCGGGGTACACCCTGGACAAGTCGCCAGGTCATCACAGGGCTGACACATAGACACAGACAACCATTCACACTCACATTCACACCTACGGTCAATTTAGAGTCACCAGTTAACCTAACCTGCATGTCTTTGGACTGTGGGGGAAACCGGAGCACCCGGAGGAAACCCATGCGGACACGGGGAGAACATGCAAACTCCGCACAGAAAGGCCCTCGCCGGCCCCGGGGCTCGAACCCAGGACCTTCTTGCTGTGAGGCGACAGCGCTAACCACTACACCAACGTGCCGCCCGTTGGGAAATCATATATATAATTAAATACTACACATTTCCCAGTAAAATTGATGATGATGATGGACGGGGCGGCACGGTGGTGTAGTGGTTAGCGCTGTCGCCTCACAGCAAGAAGGTCCTGGGTTCGAGCCCCGGGGCCGGCGAGGGCCTTTCTGTGCGGAGTTTGCATGTTCTCCCCGTGTCCGCATGGGTTTCCTCCGGGTGCTCCGGTTTCCCCCACAGTCCAAAGACATGCAGGTTAGGTTAACTGGTGACTCTAAATTGACCGTAGGTGTGAATGTGAGTGTGAATGGTTGTCTGTGTCTATGTGTCAGCCCTGTGATGACCTGGCGACTTGTCCAGGGTGTACCCCGCCTTTCGCCCGTAGTCAGCTGGGATAGGCTCCAGCTTGCCTGCGACCCTGTAGAAGGATAAAGCGGCTAGAGATAATGAGATGAGATGAGATGATGATGGACTTTAAAAGCTGTGAAAACATTTTGGATGGAGCCATGAGAGTCGACTGAGGGTTTATGATGCAGATTTGGCAACCCTAGTGCTGTTCTTTTTAAACATCAGTGTGTGAATTAGTTCATTCTGTTCCCTGACTTGGGCACTGTTTCAGGGGATTGATTGATTTTGTTCACTTTTTTAATCCGGAAAATTAACAAGAGCAGGAAATTTTGTCTGAAGTAAAAACAGTGGTGTGTAAATGCACAGATTTTAAAGTTCAACATCACGAATATATCATTATAAATTGTGTTGTGATATATTTCATATAATTATTTATTATGCAAAAAAAAAAGAGTGAACATTCAAACTTAGTCCAAATTCAGGTATTAAAATTGTCCGAGTTCAACACCTGAATTTCTTTATTTTGGTTCATTTCTTTTTAATAAGTTCAGATCCGGTGGAAAACACCGTGTGTGTCCCACAGGAGCGCTGTGAGCTGTTTCTCTCTCTTCTTACTCCAGTGTGTGTGTTACTCCTACATTACACACACACACACACTTAATTTAATCAATAAAATTACACTCTATACGTTGTGGAATATCATGTCAGACACGGTGAGTTTCAATGCTTCTGAATACATTTCTAAATGAAAGTAAACAGCATTTCCTGATTTATTAGTGTACAAAAAGGAGACCAAAGTACAAAGCTAACAGGGTATTTATTTAGCATAGCTCTATACACTCATGCTGCTAGCAAGCTAATTTAACCTCTAATAACCGCCTAGATGGGCTGTTTCTTCTGTTGTGTACTAATATTTACTGAATGTCTGAGTTTGTCACTGAAAACCTGTATTTATATTTGGTTTCGCTAGCTAGCTTATCAAGCTAGCGTAAGACTATTAGTTGTTTCTTTACACCAATATTCAGGAAAATCCCGCCTTCTGCGATAGGATTGGCTGTTGGTATTCAGCGTTCTGTGCGTGGATTGGTTTAGAGTGGGTCGGCCATATTTAACAGGGAAGACATCGCGTTTAGCATTAAGCCGAATGCGTCAACAGCGCCGCCATTTTAGAAGGGGCAGATTTCTTTCTAGTCGAGCTCAAGAATTTTTTTTGGGGGGGGGACTTGTATTGTATTATATTTTGATTTGTAGTGACGTTTGTTTATACGCAGACAACGTTAATCTTTTGAAATACAATTAGGTTAAATCGAAATATTAATTATACATTCATACGTTTTTTTTTTTTTACCCATTATCCCATATTACCTGGGATATACTGATGTTCTGTTATATTTACTGCATTTTATTATATACTTCATGAAGTAAATGTTTTTGTGAAAATCGTTCAAAGAGCGTCTACTTGAGTCACGTATTCATAGACCTTCAAAGTAGTGATGTGTCGGTCGCGAACGATCCGGTTCAAAGAGCCGGCTCTTTGAAGTGAACGACGGGAGCCGGCTCTTCGGTGGGAGCCGAATTAGGCCAAGTTTACATTAGACCGTATCTGTCTCGTTTTCTTCGCGGATGCACTGTCCGTTTACATTAAAACGCCGGGAAACGGGAATCCGCCAGGGTCCACGTATTCAATCCAGATCGTGTCTGGTCCGGTGCTGTGTAAACATTGAGAATACGCGGATACGCTGTGCTGAGCTCTAGCTGGCGTCGTCATTGGACAACGTCACTGTGACATCCACCTTCCTGATTCGCTGGCGTTGGTCATGTGACGCGACTGCTGAAAAACGGCGCGGACTTCCGCCTTGTATCACCTTTCATTAAAGAGTATAAAAGTATGAAAATACTGCAAATACTGATGCAAATACTGCCCATTGTGTAGTTATGATTGTCTTTAGGCTTGCCATCCTTCCACTTGCAAGTGTTAAGTGATGTGCGCTGGGATCACACACACAGCGGCTCAGTCCCAAATCACTGCTTGTGCACTCCACTCGCGCGCTCTGTGAGCTGCGCAGGGCCGGAGTGCGCACCCTCCAGAGGGCACTCGCTGTTCAGGGCGGAGTGATTTGGAGCGCAGGATGCCTGCGGAGCCGAGCGTATCCGTGTATTGGCGTTGCTATGTGCACGCTAATCGTTTTAAAAACGTTAATCTGATGATCCGCTGATACGGTCTAATGTAAACCCCACCTGAGCCCATGTTTACATTAGACTGTATCAGCGGATCATCAGATTAACGTTTTTAAAACGATTAGTGTGCACACAGCAACGTCAATACACGATTCGCGTGCACACAACAATACCAATACGCGGATACGCTCGGTTCCGCAGGGATCCTGCACTCCAAATCACTCCGCCCTGAACAGCGAGTGCCCTCTGGAGGGTGCGCACTCCGGCCTTGCGCAGCTCACAGAGCGCGCGAGTGAAGCACACTAGCAGTGTTTTCGGGACTGAGCCGCTGTGTGTGTGATCCCAGCGCACATCACTTAACACTTGCAAGTGGAAGGATGGCAAGCCTAAAGACAATCATAACTACACAATGGGCAGTATTTGCATCAGTATTTGCAGTATTTTCATACTTTTATTCTCTTTAATGAAAGGTGATACAAGGCGGAAGTCCGCGCCGTTTTTCAGCAGTCGCGTCACATGACCAACGCCAGCGAATCAGGAAGGTGGATGTCACGGTGACGTTGTCCAATGAGACGCCAGCTAGAGCTCAGCACAGCGTATTCGCGTATCTCAATGTTTACACAGCACCGGACCAGATACGATCTAGATTGAATACGTGGATGCTGGCGGATTCCCGTTTCCAGGTGGTTTAATGTAAACGGACAGTGCATCCGCGAAGAAAACGAGACAGATACGGTCTAATGTAAACGTAGAGAGACTTTCACAAAAAAAGTTGCTGTCCGTTTGCGTCTTTGTGTTGTCTATTACCATTCAAAGGAAAAAAAGTAGCATGGTGTACGCCTACTTTTTTTGGTTGGGGGGGTTGATGTCATTCACAGCTGCGAAAATACGAAAATTGGTGTAAAGCTGTGGAGCGCAGGGGAGAGGAGTCTGTGAGGCACCTGAGGAGGGGAAAATCAGCTGTGTATTTTATATTGGTAATATAACACAGTTTTGCATTGTTTGTGAGAAAATAATTGATTAATTGGTAAGTAAGTTTTATTTCTATAGCTAGAACATTGTTACACTGCTATACTTTACAAAGCTTTACAATGGCTACAAAAACTAAAAAATAAAATGGAAAACATCCTATTGATAAAATATAAATAATAATGTTATTAATTAACTAGTTAATTGCAGCAATTAAATCAAAAATAAAATATCAGGAGCCGAAATTCCCATCACTACTTCAAAGTTGATATCACCCTTTCCAATATGGCGAACAGGTTGACGTGTTGCACGAGTCAGCGCCAGCGTCTAATAACTACTAAACCAATCCGAGCGCAGCAGACCGTTCCCTGCTAGCCAATCCACGCATAGTAGGCCGGCTCGTATTGACCAATCATGTTGCAAGGAGGTAGGGCATGTCGCAAAAGCGGTGGAGAAAACAACACTGGCTAGCTGTTAGCAAGCTAGTTATGTTTGATATCTTGTAACTGTGAACACGAAATAAACTTTACGCTTGTGTGTCTTTGATTTCCGACATGTTGTAGGATGAGGAATCATTTTAAAGGATTGATTTATTTTTTATCAACTTGTAAACAGAAAGTGGAAATTTTAATGCTAAGCTCCATGCTAGGTTAGCAAACGCTAATTAGCCGAGGTGACTAGCAGGTCGTCAGTGTTTACAGTATTGGGACTGTGTGTGACTTCCGCCAGCCTGTTTTTCCTCAGCTGTTTCACTTGTGTTCCTTATTACTACTTTAAAAGTTGACCATAAAATGTTCAAATATATTAAACAGAACATAATACTTCAGAACTGACTGCAGGGTCCGTTTATTCTGGGCTGTGTTTATGCCTTTATTTGTGATTAGACATTGTGTCCAAAAGTATGTGAACACCTGACCATTATCACATCAGTGCCTGAAATCACTACTGCTCTTGTAGCTGAATGATCCCAAATCCTCACAGTCACACCCCGGAATCTAGTCGAAAGCCTTCCTGGAAGAGCAGAGAAGGAAAGGGATCAGGACCGAGATGTTCGACATTTAGGTGTCTGGATATTTTTGGCTACGTGTTGGATTTGTTTGTGTTTCTGGTGATTCCAGGAGACGAAACCATCTGGGGATGGAGCAGAGAAGAAGGATGGAGAGTACATTAAACTCAAAGTGATTGGCCAGGTAAGAAAAGACGAAAGATTACTTGATACTCGTGTGTAAGAGTGGTGTTAGACAGATCGCTGGGTAAAGTTTTCAGTTTACTGGTTAATTTCCACCCCCGACTTCATTGTGGTGATGGATAGAACGGAAAGAGCAGGTGGCAGAAGTCAGGTTCCTCTGCAGAGCTGCTCGGCTGAAGATCTGAACAATCTCTGAGACCCTCTCAAAGCGATAGGAGTCAGCTGAGGAGACCTGATCTGCCAAATAACCGATCCAGTACTCTGCTGCTCACGTTTCTTCTTCTCACTTCCAGGACAACAGTGAAATTCACTTTAAGGTGAAAATGACGACGCATCTAAAGAAGCTGAAGGAGTCGTACAGTCAGAGACAGGTAACGCATCCTCAAACCAAACATCACAGCACGAGCCGGCATTACTGTATACATGTCGCTTTTGTTTTGAACTTAAATGGCACCTGGTGACGTGATCACGTCGCTCAACACGAACATTTTTGCTTGTTAAGTTAATTACATGTTCTGCTCCAACACCTAATGCTTTGCGTTCAGCTGAACACATCAGTGAAGTATTTGACTTGAGGGTATACATACAGACTGAGATAATGAGAGTGACACGGTGCTGGATTGTTCTCCAGGGCGTCCCCATGAACTCTCTACGGTTTCTCTTCGAAGGACAGAGAATCGCAGATAACCAGACTCCAAAAGAGGTTTGTTTCTCCTTTTTCCTTCCTTCCTTCCTTCATGACATTTTTATTTCCATTCCCTCATTTGGCGTTCGCTTCGATCCAAAGTGACTTCCAAATGAGGCGTGCGAGCTGCAGTCTCAAACGTCAGCGTATAGTCACGGAAAGATGATTTTGTCATAAACTTGAAGCTCATCTTCGAGTCCAATAATGTCCATTGGTCAAATTTTCAAACTGCAGCTGTTATATCGGAAAAATAACTTCAGGTCCAGAATGTACGTTTGTGTTTGGATGCGTCTTCTGTCAGCTACGGCCACTGGAGATCCTGGGGAGGGGGCGGAGCTTCACAAACATGGGCGTGAATTTGGATTTAAATGTCCAAAAAAAAGCTAATCTTACTTAATACACCTTTAAGTTGCTTTTATAACAAAGATTCTGCGACTAATTCCACAGCATCGTGTTGTTAATGATCTGAAAATATGAAATTTCAAATTGACAGCCAGATCCCACCTGTAGACTGAGCTCGTTTTACAAAACCAGCCGATTGCACACCGGTGTCAAATTATAAATCGGGGCGAGAAGATCTCACCGAAATGTCTCTTGTTCTTCGTGTATGGATTGCTGATGCTGTAGCTTCGTTTGGTTTCATGATTCCAAGAGCCAGAAAATTATTAGAGGGAATGTAGGGATGAAATAATGCAAAAAAAACCCAAAACAACCCATTAAATTAATTAATTATTTATATAAAGAACTAGTTTTAAAAGTTGTGTGTGTTGTATCCAGCGCTTATTTAACCAGTCCAGTTTACGGACGAAAAACGAAAGCCGCAACCCAAAAAACACACACGGGCCGTGTTTGATTCACTTCCTGCAGTCGGGTTAATTCAGAGTCGAATCACTTTTTCACGAGAGTTCATTTGGAAGAGGACCGACCGTGCTCAGACACTCCTAGACCGGGCTATTTTAGTTCTCCAGGATAGTAGCAGTCAAAAGTTTGTACACCCGTACTCATTTGTTTTGCGGCTTTTCTGTATTTTATATTTATGTTGTAGAACAACACTGAAGACGTCCAACACTTACCTTGATGATGCATTGTACGTTACTGGCATCATCTTCATGAGGTAGTCACCTAGAATGCTTTTCGATTAACAGGCGTGCCTCGTCAAAAGTTAATTAGTGGACGAGTTTCTTTCCTTATTAATGCGCTTGAAATCAAACCATAAAATAGTAAATAATAATACAAGTAACAAAATATCCTTATTCCATCCACAACTGTAGTAATCCGTGTTAAGTAAAGAGAAACGACATCTGTCATTACTTTAAGACATGAAGTGACTTAATTAATAAAAATAAATACAAAAAAAAAGCCACTGAATTGAATTAGGTGTGTCCAAACTGTACTTAAACACATCAGGGTTGCTGTCCAACACTTTACGTACATGAACTCAGTTTTGTTAAATGTGTGTCTGTGCAGTTGGGGATGGAGGACGAGGACGTGATCGAGGTGTATCAGGAACAGACCGGCGGCTACTGGAACGACTAGACCTTTACTTCATCTCCTTTCTTTTTAAATCTTAATTTTTGTATGTATGATTTTCTTTCTGTTTCCTTTTGTGCTTCTTTCAGAAGGAAATGGGAAAAAAATAAGAAGAAAACCGTCTGGATCAAAGCGATACTCCGGATACTCCGCTGATGAGAGTGAGAGACAGGGTTCGAGGAGGAAAGAATAAGGAAAAACATAACCTGTTTCCAAACCTTCCTCTTGATCTCTTTCGCTCTTTGAACACTCGGAGTCTGGATGAGTGTGTGCTGCTGAGCTTCAGAGCAGCTCGTCAAATTCCCGTAGTGAATTTATCCCCATCGTTGACGCTTAATTTCTGCAGGATTAGACGCCAAAATGTTCAAGTCTATTCCTATGTAATTATTGTCGGATGATGAAACGTGTGCCGTGTTTTCCTCGTACGTGACAACAGAGCAACAGCTTCATATCTTAACTGTGTGGTGCATGATTCTTTTCCCCCCATCTCCATTCAGATATCTGCTCCCCTGTTTATAGAAAGCATAATGCAATAAGGCCCTGTTTTATGACTCAAGAATGATATCTAATCAACACTCAGGGGCGACCTTTAACTTTCACCATGCAGAAATAATTCCACTGATGTCGATCTCTCTCTCTCTCTCTCTCATACACACGTGGTGATGATTTATGTCACTGCACGTGTAGCTTTTCTTTGTCCACTTCTTAGCTTTCATTATCATTGATGAACTGGAGAGGATTTGATCCAGATGGTTTATGAACATAAAGATTATTATTTTGCTTTTGTCTTGTTTTTTAAAATAAAATGTGTCAAATAACATGCTGGGTTGTGTTCTTTGCTCACACACACTGTGTATATTCCGATTTTTTCCCCTTAATTTCTAAGTGCTGTGTTTAAAGCAGGTCCTCTAGTAAAAACATAGCTGAGATTATACAGTTTGGACGCTAGGTGGCGACATTGGCGCTGTTTGAGGTTAAAAAAAAAAAAAACGACTAGGCTGGGTTGCCAGGACTGTAGTAACCCCACACACTTGGAAAACTTCTGACTAGTATCCAGGGTAGTAGTTATTAATAGTAGGATTTTCTTTTTTATTTAGTTCATCTCATCTCATTATCTCTAGCCACTTTATCCTGTTCTACAGGGTCGCAGGCAAGCTGGAGTCTATCCCAGCTGACTACGGGCGAAAGGCGGGGTACACCCTGGACAAGTCGCCAGGTCATCACAGGGCTGACACATAGACACAGACAACCATTCACATTCACACCTACGCTCAATTTAGAGTCACCAGTTAACCTAACCTGCATGTCTTTGGACTGTGGGGGAAACCGGAGCACCCGGAGGAAACCCACGCGGACACGGGGAGAACATGCAAACTCCACACAGAAAGGCCCTCGCCGGCCCTGGGGCTCGAACCCGGACCTTCTTGCTGTGAGGCGACAGCGCTAACCACTACACCACCGTGCCGCCTTTTATTTAGTTATGTTTTTTAAAATTATTTTATCTTTTTTTAAATAGTACTATTTTGGGGCAGTTAAATGTTTTGCATACATTATATTAAACACTACACTACCATTCAAAAGTTTGGGGTCACCCAGACAATTTTGTGTTTTCCATGAAAAGTCACACTTTTATTTACCACCATAAGTTGTAAAATGAATAGAAAATATAGTCGAGACATTTTTCTGGCCATTTTGAGCATTTAATCGACCCCACAAATGTGATGCTCCAGAAACTCAATCTGCTCAAAGGAAGGTCAGTTTTATAGCTTCTCTAAAGAGCTCAACTGTTTTCAGCTGTGCTAACATGATTGTACAAGGGTTTTCTAATCATCCATTAGCCTTCTGAGGCAATGAGCAAACACATTGTACCATTAGAACACTGGAGTGAGAGTTGCTGGAAATGGGCCTCTATACACCTATGGAGATATTGCACCAAAAACCAGACATTTGCAGCTAGAATAGTCATTTACCACATTAGCAATGTATAGAGTGGATTTCTGATTAGTTTAAAGTGATCTTCATTGAAAAGAACAGTGCTTTTCTTTCAAAAATAAGGACATTTCAAAGTGACCCCAAACTTTTGAACGGTAGCGTACGTACGTAATATGTCAAGTAGGTAAAATTTAGAGCTTTTTTTCTACAAACTAATTTCTTGTTCTGGTTATAATGAACAAAAGAAAGTGAAGCATCATGGAAATATAGTATGATAAATATATAATAAATTAATGTGAAATACATACACAATTACATTACATAAATTACTGCACATCAATTCATTGTCAATTACAAATTTTTACATTGCATAAATTAATGTGAAATGTATACAGTATAGGGGAGGAAGCTTGCATGAATGTGCTTAGTGAACTGAGAACAGCTCGGAGATGATTAGAGGATATTACACAGTAGTGTGAAGATATGAAGTTTATTTTCGACTGGTGAATGTATACATCATGAGTGAGTGAAGCAAACGAATGAAAATATTTTCAACACGAGAAGATAAACTTCATATCTTCATGCCACCATGTTATGTTCTTTATATTGTATGGACATCCACAAAAATATGCAAGTTAAAAGAATTTTCATTTTGAACCGGTTCGCCAGTTTGTCAACATGCATCTAGTCAACGGGAAAACGCTGGGAGTGACGTCATTGGAGTGAAATATCTGGAATTATTATACATACAGGCCACTTTTTCCATGGAATAAAAACATTTATTCTATTCTTTCTAGCAGGCATGCAATATATCGCTTATCCTCCGTGTATTGTGCCACTCTCGCCAATGGAGAATGAGCATGCAATATTGCTATAATATTGCATGTTGTCAGGAAAACACGACATCACATGTCAGAGCTCATGTGAAGATCCAGTGACAAAACTTTGCTGTTGCGCATGCGCACAATCATTTCTTTGTCGGCCGGGAGAGAGAGAAGACGGGGTTAATTCAATGCTCGGATTAAGCATTAAATAAATAAACTGAAACTAAAGACGTGCTGAACACCTGAAAGGCCACCAAAACTTCATTATTCTTCACGCATGTTTATAAGAGAAATAAAACATACATCGAAAAACTGGAAGAGAGACACATCGGAGATGTAAAACTTCCACGCTAGCGAGTGATTGACAGTTTGTAGACAAACATGGTGGCGAGGTTTACTTCATTAAAAGCGGAAGATTTAAAGAGAAAAGATGCGCTGAACACCCGAAAGGCTACCAAAACTTCACTGGATATTCTTCATGCATATTTACAAGAGAAAAACATACCAACGGACATTGAACAACTGGAAAAGAGACCAATAGCAGAAATATTGTCAAAGTTCTACTTGGAGGTGAGGAAAAGTGACGGAGACTTTTACAGGAGGACTTCACTCAGCAAAGCCCTTTTGTTTTGAACAACTGCAGTGGAGCAATTAACTACGACCAAAAGTAACTTCGAACTTGAACTGTCTATCTGGATAGAGCTTGTATATAAGTTGGGTGGTTGTTCAGGCTTTTTGGACTTGTATCATTTTTACTGTTAGAGCTTTGACTTTGTACAGTACATTGGATTGGATTGACAGAACATTGAATTACATTCGATCAGAATCATCACTGGTAAGTTACACCACTGCTCTTAACTTTTTGTAAAATCTATAATTGTTCCATCAAAGGTGTATGTATAATAATAATGGCTTTTTTTCGTGGTCTATCAGATATATTCCATTCAGCTACTCATCTTCGACTTGTTCAGTATCATGCTAGCTGAATGGAATATATCTGATATACCACTCAACGCCAGCCAATATTATTTAAATACGTCACTCAGATCCACGATGCATTTCGTATGAAAAAACGTGAGTTTTTCAACACGAGAAGATAAACTTCGTATCTTCAAGCCAACGTGTGATTTTCTTTTTATCATATCGATGCATTCACAAACAAAAAGGACCCAAATTTATCAAAACGATTAATCGTTTTCCTCATGAATAACAGGTAGAGATTTAATGTCGTGGTTTTGGTTCTCCGTGTCCTGGATGGAGCTTGTACGAAAAATACAAGTGGCGTATTTCCCAGTAAAAAACTCATGTCTATATAATAGAATATGTTATTATACAAAAACATTTTAAGACCTTGTGGAAATAAATAGCTTCCACATGGCTTCATTATGAGTAAATATCTCATGGAAAAGGATGCCTCAGGTGTAAGATGTTAAAAGGATAAGGGACTTAAGGTAAAGTGTAGATATAGTGAGGTGGGACGGACAAAAATGCTATTCTCTCGTCAATGTTTTAAGTAAATTATGCAAAAACATGCACACAAGTCTCATCTCATCTCATTATCTGTAGCCGCTTTATCCTGTTCTACAGGGTCGCAGGCAAGCTGGAGCCTATCCCAGCTGACTACGGGTGAAAGGCGGGGTACACCCTGGACAAGTCGCCAGGTCATCACAGGGCTGACACATAGACACAGACAACCATTCACACTCACATTCACACCTACGCTCAATTTAGAGTCACCGGTTAACCTAACCTGCATGTCTTTGGACTGTGGAGGAAACCGGAGCACCCGGAGGAAACCCACGTGGACACGGGGAGAACATGCAAACTCCGCACAGAAAGGCCCTCGCCGGCCACGGGGCTCGAACCCGGGCCTTCTTGCTGTGAGGTGCCACCTGCACACAAGTTCTTGTGAAAGAATTTTAACCTTTTTTTTTTTTTTTACCTTTAATATCAGTAGGACCTGATCACGATGTAGAACTGCGTGTTTATTTAAAAATAAAGAAGAAGAATCTTTAAGGGGAAAAAGTACGAGTGTTCGAGAAGGGGAAAGAACAGTGTTATGCAAGAAGAAGTGAGAAAGACGGGAGAATGAGAGGAGAAAACGTGGGAGTGAGAGGAAGTGAAAACACAAGGCCTGCCTCAGGCTCTCAGGATCTGCAGTCATGGATGCATTTCCTCGGCTGAGATTACGGTCGGCTGTTAGATTTATTCTCCTAACAAGCCGAGTTTTCCTCTCAGCTTTAACAGGAACCATCTCGTGCATACGGTGTAGTGTGTTTGTTTTGCGAAACATACCATAGGATTTTTTTTTTTTTAAGGAGCTGTATAGCGTTGAGACTGTGTGTATGGTGTTAGTTATACGTGTGAGCGAGGCCCTTGGCTGTGAGGCTCAGCTATAGCTGAAACCCAGAGGGAAGATCGAGTTTCTCAGCAGCACACCAGGCCTGAACACTACCAGATGAGGGCCAGAGAGGAACGGGGGAATGGGGGAAGGGTGTGTGTGTTAGGGTAAAAAAAAAAAGGGGGGGGGGATGGGTGTAGAATACCTATGAGCTCACGTCTGTGTCCAACTACATTTTCTTTGTGTATATGGGAAACGAGTACAGCGAGGCAGGAACGTACAGTCCTCGGTTCTTTAATCAGCTTCATCTCTCTGTTGAGAACAAAAACACGGGTCAAGAAACAAAAACACCTCTCTAGAAATGTTCCGCTGAACATCCCTGGTCCATTTTAAACGCCGGATGATAGACATCATCAAAATACCCCGAGTTTAAAGCTGAGGTAATGAAATAAGCTGAATGGTGTACTCTTGCACCGAGCCTTCATAATTATACCAAAGTTAATGATAGCAGTTCGCTGTTGAATGCTCAGTTCTGATTGGTCAGAAGGTGATGATTAATTTTCCAGAACAGAAATTTGAACAGTGCTTTTTCCTAATACAGTAACTTATCGCTTCTCATGGAGCAACTCGGTTTCAGGGACGAGACGTTTGTTTAACATTTATTCAAGGAGTCTCCTGTGTCAGCTCTTTGCAACAGCTTTGTAATACTGTCCTTTGTAACACGGGAAAGTCTTCAGGACAAAACACACCGATGAACCGCAGAATGCAACAACAAACTGTGTGTGGTTTTTTTAAAATACTATAAACAGCAAGCAGTAAGCCATAATAAATGAAACAAAGTCAATATTTGGTGCGAGACGACCCTTTGCTTTAGGCTACATCCACATGACAACGAGATTTTATTAAAAAAAATATCGCGTCCACAGGGCGGCACGGTGGTGTAGTGGTTAGCGCTGTCGCCTCACAGCAAGAAGGTCCTGGGTTCGAGCCCCGGGGCCGGCGAGGGCCTTTCTGTGTGGAGTTTGCATGTTCTCCCCGTGTCCGCGTGGGTTTCCTCCGGGTGCTCCGGTTTCCCCCACAGTCCAAAGACATGCAGGTTAGGTTAACCGGTGACTCTAAATTGACCGTAGGTGTGAATGTGAGTGTGAATGGTTGTCTGTGTCTATGTGTCAGCCCTGTGATGACCTGGCGACTTGTCCAGGGTGTACCCCGCCTTTCGCCCATAGTCAGCTGGGATAGGCTCCAGCTTGCCTGCGACCCTGTAGAAGGATAAAGCGGCTAGAGATAATGAGATGAGATCGCGTCCACATGGGCAACTGATCAGTAAAATATCAGGTAAATATGGCAACGCAACGCTTGCTGAAAACGATGCAATACACATGCCACACCTCTACGTGCGCTGTAAGACGGTCCCATCGGAGACACCAGAACAATAGTAGTAGGACGCATGCGCATAAACCTACCCGGCGTGAAGCACTGTCAGGAACAAACACACAACAACAAGAAGAAGAAGATGGCTGCGACTACGCGAGGAAATCGTGCCTTCTGTGTGTACAAATTAGTTTTATTAGTGTGCATAGTTTTCTCATCTCATTATCTCTAGCCGCTTTATCCTGTTCTACAGGGTCGCAGGCAAGCTGGAGCCTATCCCAGCTGACTACGGGCGAAAGGCGGGGTACACCCTGGACAAGTCGCCAGGTCATCACAGGGCTGACACATAGACACAGACAACCATTCACACTCACATTCACACCTACGGTCAATTTAGAGTCACCAGTTAACCTAACCTGCATGTCTTTGGACTGTGGAGGAAACCGGAGCACCCGGAGGAAACCCACGCGGACACGGGGAGAACATGCAAACTCCACACAGAAAGGCCCTCGCCGGCCCCGGGGCTCAAACCCAGGACCTTCTTGCTGTGAGGCGACAGCGCTAACCACTACACCACCGTGCCGCCCCATGCATAGTTTTATATAACTTAATTTTCTTGTGTGAACATTTTGAAAATCATTTTTATATAATTTATATAACTTTTTATATTGTGTGTGAACATTTTGAAAAGCAGTCTTATCCAATAAAAAAAAGAAATTCAAGAAATGGTTCAGTTACTTGTTTATTTAAAAGAAAAGCTGTATACAAAAGTGAATGCAATGCAGTGGTTCATACAAAACAGCGAGAGTGCTGCTTGTTCTAGTCATGTGGTTGTGACGTCATCGTAAACAAATCCGTTCTACTCATCCAGACGACTTCGCAACGGTGCCGTTGCCAGATTTTTCCACTCTGGAGCCCGTTCTCAAAAAATATCGTTGTGGGGCACCCAAAACGCCGGTGCCGTGTGGACGCCAGGCCGAAACGATAAGCAATTTTATCAGATTCACCTGAATCCGTTGCAGTGTGGACAGCCTCTTAGTCTCAGGTCTGGTGAGTGCAGTTTGATACGGAAGTGAGCCGTAGGTTTTACTGAGCATCTTGCAAAACCAGCCACAGTTCTTCTGGACACTTTGCCACACTCGCGTCTTCATTTTGCACCAAAACCCGGTATTATGTTTTCTTTTTTAATCTGAAAAGTGCTCTCTTATGGAATAAGCTCGGATACAACCATTTTTTTCCCCCCTGTAACATTTAATTTTCTTCTGGGAAAAAAAAAAATGTTTTGAACTCAAATGTTTCTGTGCCGACTCGAATAACAAAAGTTTGGATTTAAAATAAATAAATTAAATAAAATTAGGAAGCCTAAGAGTTGTGCGATAACAGAAACTAACTTGTAAAGTGTAACTGTGAATGGATAAAGAAACTAATATTTGAGAAATTGCTGCGTTGTAAGAGAAATGAAAGACTAAAACGATGCAGGACGTGCTGTTATTGGACAATAATCACTTTCCGGGTGTGATGCGAACTCTGCTTCTCGTCAAGCCGCATCACATCACACCACCCAACCCCACCCCACCCCATCACTGACAATTTTCCTGATATTTAACAGCATGCCCCTAAATGTTTTCTTCCTTAACATTTGTACGTCTGAACATTATTAACCCCATATGCCACCATCTTGGAGGAAATATTACATTTCAGGCAGGAATGTATCTCTGGCACTCTATACAATGCTCTGGTTCTAACTCCCTCAACATGAAAGCAGACATCAGATATCTGGTCGTACCACCAGGGCCGTCTGCTGGGACAATACTCCGACATTGGGTAAACATCTCTGAAACAATGTTTGAGAAACGTGAAGGTGGTGTCCGTGCTGGATATCGATATGATTTAGGCAACTGTATCTCGTGGGACTGAGAGAAAGGAAACAACCCGAGGAAGGGGGTTCTGGTTACCCGAGACATGACCCAGGTGTTTTTCTCAGGAAGGCTAAGAAAGTGTCATCTGTACAGCACAAAAAAGCGTTACACGCCGTGGGGACGTGTCTGCACGAAGGTTGATGTGGATCACAAACAAACAAGATCTGAAGTCAATGGATTTGGGTTTGGGATCTAAAACCAGCTCTCACGCTTCGTTTCCTCTGTGCGCTGTCTGTCCAGGATTTGAGTTACACGTCGCTGTTATGGACAACTGCGAAATGCTGGACCAGTTGTTTCTCGTTTGGACAAACCTGACTCAGTCTGGTCTAAAAACACACCAACATGCAGCGCTGCAACAGGATTGGTTTGGGTTTTTTTAGCTACCGCACAATCTCTTGGTGGTTTTAGGTCCGAGTTTGGAGCCTCACATTAAGTGTCTTAGAAGAGACACATCGCAAGTGCGACACTAACCTGTTGGAAAGCTTTTAAACCTGACCTCCCTTCGTCTTCTGCAGTTCATCAAAGCAAGTTCTCAGATTTTCACCTTTTATGCCAAATTCGTTCATATTATGCATTTTACGATGTACTAGTTAAGTACAAAAAAAAAAAGTTTGTACACCCCAAACAAGGGTTAAAGGTCTCATGGCATGGTGGTTTGTTGATGCTTTAAACGGGCTCGTGGAGGTTTCCGGATGTTCTATCCGCAGCCTTTCTCGAAATGAACCCTCGGCACGTAGATATAGCCTCCTGGGAGAAAGCCCCATTTCAGCGCTTTTCCCAGTGCATCGTTTTGCTAATGAGAAGCAGGAGGCGGGGAAGGGTAGAGGGTGGGGGCGGGTCTTATCATTAATATTCATGACATGTAAACATGTTACCTCTGATTGGCTAACAGCACTGTGACGCTACCTCCAGTGGGTCAGAACAAGCGGATGTGGGTGTCTTACTATGGCGAGAGAGAAGGAACAAACCGCGAAGGGAAAAATACCGCGCGCTGACGTCATTAAGGTGCGACGCGAGGAAATAAAATAAATTCAACAAATGTTTGGGTTTTTACTGAACAAACAAACAAATAAAATGAACGAGTGACTTAAAAAAAGAATGTGGGGGTCTTTGTAAAAACTGTTTTGATTGGCTATTATAACAGAGCATGCTGCATGCTTTTTGGTTTTGTAGCGCAGAGTACCTGGCTAACTGCAGGAAGCGGCTAGCTGCACAGCTAATGTAGCCATTGCAAGGCTAACGTGGCACCGATTTTAAAACACGGCAAAACGACTTAACAGTTATACACTTACTTGTTCGGTGTTTGTTGCTGATGCAGCAGGGATGCTTGGTACGGACCCAGGCTTCAGTGACAGTTGATGCGCAAAACCTGCCCTGTACTGTCCCAAGTTGTGGAAACATTCCTCAGGAAAATGCTTCCGACAAACATACACCGTCTTAGGTCGACTCGACGGCGTATTATTGGAGTAAATAAAATTAAGCCACTGCGTCTTCAGGGGCTCTCCCGTCGGCAGTAAAAACAGACTCCTTTCTGTGTTGTCACATCCATGTACAGCACAACTTCCATGTTTGGTGGCAACTTTTGAGCTGGGCGGGCAATCCATACAGTGGGTGGGAATCCAGAGGGGGGGGGGGATCATCTCCCTTGCTGACGTAGGCAAGGGAAGAGTTTATCAACGCGCCGTTTTGACACGCCATTCTCAAATGTTGGGCATAGTTTGGTTTACACATTATGAAATTTCTAGCCACTGGGGTGACTTAAGAAGGTCAGAGGAACTCATTTTAACGTTAAAAAAACTTCAGAAAGTGAAAATTTCATGCCATGGGACCTTTAAAATGGAATTAGGACGTCATTGCAGGTTCAGTTGGACTGACTTTCCTGTACATTATGATTAACACGGCGTTATATTTTGGCTCTACACATGAGAAACTGGGAGGCGAATTAAATCCTTCAGTAGAGTACTGTGTTTCCATTTACTGTTCCATTCACTTTGCCAGAGATTTCCACACACCTAGAATCGAATCTGTATTTGTGACATCAGATTACACTTTGGACGAGCTAGCTAATCAACATGCTAGCTCTGTTTATACCTAATCTCATCAACAATCCTGGACATTATCACATACATGATTACAAGTCTGTTTAGATGAACAGGTACAGCTACAGTAGTGCTATAATCAGCTTGATTTGAGTTCCTGCATCTCTCATCAGATTATGGACTAAAAGACATCTGTTGAAGATGAAACAAGAGGAGCTTTTTCTTTTTTCTTGTGAGAAACGCCCATCCGTCCACCAGCTGTTTGATGCAGTTCTCTAAATCAGCCAGTCCCTTGCCAGCTACATAAAATCATGCAGATCCAAATCAAGAGCTTCAGTTAATGTTCAAACATCAGAACGGGAAAAATTGCGATCTCACAGTGAAGTGTGACTTTCTTTCACTGTGGCATGGGTGTTGGTTTGAGCCAGATGAGTATTTTTGGTTTGAGAAACTGCTGATCTCCTTCCTGGGGTTTTCACACACAACAGTCTCTAGAGTTTACACAGGCAGAATGGTGCAAAAGACAAAAAACACTGAGTGAGTGAGGGAGCGACGGCTCTGTGGGTGGAAACAAATGCCTTTGGTTTGAACTTCCAGGAAGGATATAGTAACGCCAAGCAACTCTTTACAACCATAGCGAGCAGAAAAAGCATCTCAGCATGCAACAGCAGACCACCACGTTGGGTTCCACTCCTGGCAGCCAAGAACAGGAACCTTAGACTCAGGAACAAGTTCCTATTAAATTAGCTGGTGATTGTCGATATCATTTCCTTGTTACAGAGTCTGCCGGAACACCATTCCGGATTGTTACGTCTCACCTTAAAGTGCCATTCCACCATTGGATGTATTTTTTGGCATAAAATACAATATATTTTATGACAACATGACTAGACAGAGAAATCTTTTAGCTTCAAAATGATATATCAAACATAATTTTTTGACAACGACAAGTATATTAATTTTGCGACCAAAGTCACCTACCCTTTTAATTTCCGCGCGGTAGTGAAACGTGATGTCATCGGCAGGTTCCCCTTCTTGTGTACCACGTCACGTGTGACGTGGCACAGATTATCAGCAATGGCGGATAGAACGCGATTGTCAGCTTCGGAAAAGAAGCGAAGGAAAATAGCAAGTGATGCCCAAAGGAGACGGTCGATGGTGAATATCGGCACAGCAATCGACAAGTGGAAATCGCGTTCTATCCGCCATTGCTGATAATCTGTGCCACGTCACACCCTGACCCAAAGTAGTTCTATTTATACCAAGATACTTGACAGGTTCACAGATTTTCATTGAATATTCATAACAAGAATGGTCTGTGTTGATACCTTAACAGTCGCAAAGTATTATACAAATTTTCTCTAATAACTTGAATTCACTGTTTTGATAACGTATACAGTAGATCTACAGTTTGTCTCCTTCGGGTTTCACCTGGTATGCCGTTTTGTAAACTTCTCTGGAAATTTTCGAGAGTTTATTTTTACTGTATACTCCAGGCTTGTAGTACTCGAGTCCGACTCGTGCCCTAATTTTAAGGGCTCACGACTTGGCTTGGACTCGCGCATTAACTGCGTTCAGACTCGTAAATTGGAGGCGAGGACTCTGATATTTTTTCTTTAGTTTTTTGTAACACGCCATAATAATTTAGCATACGATATTTATAGACATTAAATTTTGCACGAATTTCGTGCAAGAGTCTCACACCTGCACGTCTTGGCCGCATGCGTTAGATAGACTCTCGGGCGCGCTCCGGACAGCGCATGCGCTGTAAACTTCTGCTCCTCGGACCTGCCCGATTCATCCTGATGCCCTACGTCTGGCTGGAGTCTCATCACATCGCTCCTGTGGAGGATGGCCCCATCCGGACAGTTGAAAGTCACACTTGGAAGATGCTCTGGACGCTTACAGTAATGGCTGAGGACTACAGTTGACTTGCTAACTTTAGGACTGTAGTTGTCATGAACGGTTTTGCATGCATGTTTCCATCAGCGAAGAGTTATAACACCGATGACACAGACTTCACGTTAAAAATGTTATAGTCATGTTGTCTGTTAACACCTAAATGAGGATGGGTTCCCTTTTGAGTCTGGTTCCTTTCAAGGTTTTTTTCCTCACCACTGTCGCCACAGGCGTGCTCATTGGGGATAGATCAGGGATAAAATTAGCTCGTGTTTAAAGTCATTCAAATTCTGTAAAGCTGCTTTGCGGCAATTCCTGTTGTTAAAAGCGCTATAAAAATAAACTTGACTTAAACAGTTTCACATAAAGGCAGCAACAGCGATCGTCAAACGGTGCGGTTGGAGTCTTGTTCTCGGACTCGAGTTGAAATTTTCTTTAATGCACTGTTTCTCAAATTGTGGTCCGCGAGCTGATGTAAAATATCACATTTTATCAGTGTTTCTCAAATCGCCCACGTGACTTCAAAACTCGTCTGTACTACTCAGAGCTTTGTTTTCTATATTGTATAAACTCAAATAGTAGCCCATTATTCGGCTTTGTCGGACATGAAGCAAGCCAACAGTTTTGCGACACTGCCTCGAGCTACGTCAGTTTAGGTTACACTTCCATATCAACGTCACCTCTGGAATGTGGAAAAACGACGAGTAACCAAATTAGACTTGGCATCAAACGGTCAAAAAGATAAATGGATCGGTGGCTGAAGACCGGGTCAGTCCAAAGAAAAAGCACAAGAAACATCTGACACGAGCAAGGACAAAGTGCAAAGACATAATGATTCTTTGTTTGAGAGAACAAAATCAATGCGGCCCCTGATATGAGATTAAAACTGTCAAGGTTGGAGCCAGACATTGCTTCAGCGATCTATCAGAATAAGCAGCACCATTCTTCTCATTAAGAGAAGGACAATGAGTGAGTTAGTGAGACTATTTGTAAAATGGTCATTTCATTAGTGTGTAATTTGTAATATACTGTTGAAGTAGGTTCAGTGTTTTTTTGTTCGAGATATTTAGGGGGTTAGGTAGCCCGCAAACTTTTTTTTTAAATGGATAAAGTGGTCCTTGGTCTGAAAAAGTTTGAAACATACTGCTTTAATGACTTGGACTTGAACACTGGTATACTTCCAGACTAATACAGCTCTAAATATGCAACTTGCTTGTTTTTTTGGGTCATCATCACATTTTCAGAAGGAAGCAGTTTGAAGTCAAGTGATTCTTCAGTGAAACCTATGCCATTATGAATTAAAAAAAAAAAAGTTTAGCAGATACTGATTTTTGACCACGTTCTGAATTTCGCTGATCAGAATGCAGTGGAAGGAAGTTTTTTTTTTCTTCACGTTATATTCACACAAAGTGAAGATGTGTAGTGTGCGCTGGAACAGTTTGTCTCGTACCGTGCGTCAGTCTGTGTAGCAAGTCAGGAATTGCTGGAATGGCCTGTGCTTACCAAATGACTAGAACTTAAAAGCATTATGTTCATACTCAACCTATTCACAATTCTAAGTCTATATGTCACTACTATTAGCACACCTCTGTCAGTACAGTACTAAAAAACAGGCGCCGTTTCCCAATTTTGAGTTTAAATGACTAAATTGGCTTTAGTCTTCACATGCACCAAGCTGTAACTTACAGCATTTTTTTTTTTGAGCAGTGTGACTGAACAGCATTTTGGGGGATCAGATGTTGGCAATGTCATAATCACAGGATCAGATGTTGTTAAGTTTTGTAACAAAATAATTTAATCTGTGGTTCCACTTCCTGTTGTGCGTGTGTGCAGTGGAATGAATGACATGCAATTAAACAAAACACTGATAAGATCATTTTAACACTTCCAAAGACAAATCCATTTTTTACATGCTTTCAAGGTTAGTCATATTGTGAGGTATCACCTGATTTAATTAATACAGGATCATAATCTTTTTTTCAGCATCAGTTTTGCACTTTGTGTCACATGGGGTAGAAAATTACACAGAAAGTGTACGTTGTGGGTTTGTACAGTTAAGTTACTTTTTAGGGTTTTAAAAATCAAGGTGAGAGGAATTTTTTGTTCTCATCTATTTATTCATTTTAATAATGTTTATTCAATATTCTACTTGGACAAAATCAACAAGCAAGGTAATTTCATTTACCTTGTAAAGGGAAAAAAAGTTGTTTTTTTTTAATTTAATGAACAGTTTAAAGAACAAAATGAAAATGTAAGGAGTAAATAGTATCTACTCAATTATATGAGTAAGAGTCCAAGTATTCAATTTCAATAATACTCAATAGTACAAATCTCCCAATGACTCAAGCTTTTCTCAACATGATTGTGCGAGTCATGTGATCATGAATTTCATCCAGGTATTTGTACATGAAAATTCAATTAAACACACATGAATAGTATGTGATCACATATTGCATGGATAAATAAAAAACCATTTGCACGATAGTTCACAAGTCCACATGTGAAAAATAACGTCGTGAAGTGTTGAAAAAGCACACGTCTCACACACGTCTGATTGTGTAACTTGTCTCATTTTGGTCTTTCATATTCCCAGAAATGAAACATAATGACGCATCTGTTGTATTATATGGTATTTAAAAAGGAATGTCCACAGCATGTGGTGTATCTCAGACATTAAACACTGGAAGTTTCCGTGTCGAGCCTTCAGCCCCAACCCCCCTCTGAGCTAATCCTCTCTGACTCATTGGATACAGGAACCCCAACAACCCCCAACACAAATCCAAACAAAAGGTTAAGCTTTTACCTTAAACTGAGGAATGTTGAGCTACTGTGTTTCAGCACACGACGCAAGGAAAGTTGAGGTATCGTGTGCCTCCGTCGCCGCATCTCCGCTCTTCTCGTCACCTCGAAAGCAGCGTGACGGACTTCACACCAGCTCCTGATTATCTCCCGTTATTGTGTCCGCTCTTTTATCTCTGCCTGCTGCTTAAAAGCAATGTTTATTCTTCCTAAATAACTTGCAAGCAAATAACTGTCACGTTCTCAGACTCTGTGGAAACTCAAATCAGTGAATAAATAAATACAAAAGGCCTGTAAAAGGAGCTGTTAGTGGTGTGGTAGAACTTTAAAAGATGCAATCAGTTATTACCAATTCAGCTGAAAGTAGAGAAACACTTCAATGCAATTTGTGCAAATGGATACATAAATTGACCAAATCACAATACAACACGGTCTATTGGGATTCAAAACTAGGCTCAGTTCCTCGAATGAGAACAGACATGGCAACATGGCTCTCAAATTGAGGTCCGGGAACTCACAAGCAAACTTCCTGAAAGTTATTATGCCTGGACTAGAATCTAATGAAAAAGTCTATGGATCCAATAACGAGCCACAAGATCATTCTACACATTTATACAAATGTTTTCCAATTGAACTAGTTTATAAAATAAACCTGTGCTGAAGGGCTGATTTTTTTTTTTCAGTCAAATTAAAGAGAAAAAAAAAACCTTTTACAAAGAAAACGTTATTGATTCGGGGGGAATCAATACATCAAGAAGTTCTAAAAACCTACTCACTTTATTAAGTGAAACTGCTGAATGGAGAATATGGACTTAAAAAGATGATTACTTTAAATAAATACATGTCTTTAAAACAGTAACATGACATTAAAACAAAAAGGAGATTTTTTTTCCCCTCCCTCCCATTCACACCTACATTTAATCCCATCAATCGCAGCCACATCATCAGAGCCTGTCAGTTTCAATTCTTCACTAAACCACAAAAATCTTACAGTTGCATGAACTGAGTTTATCTAGGTTTAAAAGGACATCAAACGCCTACAAAAATCCTGCACTATCTGTGCCAAAACAAACAAACAAAAAAATTTTCATACAGGGTCTGGACAACATTACAAGGCAAAAGATTAAAATACAAAATATTGGCCACTGCAGAGACGATTCTCTCGCCATCATAGTGTCAAAACAAATGTATTTTTGACAAGGCACAGAAGTGTTTTTTTCCTTTAAAGAAAAAAGCATTTTTGAACAGTTTAAAAAACAAAAAATGTCCTTTGAAGCCATGCAAAAGTTGTAGAAAAAGTGTGGACAGTCAGCACCAAAAGTTCAAGTATTTAAAATGTCACAAGGCATTCTTTTTTGGTGTGGGTGGATTATCTGAGCAAAATCCTCCTGCAGGCATCGTATGTCACAGAAGTCTGATTTTTTTTTAATCCATGCTGCAGGTCTGAGACACGCAAGCTGGCTGTTCGTCAGTCCTGAATGTTTATTCAAATTCACACGGTCGTCTCGCCCTGCCCATTTCCGAGCCGCTTGTAGAACCTGCGCCATGACTGCAGCGTCTTCCCGGACCAGATCCAGAAACCGGATGTGATCCCGACGATCATGGTCATGAGGTACTTGATCATGAAGACTGTGAAATCCGGGGACATGGGCGCGAAGTCTGCGGCTGGACACGGCACAGCGAAGCGTTTGCATGTTTGCATGTGCCACGTCTTCTCCCACTGCTCGCGGAAGGCTTGTTCGTAGAAGTAGCACGCGATGACGATGGTCGCAGGGACGGTGTAGAGCACGCTGAAGACGCCGATGCGCACCATCAGTTTCTCCAGCTTCTCTGTCTTGGTACCGTCGTGCTTCATGATAGTGCGGATGCGGAACAGAGACACAAATCCGGCCAACAAGAAGGACGTCCCGATGAAGAGGTAGACAAAGAGAGGCGCGAGGACGAAGCCACGCAGTGCCACTACATTGTGGATGCCTACAAAACAGACGCCCGTCAGTAGGTCACCGTCCACTTGGCCAAGTGCCAGCACCGTGATGGTCTTCACAGCAGGTACCGCCCATGCTGCCAAGTGGAAGTACTGCGAGTTAGCCTCAATGGCTTCATGTCCCCACTTCATGCCAGCGGAGAGGAACCAGGTCAGAGACAGGATCACCCACCAGATGGAGCTGGCCATCCCGAAGAAGTAGAGGATCATAAACAAGATGGTGCATCCCTCTTTTTTGGTTCCCTGTGCCACCGTTCTGTAGCCACCGTCCTCGAACTTGCCAATGCACACCACCTGGTCCTCTAGGAGGAACCCAGTAACATAGGCCACGGCTACCATGAAGTAACAGCCGGACAGAAAGATGATGGGTCTCTCCGGATAACGGAAGCGCCGCATGTCCACAAGGTAAGTCAGGACTGTAAAGAGAGTACTCAGGCAGCACAGTATGGACCAAATCCCGACCCAAAGGCGCCCAAACTTCACCTCTTCCTCTTTAAAATACATAAGTCCATGCGGCTGTGAATGTTCGCAGGGTGCGCCGCAATCTTTGGCTCCCAAAAATTTATAATTGAGGTAGGAAGGAACACCGAGCTGAAGCGGGCACGAGAAAGGGTGACCCAACCTATCAGTCGGGCGCGGTGTGAAATTATCCTTCTGCGTCGGTTCTAACGTCGGCTTCCCGGTGTCCGACGTGTTCTGTCCGACGCAGATCTCTCCCGCTCCGTGCACTGGGAAGTTCTCGCACCGCAGCCGCTCGGGCCACTGGAAGCCGAACTTGTTCATGAGCGCCTCGCAGCCTTGGCGTGCCCGCTCGCAGAGAGAGCGGCACGGAGGGATGGCCTGCTCCAGCACGGTGCACACCGGCGCATACATGGAGCACAGGAAGAACTTGAGATCCGGCGAGCACTGCACTTTAACCAGTGGGTAGAACTGGTGCACCTCCAAACCAGCATCCTCTTGGTTCGTGTGACCCAAGAGGTTTGGCATGATGGTCTGGTTGTACTGGATGTCTGTGCACAGAGGGATGGAGATGGGCTGGCAGAAACCGTGCTCTGGCACTGAGATCCCCTTCTCACCGTGGTACTGACCACAAGTCGATCTCAGGAGCAGAAAAAACACCGCTGCCGCCGCCGCCGCCATCCTGGAAAAAAAGTGAACCGCACACGTCGCGAGTTAGTTAGTTAATTAATTCGTTAGTCACACACATACACGAACCATGGCTGCATTTCAAACCGCTCCTAAATGTTCACTAGATATAAATGTGATAAAATAATGGCTCCCACACAGACCAACAGAAAGCCATTTAGGATCCAGCCATTGAGTTTGAGTTTGGTATCGTTCACACTCTTGTATCCCATTAACTACAAAAACTTTCCTATATAGGCTAACTGATACACTTAAGACTCAATGTAAGGAGTTAAAACAAATTTCACTTACTTTAAAAATATATATCCGACGAAAAATCAGAGTTCTGAGACTCAATAACGAGGAAAGTCCCCGGATGAAGCGCCGCCGACCCTCTCTCTCTCGCTCTCTCACACAGAACGTTATTCACAAACTTAATAATATCCAGCTCCTTTCTCCACAAAACTCAAGTGTCCGTGCGCTTATTTCGCGACTTCATTGTTATAACCAGAAAACTGCTTTGTTTTGGAGGGTTTTTTTCCCCCTCGAACCAACCTTTCCAGCTCATTCAGTTCCCAGCAACACCGGTGTCTAACTTTACCTCAGGAACTGCTCAGCCGCGTCCGCCGCCGACTCGCTCCACATCGGCCTCGCGCTGAGGATGAGACGGTTTCCAGCCTCCCACCTCCTTCCCTCATTCAAGCTTTAGCACGCAGCGCGGTCTCTACGGGGCGCCTTGAAACCATCAACGCGTTCTGACCAATCAGAGGCTTTGTTTTTCCTAGCGTGCAATTCCTCATTGGATAAACGCGAGCGTATCGGTGTGGGCGTGGCTATTATTGGAGAAAGCCCAGGCACGCTGAGATGCAATGCAAGATTTGGATTTCGAAAATTCTCCCAATCCTAATGTTCTTGTAGAAGGAGCAATTCAATTATTATTATTTTTTTGGTTTCAAATTTAGCTTAAACATATATGCACGCAAAAAGAAAAGTTTGTTTTTGCAGCCAAGTATGAAATCTGGCTGAAAAACAAAACTTTTCCATCTTCATCCTTCATTAATCTTCTGTTAGTATTTTATCTTGGTCAGGGTTGTGGTAAATACCTTCCTGAGAACATGAGGCAGGAACACAAGCCAGTCCATTACGGTGGTGTAGTAGTTAGCATGGTTGCCTTACAGTAAGAAAGTTCTGGGTTCAAGCCCAGGGGCCTTTCTGTGTGCAGTTTGTATGGTGTCAAAGTAATCCTAATGTTCTTGTATAAGGAGCATCAATTATTATTATTTTTTTGTTTCAAATTTAGCTTAAACATATATGCATGCAAAAAGAAAAGTTTGTTTTTGCAGCCAAGTATGAAATCTGGCTGAAAAACCAAATTTTTCCATCTTCATCCTTCATTAATCTTCTGTTAGTATTTTATCTTGGTCAGGGTTGTGGTAAATACCTTCCTGAGAACACCAGGCATGAGGCAGGAACACAAGCCAGTCCATTTTGGTGGTGTAGTAGTTAGCATGGTTGCCTTGCAGCAAGAAGGTTCTAGGTTCAAGCCCAGGGGCCTTTTGGTTTGCATGGTGTCAAAATAATCCTAATGTTCTTGTATAAGGAGCAATTAAATTATTAATTTTTTTGGTTTCAAATTTAGCTTAAACATATATGTACGCAAAAAGAAAAGTTTGTTTTTGCAGCCAAGTATGAAATCTGTCTGAAAAACAAAACTTTTCCATCATCATCCTTCATTAATCTTCTGTTAGTATTTTATCTTGGTCAGGGTTGTGGTAAATACCTTCCTGAGAACACCAGGCATGAGGCGGGAACACAAGCCAGTCCATTTTGGTGGTGTAGTAGTTAGCATGGTTGCCTTGCAGCAAGCAGGTTCTGGATTCAAGCCCGGGGGCCTTTCTGTGTGCAGTTTGTATGGTGTCAAAATAATCCTACTGTTCTTGTATAAGGAGCATCAATTATTTTTATTTTTTTGTTTCAAATTTAGCTTAAACATATATGCACGCAAAAAGAAAAGTTTGTTTTTGCAGCCAGCCAAGTATGAAATCTGGCTGAAAAACAAAATTTTTCCATCTTCATCCTTCATTAATCTTCTGTTAGTATTTTATCTTGGTCAGGGTTGTGGTAAATACCTTCCTGAGAACACCAGGCATAAGGCAGGAACACAAGCCAGGCCATTATGGTGGTGTAGTGGTTAGCATGGTTGCCTTGTAGCAAGAAGGTTCTAGGTTCAAGCCCAGGGGCCTTTTTGTGTGCAGTTTGCATGGTGTCAAAATAATCCTAATGTTCTTGTATAAGGTGCAATTAAATTATTATTATTTTTTGGTTTCAAATTTAGCTTAAACATATATGCACGCAAAAAGAAAAGTTTGTTTTTGCAGCCAAGTATGAAATCTGGCTGAAAAACAAAACTTTTCCATCTTCATTCTTCATTAATCTTCTGTTAGTATTTTATCTTGGTCAGGGTTGTGGTAAATACCTTCCTGAGAACACCAGGCATGAGGCAGGAACATAAGCCAGTCCATTAGGGTGGCTTGGTGCTGTAGTAGTTAGCATGGTTGCCTTGCAGCAAGAAGGTTCTGGGTTCAAGCCCAGGGGCCTTTCTGTTTGCATGGTGTCAAAAGTAATCCTAATGTCCTTAGGAGCAATTCAATTATTATTTTTTTTTGTTTCAAATTTAGCTTAAACATATATGCACACAAAAAGAAAAGTTTGTTTTTGCAGCCAAGTATGAAATCTGGCTGAAAAACAAAACTTTTCCATCATCATCCTTCATTAATCTTCTGTTAGTATTTTATCTTGGTCAGGGTTGTGGTAAATACCTTCCTGAGAACACCAGGCATGAGGCAGGAACACAAGCCAGTCCATTATGGTGGTGTAGTGGTTAGCATGGTTGCCTCATAGCAAGAAGGTTCTGGGTTTGAGCCCAGTGGCTGGTAGGGGCCTTTCTGTATGCAGTTTGCATGTCGTCTATGTGGGTTTTCTCTGGGTGCTCCAGTTCCAGTTTGGGCTGAGGTGCCCTTGAGTGAGGCACCTAACTCCCATGACTGCTCTGGGTATGTATGTGTGTGTGCGCTCATTGCTTATGTGTGTGTTCACTGCTTCAGATGCAGAGAGGAATTTCACAAACATGTGATGAATAAAGTTGTTGCTCTTCTTCTTCAGGGAACCATGCACACATACAGGGAGGTAGGATGAAACCAGAGAACCCAGATGAAATCCACAAGGAGAACATGCATAGAAACTCCACACAGACAATAACTCAAGCTCGAACTGGAGACCCACAGTTAATATGTTCACAAACCTACTGTATATCTCAAAAAAATAATGGCTGATGCTATATAAAACCACTCATAGTGTCTTCTTCTTCATTTGGTCTTAAGGGTGTGCAAACATTTGACTCTGAACTATTGTTTGAAAAGCCCTGATGGATGTACTGCATCAGTATTTCACCGTACACACTCCAAAGCCATGTTTTAACAGGTAGTGAGTTATCATATTAACAAAACAAAAGGATATGGACCAGGAACGTGCAAGATTGATGCCTGGGAGTGCAAAGAGAGCCTGTGTGTGCACTTGTGTTTGAAAAATGTCTGGCTGTAAGGGTTAAAGAGCAGAGACCGGGTCAGTGGTTGCTGCAATAAAGGTTATATTTATAGCGATGCTTGGTGCAGGAGTCTTAGTCACTAAATCACTGTGGTGTGTTAGAACCGGCTGGAGCCTCGATTTGTGACTGAAATGAACTCTGTATTATTAGAACAACTAAAATACAAAGTAATAACCTTTTACGATATGTTTACCTCACACCTAGTGAGTGATTTTCAGGGTATTAGTGGATGAACATATTTGTGTTCTGGTAGTGTGTTTTGCAACAAGTAGTAGTCATTAGGGAGGTAGTAAAGCAAAGAATTGATTTAATTTACACACAATGCATTAGCCTAGCCTGTAAATGCTTTGTAACCAAATTGGTTATACGTCCTACAGTGGGGAAGGGCCAGCATGGCTCAACTGCAGATTCTTTTAACTCCAACTAACTGCTGTGGCATGACAATGTGGGATTTTCTTCACCGAGTCAAACTTTGTCTGCGGTTCATGCTGGTGACAAGGCGGGATTTACTGCTGTCAGTCAAACCACGTCTGCGGTTCTTCCTGGATAGAACCATTCAAGTCCACCCCAGTCAACCACGCAGCAAAAATTATATGGTATGCGGACGTTCTTGCAGAACTTGCAGAAATGGTCGGAATAACTGCCGATTAACTTTGGACCCTGTAAACGTACGCAAACGACAAGCTCTCGTTGCCTAGTCCATTTTTTTGTGACTTTTCAAAGTATGAATTTCATCGTGATTTCCCAGTCTTCCTCCTTTTACCCATCCTCATTATCCTTGGAGTAAAAAACAACAACAACAGTCTGGGATCTCAAAGCCTTGTAGCATTGCAACATTGTGCTGAGGTCCAGCTGGGAACTGTTTCAACACAGAAAGCAAATTAGGAAAAAAAGAGAAGAGCATGCAAGAGCAGAACATTGTGTTCACTTTATTTTCTGAAGACATCCCAATCAAAGAATCCCTTCAGTTCTATTAATTTTCATTGGGAATCAATTTAGCAAGTTAAAGGGAGAACGGAAAACCCGACAGAACAGCCTTAATGCTCTTTGCCTTAGAGTCTCCTAGTGTACCTGTACTGGAACAATGAACACTGTTCTTCCAAATGTTCCAGATGTTCCCTGATATGGTGTTTTGATGATGGGGTGGAGAGCGCTGTCTCTATCTAACACATCAGTCCATCCAAAAACCTCAAATGGGTTGAGATTGGATACTGTGAAGGCCATGGCATATGAGTTACATAATTTTCATCCTTATAAGTGAGTCCTCGAAAACCTATGAATGACGGGCAGAGTCATCCAGCAAAAGACCACAGCCATCTGTGCTGTTTTGTAGTACTGTTTCCTAGTATATAATATATGCCAGTATACAGTGGTGCTTGAAAGTTTGTGAACCCTTTAGAATTTTCTATATTTCTGCATAAATATGACCGAAAACATCATCAGATTTTCACACAAGTCCTAAAAGTAGAAAAAGAGAAGCCAGTTAAACAAATGAGACAAAAATATTATACTTGGTCATTTATTTATTGAGGAAAATGATCTGATATTACATCTCTGTGAGTGGCAAAAGTATGTGAACCTCTAGGATTAGCAGTTAATTTGAAGGTGAAATTAGAGTCAAGTGTTTTCAATCAGTGGGATGACAATCAGGTGTGAGTGGGCACCCTGTTTTATTTAAAGAACAGGGATCTATCAAAGTCTGATCTTCACAACACATGTTTGTGGAAGTGTATCATGGCACGAACAAAGGAGATTTCTGAGGACCTCAGAAAAAGTGTTATTGATGCTCATCAGGCTGGAAAAGGTTACAAAACCATCTCTAAAGAGTTTGAACTCCACCAATCCACACTCAGACAGATTGTGTACAAATGGAGGAAATTCAAAACCATTGTTACCCTCCCCAGGAGTGGTCGACCAACAAAGATCACTCCAAGAGCAAGGCGTGTAATAGTTGGCGAGGTCACAAAGGACCCCGGGGTAACTTCTAAGCAACTGAATGCCTCTCTCACATTGGCTAATGTTCATGTTCATGAGTCCACCATCAGGAGAACACTGAACAACAATGGTGTGCATGGCAGGGTTGCAAGGAGAAAGCCACTGCTCTCCAAAAAGAACATTGCTGCTCGTCTGCAGTTTGCTAAAGATCACGTGGACAAGCCAGAAGGCTATTGGAAAAATGTTTTGTGGACGGATGAGACCAAAATAGAACTTTTTGGTTTAAATGAGAAATGTTATATTTGGAGAAAGGAAAACGCTGCATTCCAGCATAAGAACCTTATCCCATCTGTGAAACATGGTGGTGGTAGTATCATGGTTTGGGCCTGTTTTGCTGCATCTGGGCCAGGACGGCTTGCCATCGTTGATGGAACAATGAATTCTGAATTATATCAGCGAATTCTAAAGGAAAATGTCAGGACATCTGTCCATGAACTGAATCTCAAGAGAAGGTGGGTCATGCAGCAAGACAACGACCCTCAGCACACAAGTCGTTCTACCAAAGAATGGTTATAGAAGAATAAAGTTAATGTTTTGGAATGGCCAAGTCAAAGTCCTAACCTTAATCCAATCGAAATGTTGTGGAAGGACCTGAAGCGAGCAGTTCATGTGAGGAAACCCACCAACATCCCAGAGTTGAAGCTGTTCTGTACGGAGGAATGGGCTAAAATTCCTCCAAGCCGGTGTGCAGGACTGATCAACAGTTACCGGAAACGTTTAGTTGCAGTTATTGCTGCACAAGGGGGGTCACACCAGATACTGAAAGCAAAGGTTCACATACTTTTGCCACTCACAGATATGTAATATATTGGATCATTTTCCTCAATAAATAAATGACCAAGTATAATATTTTTGTCTCGTTTGTTTAACTGGCTTCTCTTTATCTGCTTTTAGGACTTGTGTGAAAATCTGATGATGTTTTAGGTCATATTTATGCAGAAATATAGAAAATTCTAAAGGGTTCACAAACTTTCAAGCACCACTGTACCGTATATAATCTAAATTTTTAGATATAAAAAAGAACGACTTTCTATCCGTCTGTTTCCCACACATGCTCTGACAACAATGTGTCATTTTTCACACTGCTCCGTAGTTTCCTCAGTGCCAGACCACCTTTTGGTCTTCCTGTGCTGCAAACGAGATTATGACGATATGCATTGCTTATAGTCGTGAAAGGTGAATTGGTCATTCTCTTGTTAGCTTAAACGTAGAAGCAAAACGTGGAAAGTGTGGTAAAAATGCCAAAACATTGTTAAGGCTCGAAGGCATGCAATGAAAACACAGAGAATTGGTTTGATCTGGGAAAATGTAATGGTCCCTCGGGCTTGAGATTTGGAACGACTAGGCTGTGTCAGTGTTTTTAACACAGAAAACATGTTACAGTTCAATGAAATATGTTCATAGATGTTGGATCTGAAAGTATTTCTGAATAGTAATTAACTGCCTGTAAAGCAGTCTTCGCTGCTCTTCACACGGCCTCTTTCTCAACACCGTAACTTAATCTGACTCTTTTTGGAGGTCAATGAAAGGTCACACGTCCTTTATTAACCACTAATATGCCTGGATTCTACAGCATGTGATTCAGGCTCAGTCTCGCACGGAGGATGAATCCTCAACAATGCATCATTATTTCCTTGTAGATTCTTTCTTTCCCATCGTACTCGTGCTTATGTGGCCTGCATTCCTGGAGATAATGGCTATGTATTAGGGATATAACCGAATACAAATGCATTATTCAGAAAGAACAGATAACGGTGTTCTTAGCAGCGTGAGGGTGCGTATTTAATTTAAAACAAAAGCAAGCAAGAAAGAAACAACCAAAATCCTTCGAGCATAGGCTATGGCAAATTCAGGTTTAATCTGAATACAGATATATGGACCACGTTAACATTAAGATGAACAAGAACATGTCTGTCCCTCTCTGAGTTACATGTCAATCCTGAGACACCAGTGATGGATCCTGACCTGTTTTGCTCCTCAGACTCGCCTGATCCATCCTGATGCCCTACGTCTAGCTGGAGTCTCATTTCATCGCTCCTGTGGAGGACGGCCCCATATGGGCAGTCGAAAGTCGCACTTGGAAGACGGGTCTGGACACTTACAGTAATACATCTACTGTATGTCTGAGGACTTACAATTGGACTGCAGTTGTCAGGAACAGTTTTACACTCAAGTTTCCATCAATGAACAGTTTATAACTTCAACAAAACAGACTTCAGGTTAAAACTGTAATGCATTTCCTGGTTACACAGTTGTACTTTGTGACTATATAGGCTACAATTATAAGAGCAAATTATTTAGAATCATACTATCTGTTATCACCTATATGAGGATGGGTTCCCTTTTGAGTCTGGTTCCTCTCGAGGTTTCTTCCTCATGTCGTCTGAGGGAGTTTTTTCTCGCCACCATCGCCACAGGCTTGCTCAATGGGGATAAATTAGGGATAAAATTAGCTCATATTTAAAATCTTTAATTTTTCCATAAAGCTGCTTTGTGACAATGGCTGTTGTTAAAAGCGCCATACAAATAAACTTGACTTGACTTGACTTGAAACGAACATGTGGCACCGCACAATGCATTTACAGCATTCATCCTTAGTAACTGCCTGGTCAGGGTTGCGGAGGTTTAAATTTGGCTACTAGTATTTTTTATATATTTTTTTAATATATTTTGGGAAATCGACCAGTTAGATTTGTTAGAAAATATCACAGGGAGGTGCAAAGAAAAATACTGACTGCAGGAGCGGGATTAAAAAACAGTCCCTGGGCAAATATCTCAATTTGAAAGCAATTATGAACTCGAGTGATGTAGCTGAGGTTGAGGAAATGTCAGCTCTAGATTTCACACACTACGTTGACACACGTTCTACCTCTTGGCTTCTTTTCAGAGTTTCCAGAGGGATAGGGGATTGTGGTCAGGTTCGTTAAAGGGCCCATGGCACGGTGGTTTGTTGATGCTTTAAACGGGCTCGTGGAGGCTTCCGGATGTTATATCCGCAGCCTTTCTCGAAATGAACCCTCGGTACGTAGATATAGCCTCCTGGGAGAAAGCCCCATTTCAGCGCTTTTCCCAGTGCGTCGTTTTGCTAATGAGAAGCAGGAGGCGGGGAAGGGTAGACGGTGGGGGCGTGCCATGGGGGGAGGGGGAGGGGCTGCCGTCTGCCTCCCAAGCCGGCCGAGAGCGCTCCTCGTCGGGCACGGCCAGGCGGGCGAATGCCCTGGTCCGTCCACCCTGTCTAAAAAAATGGTACAACTCGAGCCCATGTACCTGGCTAACTGCAGGAAGCGGTTAGCTGCACAGCTAATGTAGCCATTGCTAGGCTAACGCACCGATTTTAAAACACGGCAAAACGACCAGTTATACACTTACTTGTTCGGTGTTTGTTGCTGATGCGACAGGGATGCTTGGCACAGACCCAGGCTTCAGTGACAGTTGATGTGCAAAACCTGCCCTACTGTCCCAAGTTGTGGAAACATTCATCAGGAAAATGCTTCTGACAAACATACACCGTCTTAGGTAGACTCGACGGCGTATTATTGAAGTAAATAAAATTAAGCCACTGCGTCTTCAGGGGCTCTCCCGTCGGCAGTAAAAACAGACTCCTTTCTGTGTTGTCACATCCATGTACAGCGCAATTTCCATGTTGTGTCTTCTATGGGCTCCTCACTACAAAATGTAGTCATGTGTTCTGCGCATGCGCAGTAGGCTTGGTAGGACAAACAGCAACTTTTGAGTTGGGCGGGCAATCCATACAGTGGGTGGGAATCCGGGGGGGGGGCGTGGGAATCATCTCCCTTGCTGACGTAGTAAAGGGAAGAGTTTATCAACGCGCCGTTTTGACGCGCCATTCTCAAATGTTGGGCATAGTTTGGTTTACACATTATGAAATTTCTAGCCACTGGGGTGACTTAAGAAGGTCAGAGGAACTCATTTTAACGTTAAAAAACCTCAGAAAGTGAAAATTTCATGCCATGGGACCTTTAAGAAAAACAAAACAAAACTATTCTTTCTGCTTTCAGCTATTCTGGGTTTAAATCCAAATTCAGAGGTGCTGGTTTACACCCCAATTATGTATAATGTTATACAGTTGACAGAGCAGTGCACGTAGCACCATTAAATCCGTATTTGTTTTTGTTTGTCCAACATCTGTGAAACCTGTTGCATAGCAGCCCTGTTTAATCAGTGATAAATCAGTGCAAGTGGCCTTGTGCACTCTGGTTAATCTCTCTAATTCGTTCAATTCTCTTTTAGGACTATAGCTGAAGCACTGGCGGGTAAACAGAGCAGGCCGCGAAGTCAAACAGAGCCACCAGGGCAACTCCATTTTAGGCAAAACACTGCACGCAAGCCCCCTGCTTTGTGTATAGTATTGGTAACAGGTTGGTATACATTTTACTTGATCTCAGTCCATCACGTGTCTTTTGCCTCTCTTTTTCTCTCACGCTCTCTTGCGCTCTGTCAAACACACATGCAATCATACAGCGCTTTTTTGTGCTCTGCGCTTGTTTTAACATGCACAACTCATCAGTGGCTCACTGTTGATCATGATCATGATGATCCGGTGGGGCTTGCTGGGTTAAGCGTTTCCCAGGGAGGAGCCAGGTGAGCGGGTGGAGAGACACGCTGGAGGCTCCAGATGGATTAAATCTGTCCACAGTTTACTGTTTATATTGTACGCAGTATTAAAAGGTTCACGAGTTACTCATTTTGGCTTAGGATAAGCCACATTTATCACTGTAAGTTGAAATGCCTGAAATATGAAGGTCCAAACATAGAAACTTGTGGAACACCTTACTATATACAATTTACAGAAAATTCCAGACATGCATACAGATACACATATGAGTGTGTGTGAAAGTGTGTGTGCTCTGACAAATATATATTTGAAGTTATTTATATGTACTCTGTGTGTACACTTCACACCCAGCCCAACCCTTGACTGTCTTGTTACCAATCGTGGTCACCGATTTCTCTACGGAAAAAGTCATTTCAATTTTCTTCTCTTGTTCTCTCACTCTATCTTCCATTCGCTTTCATCCCCTCCACTGCTCTCGCTCTCTCTTTCTCTCTGTCTCTCATCCCCTCACTCTAGATTAGACCTCTGTTATTTTGCATTCCATCTTTGAGAAAGTGGAGCTGACGAAAACCAGATGACGGCCCCGTGTACAAGCATTTATCCTTCTCCTTCCACCAGCGCTAACACACGCTCGCCATCTTCCTATCTGTCCTCACGTTCATGCTCATCCGCTCCCTCTGCTCATCGGACTCCATCCTTTTATATCTGTTTTATTACTTTTATTTATTTATTTTCCCATAATTATTTGTAGGCAAGAGACAAGGATTCCAGCAGTGCCTATTTCTCATCCCATTCTGACTCTGTGGATCATTCAAATTTTTTTTTAAATTTGATCTTTTTCATGTTATCCAATGTTGGAGAGCAGCTAGCTACAAGGAGTGATCTTACGAGCATGGAAGTAGCTGAGCTATTTTCAAAATAGCGTTTTCCACTCACTAGCTGCTTTGTTTTCCACCAAGTAGCATGAAAAAAAAAACTAGCAAGTAGCATAAAACTAACAAGCTAGATAATTCCAGAAATGAACTGAATTAAGAGTAGTAGTCTAGCAGTGACAATGTTTTACAGTTAAGTAATGTTAGCTTCTTACTAAGAGTGGTTTACAAATAAAAAAGCACAATTTTTGTAATGGCATACCCTGGACAAAGTACATACAAGGAATTAGCTGTACAATAAAATGAAAATCTCAGTTGATCTCCCTCAGTTTCACAAAGCAACTTCAGTGAGCGATAGTTGGCTAATTTTTCTTATTAGCCAAATTTATTTCGGCTAAAGCTTAGCTAGTTTAAATTATGAGTACTTGGCAGGTTATACTTGCAAAATAACTTCAGTTAGCAGTAGATAGCTACTTTTTTTTCTGAGTAGCTTGTAAATATAGCTTTATCAAAAGGTAGTTTCTGTTTTAAGCTATTTTAAGTCACAATTGCAAGATAGATCAGTTCAGTTCACTGTTTTTGTTAAGGTGACCAGATTTCTGAGAAGAAAACCAGGGACATTTTTAGTTCGGTGATGAAAATATCATTAAAACATCTAACGTTTTCGTCTGGGCGGCACGGTGGTGTAGTGGTTAGCGCTGTCGCCTCACAGCAAGAAGGTCCGGGTTCGATCCCTGTGGCTGGCGAGGGCCTTTCTGTGTGGAGTTTGCATGTTCTCCCTGTGTCCGCGTGGGTTTCCTCCGGGTGCTCCGGTTTCCCCCACAGTCCAAAGACATGCAGGTTAGGTTAACTGGTGACTCTAAATTGACCGTAGGTGTGAATGTGAGTGTGAATGGTTGTCTGTGTCTATGTGTCAGCCCTGTGATGACCTGGTGACTTGTCCAGGGTGTACCCTGCCTTTCGCCCGTAGTCAGCTGGGATAGGCTCCAGCTTGCCTCCGACCCTGTAGGACAGGATAAAGCGGCTAGAGATAATGAGATGAGATGTTTTCATCTTTATCATTAAAAAAGGGGGGGACATTTCTGGTTTTCATGTATTTCGATCATGCATTGCATAAAAGGTGGCATAGTGGTGAAAGTGGGTCGCACTGTTGCCTTACAACAAGAAGGTTCTGGGTTCAAGCCCAGCAGCTGACGGAGGCCTTTCTGTGTGGAGTTTGCATGTGCTCCGGTTTTTCCTAAAGGCATGCAGGTTAGGCTAATTGGTGGCTCTAAACTGTCTGTAGGTATCTGAATGGTTGAGAGGAGAAAACCTCGATAATAATCCAGTAGAAGGCAACGGGAAGCCACCACTGTAATGTTCCCGAGGCACTTTGATGGCTGAAGCCGTCAGAGTGGCCACGTCACTGTAGTGATATGCCAAAATGGATGGATTGCATAAAAAGTGGGATTTTCTTCACTGAGTGCACTGTAGGCTGATTCTGCAACTGCTTTAGGTTAACATTAATAAAAGGCAATGTGAAAATCTCTGGTATGGGTACGGTACACAGTTTAGATTTATAGACTTTTAAATTGTAGGCTAGCTGAAACAGATGTTTTAGACTCATGAAAGTAAATATATGAAATTAATTACCATATATGCCACTTGTCTTCTTTCTCTTTAGTCCCTTCACTCTTTTTACTCCCTTAATTTCTCACTCTTTTCTCCTCCCTGTCTAATCTTTAACAATGAACAGTACACTATTAGATAAAATACTTATTCCTATTGCGTGCTTGAATTTCGTTTATTCAAATTTATCTCAAACTTTTCAGGTACAGTGATTTTTTTTTTGGAAAAGGCAAGGGATACATTTAATGAATTACACGGCTTTCAGGTAAGAACTTAATGAACGTTCGAGGAGGTAATGCCAGAGATACGAAAATCTACCATGGTTTACTATGGTTTTACCATGGTTTTTATGTAGTAACCATGATTCTACCATGGTATCTCATGGTGATTCTAAGTACTATGAACCAACCATAGTATTACTATGGTTCATCCATAGTACTGCAGTAGCTGTGGTAGCATCATAGTTGTATGTGTAATAGGTCATAGTAACTACGAAATTAGTTTAAAAAGGGATAGTATGGTTTTTAAAAGGATGCACTAACTGTAGTATTACCATGCTTTTGTCCAACAGTCAATGCTCTAGAGAAGGATCTTGATTAACAGCCCAGATACATTAACATTTACTTAGAACCTAAAAATTTAAGTGAACATTGAGGTAAAATGCACCATGGTTTTCATGGTTACCCAAAAAACCATGAATAACTATAAACCATGGTAAAACCATGGTTAGTTTTCATAGTAAAACCATGGTTAATTTTCGTAAGGGATCATAGCCATCACTTACAAACATTTCTAACGTTATGGCGAATTGTGTTGTAGTGGTTACATCACAAAAAATAGAATTTTAACCCATTGGCAGGAAAAACTACTGCCAAAATGGTACCACAGACAACGCCAAATATAGCCTATACCATCTGAATATACTTCCCACTGACGGAATTGATCTATATTTGAAAAAACATAAGATTACAATTATCCGATCCTTATAACCTCCCTGGTATCCTTTTTAAATCCACTGAGGATACAAATGATTCCTGATCTCTCATAGCCTAAATTGTAGCCATAGCTGAATTGACGACCGAGCCTATACGAGTAGCATTAATCAAAATGTGTAGTCCGCTACACATCACAACAAATTATGCAAATTACTGACACTTTGGTAACATTACCATAAGCCTACAGCTTGACATAGCCTGTAGGATATAGCCTGTATAGGCTATATTTACTCTGTAGGATAACACACCAATTTGGGTGTAAGTTAGCTTATGCTGTTGAACTGTTATAATTTTACCTCAGCTGGATTTTTGTTACAGCAACGCGACATCTAGCAACAACTTCAGCTGACTGATTGGCGCTGCACTGAGCTTTCTCCTGCTAGCATTGACCGCGGTTTGTTAGGTCAACCGCTACATCTCAATGTTATGTCATATACAACATCGCAAAATGTAGCTTATACATTTAAAGGCTAAATAACATAGATGACAAACAATGTCACTTAGGCCTACAAAGAAAAGACTATGGTTCACTTGTTCAGGAGCGGATGAAGCGATCTGTCAAAGCTGAATGAATGACTTTAGTTAAGGCAAAGATTCTAGCGTGCCGCTAAAAAGTTGTTCCCCAGCTCCACCAATCAAAATACTGGAAAGGCTATCGCCAGAAGTGTTCGAGAACACCTCTGCTATCGACCTGAGCCTGTCTTAAAGTGATCCACAAAACAATACGTGAGGCATCTGCTGAAATCTGGTAGATGTTTTGGACTGTTTTTTTTTTTCTGGCATGGTTAAAAACGAAGACATTTCCAGGGACAGGCCACCAAAAACAGGAACATCTGGTCATCCTTGTTTTTGTCTCAGCAGTTTGTAGTGTAGCTTAGTTGTTTTAAATCACGAGTGGCTTGGAGCTTGAAAAGTTACTGGCACAGTTGCTTCAGTTATGTGTTGCAAGTTATTGTTTTCAGTAGCTTGAGCTAACTTTTTCAGAACTGTAGTTTGGACCTAGTTTAGCTGTTTTGAATCATATTTCGTTTGTAGTTTGACACATTCCAGTTGCAAAGTGGTTTGTTAGCTATTTTATCAAATAGGCAGTTTTGATATAACTGCTATTTTAAGTCACACATAGCTTGTAACTAGACTAGTCGCAATTGCAAGATACTTTCAGTTAGCTTGTAGCTAGTTATGCCGAGTTTTATCAAATAAGTAGTTTGGCTGTAGCTTAGTTGCGTAAAATTTTCACTTGGAACATACAGTAACAGTCAAATAAGTAAGCGTGTCTAAATATTTGACTGGTATAGGTGTATGTAAGTGTAGTTAGCTATGTTTTTCCTCAGCTTGTAGTATAGCGAGCTAGTTTGCTGTAGTTAGCTACCTATTTTGAGTAACTTGTAGTGTAGTTACTTTCTTTATCATGAATGGTTTGTAGTGTGGCATGTTTGCAAAAAAAAGTAGAAAAAATATAGGCTAAATAAAAAAAACAAAGAAAAAACTTTTTAATATACTTTACTGTTGTAGTTTTTGAATTCATGTCTTAGATTGACTTCTTTATAGCAATTAAAATCATTCAGTCATCACGTAAAAGCAGTCTGTTTACTGGAAATATATTAAATGACATTCCAGTATGGTTTTCATTAGTGCCTTTAAACCAGGAATATGTTCACAATATAGCTCATGCATTATTGTGTAATTACCGGGAGTGTGTGTGTGTGCGTAGGGAAGTGCAGTTTTTCAGTCCAACAATCTAAATCATTGCCATATGAACTTCATCATCCCACACAGAGGCAGTCCATGTGTTTTCAGCAGCAGAAAGCAGCAGACATGTAACTGGTGAAGAACAGATCACACTGCTATGACCTCAGCGTTAAATTTAGTTCCAGACTCAACTAAACCTGATCGCGTGTGTAGGTTATGGCTGCTAAGTTGATGTGCAGTGTCACATGCTATTCTGATGCATTGGGTGGTAACTTCCCAGATGATGTTCGTTAAGGATTCAACAGGTTTGAAAGTCTGTTTTACTCTCAGTGATTCTACAGACTGCGATAACGTGCATTCTCCATGTCGGATTATGTAAAGAAGATCCTCTCACGATAGACCTGCGATGAAAGAAATACATGTACAGTACAGTGGTGCTTGAAAGTTTGTGAACCCTTTAGAATTTTCTATATTTCTGCATAAATATGACCTAAAACATCATCAGATTTTCACACAAGTCCTAAAAGTAGATAAAGAGAACCCAGTTAAACAAATGGGACAAAAATATTATACTTGGTCATTTATTTATTGAGGGAAATGATCCAATATTACATATCTGTGAGTGGCAAAAGTATGTGAACCTTTGCTTTCAGTATCTGGTGTGACCCCCTTGTGCAGCAATAACTGCAACTAAACGTTTGCGGTAACTGTTGATCAGTCCTGCACACCGGCTTGGAGGAATTTTAGCCCATTCCTCCATATAGAACAGCTTCAACTCTGGGATGTTGGTGGGTTTCCTCACATGAACTGCTCGCTTCAGGTCCTTCCACAACATTTCGATTGGATTAAGGTCAGGACTTTGACTTGACCATTCTAAAACATTAACTTTATTCTTCTTTAACCATTCTTTGGTAGAATGACTTGTGTGCTTAGGGTCGTTGTCTTGCTGCATGACCCACCTTCTCTTGAGATTCAGTTCATGGACAGATGTTCTGACATTTTCCTATAGAATTCACTGGTATAATTCAGAATTCATTGTTCCATCAATGATGGTAAGCTGTCCTGGCCCAGATGCAGCAAAACAGGCCCAAACCATGATACTACCACCACCATGTTTCACAGATGGGATAAGGTTCTTATGCTGGAATGCAGTGTTTTCCTTTCTCCAAACATAACGCTTCTCATTTAAACCAAAAAGTTCTATTTTGGTCTCATCCATCCACAAAACATTTTTCCAATAGCCTTCTGGCTTGTCCTCATGATCTTTAGCAAACTGCAGACGAGCAGGAATGTTCTTTTTGGAGAGCAGTGGCTTTCTCCTTGCAACCCTGCCATGCACACCATTGTTGTTCAGTGTTCTCCTGATGGTGGACTCATGAACATGAACATTAGCCAATGTGAGAGAGGCATTCAGTTGCTTAGAAGTTACTCTGGGGTCCTTTGTGACCTTGCCGACTATTACACGCCTTGCTCTTGGAGTGATCTTTGTTGGTCGACCACTCCTGGGGAGGGTAACAATGGTCTTGAATTTCCTCCATTTGTACACAATCTGTCTGACTGTGGATTGGTGGAGTCCAAAATCTTTAGAGATGGTTTTGTAACCTTTTCCAGCCTGATGAGCATCAACAACGCTTTTTCTGAGGTCCTCAGAAATCTCCTCTCTTCGTGCCATGATACACTTCCACAAACATGTGTTGTGAAGATCAGACTTTGATAGATCCCTGTTCTTTAAATAAAACAGGGTGCCCACTCACACCTGATTGTCATCCCATTGATCGAAAACACCTGACTCTCATTTCACCTTCAAATTGCCTGCTAATCCTGGAGGTTCACATACTTTTGCCACTCACAGATATGTAATATTGGATCATTTTCCTCAATAAATAAATGACCAAGTATAATATTTTTGTCTCATTTGTTTAACTGGGTTCTCTTTATCTACTTTTAGGACTTGTGTGAAAATCTGATGACGTTTTAGGTCATATTTATGCAGAAATATAGAAAATTCTAAAGAGTTCACAAACTTTCAAGCACCACTGTATATGATTTTTCTGCTTACGCCATCGATCAGCGTGATCTGGACTCGTACAGAATACAGCGTCATATAAATAGATACATTATTCAGTGTTTAACTATTCATATTTCAGTATTTTGCCATTGCTGTATTTGTAGTTGTCCCATGGGGTTTTGCGTAATCCTCCTGTTCGAATATTGTCACGATGCAAACACTTTGAAATTTTAATAAAAGAATTTCTCACACTGCGAGTAAATTGGCCGTCATTATGTGTTTGAAGACCACTGATCTCATCTCACGACCAAAGAATTCTTTTGGGCCATAAATAGTCCATCATAAAGCCGATTTAAGAAGGTTAGACTTGTACCATTCAAAAAAAAAAAAAGCCTTCTCTCAACGTCTTAAAGTATCAGACAAAATATACACAATAATGGTTTGCTTTGTAATGTTCTTAGAATATTGCTCGCACAAGATTTCCAGGTAGACAAAAAACCGCCCTAAAAAACTAACATTATGTTTCTATAATACTAAAATGCGCCTAATTCACAAAATTGTACAAGCTCTGCATGAAGCTGTACAAGTTTCTAGAGTTTAATCCGGTGCAATTAGCTGTAAAAGTGAGATGACCACACCTTAACTCATCCCATTCTCATTATCTCTAGCCGCTTTATCCTTCTACAGGGTCGCAGGCAAGCTGGAGCCTATCCCAGCTGACTACGGGCGAAAGGCGGGGTACACCCTGGACAAGTCGCCAGGTCATCACAGGGCTGACACATAGACACAGACAACCATTCACACTCACATTCACACCTACGCTCAATTTAGAGTCACCAGTTAACCTAACCTGCATGTCTTTGGACTGTGGGGGAAACCGGAGCACCCGGAGGAAACCCATGCGGACACGGGGAGAACATGCAAACTCCGCACAGAAAGGCCCTCGACGGACCCGGGGCTCGAACCCGGACCTTCTTGCTGTGAGGCGACAGCGCTAACCACTACACCACCATGCCGCCCCCACACCTTAACTGACCTGTTAATCATGATGTACTTTGAAATTGCGAACAAGGCAACTAGTAATTATCAAATAAAGACACTTTAATGACTTGAGTTCATGTTCTAAGATGTTTGAGCATTGTTCAACAGAAACTTCCGAGAATTATGAGAATGCAATGCTTACCGTAGATACAGCAATAACACACTATGCAAATATGTCAAGAATGCTTTACAACAGGCATCAGTAACTCACAGGTATTAAGACTTAAGTCACAAACTCGTGCACGGTAAAGCCAGCGAAAGAAATGAACGTTCCGAAAAACAACTTTCCTGCAACATTATTTTAAAAACTATGCCCGAAATAACCAGACGATCGGACACAGGAATGTTGTTCGAGGGAAAAGTTTCTCGAACGTCGCTGGTGCAATCAGACATGAAAAATGACTGTGCCTTTAATAACCTGTCAGTCATAAAGTACTTTGAAATTGATGTTGCGCAACTGGAGGAAAGTTGAGAATGTAATGTTTTGATACTTTAGTATGCACTGTTTGAACTTTAGTAACTTAATATTGTGTGGACTTATTTCTGGCTGAAGCTACGTGGAGCTTAGTTGCTACGGAGTTCCTTGCTGAAACAAAAGCAGGAATGACGGAAAGCGTAAATGAGACCATGAAAGACAAGAGTCGTCCTCTCCAAATCCCATTATCTTTGAGGAAACCAGCGCTCCTCTGCTAGGCCACTCGCCAGGCCACGCTTTTTCTCTCTCTCTCTCTCTCGAAATCACTCTATCATTTGCATGTTAAATATGGGTGGGTATTCTGTTGGTAATGCTTATAGGCTAGTGATAAGCAGATTGAATTAACAGTCAGTGGGGGGCTTTTGTCAACAGATTCGATCTCATGCGGAATCGGGAAACGAGAGAGAGAGAAAAATAAAGAGAGAGGAGAAATAAAGATTGCAGTCCAAAACAAAGCCACAGCTTGAAGAGTTTTCAATGCGGACTGCAGTCTTGGAATGTTTTTCTTATCTCTCGCTTCTCGCAGCCAGCCGTTGGATGTTTCCGATCCAAAAGGATAGTTTTAGCGTTGGAAAAGGGAGGAGCGGAGGAAGGGCTTCAAATATATCTGGGTCTTTTCTCACACTCGCACTGAGATGAAAGCAACCCCCTCCACCTTCTTGTTTTACACTTTACCCCAAGACCCTGTGGCTTACCCATGGTCCGAACCTAAATCTAGCCCCCAGGCCTGGTGAGGCCTACACAGCGTCGAGGTTTTGTGTGTCTGGCAGCAGCTGTCTCTTGCATCTGTCTGGCGGAGCTGTGAATAAACACAGAGAGATAAACAGAACAGCGTGGAGACACAGACCACACGCCGTGGCCGTCACACTCTTGGATACGCTAACATGCTTTTACGACATAAGACAAATGCTACCGAAAACCTCCAAATGTAATCGAGCGAACCGAATGCCTTCGTTTATTTGAGGATGTCGACAGGTTACCGCAATGCTTATTACTCTTCCAATCTAACCAAGATTAACTCGGGTGTCTGGGGAAAACCTGTGATTCGTAGCAGACAGTCAGAAGAAGCCCAGTCATGTCAGGCAAGAAGTTTCGCATCTGATTAGTTATGTAAACGCAGCAAAGGAGGAAGAGGAGGAAGAGGAGGTGGTGGTGAAAGATAGACGTTCGATTGCTGTAACTCATCACGAGCTGAGACTGTAAGGCACACTTGGAATGGTTTCATCTTTTAACTTTGGTGGCACAGACATTGTGTATAGTATATCTGTAAGACGAGCCAGTAGGGTGTGAACTTGTAAATACGTGCACACACATGATCCTCATGCACAAAAATCTTTGCTGCCTTTGTGTTGTTCCCAAGGATGGTTCAATACAATACCACTAGTGTGAAATGGATACACACTATTTATCTCAAGAGAATGGCATGTGTGTCTATATATATATATATATATATATATATATATATATATATATATATATATATATACACCTGGGCAAAAGTCTTATTTCTTCTACATTATATATTGCTGCACAAGGGGGTCACACCAGATACTGAAAGCAAAGGTTCACATACTTTTGCCACTCACAGATATGTAATATTGGATCATTTTCCTCAATAAATAAATGACCAAGTATAATATTTTTGTCTCATTTCTTTAACTGGGTTCTCTTTATCTACTTTTAGGACTTGTGTGAAAATCTGATGATGTTTTAGGTCATATTTATGCAGAAATATAGAAAATTCTAAAGGGTTCACAAACTTTCAAGCACCACTGTAGGTCCAGGGATGACCTGGAATTTTGCAGATCGAAACAAAATTTATGTATGGGCCCCAGGGAGGTCCCTGGTGGGCACAACATCCACCCACCTCCTCCTTCAATGCCTTTCACGTTACATTTATCAACACAAGCTCTCGACAGATCTTCACTAAACTTGGCACATAGGTACAGGAGATAGCCACAATTTGGCAGAACTCAGAAATTCCATATTTGGGCCCCAGGGGGTCCCTGGTGGGCCCCTGGGCGGTGGATGTTTGGATTTTTGTTTGGCTTGGGTTAACATCACCATTTCCTGATGGAGCTTCACCAAATTTCACATGGAATTCTGGGGGTAACCCAGAATTTTGCAAAACCCAGGCAACACCAGGTAACCTGCTAGTTTCCTTATAAAACTGCACTCATTGTACCTGACACTGCTATTTTTTTGAAGCAAAGGGTCGTCTCACACCAAATATCGACTGTAATATTGATTTCTTATGGCGCACTGCTGTTTATAGTATTTTTTTTTTTTAATGTTGAAAGATTTCATTTCATCATTTTTAAGCCATTTTTGGTCTACAGCAATTCCAGAGAAATAAATGTATAACTTGAAATTTTCCACCATGGGAAAGGACAAGTTTTTTTTGTTTAATATGTCACACATTTGTCCATATATCATAATACTGTTGTACACTACCGTTCAAAAGTTTGGGGTCACTTTGAAATATCCTTATTTTTGAAAGAAAAGCACTGTTCTTTCCAACGAAGATCACTTTAAACTAATCAGAAATCCACTCTATACATTGCTAATGTGGTAAATGACTATTCTAGCTGCAAATGTCTGGTTTTTGGTGCAATATCTCCATAGGTGTATAGAGGCCCATTTCCAGCAACTCTCACTCCAGTGTTCTAATGGTACAATGTGTTTGCTCATTGCCTCAGAAGGCTAATGGATGATTAGAAAACCCTTGTACAATCATGTTAGCACAGCTGAAAACAGTTGAGCTCTTTAGAGAAGCTATAAAACTGACCTTCCTTTGAGCAGATTGAGGTGGGGTTTACATTAGACCGTATCAGCGGATCATCAGATTAACGTTTTTAAAAACGATTAGCGTGCACACAGCAACGCCAATACACGATTCGCGTGCACACAGCAACGCCAATACACGGATACGCTAATCACATGACTAATTCGGCACGTAAGTTGAAATGTGTCAGTGCGGCTCATCGCTTCCTCCTCAGCGGCTGCGCTCCAAATCACTCCACCCTGAACAGCGAGTGCCCTCTGGAGGGTGCGCACTCCGGCCCTGCGCAGCTCACAGAGCGCGCGAGTGAAGTGCACGAGCAGTGATTCGGGACTGAGCCGCTGTGCGCAAGTCACTTACCACTTGCAAGTGGAAGGATGGCAAGCCTAAAAACAATCATAACTACACAATGGGCAGTATTTGCATCAGTATTTGCAGTATTTTCATACTTTTATACTCTAATGAAAGGTGATACAAGGCGGAAGTCCGCGCCGTTTTTCAGCAGTCGCGTCACATGACCAACGCCAGCGAATCAGGAAGGTGGATGTCACAGTGACGTTGTCCAATGACGACGCCAGCTAGAGCTCAGCACAGCGTATCCGCGTATTCTGAATGTTTACACAGCACCGGAGCTGACACGATCTAGATTGAATACGTGGACCCTGGCGGATTCCCGTTTCCCGGCGTTTCCAGGCGTTTTAATGTAAACGGACAGTGCATCCGCGAAGAAAACGAGACAGATACGGTCTAATGTAAACTTGGCCTGAGTTTCTGGAGCATCACATTTGTGGGGTCGATTAAATGCTCAAAATGGCCAGAAAAATGTCTTGACTATATTTTCTATTCATTTGACAACTTATGGTGGTAAATAAAAGTGTGACTTTTCATGGAAAACACAAAATTGTCTGGGTGACCCCAAACTTTTGAACGGTAGTGTATATTCACACTTATTCTTGAAAGAAAACAGCACACAAGTCAAACACATTCAATCCTGTAACCTTGTAAGGTGACGTAAAATTAATATATAACCATCGTCTAAAATGTCTGAGCACCAGGTTACGAGACCACATCAAGACGATTTAAGCCCAGCGAAGCAAATGTGGAGAAAATTATGAGTAACTGCTTTGAATCATTTCATCAAAGCATGCTGACTGTGCCTCGGAGAGGAAACTCAACACACAGGGCTTTTGTCTGCGCTGAGATCAGCTCTTCTGAGAATCGGTGGGAGACGTGTTTAATGTGCAGGTGACCTGGAATGTGATGGAGTGCCATCGTTCGGCTGCTACGGCAGTGATGGGAGAATGGTTTGATTAGAAGTATGAACTAGTGTTAAAAAAATGCATGAGGGGGGGAAAAAAAGGATGAAGTGAGGGAAGTGCATGAAGTGTGTGTGTGAAAACCCCTGCAGGTATGTTTGCAACCCTACCCTTGTGAGAGTCTTTGTGTGACATTTCACAATGTACTGTTCTTTATATTTCTCACCATGTGTTGTGATAAGGCTTGAAGGTGTTTTCTTTTCTTTTCTTTTAGGAAAACAAGGAAAATATAGACGAGAGATATTTATTTGAACAAGAACAGAAGTCAGGATTTGGATTAATATATATACACACACATGTGCGACATTGGCTGTGCTCTGCTCACGTTACACACCTGTATGGATATGAACTCATCATACAGCCGATGATTCGGGTCATCAGTGTACGCAGATGTTGCTCCAATAGCTGGAATGGTATGTGAGATCATATCCTACATTATACACCTGTTTCCGGGTTTTAATCAGCGAGCAGTGAGTATGAATAAACAGCCTGATTAACAGGCGAAAAAGGTTAAAGAAACCCATTCTATCAACAGAGAGTACAAAGAACTGGTTTTAAAAAAAAAAAAAAAAAAAAAGCATACAGGCTAAATGCTGCACCGAAATCGCACAAGATGTCAAACTGAAGGAACAGTCAGACAGGACCATGGGGGGAAAAAAACCCCCGACACATCATCTGAAAGGATTTGGAAGAATGAAGAACTTCCAGGAAAGTATCTCTCTCTTTCTCTCTCTCTCTCCGTCCTTGGGAGTATCTGGGATCGGCTCCAGCTCTTGTTCCCATATGGCCATGACCTTTCAATTTGCAATTTGCCTCGAACACTCATGGGTCAGCATGCATATGTGAGAGATTTTACCCATCCCCTCCCTCCTTTCTGGCTCACTTTATTCCATGTTAATGGGTCTTCTGGAAAAATATTTACCAAAGCTACATAAATTACATTATATGCTACAGAGATGCCAAGATTGCTAACAAGAAACTCCAGCATTTGTCAACGTGCACCAAGCAACAGTGAGAAAGCAACGATGTATATTTCTGGTGTTAACTGATAGTTAATAAGAGGCGGTTCCTCAATTCTTTTACCAACCAAAGACACCACAGCCCCGCCTTCACGTCTTCGACTGGCTCGCCAGACTGATGCTTGTCAAACTTCACTGAAGAAAGCGAAAACAACCGCTACCAGATGCAAATGCAGACCTTCCACGTCCTTTGAATTCGCTTCCGTGAGTTTGCTTTTTGAAAGGTTTCGATTTTATTTGAATTTGTTCTCACTGACTGTTGGCGAGAAGTTTTCAGGCGTCAAAAAACTACAAAATACAAAATATTACGGCTAAACTGGAGATCTTGGCGACTCTGTATGCGATATCAAAAGTGCTACTTATGTCGAGTCATTCACAGATTTCAATCTCAGAGCTTCAAGAACTCCAGCACATCCTTCAGGTCAAATATCCATCCATCCATCCATCCATCCACAAGACCTAACCACTGCACAGTCACTGCAAATGGATGGTGCTCTTAAAAACAACACTCAGGATCGTCCTATTATTCTTGCTAACGAGGAATCCAGAATGACCCTCCATTACCAAGAGCTTGTTCTTTCTTTCCTCCTCTTCTGAAAAGTTCTGTGTGGTCAACGTGGGCCATCAGGAGCCTATCACCAGCATTTCCCTTGGGGCACGAGGGAGGATTTCATCTGTCTGCTGGGGCTGAAGATATCATTCACTTCCGTCTCCAACCTCACCCCAGGCACCTTGAAGACGGATACGGCTGACAGAAAGACGAGTGAGAAAAACACATTCATCAGATTTCACTGATATCACCAATATTATGATTTACAGCTGTTCAAAAGATTTTTAAAGGAATACTCCGGAACTTTTTTAAAAAAAATCTAATCCCACACTACTACAGTTCTTACCACAAACCGGAATTTCAACACGTTATCCTACGCTGAGGAAACTTCTGTACTCAAAACTTACTTATAATGGAAGTCTAAGGGCAGTTGTGTGTGTAAATGTTTATTGAAACACAATGTATTTCTTTAAAACAGTTTCATGAAATGTTCAGTCCCATGTAAATTCAGGTCTGAATCTTTTAAATTTCATCCTTTCCGAGAGAACGGAATTTGTGATTAGGTGAGTCTGGTTGCACGTGGATTGTTCTCGTGGAACTCGGGGGCAGATGTTGTATATTTTGTTTGAAATATTTAATTAGAAAGTACATTAACATACATGTATACATACAGGATGCTTTTTTGATGGAATAAAAACAAGTGTTCTATCCCCTTCTAGCAGGTTTCATTCATTTGGTTCGATATCATGCAATATTGTTAGCATATCGCTTATCCTACGTGTATTACATCGCTCTACCCAATGGAGAATGAGCGTTGAATATGGTTTACAATATTGCATGGTTGTCAAGACAACATGACATCACACGTTGGAGACGTAAAACTTCCTCACTAGCGAGCAAGCGATTGTGACAATTTGTAAACAAACATGGCCGCCAGGTTTGCTTCATTAAATACGGAAGGTTTTGAGAGAACTTTGAAACAGAAAGACGCGCTGAACACCCAAAAGGAATGTGTATGTATTATAATAATAATATTGGCTGGCTTTTTTTCATCGTATATCAGATATATTCCATTCAGGTGGTGTTTACATTAGACCGTATCAGCGGATCATCAGATTAAGGTTTTTAAAACGATTTGCGTGCACACAGCAACGCCAATACACGGATACGCTAATCACATGACTAATTAGACGGCACGTAAGTTGAAATGTGTCAGTGCGGCTCAGCGCTTCCTCCTCAGCGGCTGCGCTCCAAATCACTCCGCCCTGAACAGCGAGTGCCCTCTGGAGGGTGCGCACTCCGGCCCTGCGCAGCTCACAGAGCGCGCGAGTGAAGCGCACGAGCAGTGATTCGGGACTGAGCTGCTGTGTGTGTGATCCCAGTGCATATCGGGCATGCGCAAGTCACTCACCACTTGCAAGTGGAAGGATGGCAAGCCTAAAGACAATCATAACTACACAATGGGCAGTATTTGCATCTTACCATGAACAACATTAAGAATGACAAAGCAAAGCATTATATTCATACTTTTATACTCTTTAATGAAAAACAAAAAGGTGATACAAGGCGGAAACAATAGCAGGAAGTGAAGTCCGCGCCGTTTTTCAGCAGTCGCGTCACATGACCAACGTGGCATGAACAACGCCAGCGAATCAGGAAGGTGGATGTCACAGTGACGTTGTCCAATGACGAAGTCAGCTAGAGCTCAGCACTGCGTTTCCTCGTATCTCAATGTTTACACAGCACCGGATCAGATACGAACTGGGTTGAATACGTGGGCCCTGGCGGATTCAAGTTGTTCCGCCTGTGGAGTCGTTTCCCGGCGTTTTAATGTGAACGGACAGTGCATCCACGACGAAAACGAGACGGATACGGTCTAATGTAAACACCACCTCAGCTAGCATGATATTACACTCATCTTCGACTCTTCGACTTATTTAAATACGTTGCTGGTTTGGTGTAGGTGCTCATGAGCGGAGGTCGATTTTAAGTGATATACTGTATGTATGCGCATTTTGTTGTCACCCAATATACACACACTGGACATGTGCCAAACCGAAGCTTGCCAGCAGTTGCGCTTATAGATTTGTAGCTCGTTAGTGCGATTAGTTTCTACTCCATCTTGTCCAACACTGGCATAAAAATCTTTTCTCATCTCTATTGGTCAGTGTAGGCTCAGTTCACAGCATGGTGAATTTTTTTTTAGATTATAATGTATAATTGCTGTATATTATAACATCAGCTTGCCTGTTGTCCATTAACACAGATGAAATTAATTGAAATCAATGACAAGAAATGAGTTTTTGATGGATATCAAAAAGTCCTGGGGATCATACTGTTATATACTTGACAAACTTTGACATCTGTCCATTATTATAAATCAATTTCTTATAAACAGTTATTCTATTTCATGAATGACCCCTTCTCAGTCACGGTTCTCAGCTTTTTTGGTTTTCGTTTTCCCATGTGCATTTGTTTTGGTTCGATCTCCAGCCCTGTTCTGATATTGCTTGATTACCTTTATGTGTTCACCTGTACTGTTTCTCCTTAATCAGTTTAGTTCTTTATAACCTGCTGGTTCTCTTCTTCCTAGCGAAGTCTTGCCAATCGTATTGTGCATTTCTGAGCATCATTTCTTGTCTCCTGTTTTGTGGTTTTCCAACTAGTATCTGCATTCACATTTTTTGAGAATGGATTGCCCTTTTTTTCCCCACACTGCACACATGTGTAAGCTCCGCCCCCTCCCCTGTGCATTAAACTATGGCTATACAGTAATTCTTGCCCAAACCTAAGCGCACACCAAATAAATGCCCTTTCCTCGTGCCTCTTGACACACATTACATCTTTTCTCAGTACAGGGAAAGGTGGTACATTTACTGCTCCTGGAAATGGATAGAAATTAGCTTGGAAAGTGGCAGAGGAGTATTCCTTTAATGGTGTGAGGGAACACTCACTGTCTCGCAGCTGCATCACAGGCGGTGGAAGAGTGTTGAAGTAGGGATGGTGTAACGCATCCTGGGCTGAAATCCTTTCTTTGGGAATCATCGTCAACATCTGCTGCGCCAAGTCCTCCGTCTTATAGGGTAACTGTGCAAATCTGAGCCAACACACGCCCACACGCACACACATATACAGAGGCAAAGGTATGGGTCAGGCCTTTGCTTGGGAAGTTGCAGCTGGGGGTGCTGACTACACAAAGATCCCTCTGTTCTCTCTTGGAACGAACACAGATACGCACACACATGGGCGCACATGCGCGCACACACACACACACACGCACAAGCTAAACTGATATTACCTTTTCCAGACATCTCTGAATTGCTGGGGTTTGCAGGGCAGGAACCATTCTGTAAGAACACACACAAAATGCTCTCTCAGTGTTTGGAGAAAGCCGAAACCGGCGGCCTCCACCTCAGGCATCCTCGATTAAAAACCTCATTCCCCTTCTCCCGGGACGAGCGTGACCTTGCACGCCCTGGAACCCACACACTTGGCTGTGTCATGGACACATTCTCTCTCATGGCTCTCTTTCCTCTAGGTGAACGGCCACCCAGTCTCTCTGTCTTTCTTTCTCCGTCTCTCTCTGTCTCTCTCTCAAAGCTATACTGTGTTCACCTCATAGCACACCTGGTTGTGGTTGCGAGCCTGGCCTTGTGCCTGAGCCTGACTCAAACACTCAGAGAGAGATTGTGCCATACACACACCACACAGCATTACTGCCCTGTTCACAGCTTATATTCATTCTCAGTACGTGTTCATACAATACAATGGTGCCAGTTTATCTGCTTTTATCAATACACAATAGGCGTAAGCTTATTAATGTGAATGTATTGTGCTTTGTATCATTCAGATTCAGAAAAAAAAAACTCATGAATGTTCTTCAGGTTCTCTGGTTTCCTCCCACTTCCCAAAACATGCTGGTAGGAGGATTGGTGACTCTGAATTGCCCCTAAATTGTAAATATGTGTATGTGTGTGGTGCCTTGTGATAGATTGCTGTCCCGTTCATGGTGTTTTCCTGCATTCGGGTCCTGATTCTAGAAGTCTGCAAACCCTCAAAATTGAGAAAGTTTCATTGAAAGATTTCTTTCCGACTCCGGTGCAGCAGCAGCGGGGCGGACATTTTGACAGCCGGAATCTGATTACAGACTGAATTGATTGTATCCGTTTCACGACGTGACATAGCTAACAACTTGATCCAAGTGGACACTCACTGTGCGAGGAAATCACACATACAGTGGTGCTTGAAAGTTTGTGAACCCTTTAGAATTTTCTATATTTCTGCATACATATGACCGAAAACATCATCAGCTTTTCACACAAGTCCTAAAAGTAGATAAAGAGAAGCCAGTTAAACAAATGAGACAAAAATATTATACTTGGTCATTTATTTATTGAGGAAAATGATCCAATATTACATATCTGTGAGTGGCAAAAGTATGTGAACCTTTGCTTTCAGTATCTGGTGTGACCCCCTTGTGCAGCAATAACTGCAACTAAACGTTTCCGGTAACTGTTGATCAGTCCTGCACACCGGCTTGGAGGAATTTTAGCCCATTCCTCCGTACAGAACAGCTTCAACTCTGGGATGTTGATGGGTTTCCTCACATGAACTGCTCGCTTCAGGTCCTTCCACAACATTTCGATTGGATTAAGGTCAGGACTTTGACTTGGCCATTCCAAAACAGTAACTTTATTCTTCTTTAACCATTCTTTGGTAGAACGACTTTTGTGCTGAGGGTCGTTGTCTTGCTGCATGACCCACCTTCTCTTGAGATTCAGTTCATGGACAGATGTCCTGACATTTTCCTTTAGAATTCGCTGCTATAATTCAGAATTCATTGTTCCATCAACGATGGCAAGTCGTCCTGGCCCAGATGCAGCAAAACAGGCCCAAACTACCACCACCATGTTTCACAGATGGGATAAGGTTCTTATGCTGGAATGCAGTGTTTTCCTTTCTCTAAACATGACGCTTCTCATTTAAACCAAAAAGTTCTATTGTGGTCTCATCCGTCCACAAAACATTTTTCCAATAGCCTTCTGGCTTGTCCACATGATCTTTAGCAAACTGCAAACAAACAGCAACATTCTTTTTGGAGAGCAGTGGCTTTCTCCTTGCAACCCTGCCATGCACACCATTGTTGTTCAGTGTTCTCCTGATGGTGGACTCATGAACATGAACATTAGCCAATGTGAGAGAGGCCTTCAGTTGCTTAGAAGTTACCCTGGGGTCCTTTGTGACCTCGCCGATTATTACACGCCTTGCTCTTGGAGTGATCTTTGTTGGTAGACCACTCCTGGGGAGGGTAACAATGGTTTTGAATTTCCTCCATTTGTACACAATCTGTCTGACTGTGGATTGGTGGAGTCCAAACTCTTTAGAGATGGTTTTGTAACCTTTTCCAGCCTGATGAGCATCAACAACACTTTTTCTGAGGTCCTCAGAAATCTCCTTTGTTTGTGCCATGATACACTTCCAGAAACATGTGTTGTGAAGATCAGACTTTGATAGATCCCTGTTCTTTAAATAAAACAGGGTGCCCACTCACACCTGATTGTCATCCCATTGATTGAAAACACCTGACTCTAATTTCACCTTCAAATTAACTGCTAATCCTAGAGGTTCACATGCTTTTGCCACCCACAGATATGTCATATTGGATCATTTTCCTCAATAAATAAATGACCAATTATATTATTTTTGTCTAATTTGTTTAACTGGGTTCTCTTTATCTACTTTTAGGACTCGTGTGAAAATCTGATGATGTTTTCGGTCATATTTATGCAGAAGTATAGAAAATTCTAAAGGGTTCACAAACTTTCAAGCACCACTGTATATATGTATAATATCACCAGCTCAATGTGTGAAAATATCATGATCATAAATTTTAAACAGTGTGGTTTTTTGAGGAGCAACAACAAGCCAAATGTCTCCGCAAGGACAAACCTGTCAGATATTTCTATCATTGTTGGGACAACTGGTCCCCACAAAGACACACACACACACACACACTACAGTAAAGTTCTGACACAGCACCTGTGTCATCACTCTGCATTTTTGACTCATGTCTGCTTGCAGGAGAACTTAACCACCCTGTCACACACACCCTTCCCTGTTTCCAGTGTGTGAAGAAGTGTGTTTGTGTCTGACTCGGAAGTGTGAAGTTATGTTGTAACGTGTTAGCTTAGCACCTGTAGTGAGCGTCCATGCAACCACACACGCATACACACATGCATGTCTGCCAAGGGAGCTTCAGCAGCACTCTGTGAATTTTCTGCTGCAATAAGTGTGGGCAAATCTATATGTTTAATGCTAAAAGAGAATGGCAGACAGTACACACACACACACACACACACACACACACACAGGGATTGTTAAACCTTTTTAATATATAATCCAGTGATTTATCATTACGGGAAATAGCAATCTACATCAAACTCTCTCTCTCTCTCTCACACACACACACACACACACACACACACACACACACACACACACACACAAAGTTTAAAGCATGGCTGATTCAGACGACCAACTGTGCGAGGTGTGAGGCAGTAAAATGTAAAAATGAGCTTATCATTAACCCTTTCTAACACTTCAGGATGCGGGTGTAGGGCCGGAGAGCGGAACAGGACGTGTGCCTACTCACCCGCTTTATAGTTTGGCAGCTCGCTCACTCCTGGCCAGCTCTCCTCCGTGGGTACGCCGAGAACCTGGAGAGCGAATGAAGGTGGACAGGAAAGGAAATAAACAGGAGATTAAGTCCTGCTCTCACATCAGGCCACCAGTATTCGACAAATTTCTTATCTACCCTTTCATGAGTGTTATTAAAGGAATACTCTGGTGCATTTTCAATCCAGCCTCTCTTTACGACATCAGTAATGCATGTACGATTAACAACGACAAGGATTCGGACAAGTTTCCTTGTACTAAGAAAAGAACAGAAAGCCTGTTGGCTCAAGTGTCACTTATTAAGGAGGTTTAAGGGCAGCTGTCGAAGGAGTCAATTAGCGTTTGTGCAAAATGTCATTTTCTGGGGAAAAAAAAACCCCAACCCAGCCATGTTGATCTGGCTGGCAACAAGCGAACCAGCTAACCATGAAAAGTCAAGTATATTTTCCTTTTTTATATTTTGATTGACTGAAAGTAAATACTTGTACAGTGTATGTATACAGTAAAGCTCATTTAAAGGTAAGAAGTGCGACTTTGTTTACTGTTCATGCTGTGAGCGGCCATGTTGATTCAGCATCACTTGCTGAACTCAGGGTCAAGTTCTTGCTGCAGTTATAAGTTGAGAAGGTGTTTACTTTGTTTTTTCTCTTCATTAGGAGTTAAGAATTTAAAAATTTCTAACCAGGGCTCCGTTCTCTTTTTGCAATGCAGTCCATATTGTGTTGCGAGTTGTTCATGCTAAACCAGTAAAGTTAGGATGAGTGTGACTTGTGTACACTGTGTATTATGTACACAATGTACAAGTATGGCAGGCAGTCATGTAGAAAGCATGGTTGCCAAATTTAATGTTTTAAAAAAATAACTTTCCCCGAGTGCGGAGTTTGCATGTTCTCCCCGTGTCCGCGTGGGTTTCCTCCGGGTGCTCCGGTTTCCCCCACAGTCCAAAGACATGCAGGTTAGGTTAACTGGTGACTCTAAATTGACCGTAGGTGTGAATGTGAGTGTGAATGGTTGTCTGTGTCTATGTGTCAGCCCTGTGATGACCTGGCGACTTGTCCAGGGTGTACCCCGCCTTTCCCCCGTAGTCAGCTGGGATAGGCTCCAGCTTGCCTGCGACCCTGTAGAACAGGATAAAGCGGCTAGAGATAATGAGATGAGATGAGAACTGTCCCCGATGGCTGCACTTACACCTTAAGCAAAATGATATAATTCAGGACGTCATTATTTAAAATCAGTAATGCAGTTGTGAGATGAATAGCTTGGCACACCACAGTTTCATCGTCCTGAAAAATCCTTCTGGAAGGTAGTAAATAATCCAGCTTTCTGTCAGAGAAGGGTGGTGAAGATGGATGTAGGTGGAGAAGAGTTTTATTATAAAAACAGCAATCAGGCATACGGTCCAAAACGGCAAGCAGCAATCATAAACAGTAAACAGGCAATAGGTCGGGCGAGACACAAACAGACGGTCCCAGGCACAGACAAAAGCAGAATCAAAAAACAAGGAATAGGAATCAGGAAACCAGGAGAACAATATGAAAATATGGCTCGGTAATGTGTCGCTAAACAACTCAATACTTCGCACCTGCATGAGTCTTTAGCGTCCTTATGTAGGCGTGTTGATTGCAGCTTAATCCAACGAAGGTGTGTGTCATTCGTGGTGCCGCGCGAGAGTCAGTTCATAGTGCGCGCTGTCCAGAGCATGCATGAGAGTCAGTCTATTGGCGAGCGGGTGTGACCCTTCTCCGAACACTCGGCATGTAATGATATATCGTGCAATGATAAATTACGATACAAATTTATGATGATCCGAATTGATGAAATAAAAAATGAATTGCGATCATTATCAGGCTGAGTAATTTCTTAGTTTTTACTAGCTGTTGTTTAGATAGCAGAGGGCGCAATAACGTACATTGTTATTCATACAGGACACTTTTTCGGTGGAATAAAAACAAGTGCTCTAATCCCATCTAGCAGGTTTCATTCATTTGGTTCAATAGCATGCAATATTGTTAGCATATTGCTTAACCTACATGTATTAAGTCACTCTACCCAATGGAGAATGAGCGTTGAATATGGTTTACAATATTGCATGGGTGTCAAGACAACGTGACGTCACATGTCGGAAATGTAAAACTTCCATGCTAGTGAGAGACTGTGACAATTCCTAAACAAACATGGCCGCCAGGTTTGCTTTGCTAAATACGGAAGATTTTGAGAGAATTTTGAAACCGAAAGACGCGTTGAACAACCGAAAGGAATATGTATGTCTAATAATAATACTATTGGCTGGCTTTTTTCATGGTATATCAGATATATTCCATTCAGCTACTCGTCTTCAACTTGTTCAATATCATGCTAGCTGAATGGAATATATCTGATATACCACAAAAAAAAGCCAGCCAATATTATTTAAATAGTGGGAATGCGCGTGACTTCACCTGAGACGGAAGTAACACAGCTCTAATGCTGTGAAAACACACTAAAACAGATCTAAAATAGGAAAGAGCTGCTGTGTGACTGTGTACAAATAGATTAAACAAGAAATCAGAGCTGCTTTTTTTTACAGACTGCTAAAACATAAAGAAAAGAGAAGCAAATGGAGGTAGTATAAAGGCTTAGAAAAGCTCATCTCATCTCATCTCATTATCTCTAGCCGCTTTATCCTTCTACAGGGTCGCAGGCAAGCTGGAGCCTATCCCAGCTGACTACGGGCGAAAGGCGGGGTACACCCTGGACAAGTCGCCAGGTCATCACAGGGCTGACACATAGACACAGACAACCATTCACACTCACATTCACGGTCAATTTAGAGTCACCAGTTAACCTAACCTGCATGTCTTTGGACTGTGGGGGGAAACCGGAGCACCCGGAGGAAACCCACGCGGACACGGGGAGAACATGCAAACTCCGCACAGAAAGGCCCTCGCCGGCCACGGGGCTTGAACCTGGACCTTCTTGCTGTGAGGCAACAGCGCTAACCACTACACCACCGTGCCGCCCCCAATTTATTATTAACTTTTTAAATTTTAGAATAAAAGAAATATTTTAGTGAATAGGCTATTATATTTTACCCCAACATTTACAAATGTTTGTCAATAATTATTGTTGGTTATTTAAAAAAATGAAAAAAAAAATTCTTTTACAAAATTAATATTTGAGTTTAAAAAAAGGGCAGCACGGTGGTGTAGTGGTTAGCGCTGTCGCCTCACAGAAAGAAGGTCCTGGGTTCGAGCCCCGGGGCCAGCGAGGGCCTTTCTGTGCGGAGTTTGCATGTTCTCCCCGTGTCCGCATGGGTTTCCTTCGGGTGCTCCGGTTTCCCCCACAGTCCAAAGACATGCAGGTTAGGTTAACTGGTGACTCTAAATTGACCGTGAGTGTGAATGGTTGTCTGTGTCTATGTGTCAGCCCTGTGATGACCTGGCGACTTGTCCAGGGTGTACCCCGCCTTTCGCCCGTAGTCAGCTGGGATAGGCTCCAGCTTGCCTGCGACCCTGTAGAAGGATAAAGCGGCTAGAGATAATGAGATGAGATGAGTTTAAAAAAAAGTAGGAAATACAGTGCATGTTTCTTGTTTTTTGGTAATAAAATTTTCTTCATTGTTGTTTTTTCAACAATATTGTGGGAAAATCTACTCGTGAACCCGATATCATTAACCAAATTCACTTGTGAATTCAGTGAATTGTTACGTGCCTACCAAACACACAAACTCAGACTTTTTAAAAAGAAAAAAAAATGATGGTCCAAATGCTTCAATTATAAAAGTCTGAGAGAGAGAGAGAGAGAGAGAGAGAGAGAGAGAGACTCAAGAGAAAATCGTATGAAAGCTATTAGCTTTGTACTTTTATCCAACAAATTCTTCCTGATGAAACAGCAGTTCCAGCTCTGAAGGGACAATCCAGATTTAGAGTGGAACAATTCCTGCAAATGTATGTATCAAAAAAAAAAGTGATTTGCACAATTTTTTTTGCCCCTACAACTGCCCTTAGATCTCCATTATACAACCCCGATTCCAAAAAAGTTGGGACAAAGTACAAATTGTAAATAAAAACGGAATGCAATGATGTGGAAGTTTCAAAATTCCATATTTTATTCAGAATAGAACATAGATGACATATGAAATGTTTAAACTGAGAAAATGTATCATTTAAAGAGAAAAATTAGGTGATTTTAAATTTCACGACAACAACACATCTCAAAAAAGTTGGGACAAGGCCATGTTTACCACTGTGAGACATCCCCTTTTCTCTTTACAACAGTCTGTAAACGTCTGGCGACTGAGGAGACAAGTTGCTCAAGTTTAGGGATAGGAATGTTAACCCATTCTTGTCTAATGTAGGATTCTAGTTGCTCAACTGTCTTAGGTCTTTTTTGTTGTATCTTCCGTTTTATGATGCGCCAAATGTTTTCTATGGGTGAAAGATCTGGACTGCAGGCTGGCCAGTTCAGTACCCGGACCCTTCTTCTACGCAGCCATGATGCTGTAATTGATGCAGTATGTGGTTTGGCTTTGTCATGTTGGAAAATGCAAGGTCTTCCCTGAAAGAGACATCATCTGGATGGGAGCATATGTTGCTCTAGAACCTGGATATACCTTTCAGCATTGATGGTGTCTTTCCAGATGTGTAAGCTCCCCATGCCACACGCACTAATGCAACCCCATACCATCAGAGATGCAGGCTTCTGAACTGAACGCTGACAACAACTCGGGTCGTCCTTCTCCTCTTTAGTCCGAATGACACGGCGTCCCTGATTTCCATAAAGAACTTCAAATTTTGATTCGTCTGACCACAGAACAGTTTTCCACTTTGCCACAGTCTATTTTAAATGAGCCTTGGCCCAGAGAAGACGTCTGCGCTTCTGGATCGTGTTTAGATACGGCTTCTTCTTTGAACTATAGAGTTTTAGCTGGCAACGGCGGATGGCACGGTGAATTGTGTTCACAGATAATGTTCTCTGGAAATATTCCTGAGCCCATTTTGTGATTTCCAATACAGAAGCATGCCTGTATGTGATGCAGTGCCGTCTAAGGGCCCGAAGATCACGGGCACCCAGTATGGTTTTCCGGCCTTGACCCTTACGCACAGAGATTCTTCCAGATTCTCTGAATCTTTTGATGATATTATGCACTGTAGATGATGATATGTTCAAACTCTTTGCAATTTTACACTGTCGAACTCCTTTCTGATATTGCTCCACTATTTGTCGGCGCAGAATTAGGGGGATTGGTGATCCTCTTCCCATCTTTACTTCTGAGAGCCGCTGCCACTCCAAGGCCAAGTTTACATTAGACCGTATCTGTCTCGTTTTCTTCGCGGATGCACTGTCCGTTTACATTAAACCGCCTGGAAACGCCGGGAAACGGGAATCCGCCAGCGTCCACGTATTCAATCTAGATCGTGTCAGCTCCGGTGCTGTGTAAACATTGAGATACGCGGATACGCTGTGCTGAGCTCTAGGTGGCATCGTCATTGGACGTCACTGTGACATCCACCTTCCTGATTCGCTGGCGTTGGTCATGTGACACGACTGCTGAAAAATGGCGCGGACTTCCACCTTGTATCACCTTTCATTAAAGAGTATAAAAGTATGAAAATACTGCAAATACTGATGCAAATACTGCCCATTGTGTAGTTATGATTGTCTTTAGGCTTGCCATCCTTCCACTTGCAAGTGGTAAGTGATATGCGCTGGGATCACACACACAGCGGCTCAGTCCCGAATCACAGCTTGTGCACTTCATTCGCGCGCTCTGTGAGCTGCGCAGGGCAGGAGTGCGCACCCTCCAGAGGGCACTCGCTGTTCAGGGCGGAGTGATTTGGAGCGCAGGATGCCTGCGGAGCCGAGCGTTTCCGTGTATTGGTGTTGCTGTGTGCACGCAAATCGTGTATTGGTGTTGCTGTGTGCACACTAATCGTTTTAAAAATGTTAATCTGATGATCCGCTGATACGGTCTAATGTAAACATGGGCCAAGATGCTCTTTTTATACCCAGTCATGTTAACGATCTATTGCCAGTTGACCTAATGAGTTGCAATTTGGTCCTCCAGCTGTTCCTTTTTTGTACCTTTAACTTTTCCAGCCTCTTATTGCCCCTGTCCCAACTTTTTTGAGATGTGTTGCTGTCATGAAATTTCAAATGAGCCAATATTTGGCATGAAATTTCAAAATGTCTCACTTTCGACATTTGATATGTTGTCTATGTTCTACTGTGAATACAATATCAGTTTTTGAGATTTGTAAATTATTGCATTCCGTTTTTATTTACAATTTGCACTTTGTCCCAACTTTTTTGGAATCGGGGTTGTATGTGAGTCTGCTTCTCTTCTTAGTGCAGGGAAAACCTGTTGAAATTCTTGTTACGAAGAGTAGAGATTAAGCTGAAACATTCTGGAGTATTCCTTTAATGATGCTATTAATTGCTTGGGGTTTTTTTTGTTTTTTTTTTGCAAATACACATAATATACACTTACTCTCCAGATTTTCACCAACTGTTCAAAAACATCAGCCATGCCAGGGAACGCTGGCACCCCCTGTAGCATCTCGATGAAAATGCACCCTGCTCCCCTACAAGCACAGAGCAACCGCTGTGATTTCCAAGTTTGCACACTCAGATGGACATGTGTCATATTCACATAGTATGCGTTTGACCTTCTCACCAGATATCCAGTGCTGTCGAATAATCTGTAGAGCCCAAGAGAACATCAGGTGGTCTGTACCACAGGGTCACGACTTCTGCGGAGTACGTCTGACACGGGATCGACTTGGACCTGGCTAGACCTTCGGGAATTCAAAACCAGGGATTAGAAACACTACAAGGAAAGGAACGAAAGCCAATGATATTTTTCATCGAACCCAATCAAAAATACAAAAATGATGTTTTAAAATGTGTGTAACTGGTTAATAATATTATTTTTCCATTTATGCAAGTATCCAATCAACCAATCACACAGACAGAAGCACAGTGTACCGCAAAGTGATGCAGGTACAGGTGAAGCACTTTAGTTTATTCACGTCAAACATCAGAATGCATTGGGGGGAAAATTAACATGAAAAACACTGGTCTTTTTCAAATCTTTAACTATCCAGTTTTGGTGAACCTGTGCCCACTGTAGCACCCGATTCCTGTTCTTGGATGACACGAGTATCAACTGATGTGGTCTTCTGATGCTTTTCTGCTCACCATGGGTGTCAAGAGTGCTTATTTGAGTTCTAGTAGCCTTCCTATGTTTAAAAAAAAAGCCATTTCTGGATAAAATTCTGTTTAGAAAGTGTTGTGTGTGGAAATACCAGGAGATCAATCGTTTCTGCAATCCTCAAACGAACGTGTCAATGTTAAAGCCACTGAGATCATATTTCTTCTCCATTCTGAAGTTTGACTTATTGAGTCAAACGCTACGTTCACACTGCAAGGCTTAATGCTCAATTCCGATTTTTTTGTGAGGTCGTTCACATTAACAAATATATGCGACTTGTATGTGATCCTCAGTATGAACGAAAAGCGACCTAAAAGTGTTCCGCATGCGCACTGCAGGATACGACGACGTCACACGCAGTGAGCATGGCCAGTGTTTACGGAAGTAAAACCGCCCGGTTGCGGTATGACCCATCCAATCTAGCTTGAATAGCTGCATCCCCCCAAATGGAAATCAGCTCCCTAACCTCTGCGTCCTTCCATTGAGAAGATTCAGAACCTTCACAGCCCGAAGCGTCCCTCGCATTGATGTCATGCGCAGGGGCGCAGATACGTTTTTTGAACTGGGGGGGACAAAAAACTGGGGGGGGGGACAAAGCTGCCAGCAAACCAACCCCAACCCCGATATGCCTGTCAAACTTGTTGTTAGTAACCATAGCAACCAAGCTCGAGCTCGCAACCTGTGCAGTCTGCGCAGCTCAACCAACCGAATATCAGTCTTTGTTTTGTTTTATGTGAGTTGTTGCAACTATGTATACACTGCTGTGCACCTCAATAAACCGAATGGTAATTAGTCTTTTGATTTTTCCGTGAGGTTTGCCTTATGCAAAGAAAGACAGCATAGATGTTTTTTCCTCCCTATAAGTGGGGGGGACCGAACGAGGTGAATTTAAATATGACTCGTCCCCCCCTCTATCTGCGCCCGTGATTATGCGCCATGTTGTTGTAACTTTTTTGAGAGACCCGCCGCCTACTTCAGCGCAGAATAGTGACGTTTGTGGCTTGTTGATGATGTGTAAGTCGGATGAATGCGACCTGGCGGTTCAGACTGAAGTCGCATATGAGAAGAGCGGATAGGAATCGGAATTAGCACCACATATCCAAACGGCCTGGGTCGGATTTGAAAAAATCGGATCTGTGTCGTTCATATTGTCAATAAAAGATCGGATACAGGTCACATATGGGCGAAAAGATCGGATTTGAGTCACTTCAGCCTGCAGTGTGAACGTAGCCAAAGTCAAAGTCCTTCTCGCGCCAGAATCTGGTCTTCCCAGGCAGTCTCCTGTCCCAGTACTAACCAACTCTTTAAGGCGTATGGGTGCGGCGCCAATCTCCGTTTCGATAGCCCTCGGCCTCTGGCCTATACAGCTCGGGTTACATGGTTAACCGTGAGAGTTTGACTTCCCTACTCACATCTGTATTGCAGCATGCCTTGCCAGCAGAGGTGGACAGTAACGGAGTACATTTATTGAGTTCTGTACTTAAGTACACTTTTTGAGTATCTGTACTTTATTTGAGTATTTTTTTTTGGGAAACTTATGACTTTAACTTCACTACATTTGAAAGACAAATATCGTACTTTTCACTTCACAACATTTCTATCAAGGTCCTCATTACTCGTTACTATGAAGCGGCTTTGAAAGTGGATGTTTTTTCTTTTCTTTTCTTTTCGTTTCTAAAACGTGATTGGTTTTTTCGCAGGTGACACTGAGACAGCCGATCAGTAATCACTAGGGTCACGTCACGTCCATAGACTGGATAAAATCAAGTTCAGTGATTTCTCAGCAGCATTATTTGAACATGATCAGTTGATGGCAAAATGGAAGGAGGCGGTTCTTCTGGAGAATGAATGCACCCATGGCCCATGAACCCATGTTTGAGTTTTCTGAAAGGATTAAATATGCGTTTCGTTTTAAATGTTTGCTTTTTTTGCCGAAAACGAACCACATTACGGCCTATAAAACCTCGCCTTCCAACCTGCAGAAGCATATAAATGTTTTATTCCAAGAGAAAGCTTGCAATGAAGTTGTCTGTGCTTTTAGAACTAGTGATAACGTCGCAATAGCTATGCAGTCTGGTTAGTCAAATGACTTTCTGTGGATTTGCCCGCCAAGTTGCCGTAGCCTTGTCCATGGCTAACGTTAACACACAGCTAGTTAACTTGGACACTGTTAGTTAGCATGTAAAAACGGAGTTACGCTAACATGAATAACGTTAACTTATCTGAAGTCCTTTCAGAAATATGTTTTAGCATAATCTTGCCAAATAAACAGTAGCATTAGCTACCCAATACAGTGGTGCTTGAAAGTTTGTGAACCCTTTAGAATTTTCTATATTTCTACATAAATATGACCTAAAACAACATCAGATTTTCACACAAGTCCTAAAAGTAGATAAAGAGAACCCAGTTAAACAAATGAGACAAAAATATTATACTTGGTCATTTATTTATTGAGGAAAATGATCCAATATTACATCTCTGTGAGTGGCAAAAGTATGTGAACCTCTAGGAGTAGCAGTTAATTTGAAGGTGAAATTAGAGTCAGGTGGTTTCAATCAATGGGATGACAATCAGGTGTGAGTGGGCACCCTGTTTTATTTAAAGAACAGGGCTCTATCAAAGTCTGATCTTCACAACACATGTTTGTGGAAGTGTATCATGGCACGAACAAAGGAGATTTCTGAGGACCTCAGAAAAAGCGTTGTTGATGCTCATCAGGCTGGAAAAGGTTACAAAACCATCTCTAAAGATTTTGGACTCCACCAATCCACAGTCAGACAGATTGTGTACAAATGGAGGAAATTCAAGACCATTGTTACCCTCCCCAGGAGTGGTCGACCAACAAAGATCACTCCAAGAGCAAGGCATGTAATAGTCAGCGAGGTCACAAAGGACCCCAGGGTAACTTCTAAGCAACTGAAGGCCTCTCTCACATTGGCTAATTTTAATGTTCATGAGTCCACCATCAGGAGAACACTGAACAACAATGGGGTGCATGGCAGGTTTGCAAGGAGAAAGCCACTGCTCTCCAAAAAGAACATTGCTGCTCATCTACAGTTTGCTAAAGATCACATGGACAAGCCAGAAGGCTATTGGAAAAATGTTTTGTGGACAGATGAGACCAAAATAGAATTTTTTGGTTTAAATGAGAAGCGTTATGTTTGGAGAAAGGAAAATGCTGCATTCCAGCATAAGACCCTTATCCCATCTGTGAAACATGGTGGTGGCAGTATCATGGTTTGGGCCTGTTTTGCTGCATCTGCGCCAGGACGGCTTGCCATCATTGATGGAACAATGAATTCTGAATTATACCAGCGAATTCTAAAGGAAAATGGCAGGACATCTGTCCATGAACTGAATCTCAAGAGAAGGTGGGTCATGCAGCAAGACAACGACCCTAAGCACACAAGTCGTTCTACCAAAGAATGGTTAAAGAAGAATAAAGTTAATGTTTTGGAATGGCCAAGTCAAAGTCCTGACCTTAATCCAATCGAAATGTTGTGGAAGGACCTGAAGCAAGCAGTTCATGTGAGGAAACCCACCAACATCCCAGAGTTGAAGCTGTTCTGTACGGAGGAATGGGCTAAAATTCCTCCAACCCGGTGTGCAGGACTGATCAACAGTTACCGGAAACGTTTAGTTGCAGTTATTGCTGCACAAGGGGGTCACACCAGATACTGAAAGCAAAGCTTCACAAACTTTTGCCACTCACAGATATGTAATATTACATCATTTTCCTCAATAAATAAATGACCAAGTATAATATTTTATGTCTCATTTCTTTAACTGGGTTCTCTTTATCTACTTTTAGGACTTGTGCGAAAATCTGATGATGTTTTAGGTCATATTTATGCAGAAATATAGAAAATTCTAAAGGGTTCACAAACTTTCAAGCACCACTGTATGATTTTGAGTTTGAAAAGAATTTGCTAGCATGTCAGGTGGCGTTTCACTGAGTAGCTAGCTTAACGTTAAACCACCATGATGGCACAGCACGCGTTCATTTTGTGAATTCACATTTCTGTCTTTGGTAACGGCATTAGGTTTTGTCAGCGTTGTGGCAATAATACAACAATGCGTTGACAGAAAATGTACTTTTAATACTTAAGTATTTTTAAAAGCAAGTACTTCAGTACTTTAACTTAAATAAAAAATTGACTGGACAACTTTCAGTTGTATCGGAGTAACACTTGACCAGTGGGATCTGTACTTTGACTTAAGTAATGAGGTTGGGTACTTTGACCGCCTCTGCTTGCCAGACGGTAGTCGGTACCATTTTTATGATGGTCTTTGGTATGACCTGACCACAAATAGAACTCGTGATCTGCTGGTCGAGAGACGGACACGCTAAGTTTGACCTGTAGCTGCATGATTTTCTACACTGCGTTGGAGCCACGTGATTGGAAGATTGCATGAATGAGCAGGTGGACAGGACTGAAGAGAAACAAAGCACAATTTAATTTTGATGTGTTTCAGAAACCCACCAAAGTCAGCCAGTTTGAGCTCGCCAAGGTAGCTGATGAGCAGGTTCTGAGGTTTAAGATCCCGATGTAGAATCCTCCTGCTATGGATATACGATAAACCTCGCAACAGCTGGAACATGAAGATCTGTCAGAGAGAGAAAGAGAAAGAGAGAGAGAGAGATGGACAGTATTTCCTTTCCTTTCCTTTCCCTTCCTTTGATTTGCTTTGAACTGAAGCAACATGAAGCCAAATGATCTTCTTACACGAACATTCCATGGATGAAGTCCTCCTGGATGCTGGATCATATACTGAGCCAAGTCTGTTTGCTGTACAAGTGAGACATATGATGATTATTTAAAAACAAGCCCCAGAGCTAGCTTTCTAAAGGCTTTAGTTATCCATGAAGCTTTAGGGAAGTGAGAGAACATGGCAGTGGTTTGCACTCACCACATACTCGAAGACGAAGGTGAGGGACTCGCGTGTATGGATGATGTCATGGAGCAGGACGATGTTGGCGTGCTTGAGGCCTTTTAACAGTGATGCTGGGGACAGAAAACACAAACGTACTTTTGAGAATGTTAGATTTTCAATCCAGATGTATTACATGGACAAGAGGCAGCTGATGATAACAGATTAATAAACGGTAAGGGTTTTTTATTTTTATTTTTTTTTTACCCTCCCTGATTGCAGTGAATGGAACACCCTCCTCTGTTTTCATTCGGATCACCTTCAGCGCCACCAAGTGCCCATTTATCCTTACAACAGAACAACATAAAATATACTTAGCATCTGCTGAAAACGTGCTCTAACATACAGTACTGTGCAAAAGTCTCAGGCACCCTTTTTTTCATACAAACTTTGCTACAGATTTCTATTTTATGACTTCTACATTGGCGGCACGGTGGTGTAGTGGTTAGCGCTGTTGCCTCACAGCAAGAAGGTCCAGGGTCGAGCCCCGTTGCCGGCGAGGGCCTTTCTGTGCGGAGTTTGCATGTTCTCCCCGTGTCCGTGTGGGTTTCCTCCGGGTGCTCCGGTTTCCCCTACAGTCCAAAGACATGCAGGTTAGGTTAACTGGTGACTCTAAATTGACCGTAGGTGTGAATGTGAGTGTGAATGGTTGTCTGTGTCTATGTGTCAGCCCTGTGATGACCTGGCGACTTGTCCAGGGTGTACCCCGCCTTTCGCCCGTAGTCAGCCGGGATAGACTCCAGCTTGCCTGCGACCTTGTAGAACAGGATAAAGCGGCTAGAGATGATGAGATGAGATGAGACTTCTACATTGAGTCAAAACATTGCAAAAACATTTTAGAGTCCAAACGTTCGTTTTCCAGCACAAAATTAAACGTTACAGAAAAAAGGTTGTATCTGAGCAGCGTGTTCCATAAGACAGGACTTTTTCAGATTAAAAAAGAAACCATAATGAAGGCTACTGGGTTTTGGTGCAAAATTAAGAAGCGAGTGTGAAAGTCAAAGTGCCCAGAAGAACTGTGGCTGGTTCTGCAAGATGCTCAGTAGAACCTACAGCTCATTTCCTTCAGGCATGTCGTACTCTAGTCCAGGACTTGTGCCCTAATTTTAAGGACTCGTGACTCAACTTGGACTTGAGTACTGATGACTCGGACTCGCGCATTAACTGCATTCGGACTCGTAAATTGGAGACGAGGACTCGGATTTTCTCTTTATTTTTTTTGTAACATGCCATAATAATTTGGCATAAGATATTTATATCTACGTTAATTTTTATACTAATTTTGTCCAAGAGAATGCACAATCACCTGTTCATACGTCATGTTGAGGAACAAACTAACGTTAACGGCGCTAAAATGCCTGGAAAGAACGCCCCTAGGATTGTCCGCTTTGCTTATACAGACTTCTCATGTAGTGGGAAAAAATGCCCTGCTATGTGTTCCATTATGCAGAACTATCGAGGAGACGACGGGGACAACCTCGGACTTCAGTAGTCATTTGGCGAGACTCCACCCAGTTGAGGAAGTGACACACTATGTTCATTGCTCTGTTGATAGTGGGCGGGGTTTGCTTGCTGAGTGATGAACTAGCTAGTGTTAACCCTCTCTCATGTTATTTGCCCTGTTGATAGTGGGCGGGGCTTGCTGAGCGATGAACAAATTTTTTTTATCTGTAGCCTGTTAACTAAAATGGTGCAGTCGAGCAGGAACGTTAGTCCAACACACAGTACGTTTACATGCACATAGAGAAAATCGAATTTCTGCCATAGCTTGACTGAAATCGAAGTTCTAAATGGCATGGAAACACCTTAGCTCGGCTGAAATCGAACCGAACTGGATTTCTCGTAATCGAGCTACGCGACCTAGATTATGCGATTGTAGCCGAGCTACTTAGTGCATGTAACCCTATCGAGCTACGTAGTCGAGCTACTTACTTCAGCACTGCCCCTTCCGGAAGTGAGGAGTGACGAGACCACAAGCGGGAAACACAACAGCCTCGGTCGGCATGACAACAGTAGTAGTAGCGAGCAGCAGAAGAGGTCAGGAGGAACAAGGAGAACGAACGAACGAACGAAGAAGAGAAAATGGCGAGCAGAAACGTGCACTTCTGGAGCAATGAGGAGACAGAGTTCATGCTCATTCAGCTTAAGGAGTTGAATATATTAAAATGCATGAACACGGAACTGATAACTTTGTTTATACTCTTGAATAGCTCTTCTTCATGACGACAACCGGAAGTGTACCAACACGATGGGGCGTGTAGCGCCACCTGTGGCTCGGGTGCACAATGTACCTCACACAATAGCTCGATTTCCTTGTGTGCATGTAGGATTGGATTTCTCTGGCACCCCTGCTGGGACCCTTAGCTCGAGTACCGACAGTAGCTCGATTTGGATGTGCATGTAAACGCACTGACAGTAGCAGAGACGCTTTCATATAAAGGCAGCAACAGCCAGCGGCAAATGGTGCCGTTGGAGTCTTGTTCTCGGACTCGGCTCGAAATTTTCTTTCATGACTTGGACTTGAACACTGGGGACTCGAGACTGGACTCGGATTCGGGGTTAAGTGACTCGACTACAGCACTGATTTCCTATAAAACTGCACTCATTGTACCTGAGACTACTATTTTTTTTTTTAAAGCAAAGGGTCGTCTCACACCAAATATCGACTTTGTTTCATTTATTACGGTTTACTGCTTAATAGTATTTTTTTTTAAATGTTGAAACATTTCATTTCATTATTTTTAAGCCATTTTTGCTCTATAGCATTTCTTTACATGTGCCTAAGACTTTTGCACAGTAGTACTCTGTATTTACATATTTATAGATTTATATATATACACCCATCCTGCTGGAAAAAAAAAATTACAGGTTAGATCCTTAAGCAAAGAATAAAAGACTTAGGGATGTGCTGTGAGAGGAAAATAATCAGATGGGATGGTGTGATGTTGCGATACCGTAAAGGGTTACTGATACTACCCTGAAGTTGATTATTTTCCAATAACAGAATACCAATACCGAAGTGTTTTATTCCTCCTATAACAGAGCAACTGCCAGTGATTATTTTTTATTATTAATTAAAGACTGACAGGTTGTATTTTTTTTATCCATTTATCGTAACATTGACGTTGTAGATCATCCACATATTAAGTTCCTGTTAGTGCCATGAAACATTTTTTGCAGAATACAAAAGTTTGTGCACCTGTTTTCCTTAAAAACGTGTTCTTGGTTAAGTTCTTTGAATGCCTCATTGTAAGTCATTTTGTCATCCCATCTCATCTCATTATCTCTAGCCGCTTTATCCTGTTCTACAGGGTCTCAGGCAAGCTGGAGCCTATCCCAGCTGACTACGGGCGAAAGGCGGGGTACACCCTGGACAAGTCGCCAGGTCATCACAGGGCTGACACATAGACACAGACAACCATTCACACTCACATTCACACCTACGGTCAATTTAGAGTCACCAGTTAACCTAACCTGCATGTCTTTGGACTGTGGGGGAAACCGGAGCACCCGGAGGAAACCCACACGGACACGGGGAGAACATGCAAACTCCACACAGAAAGGCCCTCGCCGGCCACGGGGCTCGAACCCGGACTTTCTTGCTGTGAGGCGACAGCGCTAACCACTACACCACCGTGCCGCCCGGAGGAAAAAATATACAGTACAAAATTATTTCACGATTGATTTCCTGATCTGTACAACTGTTAAACTGGGAAGCATTTAATGCGTATGTGCTCATGCATTTCAGGTGGATGTCAGACTGCAGTCGGAGCATCTGGCGATGACACTCATTTGTTATTCAGCCTAAGCATGAGCTACTGATAAACAGTACTCCTGTATTAACAGTGTTGCTGTAAAATACATTTAAGACATTGAAATAGATTCAAATAATGTTAATAAATTGAGGAAAAATGCACCTTAGGTTATAAATCTTTATCTATTTTTCACAGCAATACTGATTTGGGGCGGCACGGTGGTGTAGTGGTTCGCGCTGTCGCCTCACAGCAAGAAGGTCCGGGTTGGAGCCCCGTGGCCGGCGAGGGCCTTTCTGTGCGGAGTTTGCATGTTCTCCCCGTGTCCGCGTGGGTTTCCTCCGGGTGCTCCGGTTTCCCCCACAGTCCAAAGACATGCAGGTTAGGTTAACTGGTGACTCTAAATTGACCGTAGGTGTGAATGTGAGTGTGAATGGTTGTCTGTGTCTATGTGTCAGCCCTGTGATGACCTGGCGACTTGTCCAGGGTGTACCCCGCCTTTCGCCCGTAGTCAGCTGGGATAGGCTCCAGCTTGCCTGCGACCCTGTAGAACAGGATAAAGCGGCGAGAGAAGATGAGATGAGATACTGATTTGTCATCATAAAATAAATGGATTAAAATGTCTTTTTTTTGTGTCAGTATTGTCTTGTGAAAAATCGTCGCATGCCTTGTTAGTCGTCAGGCATCCGTGAGCTCATTGAAGGACAGGTTCGTATTAGCACAGATAATTACATCCTGTCTTTACACAAATCAAATGAAGGCAATGCTGCAAGCCAAGATGTCACTCACAGTGATGGTAAAAACCGAACTGATCAGTTTGTCAGCCAGCCAACCAGCAGAGGGCAACCGCATCACTACAATGTTTTTCTTTCAGTTGTGTTTTTACAGCTTTCTGTTTCCATACCAGGTGGCACGGTGGTGTAGTGGTTAGCATTGTCGCCTCACAGCAAGAAGGTTCTGGGTTCGAGCCCAGTGGCCAACAAGGGCTTTTCTGTGTGGAGTTTGTATGTTGTCTGCATGGGTTTCCTCCACAGTCCAAAGACATGTAGGTTAGGCTAATTGGTGGCTCTAAATTGACCGTGAATGTGAATGGTTGTTTGTCTCTATGTATCAGCCCTGCGATGATCTGGCGACTTGTCCAGGGTGTACCCTGCCTCTCGCCCATAGTCAGCTAGGATAGGCTTCAGCTTGCCCGCAACCCTGCACAGGATAAGCAGCTACGGATAATGGATGGATGTTTCCATACCAAGTTCAAACCTTGAGAGGGAGATTGTAGGGATTGAACAGCAATAACAGTCTATTGTGCAAGTCTTGTATTGTGCTATTTTGGGCTCTTGATGTTATATGCTTCTCGCTTGACCGGACAAAGAGGGAGAACAGGTTTACTGGAAATTCACAACAATGCAAAAACATCTCATTTGATCAGTATACAGTCACAATTTTCCTGTTAAAACATGCCTGGATGTGGAGGTGTGCAGATTTTTGTTCAACCTGCTACATTCCTCACTCACTCACTCACTCACTCACTCACTCACGTAATCAGTACATCACTCAACACAGGCACGTTTCTGACCAGTCAGGAAAAAAAGGCTCAGATATTTAATGTGAATCATGTTCTTGATGAGAAAGAGCAGGAAAAGGCCTGACAGACGAAAGGACTAAAGCTCTGCTGCAACACTACACATAAACTGAATGCGAATGCTGAAGTTCCTACTCAGAAACTTGGGAAGGTGTCCTCAGCACATGATGTCATGCCAAAATGGCCGCTCACGCCATCCATCAACTATAAATAAAGCATCCCTTCATGACTTATTTAAATCAATAAATGTAGACATATTCGGTGGTTGAATCTACAACACAGCTATTTTGCGAAAGTAAATACACGACAAACTTTTGCTTTCATTGAGCGCTCGCTTTCCATTTTGAGGGATCCATTTTGCAGCACAGAGCTTGACAACTCTGACTCTGAAAACACTTCTATCCCACTTCAGCATGAATCTCACTGGCACCAGTATCAGCAGGGAGTCCACAGGCTTGTAGTACTCGAGTCTGACTCGTACCCTGATTTTAAGGACTCATGACTTGGATTTGAGCACTGATGACTCGGATTTGGACTCGGACTCGTCCATTAACTGCATTCGGACACGTAAATTGGAGACGAGGACTCGGATTTTTTCTTTATTTTTTAATTTGGCATACGATATTTATATCTACATTAATTTTTACGCTCTTTTTGTCCAAGAGAATGCACATTCACCTGTTCATACGTCATGTTGAGGAACAAACTAACGTTAACGGCGCTAAAATGCCTGGAGAGATGCCCCTAGGATTGTCCGCTTTGCTTATACAGACTTCTCATGCAGTGGGAAAAAATGCCCTGCTATGTGTTCCATATGTAGAAGAACTATCGAGGAGACGACGGGGACGACCTCGAACTTCAATTGTCATTTAATAAGACTCCACCAAGAGAAGGAAGCGACACGCTATGTTCATTGCTCTGTTGATAGTAGGCGGGGCTTGCTTGCTGAGTGATGAACTAGCTAGCGTTAACCCTCTCTCATGTTATTTGCCCTGTTGATAGTGGGCGGGGCTTGCTGAGCGATGAACAAGCTTTTTATCTGTAGCCTGTTAACTAAAACGGCGCAGTCGAGCAGGAACGTTAGTCCAACACAGCAGCAGAGACGCTTTCACATAAAGGCAGCAACAGCCACCGGATGGAGTCTTGTTCTTGGACTCGACTTGGATCAATAGTGGACTTGACTTGGACTCCACTCAAAATTTTCTTGAATGACTCGGACTTGAACACTGGGAACTTTAGACTGGACTCGGACTTGAGGTTTAGTGACTCGACTACAACACTGGTAGTCGAACAGCATTATGGGGAAAATTGACTCAGGCTGCTCTGGGTATGTTGAATGTCACTCTGGATAAGAGTGTCTGCCAAATGCCATGAATGTAATGTAATGTAGTACTAACCTGCTTATTCCTTTGTATACTGTAGCGTATGCACCCTCTCCTAGTTTCTCCAGGTGCAGGTATGAATTCGCCGTTCCAAACTGTAGACTTGTGTTCTGTGCATGCAAGATATGTACATTAGACTCAAAATGTATTAGAAATATTCAATAATCTATACGCATGCATGGTTGGTAAAACTGTGATTGTGTGTGTATGCTGACCCATTGAAACTCTGACTGAAAGTTCTTGCCACCTAGTGGGTCGCTGTTGCTGCGTCCTCTTTGCGCTCGGAGCCTGCGGACTTGGAGAGTGTGAAACCAATGAGGCTGAGGAGTTTCCATGCCATCCAACTCTCCCAGCTACAGAGAGAGAGAGAGAGAGAGAGAGAGGATCGACAATGAAAACACTGTAAACACTAATCAACACCTCTGAATCCTTGTTGTCTATCATTTCCGATTCACCCCTGTTCTCATTTGATGCTGAAGTATTTCGTCATCATGCCAGAGGAAATGAAACATGATGAGAATGGAGAGCGTGACAGAAGAAGTAGGGGTCAGTGAGATGGTGAGACAGATGAAGAGCTAGACAGACAGAGATATTTGCATTTATTCTATCCACATTCACTGGATATGAGCAATCACGCGCTCTGATTAGCTACTCTACTACTAGGATATCAGCTCAGATACCATGAGTAGAGAAAAACAAAATGGTGGCGCATGTTGCTGAACCAACCAAGGATGGAATAAAAACTCTACTTGAAAACAAAACCCCCAAAAAACACACAAAAAAGGAACAAAATATGGAATGAAAATATTTGATGGTAAGAACGTATTTATTTATTTATTTATTTATTTATTTCCCAAGAATTATTATTGTCACATTTTTCACAAATTGCTCCTGTCATTTCGCCGGTTTGTTTATATTCTAAGTGGAAATGATTTTGTCGGACGTTTTGTATGAAGTTTTTACTGATCGAATTTGCAAAAAATAAAAATAAAAATGCTCTGTTTCTCAAAATCCAGTGAATGTGAATAGAATAAAACAGTTATTCCACTCAATCTTGTCATACACTGCAAAAAATGGCCTTTCAAAAATAAGAAATAAAAGATTAAAACAAAGCATATTTGCTTGAATCAGGTGAAAAAAATCTGCCAATGGAACTAGTCAAATTTGACTTGGTAAGATTTCTTAAAGATGAAAAATCTAACCTGTTTTTAGATGAAATAATTCTAAAATAAGATTGGGGAACTTATTATGCGAGATCTGATTAACTCAAAATAGTTCTTATAACAAGATCGTACTTCTTACATTTAGCCATTCAAGTCATTTTTATTTATTTCATTTTAAGGGTATTTAACTTAAATTCATGACAAAGTCTTAGCAGTAAAAACTGAATTTAAGATAAATATACTAATATTAGGATTGTTAAATTCTACAACTAAGCATTGCTAGCTTAAAAGATTCTCCTTTTGTGACCTGTAATTAGTAAAATACTCTAGATATGAGACCAGAGACTATCTTGAATCAAGTTGACGACACGTGTAGCATTGCAACAAGTTTTTTTTTTCCCCATTTCAACATTCAAACATTAAAACAGCTCTTAAGATTCTACTTCCCCAGGACCTCAGGCACCAAAAAAATAAATAAAATTAAAAAAAGTCTACGCATTTTGACTTACAGTGCTTACACAACGGCAAAGCAACAGTGCATTTTGGGGGCACTGACTATTCATGTGTACGAGGGGTTTACAAGATCAGGCACAAAAAAACCCAAACAAACAAACAAACAAAAAAAAAAAACCACTGAACTTAACTCATAGCATTCCAAAAAGCCCTCACTAAAACGCCCTCCACTCACTCATAGCCTTTTTGAAGGCACTTGTCTGGTCTAGAGTCTGTACAGCATCTAGAAGGCGCTCACTCTGAATGACTGAGAAAACAGTCGCACTAAACTTAGGATCTGTAAGGTGGAGTTGAATTGTAATGAAAGATTCAAAGATTTCAGTAAAGTTCATTTATTCCCAAAACAAGCATACTTTGTTTTTTTTCTTGAAACAAGATGAACTGCATTTGACAAATGTCCAAAATGTACTTACTTGTTTAAAAAAAAAAAAAATTTATTTTCAAAGGTGGCGGCACGGTAGTGTAGTGGTTAGCACTATCGCCTCACAGCAAGAAGGTTCTGGGTTCGAGCCCCATGGCCGGCGAGGGCCTTTCTGTGTGGAGTTTGCATGTTCTCCCTGTGTCCGCGTGGGTTTCCTCCGGGTGCTCCGGTTTCCCCCACAGTCCAAAGACATGCAGGTTAGGTTAACTGGTGACTCTAAATTGAGCGTAGGTGTGAATGTGAGTGTGAATGGTTGTCTGTGTCTATGTGTCAGCCCTGTGATGACCTGGCGACTTGTCCAGGGTGTACCCCGCCTTTCGCCCCTAGTCAGCTGGGATAGGCTCCAGCTTGCCTGCGACCCTGTAGAACAGGATAAAGCGGCTAGAGATAATGAGATGAGATGAGATTTTCAAAGGTGCTCCAAATAAGACTTTTTCAAGACATTTTGTCTATACAAGATTTTCAAGATGGACTGTCTAAAAACTAGCCTTTCTAGCTAAATGAGGTTTTGCTTGTTGGGCAATTATGTCTTATAATAAGGGTGGCTAGATGTTTTGACTTGAAAATAGACAAATAAACTTCCTAAGATTTTTATTTTTTGCAGTGTACATGGCTTATAGCTGACTCGGTGCTACGTGCCTTGTTGGCTATCAGCTCATGTACCACTCGATTTCATGGAATAACTGTTAAATAGTGTATATCTGGCCCAATATTATCTAGCAATGATGATTTTTTTTTTTTTGCAGATAAGCTTATGTAACAACATCCACAGGGACATTGTCTTCATGTGGCTGTGCATAAGTGTGTGTGTGTGTGTGTGTGTGTGTGTGTGTGTGTGTGTGTGTGTGTCCAACTGTCAACTTGACTCACTTTAATCCCTAATTGACTCACTTGTGACTCAAATGAAACGTTTTATTCACTCAACTGTGACTCAAATTAGTCAGATTACATGCAGAAAAAACCCTTATCTCTTCCAGAGATCATGCATCAGAAATGACGCATTATGTCGTCAGTCTTCTCCCATCTCTGTACACATTCACCCCGCAAGTACTCAAAGTGTTCTGGCTGCAGCGGGACTGATGGAAGCTGTCGTAAACCAGAGACGGCTTAAACACAAGCTCTTAAAGTCTTAAAGTGCTGCCTGATAAATAAAACAAAGTGACTTTCAGAGAGAAAGCCCTACTGATGGTGGAAGTGCCTTCTGTGTTGAAGGTAATATAACATGCTGGAGAAACATGCTAACGTTCAGACAGTCAAAGCAGAAAAAGCAGTTTGTGGAGTAATTTAACCTGCATTATGACTTATTTGTGGGGACATGGTTCTAGATCTAGATCCTGATGTACTAATCCTCAGCCATGAACATACTTTATTTATTCTACCCACATTCACTAGATATGAGCAATTGCGCACTCTGATTGGCTACTCTACTACTAGGATATCAGCTCATATACCGTGAGTAGAGAAAAACAAAATGGCAGAGCATGTTGCTGAACCAACCAAGGACGAAATAAAAACTCTACTTGAAAGCAAAACCCCAAAAAATACAAAAAAAGCAACAAAATATGGAATTAAAGTATTTGATTGTAAGAACATTTTTTTCCCCAAGAATTATTATTATCGCATTTTTCACAAATTGCTCCTGTTATTTCGCCGGTTTGTTTGCATTCTAAGCGAAAATGATTTTGTTGGACATTTTGTATAAAGGTTTTATTTATCGACTTTGCAAAAAATAAAAAACTATGTTTCTCAAAATCCAGTGAATGTGGATAGAATAAAACAGTTATTCCACTCAATCTCGTCGTACACGGCTTATAGCCGACTCTACACTACGCGCCTCATCGGCTATCAAGTCATGTACGACACGATTACATGAAATAACTGTTATATATGATGAACTTTTCTGTGAGGAAGGAGTCATCAGGGTCAGGACTTTGTAACATTTGGTCTCGGTAAGTTTTTCCTCCACAGGAAAGTCTTCATTTTGCGCTTTGTGTCATTTAATTGAAGAGAGCTGAAAAATAGAGGCTGGTGAAGAAACTGTTTATAGCCACGATAAATTATAACAGGAACTAACTGTTTTTGCGGACGTTCCCCAACATTAAATGTAGCCATAAATGGATAAAAATGATGATGTGTTCGTGTGTAGGCAAATTGCTGTGGTATAAAAGAAAATAAAGCAAACTGTTTTTCGAAAATCCACATCAGGCCACATCACAATACCACCATGTGGTTTGTAGTTTTCCAACACCAACATGCTCCGAAGTTTTTTATGCCTTACAGTACATTATACACTTAAACCACAAGTCAAAGGTTTGGACACAGCGCTCACATGTTCATTGGACATATTTTCATTTTTATACTTTTCTCTACACATATAGGATTATTCCATGACTAAGAAATGTGCTAAATCAAATCCTTAGCAGCTGGACAAGTTACGAATCAGAGCAGAAGACACAGACTATGTTACAGGGACATTGTACAATATTTGACAATAGCTGGCTGGATGATTTCACCATCTTAGAGCTCAGACCTGTAAAATCCACAGGGATTCACAGGAAATGATCCATGTCCCATTTTGTTGTAGCACACAGAAAGGATTTCGCTCATCAGCAGCACTGTGTATAAAGTGTCAGGGTCGGATATTCGCATGTTTCTGTCACTCTGCTGTTAGAGATAGTGATCACCCTCTCACTGCCTCCATGTCCTCTTTTACACTGCCTCCATATCTTCCTCCTCATTGCCTCCATGTCCTCATTTTCACTGCCTTCATATCTTCCTTCTCACTGCCTCCATGTCCTCCCTCAAACTGCTTCCGTGTCCTCTTTTTCACTGCCTCCATGTCTTCCTCCTCATTGCCCCATATTGTCCCTCTCACTGCCTCCATGTCCTCTTTTTCACTGTCTCCATGTCTTCCTCCTCATTGCCCCATATCGTCCTTCTCACTGCCTCCATGTCTTCCTCCTCATTGCCTCCATGTCCTCCTTCTCACTGCCTCCATGTCTTCCTCCTCATTGCCCCATATCGTCCTTCTCACTGCCTCCATGTCTTCCTCCTCATTGCCTCCATGTCCTCCTTCTCACTGCCTCCATGTCTTCCTCCTCATTGTCTCCATATTGTCCTTCTCACTGCCTCCATGTCTTCCTCCTCATTGCCTCCATGTCCTCCTTCTCACTGCCTCCATGTCCTCCCTCAAACTGCTTCCATGTCCTCTTTTTCAATGCATCCATGTACTCCTTTTCACTGCCTCCATGTCCCCATTTTCACTCCCTCCATATCTTCCTTCTCACTGCCTCCATGTCTTCCCTTAAACTGTGTCTGTTTACTCTTTTTCATTGCCTCCATGTCCTCCTTTTAATGCATCCATGTCCTTCCTCTAATCACCTCCATGTCCTCCCTCTCACTGCCTCCATGTCTTCCCTTAAACTGTGTCTGTTTACTCTTTTTCATTGCCTCCATGTCCTTCTTTTCAATGCATCCATGTCCTTCCTCTAATCACCTCCATGTCCTCCCTCTCACTGCCTCCATGTACCCCTTTTCACTGCCTCCATGTCCTCATTTTCACTGCCTCCATGTCCTCCTTCTCACTGCCTCCATGTACTCCTTTTCACTGCCTCCATGTCCCCATTTTCACTCCCTCCATATCTTCCTTCTCACTGCCTCCATGTCTTCCCTTAAACTGCTTCTGTGTCCTCTTTTTCATTGCCTCCATGTCCTCCTTTTCAATGCATCCATGTCCTTCCTCTAATCACCTTCATGTCCTCCCTCTCACTGCCTCCATGCCCTCATTTTCACTGCCTCCATGTTTTCCTTCTCACTGCCTCTGTGTCCTCCCTCTCACTGCCTCCGTGTCTTCCTTCTCACTGCCTCCATGTCCTCCCTCTCACTTATAGCTCATGTTTGTCAGTGACAACAATGTGTCTTATTAATTAAGTACAACATGTATTTTTCTGTACATTTATAGTTATGTTTTATACCATAGTTCCTGTTATCTTATGTTATAATCGATATAAACAGACATTCTTTCACCAGCCTCTATTTTTTTCTCTCACTTGAGGTTAATAAGATAAAAATAAATGCAGTTTGTTGTGTTACATTACATGTTGTTACTACAGAAGTCATTGTAAAGGAAAGATTTGGAGCAAAAAAAGGAAGAAGACGTACAGTTTTCCTCTAACTCAATGTGTAGTCCATCAGTGCAGACATCTCATCTCATCTCGTTATCTGTAGCCGCTTTATCCTGTTCTACAGGGTCGCAGGCAAGCTGGAGCCTATCCCAGCTGACTACGGGCGAAAGGCAGGGTACACCCTGGACAAGTCGCCAGGTCATCACAGGGCTGACACATAGACACAGACAACCATTCACACTCACATTCACACCTACGGTCAATTTAGAGTCACCAGTTAACCTAACCTGCATGTCTTTGGACTGTGGGGGAAACCGGAGCACCCGGAGGAAACCCACACGGACACGGGGAGAACATGCAAACTCCGCACAGAAAGGCCCCCGCCGGCCATGGGGCTCGAACCCGGACCTTCTTGCTGTGAGGCGACAGCGCTAACCACTACACCACCGTGCCGCCCCAGTGCAGACATGTTTGTATTATTTAGTTTCCACTGGAGCTAAGAGGCTCGCGAAGATAAAAGCAGCCAGATTAGCATAAATCTTTACATACCCTGTTTAGAAACAATGTCTTTTTTGCTGTCTTTCAAAGTGTGTCCTACAAAGTCACAAACCACACAAACACATCCGTGTAAGATACAAAACAACTCACAGTTTGAAGTGAGTGCGTGATGATTTAGCCATGTTGTTTCCTCAGTGCAAAACTAGCATACTGTTAGCAACATTAGCTGCAGAGATAATTCGCAAATTTCTGTCACCAAATACGTCTTGTACGATGAGCTACATTTAGGGTAAAGCGGGGGAAAAAAGAATATAAACAATTCACCTTGGTAAAAGGGAAAACGTGACACGATATTAAACTTTCAAAAGGTAAATCGATAACTTAAAATTTTCTACCTTTTTTTTTGCCGTCGCAATCTGAAGTATCGGAGTAAAGCCGCATTATGATGACAACTGTATCTATGATGATATTGTAAAAACGTTTTTTCCCCCTTTCTAATATATTAATTATACACTCATCTTTTGACACAGGAAAGGAGTTTAGTCTTTGTTGTTTCTCGGGACCATGACAATCTGCTTTTCTTTCTTTTTCTTTAAATGGTTGATATCTGTCAGGAGAAATTTCTGGAAGGAGTGTCAGTATTTTGACACAGTAGGTTTTCCTCCATGGGAAGGTCTTCAGGACAGAGGAATTTGCACATTCCGGTTTACAGTGGTGCTTGAAAGTTTGTGAACCCTTTAGAGTTTTCTATATTTTTGCATAAATATGACCTAAAACATCATCAGATTTTCACACAAGTCGTAAAAGTAGATAAAGAGAACCCAGTTAAACAAATGATACAAAAATATTATACTTGGTCATTTATTTATTGAGGAAAATGATCCAATATTACATATCTGTGAGTGGCAAAAGTATGTGAACCTCTAGGATTAACAGTTAATTTGAAAATGAAATTAGAGTCAGGTGTTTTTAATCAATGGGATGACAATCAGGTGTGAGTGGGCACCTTGTTTTATTGAAAGAACAGGGATCTACAAAGTCTGATCTTCACAACACATGGTTGTGGAAGTGTATCATGGCACGAACAAAGGAGATTTCTGAGGACCTCAGAAAAAGCATTGTTGATGCTCATCAGGCTGGAAAAGGTTACAAAACCATCTCTAAAGAGTTTGGACTCCACCAATCCACAGTCAGACAGATTGTGTACAAATGGAGGAAATTCAAGACCATTGTTACCCTCCCCAGGAGTGGTTGACCAACAAAGATCACTCCAAGAGCAAGGCATGTAATACTCGGCAAGGTCACAAAGGACCACAGGGTAACTTGTAAGCAACTGAAGGCCTCTCTCACATTGGTTAATGTTAATGTTCCTGAGTCCACCATCAGGAGAACACTGAACAACAATGGTGTGCATGGCAGGGTTGCAAGGAGAAAGCCACTGCTCTCCAAAAGTAACATTGCTGCTCGTCTGCAGTTTGCTAAAGATCACGTGGACAAGCCAGAAGTCTATTAGAAAAATGTTTTGTGGACAGATGAGACCACAATAGAACTTTTTGGTTTAAATGAGAAGCGTTATGTTTGGAGAAAGGAAAACACTGCATTCCAGCATAAGAACCTTATCCCATCTGTGAAACATGGTGGTGGTAGTATCATGGTTTGGGCCTGTTTTGCTGCATCTGGGCCAGGACGGCTTGCCATCATTGATGGAACAATGAATTCTGAATTATAGCAGCGAATTCTAAAGGAAAATGTCAGGACATCTGTCCATGAACTGAATCTCAAGAGAAGGTGGGTCATGCAGCAAGACAACAACCCTAAGCACACAAGTCGTTCTACCAAAGAATGGTTAAAGAAGAATAAAATTAATGTTTTGGAATGGCCAAGTCAAAGTCCTGACCTTAATCCAATCGAAATGTTGTGGAAAGACCTGAAGCCAGCAGTTCATGTGAGGAAACCCACCAACATCCCAGAGTTGAAGCTGTTCTGTACGGAGAAATGGGCTAAAATTCATCCAAGCCGGTGTACAGGACTGATCAACAGTTACCGTAAATGTTTAGTTGCAGTTATTGCCGCATAAGGGGGTCACACCAGATACTGAAAGCAAAGGTTCACATACTTTTGCCACTCACAGATATGTAATATTGAATCATTTTTCTCAATACATAAATGACCAAGTATAATATTTTTGTCTCATTTGTTTAACTGGGTTCTCTTTATCTACTTTTAGGACTTGTGTGAAAATCTGATATTGTTTTACGTCATATTTATGCAGAAATATAGAAAATTCTAAAGGGTTCACAAACTTTCAAGCACCACTGTATGTGTCATGTGACTTCTTTCTTTCTCTCTTTCTTTGATTAACTTCAAGCGAAAGAAAAAGAGACAGGCTGGATAGAGAATGAGTGTTATATACTGCAGTATATATGTGATAACAGTCTACCTAACTTGTTTTGAGGACATTCCACAATATTAAATATAACTTTAAAAAAAAAGAATAAATAGTACGTGTCTTTCTTTAATGAATAGAAAATGGTTGGCTGTGGCAAATTTGGACGTGCTGTTCAAGGAAAATAATCAGCTTTGTGGTTAGAACACTAATTCTGCTTCAAATTGGAGCACGTTATTATTATTTAGCGAAGATGAACTGACATTTAAAAATTATATTGGTATATTTATTTTATATTTTAGAACAGGATGGAGTGTTGTGACTATGTGATCTAAATCAAGAGGGTTTCTTATCATCTTCTAATTGAAAAAACATTCAGTGGGACGAAATTAGATTTCCCAGAAGCTTCCATTTATCGTCCTTCAAGGTTCTTTGATTTGACCTTAAAGGTCCTGGACAAAAGTTAGGTTCTGGAGCATAAACTATCCAAAGCACCCTTGGTACCTCAGGGGTAGGCAGAGACGAGACGCTCCAACTCCTTGAGGACATCTCTTGTACTTCCAACTCTTCTTTTCTCTGGTAAACGGGTTCCTGTGTCTCCTGGACCGTTTTCTGTCTTCCACAACACCAGCAGCATTTTCTCGCACACAGAGAACCCCAGAACCGGAGCCTCCATTGCAAATCCTCCATTACTGTGTCTTTGGCTTTGTGGGCAAGCCTTTCTCACATGACGTGTGTGTGTGTGTGTGTGTGTGTGTGTGTGTGTGTGTGTGTGTGTGTGTGTGTGTGTGTGTGTAGGTATGTGTATGTGCGTGTATTTTCTGTACAGACGCCTGGTCTTATGACCGTTACCCATTTGTGAGAGCAAAACAAACACAGCCATGTTCTCTTTGCTAATGGGAACAAGCGTGTCTATTCAACCATACAGGACAGAGAGAGAGAGAGAGAGAGAGAGTGTTTATTATGTCTGATAGATGGAGGAAGAAATAACAGAGAACAGAGAATGCAGGCCACGCAGACAAATGCGAGATGCTTGTGAAAAGCAGCAATTTTCTGGAGGAAAAAACAGACCATGGTTACTATGGTCACCATGACATCCCTCTAAAAGAAATGAAACACGAGGAAAATAATCTGCAATGACGTGTTGTTTATTATTTTCCTCCAACAGCATATTTTGATGTGTTCGATTCGTCTTCATACCACTGCAATTTGGCAACATATACAACCCCGATTCCAAAAAAGTTGGAACAAAGTACAAATTGTAAATAAAAACGGAATGCAATAATTTACAAATCTCAAAAACTGATATTGTATTCACAATAGAACATAGACAACATGTCAAATGTCGAAAGTGAGACATTTTGAAATTTCATGCCAAATATTGGCTCATTTGAAATGTCATGACAGCAACACATCTCAAAAAAGTTGGGACAGGGGCAATAAGAGGCTGGAAAAGTTAAAGGTACAAAAAAGGAACAGCTGGAGGACCAAATTGCAACTCATTAGGTCAATTGGCAATAGGTCATTAACATGACTGGGTATAAAAAGAGCATCTTGGAGTGGCAGCGGCTCTCAGAAGTAAAGATGGGAAGAGGATCACCAATCCCCCTAATTCTGCACCGACAAATAGTGGAGCAATATCAGAAAGGAGTTCGACAGTGTAAAATTGCAAAGAGTTTGAACATATCATCATCTACAGTGCATAATATCATCAAAAGATTCAGAGAATCTGGAAGAATCTCTGTGCGTAAGGGTCAAGGCCGGAAAACCATACTGGGTGCCCGTGATCTTCGGGCCCATAGACGGCACTGCATCACATACAGGCATGCTTCTGTATTGGAAATCACAAAATGGGCTCAGGAATATTTCCAGAGAACATTATCTGTGAACACAATTCACCGTGCCATCCGCCGTTGCCAGCTAAAACTCTATAGTTCAAAGAAGAAGCTGTATCTAAACATGATCCAGAAGCGCAGACGTCTTCTCTGGGCTAAGGCTCGTTTAAAATGGACTGTGGCAAAGTGGAAAACTGTTCTGTGGTCAGACGAATCAAAATTTGAAGTTCTTTATGGAAATCAGGGACGCCGTGTCATTCGGACTAAAGAGGAGAAGGATGACCCGAGTTGTTATTGGCGCTCAGTTCAGAAGCCTGCATCTCTGATGGTATGGGGTAGCATTAGTGCGTGTGGCATGGGCAGCTTACACATCTGGAAAGACACCATCAATGCTGAAAGGTATATCCAGGTTCTAGAGCAACATATGCTCCCATCCAGACGACGTCTCTTTCAGGGAAGACCTTGCATTTTCCAACATGACAATGCCAAACCACAGACTGCATCAATTACAGCATCATGGCTGCGTAGAAGAAGGGTCCGGGTACTGAACTGGCCAGCCTGCAGTCCAGATCTTTCACCCATAGAAAACATTTGGCGCATCATAAAATGGAAGATACAACAAAAAAGACCTAAGACAGTTGAGCAACTAGAATCCTACATTAGACAAGAGTGGGTTAACATTCCTATCCCTAAACTTGAGCAACTTGTCTCCTCAGTCCCCAGACGTTTACAGACTGTTGTAAAGAGAAAAGGGGATGTCTCACAGTGGTAAACATGGCCTTGTCCCAACTTTTTTTGAGATGTGTTGTTGTCATGAAATTTAAAATCACCTAATTTTTCTCTTTAAATGATACATTTTCTCAGTTTAAACATTTGATATGTCATCTATGTTCTATTCTGAATAAAATATGGAATTTTGAAACTTCCACATCATTGCATTCTGCTTTTATTTACAATTTGTACTTTGTCCCAACTTTTTTGGAATCGGCGTTGTAGAAATTTGCGTTTATTAAAGAATGAAATGTACTTTTTATCCATTTATAGCTACATTTAATGTCCTAAACAAGTTAGTTCCTGTAATCGCTTATGTCACAGGTTCCCAAACTAGGGGACATTATGATTGGGGTCAGTGCTCTTTTGTTTTATTCGTTTATTTACAATTGAACATCAAGAATATCACTAAGGACAGAGTTGGGGTGCTACTATTTTGAAATCTCATCTCATTATCTCAAGCCGCTTTATCCTTCTACAGGGTCGCAGGCAAGCTGGAGCCTATCCCAGCTGACTATGGGCGAAAGGCGGGGTACACCCTGGACAAGTCGCCAGGTCATCACAGGGCTGACACATAGACACAGACAACCATTCACACCTACGCTCAATTTAGAGTCACCAGTTAACCTAACCTGCATGTCTTTGGACTGTGGGGGAAACCGGAGCACCCAGAGGAAACCCACGCAGACACGGGGAGAACATGCAAACTCCACACAGAAAGGCCCTCACCGGCCCCGGGGCTTGAACCCAGGACCTTCTTGCTGTGAGGCGACAGCGCTAACCACTACACCACCGTGCCACCCCCTATTTTGAAATGTTCCTTTAATTAAGAGTATGTGTTGAAATGTTTGGGTTTGTAGCTCATCTGGCTATAGGCCAGGCTGGATTTATGTGATCACGCGTCGTCCGTCTGTTCGTCGTTCATTGTCGTCCATCCACAATTTACAAAAATTGCTACTCCTCCTGCAGGACTGATCAGATTTCGATCAAACTCGCACACAATATTCCCCAGGTGGCTGTGCATAAAAACTGTCGAGATGGTGGCACCACCTGTCATATTTACAATTTTATGGGCATCTGAAATTATTGGGTAACTCATCACATTAAACGCTACTCTTCGTAAACTGCTAGGATGTTTTCACTGAAACTCAGCCAGAAGACTCATCTCATCTCATCTCATTATCTCTAGCCGCTTTATCCTTCTACAGGGTTGCAGGCAAGACCTTCTTGCTGTGAGGCGACAGCGCTAACCACTACACCACCGTGCCGCCCCCAGAAGACTCTAAAGACATATTTCAACAAGAATTGTTCACCAGGTGGCGCCACCTGTCATGCATGCGGCTACACAAGGGTCATATTAGCCTGGCAAGCCAGACTAAATGTGAATATTTAGTCTGGCCTCGATCCGTAGATATTTCCGAAGCAGGTAGGAGGAACAAACCGCTGTCTTTCAAACTGTCTCTGTGCGTATAGGCCAACGCTCTGACCAATCAGCGCAACAGTGACTGTGACGTAGTCAGAGCGACAGAAAGCAGGGGGGAGACCTTGAAATTAAACAGTTTTTCAAAATGCGTATTAATTAATAAACAGGTTCTAGATATTAAAAAAATTTGGAGATAATGAGCACAAGTTTGGAGTCTGTACCACATACACATTTTTTTCCAAGTGTTTTTCAAGGGTTTGCTTAAACTGTTTTTGAGAGTTTTTATTTAGTGGTGTTTGGTGAAATAATTTCCCTTAAATTTAAAATAACGGGAAAATAAGAAACAATCAAAAAGTAATGTTTCAAAGCTGTTTATTAATTCTTCGTACTGCACAAACTAGCCCCATCCTTTTGGCTACGAGCGGAGCCAGCTGGTAGATCAGACTTTTGCCATAGCCGGTCGGCAAAACAGCGAAAACGTCCTTCTTGAAAAGGAATGAGCGGAGAGCCTCTTCCTGCTCATGTTTCAACGAAAACTCCAAGTCTAATTCTTCTAAAACTGATTCCAAAGCGGAGTCAAACGTGCGCTATTCACTAGCTCGTAGCCATCTTTCCTGCTGCGCTTTCTCCAGCGTCGCGCAGCTTTGTCGTCACTCCTGCAAAAGCCCGCCCAAAGAATCCAAACAAAAACCTTGCGTTGTGATTGGCGGGCACGATTTGATGCCCGGGGTGTTTTTGTTTATATGGTGCGAGGCTAGACCCACTTGCTAGGCAAAAAATATTTTTGGCCGCTAGGCGGTTGGGTCTAATTTACTAGGCTAGGGTCATATGCAATTTCACAAAAATCGCTACTCCTACAGAATTGACCGGATTTCAGACTCACACACAACAACAGTGGCCGGTATGAGCTCCAGCCTCATTGAGGCTTTTTTTTTCGAACAATCTTGATGCACTGCACGAGTGTATGAATTCAGCAATCAAAAAATTTCCCAAACTATCTCTGACCAAATTTCTCTGAATTCTCAGAATTTGTTAGTTCCGTTGACAAACGGAAATGAAAGTAAACGAACACGAAGACAGATTTGCGAGCTTGGCATGTTACTGAGAAACAAAGCCATCTCGCCTGAAGAATTTCTCACGGTGGAAATCTTACTAACACTGTTGACTCCTTCCAGAAATGTGAAATAAATGTCTCCTTACAGAAAATAATTCTTTGATATATATTTATTTACATATCAGCCACTTTAATAGGAACTTGTTCTTGATTCTAAGGTTCCTGTTCTTGGCTGCAGGAGTGGAACCCAATGTGTTCTTCTGTTTGCTGTTGCATGCTGAGATGCTTTTCTGCTCACCACGGTTGTATAGAGTGATTATATGAGTTACTATATCCTTCCTGGCACTTTGAACCAATCTGGCCATTTTCTGATCTCTGACCTCTCTTATCAACAAAGCGTTTGTTTCCACCCACAGAGCTGTCGCTCATTCACTCACTCACTCACTCAATGTTTTTTGTTTTTCGCACCATTCTGCCTGTGTAAACTCTACAGACTGTTGTGTGTGAAACCCCAGGAAGGAGATCAGCAGTTTCTGAAATACTCAAACCAAAAACACTCATCTGGCTCAAACCAACACCCATGCCACAGTGAAAGAAAGAAAGTCACACTTCACTGTGAGATCACAATTTTTCCCGTTCTTGTTTGAACATTGTGAGCATTAGAACTGAAGCTCTTGATTTGTATCTGCATGATTTGACACATCGTGCTGCTGGCAAGGGATCGGCTGATTAGAGAACTGCAGAAAATAAAACAGCAGGTGGATTTATAAAAATTAATTAAAGGGCATATCTTGGACCAATTTCATGTTTTTTTTTATATATATATGAAAGTATGTCCCTTTACACACTCATCCAGAAGGGTAATTTTGCACAAGGCCATCTGTTTACAGCAAAAAAAAAAAAAATGCGTCTGGAAAAATCCCAAGGGAGTCTGGAGCCATATTGATCCAGATTCGTGACGTCACGTGCGGATCCGCCAGCAGGCTGAGAGACAAACACAGGAACACCTAATTTAGAGTATAGTCTCTCTTATTTCTTACCCTGGCAACAGTCAACTTGTGAATTGCCGATTTTCTTGGTCTTTTTCTCGGCTCTGCTTGGTCCTCAGCTTCAAGGGCCTCAGTGGATGCGGCACTTCGCCTCCTGTTCAGGGGAAACGAACACGGCTGGCTCCTTTGGTGACGCTGACACAAATGGAGACGGTGTTGCTTTGGGCGTTCTGACAGATGGAACTGCGTCTTTTTTCAGATCAAGTTGCTTCTTGAAGCCCATTTCCCACTGCAAATAGTTCTCAAAGTCGTCGGGCTTTATGAAGTGAGCCCCACATATGATGCTGTGGTCTGTTGCATGTTGCCAGTTTTTCCGGGTGCCTCCGGTCTTTTGGAAAACGATGAGTACTAATCCCATCAAGATTGGTTCATCATACATCTGTTAACCATTTTAATAACGTTGAAGAAATTTGCAGAAAACCACCAGGTTGTATTCTCATCAACAAACCAGCGCTGATGTAGGATTCAGAGGGAGGCGTCCCGCACGCGACGTCACGAAAATCAATGTTTGCCGGGAAATCCAAATGCCAAGTTTTTTCAGAGGCGGACCAATTCGCCTCAAATGGCTTGATTTCAACTGAATTTTTCTGGTATTGCGCAAGATAAAAAAAATTGCACAAAATGCAAAATGTGACAGACATTTGACCAAAGTTTAATATAAAATTGGAGAATTACATTGATCTTGCTCCTAAATATACCCAAGATGTGCCCTTTAACACCTTCAGACCAATCAGATTCGAAAAATTCAGTGATGAAAATCTTCGTGATGAACACAGGGTTTTAGTGTCACAGGAAGAAAAGAACTGAGAGTGTGTACAGCATGAGCAGTAGAGAGGAAAGAGAGAGAAAGAGAGAGAGAAGGATGCTGTTTGTGTTTATCTTTCGTCATCACTATTCAGGTTCATTCTGCTTGTCTCAGTGTGGCGACACGGTCAGCAGAGCTGAAAATGAAATGCCACTCAGTGCAGGCAAAGGACGAGCCTCAGCAGGAAAAGAACGAGAGGAATAATTTGTGTGTTTGGCCAATAGTGCTGTGATGCAAGTTTCATTTGCTCTTTCGTTCCAAATAACTATAAACACACACCAAAATCTAAGTGTCAAATATTCCTCTAAAGCGATGCCGAGGGTTCCTGGGTCTCTAAGTTTGCCAAAGGTTTCTTACCTCCTGATAGCCCATGTGTCTCTGCTTCAAACCTGGAAAAAAAACAAAAAACAAAGATTTTGCAGATAAATTTGCACATATTTCACAAGCACATAATAAAATTGTGCATAAAGATGAAATTTGAAAAGAGAAATAAAAAGAAGATACAATACAACAGAGGATGGCAAAGAGAACAGTAGAGAATATGCATCAAGATAAAAGTAAATATTTAAAGAAGAGGAATTAAAAGACAGAGGTGAAAACTGACAGAATAGACAGAGAAGAGAATGGAGAAGAGAAATAAAAAAAATGAGAAAAACAAAAGAGAAAGAACAGAAGCGAAGAGCATGAAACAGAGCAGGAGAGAATAGAAGTAAAGAAAGAAAATTAAAATTTAAAAAAGAAGAGTGAAAAGACAAAAGGGAAGAGAAGAGTAAAGAAGAGAAGTAAAAAAGAAGCGGAAAAAGCAAGCAAAGGAGGAAGAGGAGAAGACAATGAAAATACAAGTAGAGGAAAAGAGACTAGAAGAAGAAAGAGGAATCGAGAAAGAGGCAAATGTAACAAATTAAAATGAAGAGCAAATTAAAAACGCAAAAAGGTTAAAAATGCAAAAGAGAAGAGAAAAAGTTTAAAAAAAAAGAGTAAAATAGAAAAACAAAGGAAAAAAGAAGAGATACATGCAAACGGGGAAGAGGAAGAAGAGAAAATAGAGAAGAGAAGAAAAGAAAGGAGTTGAGAAAAAATATAAAAAGAAAATTAAAACGTCAAAAGGGAAGGAGCAAAGTCGAAAAGAGTAAGCAGAGAACTTAACAGAAGGCAAGACGAGTAGAGACAAAAGGATAAAACAGAACAGAAGAAAATAGAAATCAAAAGAAAATACATTTTTTAAATAATAAGTAAATAAATAAATAAATAAATAACCATAAAAGGACAGTAAAATCGTAGAGAAGAGAGACGAGAAGTTAAAAAAAGAAAAGAAACTGTAAAATAGAAAATGTGAAGAGAATGAAACGGAATATAAAAGAAGACTGTGGGGTGTCGTGGCTCAGGTGGCTAAGGTGCCATACCATAAATCCAGGGACCTGGGTTTGATTCCGACCCAAGGTCATTACCTAATCCCTCCCTATCTCCTGCTCATTTCCTGTCCTGTCTCTACGCTGTCCTATCCAATAAAGGTGAAAAAAGCCCAAAGAATATCTTCATAAAAGAAGAATGTAAAACGAAGAGTAGAGAAATTTTAAAATGTGGAAAAGTTAAAAAGAAATAAAAGATCAGAGAACCGTGTCTGGAAAATTTTCACAGAAATCCTGAGCACTATTTTCACTTTACACAACTCCAGATGAATTTAATCACACGAAACATTTCTGCCGTAAAATTGTCCGAAGTCACTTGACTTGAACTCTGAGCGATGAGGATTAAAAGCTGAGGGAGGTTTTATTTTTAGGGAAACGTGTTAGATTTGGATGGACGCCGTCGTTTAAACACAAGCTTACGATTAAAGTCACTCAGAGTCAGAACATGAGGAGAGAGACAGAGACAGAGAGAGAGTGGTGTGTGTGTGTGTGTGTGTGTGTGTGTGTGTGTGTGTGTTTGGAGCTCCAGCCATGATTCGCTGAAAACTCTTTTGGCCCTGGATGATGGTGGTGTCATCTGAGTGGGACAGCGGCGATGATTCAGTCCGTCACAAAGCTGCCAGGAGTCAAAAATCAAACAAGCAGGGCTGAAGACCAAGATCTGGACATCTGAACAACACAAATGTGTAATCTGCACCACTCTACCTCTCTTCTTCTTCGTCATCTTCTTCTTCATCATCATCTTTTCCTTCTTTTCTTCATCTTCTTCTTTGTCATATTCATCATCTTCGTCATCATCTTCTTCTTCATCATCTTTTCCTTCTTTTCTTCTTCATCATTATCGTCTTCTTCTTCTTCTTCTTCTTCTTCTTCTTCATCACCTCCTTTTTCTTCTTCTTCTTCATCAACATCATCATCATCATCTTCGCTGTCATCATCTTTTGTTCTTTTCTTCATCTTCTTCTTTGTCATATTCATCATCTTCCTCATCATCTTCTTCTTCTTCACCTCTTCTTTTTCTTCTTATTCTTCATCAACTTCATAATCATCATCTTCTTCATCATCTTCTTTACCTTCTTTGCATCTTCTTCTTCATCATCTTTTCCTTCTTTTCTTCTTCTTCATCATTATCATCATCTTCTTCATCACATCCTTTTTCTTCTTCTTCATCAACATCATCATCATCTTCGCTGTCATCATCTTTTGTTCTTTTCCTCATCTTCTTCTTTGTCATCTTCATCATCTTCATCATCATCTTCACTTCTTCTTTTTCTTCTTATTCTTCATCAACTTCATAATCATCATCTTCATCATGTTCTTCGCTGTCACCTTCATCATCATCTTCTTTTCCTTCTTTTCATCTTCTTCATCATCTTTTCCTTCTTTTTTCTTCTTCATCATTATCGTCTTCTTCTTCATCACCTCCTTTTTCTTCTTCTTCTTCATCAACATTATCATCTTTTTCGCTGTCATCATCTTTTGTTCTTTTCTTCATCTTCTTCTTTGTCATATTCATCATCTTCATCATCTTCTTCGCTGTCATCATCTTCTTCATCTTCTTTTTCTTCTTATTCTTCATCAACTTCATAATCATCATCTTCATCATCTTCTTCACTGTCATCTTCTTCATCATCTTCTTTTCCTTCTTTTCATCTTCTTCATCTTCTTTGTCATCATCTTCTTCATCATCACCTTTCCTTCTTTTCTTCTTCTTCATCATCATCATCATTGTTTTCCTCTTCTTCTTCATCTTCTTTGTCATCTTTCTCTTGGTCTTCTTCTTGATCATCACTGTCTTCTTTTTCTTCTTCTTTGTCTTCTTCATCTTCTTCATTGTCATCATCGTTGACTTCTTCATCATCTTTTCCTTCTTTACTTCATCTTCTTCTTCTTCATGATCATCTTCTTCTATCATCATCATCTTCTTTATCATCTTCATCATCATCATCATCATCATCATCATCATCGTCTTCTTCCTCTTCTTCTTCTTATTTTTAAAAGCCTTCACATCCAAGAGAGCAAAACTGTTGTGTCTTGTCTGGGTGGGAGGGGCATACTCTCTATCTATCCTGTCAATCATAGCATCACTAGCCATTCGTGTGCCAATATGTGAGCTCATGTATGTGGAAGAGGGCGAATAGCGCTTTCCTCCAAAATGTGTTTGATGTGGCGGCTTCCAAAAAAATGTTGTGAAACAGAAGAAAAAGACACAAAAGTGCTTCAATGAATCTGCAAATTATCTACCAGTGACATTACAAATGCATTCACACTTATGCCGCTTTTCCACTACCAACGCGGCTGAGTTGGGCTGAGCCGTGCCGTGCTGAGTTGGGCTGAGTTGAGCTGAGTGGGGCTGTTGGGGTTGCATTTCGACTACAACCACGCTGAACCGTGCTGGCTGGAAGTGGGTGGACACATTGGGTGGAGTTAGCGAAAGTGGGTGGATGTCACGTGATGTCGTTAGGCGGCGCAAACAGTGACATCAGTGACCTTTTAAGCGGTAGTCTCACGACCCGGAGAGTAAACAATAAACATGGAGTCGTTAGTGTTGCTTGTCTTGGTGCTGTGGCTTGTTGTCACCGACAACGCCAACAGATACTGGCAAGAGCGTATAGATAAGGCGAGGCGCATAAGGCTTCATAATTCTCATAATTCGTAATTATTCTTCTTCCGGGTTTCCGGTGTTTACAGATCCCAGCGTGCTCGCGGGGCGTGTGTGGGCATGTGAGGACACTCCTCCTCACCAATCAGTGCACAGGGGAGTGTCTCCTCACGCCCCTAGCCCCACTCGGCTCGGTTTGGCTCGCTTCAGCCCTACTCCAAAACCGTGCGAGTTTTGGGTGCTGAGTAGGGCTGAAGCGAGCTGAGTCGTGCTGCTCTCAGGTAGTCGAAACGCGAGCCGTGTCGGGCTGAAGTGAGCTGAAAAAGGGTAGTGGAAAAGGGCCATTACAGCAGCCCTTCTCTGTGCAATAACTGAATACATTTGCATACTAGAATGTGATTGGCTTGCACAGTTTATGATGCAAAACCACTTCCTGGTTGAATTCTAAAATAAAAAAATTGATTCTCAGTGTGAATTTCCCAGCCTTCTTGCTCAAATGAATTCCCTGGAAGGTTTTATAAAGAGAAGCTGGTGAGGGATAACAGGATCAAAATTGTTTCATGGATATTACACAGTGTTAAATGTAATGACAAATGGATAAAAAAATATGATTTGTTCTTTAATTCAGTGATTCTTAGAGCAGGATTCGGGGCCTTCCAGGGGGTCCATGGCTATCTATCTATCTATCTATCTATCTATTTTTATTTTTACAGTGCTGGAAATCACAACCCACCTTTATACATTACTATATTTAGGGGTCTAAGCACCAAAGTCAGCTCAGACGTGGAAAGTTCAGGAAGAGAAAGATCTAAAATTAAATAATTTGTCACCACTTTTGATGTACAGCCATGAAATTAATCAGAATTGTAGATCCCATATGGGGAAAAGGTCATTTGTTCTTTTGGGAAAGATCAGAATTATGGTTACAGTGTGACAATGCTCCAAAATGCGTTTTTTTTTCTCCAGAGGGAGGAATACTCATCTCATCTCATTATCTCTAGCCGCTTTATCCTGTTCTACAGGGTCGCAGGCAAGCTGGAGCCTGTCCCAGCTGACTACGGGCAAAAGGCGGGGTTCACCCTGGACAAGTCGCCAGGTCATCACAGGGCTGACACATAGACACAGACAACCATTCACATTCACACCTACGCTCAATTTAGAGTCACCAGTTAACCTAACCTGCATGTCTTTGGACTGTGGGGGAAACCGGAGCACCCGGAGGAAACCCACGCGGACACGGGGAGAACATGCAAACTCCGCACAGAAAGGCCCTCGCCGGCCACGGGGATCGAACCCGGACCTTCTTGCTGTGAGGCAACAGCGCTAACCACTACACCACCGTGCCACCAGGGAGGAATACATTAAAAATATTTTGTTGATCATGCATTCACAAGATTTGAGTCTTTCATCCTTAAGCGATACTGAAGACAATTAAAACGGCATAACACCCTAGCAACCAGCTAGCTGAGTTTCCTTGGCAACCTACGATCTACAACCTCATCACCAAGTGGGATCATATCACAACCTTGAAGAAACACCATAACAACCACCTAGCAACACCCTAGCAACCAGCTGGCTTAGGAGAGCAGGACCAACTTCAAGGTTCATCCATGAACCATCATCATCTTTTGGTTTATTAAAAACACTGAGAAACTCAACAGCGACAAACCGCTGCAGTACAGAGGTGGACAGTAACGAAATACATTTCCTTGAGTGCGGTACTTAAGTGCACTTTTTGAGTATCTGTACTTTACTTGAGTATGGTTTTTTTTTTTGGATACTCATGACTTTAACTTCACTACATTTGAAAGACAACTATCGTACTTTTCACTCCACTACATTTCTATCAAGGTCCTCGTTACTCGTTACTATGAAGCGGCTTTGAAATTGGATGTTCTTTCTTTTCTTTTCTAAAACGTGTTTGGGGTTTTTTTTGTTCTTTTCATTTCATTTTAAATGTTTGCTTTGTTTGCCGGAAATGAACCACATCACGTCCTCCAAAAACTCGCCGTCCAACCTGCAGAAGCATATTGAGGACTATAAACGTTTTATTCCAAGAGAAAGCTTGCAATGAAGCTGTCTGTGCTTTTAGAGCTAGCGATAACACTGCAAATGTAGCTATGCGGTCTGGTGAGTCCAATGACTTTCTATGGATTTGGCCGCCAAGTTGCCATCGCCTTGTCCACGGCTAACGCTAACACACAGCTAGTGTTAGGACTGGGACTGTTTTGGCCTCTAGAGGCCGCTGTTATTTCCATCTTGTCATGTTTGTTTTGGCCTCTAGAGGCCGCCACTGTGTTTTTGTGTTTGTCTTCATTGCCTGTTTCCTGCCCCGCCCTGTTCCTTAATTAGTGTGTGTATAAATACCCCTCTGTTTGTTCCCTTGTCATGGAGTCTTTTTCCTATGCTATGCCTGTTAGTGCTAGTTCCCTCTGGTCCATGGTCCTTGCCTGTGTCTTTGTGGTTTTTGTACTTTGCTTTCTTTTTGGACCTTTTTGAATTTTGTTTTTACCATTTTTGAGATCTTCTGAGCGTTTGCATTTTTGCCTTTTCTTTTCTTATTTTTGGACTTTGAACTTTTGGATATTTTTTTTTATTTTCCCTTTATCTTCTGAGCTTTTGGACTACTTTTGTTTTTTGCTGTGGATTGTACATTTTGTAAATAAACTTTTTGATACTTTTCTACTTCTGCCTCACGCCTCTGCACTTGAGTCATCCCCCTGATGACCTAGTGGGGGTTTGCTGGATTATCACACCAGCGAACCAGGTTCAAATCCCAGCAAAACCCTAACAGCTAGTTAACTTGGACACTGTTAGTTAGCATGGAATTATGCTAATCTGAAATCCTTTTAGAAATGTTTTAGAATAATCTTGCCAAATACAGTAAACAGAATGTCAATCTTTCTTTTCTAGTAGCGTTAGCTACTGAATATGATTTCGAGTTTGAAAAGAGTTTGCTAGCATGTCAGGTGGAGTTTCACTGACTAGCTAGTTTAACGTTAAACCACCATGATGGCACAACACGCATTCATTTTGTGAATTCACATTTCTGTCTTTGGTAACGGCGTCAGGTTTTGTAAGTGTTGTGGCAATAATACAACGATGCGTTGACAGAAAATGTACTTTTAATACTTAAGTATTTTTAAAAGCTACCTGTAGTACTTAAGTACTTTGACTTAAGTAAAAATTGGACTGGACAACTTTCACTTGTATCGGAGTAACACTTGGCCAGCGGGATCTGTACTTTGACTTAAGTAATGAAGTTGGGTACTTTGTCCACCTCTGCTGCAGTATAAGAAGAATAAACCACTTCAGGATGTTCTGATATCGGAAAATAATCAAGTGAGGTGTGGTAACAGTGACCTTCCTTCATCACACTACCTTGCTGTTGATTATTTTGCTAGAACAACATGCCACGTTGTATTTAATTCTTTTGATAATATCCAAATGCTGTCTTTCACTGCGTTTGTCTTTCTCTCACTGCAGTGTCAGAGAGAGATCCCTGTATCCTTCCATCCCTCCTTTCACCCAGATCTCCTCATTTCTTTCCATCCATCTGGCCTCCCAGCATCCCTTGATCCCAATCCTTTTATCCATTTATCCCTGTTTTATCCATGCTTCCCATTCTCCCTCGTTTCCAAAAATTTTTACTACTGCTGTGTCTCTCTCTCTCTCTCTCTCTCTGCTTAACAGTCCCTCCTATGTTCCCTGAATAGCCTGCACGGTTTGCGCTCAGAGCAGTGTTCAGTGTGTAGGCAGCAAAGAGAGAGAGAGAGAGATGTCAGCACTATTTACAAGTGTGAACGCAAGACATGTGGAACAAAATCCACTTCGTGCATGTTTTACTTGCGACTAATGCCTTGTTTTTTGCTGTGATCTGATCTACACTGCTGAGCAGCTACATAAAAAGTGTAATCAGGATATTGTGTGTTCACCTCGTACACCTCACACACCAAGTCGAGGTAGAGATAAGACTCTACAGGAGCCTGCGATTGGATTTATATCAACGTAAAATATCGGTGTAAATATTGGTATTAATCAAACACTAATGTGCGCGCACACACACTAACTCGATCAATTCCTGACATGCATAAAGGCTTTTCTTTCTTAGCAATGTTACACTGATGATAAAATCGCATAGAATTATGATTATTAAAGAGAATATTATTACACAGAGCTGCCAGTCTGAGCTCCCAACCAGGTTCACGGATAACCTTCAAGGTTGAAGGTTCAAGTTAAGCAGAGGCACGTGTACACTGTCTTAAAGGACACGAGACCTGAATGCAGATACGATTTAATACAGAAAGTCGATTCATGACAATGTTTCAGCCTGTGTTTTATAGGATATGAGAGAATAAGCGCATTCGTTGTGAAACGATTGTGTGAGACAGGCGACGCTGTGCGAGCGAGTGAGTGCTGCTGCTGTTCCTATTTCTGTCCTCGGCTTAGAAACAGGTGCCTTTAAATTCCATGAGGAAGGCAAAATTTAAAAAAAAAAAAGAAAGGAAAATGGGTGAAGAAAAGGGTGGAAATGAATGCTGAGAGGAGAAAAGAGGAGAGGAGAGAAAATGGAGAAGGATTGCAAAAGGAAATAAGTGTGTGTGTGTGTTTTAAATTTCCATACTTTTTCGAGATTTGGAAACAGGAAGAAAAGGAAGGACATGTAAGGGAAAAGGAAAGGATTGATGAAAAGAAGGGAAAGTAAAGCTAAGGAAATAAGCTACGAGAAGAAAG